>NC_133351.1:10342000-11002000 GCF_030506205.2 Paramisgurnus dabryanus
AAGAAGGTATTCTTGCTGCTGCCATGTTGGGAGACGCTGTGGTTGTCCTTGCAAAGGGCAAACTACTTTGTTTGGCTTTTCAATAGAGGAAACAATAAGAAATCGGTTAAGTTTTATTGACAACACTGTTCCAAAACAATAAAGCTTAAATGTTTGAATGTGTTTACTTAGGACTGTTTCCTGAACATGGGAGAGTACTGGATGACTGGATGTGCACAAAGGCTTTGTATAAAAAGTGGAGCAATTCCAACTTTGCAAGTACACTCTGGCTCTTCTGATTCACAGTCTGTAAGTACCCTATGTTTTCATATTTAAAAAAATTCCTACTGACGATTCAAACGACAGTTTTGGGCAGTGTAGAGTAGCATTGTTGGTTAATGTTTCTACGATCACAAATGCAGACATTGCTTTATGTTTTAATATCCTTACCTTACGGATCTGTTACGTTATGCTCTAGTCGCTCTGGCTTAATCAATCAGCTTGGTCATCTGCATTTTCTGAATCAGATTCGGGCTCATATTAATAAAGTAGTAAAGACAATATTATCTCCTTTCACTAGCGTTGCCAGGTCCCGTTGCCAGGTCTTTTCCAAACATGGTAAGTCACATTTCCGTTTGCACACTTGAGGTATTCGGCCAATCATAACGCACCGGATAGCTGGCCAATCTGGTCACACAGCGCTTTCTCAGAACAATGAGCTTTGTACAAATTGTCGCTTTTCAAAAAGGCGGGGCATAGAGGAACAACAATAATGTTACGGTATGTGGAAAATGATGTGTTTTTGAACCATTAACCAAGCAAACACATTGCATTACACCAAATACACAAATATTTTGCTTTTTAGCAACGAAATATTGTCCATTTAAATTGTTCTCTGATATCTACATAGAAGGTATATGACTTTTTTAAATGCAAAAATTATCCAGAGACGATTATACATGTACATTTGCTACCCTAGGTTTTGCTTAGAATGAAATGGTCTATTATTACCTTATTTTAAAGGTTCATTAATAATAATGTTAAGCTCTACTCTGATTGGCTGTTTCAGTTCAGTTCAAGTAGCTCTGTGTGTGTGTAAACAGACCTTATGTTTGAGCATGTATCAGACAAAGATAGAGATTTTTAGGAATTGTAAATTTATTGTAGATTGGAAATGGATGTTCCTGAGTATTAAGTTTGTGATTTTTTAGTACGGACCTGCAAAACGTAACTGTAACATCAATATTAGAACTTTCACCTAAACGCTAACATATAGCATTAGCTTAACTTTGTTTTTAGCATTGTAACAACATTGTAATTCATTTAATTTTAAAATGCATTTTAGATAGACTTGACGAAGTTGTGCCGACACAATTGGCACTTGACTCGACAGAGTCGCGTCGGCAACGTTGGGACGGACTCGACGGAGCCGTGCCGACACAATTGGCACATGACTCGACGGAGTCGCGTCGGCAACGTTGGGACGGACTCGACGGAGCCGTGCCGACACGTTTGGCACATGACTCGACGGAGTCGCTCCGGCAATGTTGGGACGGACTCGACGGAGTCGTGCCGACACGTTTGGCACTTGACTCGACGGGGTCACGTCTGCAACGTTGAACGTTGGGACGGACTCCACGGAGTCGTGCCGACACGTTTGGCACTTGACTCGACGGAGTCGCGTCGGCAACGTGACGTTGGGACGGACTCGACGGAGTCGTGCCGTCACGTTTGGCACTTGACTCGACTGAGTCGCGTCGGCAACGTGAGGTTGGGACGGACTCGACGGAGTCGTGCCGACACGTTTGGCACTTGACTCGACAGTGTCACGTCGGCAACGTTGGGACGGACTCGACGGGGCCGCGCCGACACGTTTGGCACTTTACTCGACGGAGTCGCTCCGGCAATGTTGGGACGGACTCGACGGACTCGTGCCGACACGTTTGGCACTTGACTCGACGGGGTTGCGTCGGCAACGTGAGGTTGGGACGGACTCGACGGAGTCGTGCCATCACGTTTGGCACTTGACTCGACCGAGTCGCGTCGGCAACGTTAGGTTGGGACGGACTCGACGGAGTCGTGCCGACACGTTTGGCACTTGACTCGACGGAGTCGCGTCGGCAACGTGAGGTTGGGACGGACTCGACGTAGTCGTGCCGTCACTTTTGGCACTTGACTCGACGGAGTCGCGTCGGCAACGTGAGGTTGGGACGGACTCAACGGAGTCGTGCCGACACGTTTGGCACTTGACTCGACGGAGTCGCGTCGGCAACGTGAGGTTGGGACGGACTCGACGGAGTCGTGCCGACACGTTTGGCACTTGACTCGGCGGAGTCGCGTCGGTCAACGTGAACTTGGGACGGACTCGACAGAGTCGTGCAGACACGTTTGGCACTTGACTCGACAGAGTTGCGTCGGCAACGTGAGGTTGGGACGGACTCGACAGAGTCGTGCCGACACGTTTGGCACTTGACTCGAGGGAGTCGCGTCGGCAAAGTGAGGTTAGGACGGACTTGACGGAGTCGTGCCGTCACGTTTGGCACTTGACTCGACGGAGTCGCGTCGGCAACGTGAGGTTGGGACGGACTCGACGGATTCGTGCCGTCACATTTGGCACTTGACTCGACCGAGTCGCGTCGGCAACGTGAGGTTGGGACGGACTCGACGGAGTCGTGCCGACACGTTTGGCACTTTACTCGACGGAGTCGCGTCGGCAACGTGAGGTTGGGATGGACTCGACAGAGTCGTGCCGACACGTTTGGCACTTGACTCGAGGGAATCGCGTCTGCAACTTGAGGTTGGGACGGACTCGACGGAGTCGTGCCGACACGTTTGGCACTTGGCTCGACCGAGTCGCGTCTGCAACTTGAGGTTGGGACGGACTCGACAGAGTCGTGCCGACACGTTTGGCACTTGACTCGACAGTGTCACGTCGGCAACGTTGGGACGGACTCGACGGAGCCGCGCCGACACGTTTGGCACTTTACTCGACGGAGTATCTCCGGCAATGTTGGGACGGACTCAACGGAGTCGTGCCGACACGTTTGGCACTTGACTCGACGGGGTTGCGTCGGCAACGTGAGGTTGGGACGGACTCGACGGAGTCGTGCCATCACGTTTGGCACTTGACTCGACCGAGTCGCGTCGGCAACGTTAGGTTGGGACGGACTCGACGGAGTCGTGCCGACACGTTTGGCACTTGACTCGACGGAGTCGCGTCGGCAACGTGAGGTTGGGACGGACTCGACGTAGTCGTGCCGTCACTTTTGGCACTTGACTCGACGGAGTCGCGTCGGCAACGTGAGGTTGGGACGGACTCGACGGAGTCGGGCCGACACGTTTGGCACTTGACTCGACGGAGTCGCGTCGGCAACGTGAGGTTGGGACGGACTCGACGGAGTCGTGCCGACACACGTTTTGGCACTTGACTCGACGGAGTCGCATCGGCAACGTGAGGTTGGGACGGACTCGACGGAGTCGTGCCGACACGTTTGGCACTTGACTCGGCGGAGTCGCGTCGGTCAACGTGAAGTTGGGACGGACTCGACGGAGTCGTGCCGACACGTTTGGCACTTGACTCGACCGAGTCGCGTCGGCAACGTGAGGTTGGGACGGACTCGACAGAGTCGTGCCGACACGTTTGGCACTTGACTCGAGGGAGTCGCGTCGGCAACGTGAGGTTAGGACGGACTTGACGGAGTCGTGCCGTCACGTTTGGCACTTGACTCGACGGAGTCGCGTCGGCAACGTGAGGTTGGGACGGACTCGACAGAGTCGTGCCGACACGTTTGGCACTTGACTCGACGGAGTCGCGTCGGCAACGTGAGGTTGGGACGGACTCGACGGATTCGTGCCGTCACATTTGGCACTTGACTCGACCGAGTCGCGTCGGCAACGTGAGGGTGGGACGGACTCGACGGAGTCGTGCCGACACGTTTGGCACTTGACTCGACCGAGTCGCGTCGGCAACGTGAGGGTGGGACGGACTCGACGGAGTCGTGCCGACACGTTTGGCACTTTACTCGACGGAGTCGCGTCGGCAACGTGAGGTTGGGACGGACTCGACGGAGTCGTGCCGTCACGTTTGGCACTTGACTCGACGGAGTTGCGTCGGCAACGTGACGTTGGGACGTACTCGACGAAGTCGTGCTGTCACGTTTGGCACTTGACTCGACTGAGTCGCGTCGGCAACGTGAGGTTGGGACGGACTCGACGGAGTCGTGCCGACACGTTTGGCACTTGACTCGACGAAGTCGCGTCGGCAACGTGAGGTTGGGACGGACTCGACGGAGTCGTGCCGACACGTTTGGCACTTGACTCGAGGGAGTCGCGTCGGCAACGTGAGGTTGGGACGGACTCGACGGAGTCGTGCCGTCACGTTTGGCACTTGACTCAACCGAGTCGCGTCGGCAACGGGAGGTTGGGACGGACTCGACTGAATCGTGCCGTCGTATTTGGCACTTGACTCGACCGAGTCGCGTCGGCAACGTGAGGTTGGGACAGACTCGACGGAGTCGTGCCGACACGTTTGGCACTTGACTCGACGGAGTCGCGTCGGCAACGTGAGGTTGGGAGGGACTCGACGGAGTCGTGCCGACACAATTGGCACTTGACTCGAGGGAGTCGCGTCGGCAACTTGAGGTTGGGACGGACTCGACCGAGTCGTGCCGACACGTTTGGCACTTGACTCGACCGAGTCGCGTCGGCAACGTAAGGTTGGGACGGACTCGACGGAGTCGTGCCGTCACGTTTGGCACTTGACTCAACCGAGTCGCGTCGGCAACGGGAGGTTGGGACGGACTCGACGGAATCGTGCCGTCGTATTTGGCACTTGACTCGACCGAGTCGCGTCGGCAACGTGAGGTTGGGACAGACTCGAGGGAGTCGTGCCGACACGTTTGGCACTTGACTCGACGGAGTCGCGTCGGCAACGTGAGGTTGGGACGAACTCGACCGACACGTTTGGCACTTGACTCGACTGAGTCTTTTCGGCAACGTTGGGACGGACTCGACGGAGTCGTGCTGACATGTTTGGCACTTGGCTCGATGAAGTCGCGTCGCCAACGTTGGGATGGACTCGACGTAGTCGTGCTAACACGTTCGGCACTTCACTCGACGAAGTCGCGATTTAAACTACAATTCATCAACTGGCCGCTAGAGACTGGCTCCAAAAGGGAGTCAATTCCCATTGACCCCCATGTTAAAATGCCTAACTTTACACCAGAAAATAATATATTTACAGCCTGGTACAAAAAGTGATTTTAGTCTAAATAGCTAATTTTACCCTTCATGACAGCTTTGAGGGAGGTGAATTTTGACGTGGCCACTTGAGTGACAGTTGAACAGCCACTGCTGTCACTAAAGTCGAGCTAGGGGGTGTGGTTTCAGCAACCAGCGACCTCAGCTTCACCCACATCCCGCATTCCAAGGTGTTAAAGGGGTAGTTCGCTTTAAAATGAAAATTCTGTTATCATTTACTTATCCTCATGTTGTTCTAAACCTGTATGAATTTCTTTTTTCTGATTAACACAAAAGAAGATATTTTGAGAAATGATGGTAAACACACAGCAGATAGTGACCATTGACTTCCAAAGTAGGGATAAAAAAATTGATGGAATTTTATGGGTACAGTCAACTGTGTGCTTACCATCATTTTTTTTAAAATATTTTCTTCATCATTTATCACAATACTTCCAAAATATTTTTTCCTACTATGGAAGTCAATGGTCACTATCTGCTGTGTGTTTACCATAATTTCTCAAATTATCTTCTTTTGTGTTCATCAGAAAAAGAAATTAATACAGGTTTAAAACAACATGAGGATGAGTAAATGATGACAGAATTTTCATTTTAAAGTGAACTATCCCTTTAAACTTCAAAAACAATATTCAAAAACCTTTGGGTGACGTCACAGATACTACGTCTATTAGTCTATGGTTTAAACAAACCTCGCATAATGCAAATGAGCGGTAAAAACACGATTGTGCATTCCGTATTTTAACAGGTGCACTATACATGCGTGATTAGGAACAATAACAGAAAAATACAACTGAATATAAAACCCAGATACTGTAGACAGACAGATAAGCAGAAACCCACACAGAAATCTGATAGTTGAAATATATTTAAAACACACACACATATGTATATATGGAAAATGAAGTGTCTGACAACTGAAAAAATCTAAATGTACTCATACAATCCACAAAGATGAAGGCTTTGAATGTTAAACCAGTTCTTACAGTAGGAATTTTTTAAAAATAAACATGATTTAGCCTTATTAAAGAAATCATACTAACCATAGTTATCACCACATCACAATATGCATTTAGTAAGAACGACCAATCACAAGCAAACATTGAAGGAAACATGATTTCTGCAAAATATATGTGAAAGATTTGTAAAAATGACTGAATCTCTTTGACATATTGGGGTTTGCAGATGGCAGCAAATAATCTCATGACAAATCAAATGTAGTAACATTTCTATAAGTTCTCAGTTTTTACATCTGACCCTAAATTACATATATTTATTTTCACCAGTTTGAAATTCAAATGTTAGTATTTCACTATTTCCCGTTTTACCGTATCAGAAGTTGAAACAACCATTAAAATTTCCATTCCTGTCACTCACATTCAGGTTACTTTGTGAGATAGTCTGACCATTTTTTCCCCAATCTCTACAGCTCGAACTCTGAATTTTGTCTGTCCAACACCTAGAATGATGGTTGTACCAAAAGAGTAAAAGCCCACAACAGAATAAAGTATATTACCACTTGGATCAAAATAAAATAAATTAAAACGAAACATGATTTCATCTGCCATTAGCCAAGCTGAGGAGAAAAAGAAAAGCAAAGTTTGTATGATGCTCAATATAGCCACTCGCTTCTGCTTCTGGTAATGAAGAGCAGAAGAAGAACTTGAGTCCTCCATCCTCTTCACATGTCTCCATAGATAGAGAACAGTGGAGGTGTTTGATGCCACCATGATGCCAAGACAAACCAAAAAATAGAAACATCTAAGCCAAAAGTCTGTCAGTATCAGATCATATAGGACTTCAAAGCCTCCACTGGTGACGTTCAAGGCAACACTGGATGAATTCAAGTCCACTTCAGAAATGAAAACACTTATTGGGAGAACACGCATAATAAATCCAAATAAAAAGAAGATTCTGTCAGAAAGCAACATCAAATACATAAAGAGTTTGATGTGGGTCTTCACCCAGATCAAAAAAGGTTGGTGGGCAGGAACAATCTGAAAGTAATAAAATACATTCAGCCCAAGAGATGAAGTAAAACTTGTCCTCATGGTATAAAATGTAGCTGCATATGAAACATCCAATACCCATAGAGACACATCAACAGTGTCATACATAACGAACAAAAGGTTAAAAATGTTAAGAATGAAGTTGCACGCAATAAGCGATCCGAGTAAAACATTAAGGGGTTGCTTTTGTAGGTTTTCTGGTCCTTCCTGTGAAGAAAACATACAGCAGATAAAAAACACGTTGATCAGGATAGTGGCGACAGCAATGGGCACCATCACTATGGCAAATGCCAAAGGACCCATTTCAATATAAGAACTCATTTTGGCTTTGGCCACTAAGGGCAACACGTTTTCTTATATACACACCGTTAAGGCTCCACCTGTAATTTACATACAGTACATTTATAATGGGAAACGCCTCATTAAAACCTTCAGGAAACATATTGCTAAATGATTAAATATTTTTACATTTAACCCCAGTTAGAGCGATTAACCACAAAACAAATCATAAATTATTTCTTTAAACAAATAATGTTCGACTATGCGTCATTTAGCTTTGAAAGCTTAATTTTAAAGCTGCAATATTTACTCATGTCAAGGCATCTATTTTTATTTGCATTTTGAAGATGTTTTTAACAAAAGGAGAATGATTCACATAAAATGTATTACACTATTAAATGTCTGGGTTATTTTTTTATCCATATTGGGTAAACATTGGACATGCTGGGTTGTTTTAACTCAGCTGCTGGGTTATTATACACCATGGCTGCATGACAACAACCCAACATTGGGTCATTTTTAACCCAGCATGTGTTCTGTCCAATATTTACCTATTATAAGTCAAAAATAACCCAGCCATTTTTAGGGTGTAGGATTGAATTCACAAAGAAAAAGAAAAAGAACACAATAGAAATTTTAAACATTATTTACTTTATTTAAAATACAAGTCTGACTACAACGCCAGATTCAAATGACCATCCACAGAGGAGGGGAAATACTAATGAGTTAAAATTCTCTGATATAAAAGATTAAAAATAAAGCGCATCTCATAAACACGTTAGGTAAAATGGACACCTGCCACCAGGTGATGCTCATCCTCTTATGCATCTATAAAAACATATTTTGAAAAAGGGTTTAATGGGGGGATCATTAGATAACAATACCGTATCTTAAATAGAATAAATTAGACAAAACAATGCAACATTTTGTGTTTTATGATTATTACCGTCGTTCAGACTTGTGGGAATATGAGTCGTCTTGCTACATTTCTCATGAAAAATGCATCCAGAAATATTGTGTATTAAAATCTGACCACAGGTTTGATCCTCCAGCGTTACTACATCAACTACTCAAAAGCATTAAAGGAATAGTTCACCCAAAATTAGAAGAAGGATCACAGTTTACTCACAGGTGCTTCATGATGCTAAATTGTTTAAATCTGAAGAACATTTACTAGCAAATAATCACCTTTAGTGTTTCACAGAAAGAAATCTGCAAATAAATGATGACAGAATTTTCATTTTTGGGTGAACTACTCCAGACCAGATCTTAATAACTCCTCGCTCACAAAACATTACCACCTTAAAAACCAGTAGGATAATTAAGATATAAATATAATACATTTATGGCTTACTCCATTTAACATAACATGTGAGGAGTTCATAGTGCAAACTTTTATCTTTATAAAAGTTAAACTGTATCTCAGGCACCTTGTGTTGTTCTCCACCAATCGAGGCTCAATTCACAGACTTTCACTGAAGAACAAATGCTCGACGGCGGTGAATGAGAACAAAACAATTACTCATCAGCTCCACACCAGAAACTACATTGTGGTTCTGTATGGGCAATTGCTAAACTGACCTCGGAAGAGCTCTGTGGCTCTCATCCAGTCTCACACAGTTAATAGTCCTTTCCTGCCAGCTCATTTCACATTCAAAGGCCTTAAGTGGTCACTCTCCAAATCTGTGACGGGTCAAACCACACTGAGAGTTTATGCAGCATCAGATCGCAAAGCCCAGGCATGGCCATTAAAAGTAGTCTCTTCGTCGTGAATCATCACTTATGAAGGAAGGGTTCCACTGAGCCGGATAGATGCAGGAATGCCGTGAGCCAGGGAGACCGGAGAAAGGATACAGACCATTTCGCTCTAGGTCAGAGTTCCTTAATGCGGCCTGTAAGAGAAAGAAGCAATCACATATCAGCTTTTTTCTATAACAGCCTTAGACTTGGTCCAGCTTGGTGATAGCACATGTTTTGTGTATATTCTGTCCTATACTAAGGATACAAACTGGAACTTTGTCATTGTGACCCAATTTAAAATAAGCACACATCATGTGCTCTGATGCGCTTTTCCGCCCCTTTTGATTGCCAGGATATAATCTGCCCTGATCATTGGCTGTTTTTAAATAATCAGCCAATGTCTGATAGTGGAGAAAAAAATGCTTTTATCTGCTGATACCGATTATAGGCAGATATATCCATGCATCCCTAGGTAATAGGTGTAAGACAAGATATGGATTAGGATTAAAGGAACATTCCACTGTTTTTGAAAATACACTCATTTTCCAGCTCCCCTAGAGTTAAAGGTGACATAGAGTGATTGAACGGGGTATTTATCCTTGTTCTGTGATGTGACATGTAGACAAAAATTTTTTTGTTTGGGTCTGTAATGCCTTAGAAGCTTCCTAAAAACCTCTCTCAGATAGCTCTATTATGGTAGTGGATTTTTTGCACCTATTTGGCTCCCCCTACTGGCTTAACTTGCAATCTCATAACTGATTGGCTAACTTTGCTGCCACTCAAAAAATGTAGCCAATTATTTTAAAGTGGAGGGGCAGTGAGATGCCTGTGATGTCATAAGCATCAGTTTTTCAGATTGGGCCGTTTTATGGCTGACATTTCTAAAAGAGGAATTTCTATGAGACTGAGATGTTTAGCATGTCTTGCACTTTTTGTATGTTCGTGAATGCGGGTAGACTACCATTATTCAACAAAGACAAGGTAAAAATGTTTTTTTATTCTCTGTCCCCTTTAAACATTTGATTCTTACCGTTTTGGAATCCATTCAGCTGATCTCCGGGTCTGGCGCTACCACTTTTAGCATAGCTTAGCACAATCCATGAATCTGATTAGACCATTAGCATTGAGCAAAAAAAACCCAAAGAGATTCAATATTTTTCCTATTTTAAAAAAGACTCTTCTGTAGTTACATCGTGTACTAAGACCGACAGAAAATTAAAAGTTGTGATTTTCTAGGCAGATATGGCTAGGAACTATACTCTCATTCTGGCGTAATAATCAAGGACTTTGCTGCTGTAACATGGCTGCAGCAGGCGTAGTGATATTATGCACTGCCCAATTATAGTCCCCTGCCATTGAAAGTAACCAAGGGGACTTTTTTCAGCTGCTGCAGCCATGTTACATCAGCAAAGATGTAAGAGAGTATAGTTCCTAGCCATATCTGCCTAGAAAATCGCAACTTTTATTTTATGTCGGTCTTAGTACATGATGTAACCACAGAAGAGTCAAGTTTTAAATAGGAAAAATATCCAAACTGGTTATTTTTTAGCGTGATGCTAATGGTCTAATCAGATTCAATGGATTGTGCTAAGCTATGCTAAAAGTGGTACCGCCAGACCCGGCGATCAGCTGAATGTATTCCAAAACGGTAAGAATCAAATGTTTAACTCTAGGGGAGCTGAAAACTTAGCATATTTTCAAAAAAAGTGGAATGTCCTTTTAACTTTGACTACATGTTCATCTGTAGCTCATGGTAAGGTCACTTGATGACGTACCGAATAATAGATGTCCGTCATTTGCAGGAGATTTTTGGTGCTGCCGTTCTCCTGCATCTCTATGGTTTCTCTTCCCCACTCCATGGACACGCGGTTACTCTTAGGAAACTCTGCGTAGGGCGACATCTGAAGCTCGCCACTTTTAAAGATGATCTTATTGATGTCATTTTTGTCCTTTCTGTAAATTGAAAAAAAATTATTTTTAATTGTAATCATGTGAAAATTGAATGGAAGCATGTGTGCTTGATAACTTACTTGCAGCAGGTGACTATCAGAGCGATAATAACAATTAACAGCAGAGCTCCACTGGCAGGAGAGACGACCACAGCTATCAGCTTATAGACTGCATATGAATAACATAACATCAAAAATCATTTAACATGTGTTTTTACAAGCATAATATATTAAAGTACACTGAAAGGGTCCTATTATGCCCATTTACAAGGTCTTACAAGGCTTTATTGTTGGTTTTACATTATTGTAGCACCTCTCTCTCCAGCATTTGTGATCCTGTTAACACTCCAGTTAGTTCTAGTCTCTATTATACATTGTCAGAAAAAATGGCCAAAATATGTACCCCAGCTCAGCTGTTATTGCGGCGTTAACCTTTCAAAAAGTACAGCTTTGCACCTAAAGAGTTCATATTATTATTTCAAAGGTACCAAATTTATGCATGTCTGTACCTAATGAATAGGACGTTTCACAATGGTGGATTTTTATTTTGTATTTGTCTAATAAATAATACTACAGAAATTAATTTCAGATGCAATGTGAAAGACCTGTGTATAACCCAAATAGCTCTCACAGTGGCTGATAAAAGTCATCGAAAGCATCACAGCATTATTGCAGGTGCAGCCGAATCTTTATCACGTTTATCTTTATTTTAGAACTACGAGCAGTAAACATTAGCTTGTAAAAGTAAAAAATGTGAGCATGCAGATAAAAAGTACATCAAGATTTGCAAGTCTTTCGAAAACAGAATAAAAAAGGATTAATATATCTGCCTTTGGAGCAAATTTGGTAAATTGAAGGCCTTTTCAAACACTAACTTAAGGTGCAGAATGTAAAAAAGCATAATAGGACCCCATTAAATGCATAAATGTTTTAATATTGGTGAAATTTTTATATAAATAAATGAAATTAAAATCTTACAATTGCTGCAGTTAAAACCTCCAAATCCAAACATGCACCTGCAGGAATAAAAAAAATAATGTTTTTTCAAAAACACATGATGCATAGACAAATACTTATTACATTACCAATCAAACATTGGACCACACGTAAAGGTCCACTGTATAGATTTTTAGCAGCATCTAGTGGTGAAATTGTGTATTACAACCAATGGCTCAGTCCACAGTAGTGTTGCGTGGTATGCCCCATAGTGAGATCGTCCTATCGTCAGCATGCGAGATTGCTGATACACAATGGTTTTTTTGGGGGGGGGGGACAATAGTTTACTTAATTATTTATTTTTCACTTTTTACTCATGACAGGTCCGAGCAATAGTCCAAGCATTACAACATGCAACAGAACATGCATTACAAGTTCAGGTGCGAGAAGGAATCCGTGCGCGCATGTAAAGTCCAATTTATAGGCGTGCGTCTGTAGCCTCTGTGTAGCCTGACGTGCACCTCATCAATTGTTTAACAGCACATCAGTTTTACATGTATTGCAAGTGCTGTGATTGGTCCACTAGAACACCTCCCATCATAGGTATTTTCGTTTGCAATGGTGATAACAAAGATGGACCAAGTTGAGGAGTTATTTAACTTGTTTATTTACTTCCATTACTGCTGGTCACCACAAAACATACACAAATAACGCCCTCTCTATAGGACAGTTTGTCCATTTAGGGCTACTGTAGAAACATGACGATGCGAAATAGCGACTTTCATGTAAGGGGACCCGCAGTGTATATAGATAAAACGGCTCATTTTAAGGTAATAAAAACAATACAGCTCATTATGTAGGCTCTTTATACACCACTAATAATTTAGTTATGTATATTATATTATATTTCTGTCAAGAGATCCTTCTAAAAGTTACACAATGCACCTTTAATTAAATTCATATTTACATTAATAGTTATTTAAATACATTTACAAATCAAATACTTACTCAACACAGTTTCCGTTAACAAGCTGAAGTCCATCTCCACAGTCTAAAAAACATCAGGAGAAATAATGAAATTGGCAAACTTTGCCACGGTTGAAAATATTAATGTGTACAGAACTCGACACATATCCAGCCATGTAGAAGTAGTCAACTAGAAAAGAAAAATTAAAAAGGTGCATGCTGTACCTCTGCAGGTCGTGTCTCCTGGGTTCTTTTTGAAGTAGCCTGGATGGCACTGGCAGTATGGGGTCCCGTTAACATCTGTGCACTCAGAGTGTTGGAGTTCACAGTCTGGTTTTTTAGCCAAGCACAAACTCTCCGCTAAACAGAGAGAAATTAATTGAACCAAATGGTTTCTCAGTGATAAGAAATGCTTGAATTGAGGTTTCCAAAAAACATGCAAGAGCCCTTAATGTTATCATGTCTTTGAAGTGCTGGAATAGACTCAAAGAAAGAAAGCAGGGTTTGGAGATAAGACAATGTGGGCGCTGACTGAGTTGTACCGTGATAGGACAGCTGGTGCTGAAGTTTTATGGTGCAGTGCGAATACGTCCGGCTGCAGTTGTTCAAAGACATCTGGATTCTGTTGTAGATGTCAGAGCTGGTCACATTGGTGGAGAGTAAAAACATGTTCACTGCTGACATCTGCACACCTTCTCCATCTCTGCACAGGAAGGACACATTCATAAACACGAGGTGACAAAAAACAGATAATCGATTCACATCCTAAAGTAGGATTCGTAGACACTTACTTTTTACTCAAAGTCGTACGTCTGTAACCGTGGAAGATGGAGAGAGATGCATTGAGCTGAAACAAAACCCACAATTGTCAAACAGTCCATGGCAGATGAATACATCACTTTATCACGTTCAACTAATCGTATCTCCATTTCCCTAATGACTACTGCGAAGCACTCTGCATAAGTTGATTTGGCTATGTGTTTTAAAGATGGATAGGACAGGTGTCTACAGTAAGATTGAGCATACCAGCTGTAGGATCTCTCTTTGAAGGTCATGCAGATTTGAATTTTTAAGCTGCATCGAGTTGTTCACGGTGAAGGTGCCCAGGAAGGTCTTCACTGGAGGGTGAAGGAAAAACATAATCAGTAAAAACAGTTAAGGAGCATTGGCATAATATCTTGTTACGTGCTGATCACGTACCTTGTGTACAGCTGCGACCATCCTCCAGGTCAAAGCCAAGGTCACATTCACAGCTGAAAGACCCACCTGTGTTTATACACTTTGAACCCTGAGGGCACGGACTGCTCACACACTCATCCACATCTGTAAAACACACAATCCTATCAAGCCATGAAGCATTTGCATCACAATCTCAAAACACATATAATGTGTATTCTAGCTCAGCTGTTAAAGCAAAAGTGTACATGGTTATTTTATTTGCACATCCTAGGTCTAGTTAAAGTTTTATTTGAAAAAGCATTGATCTAAACATGATTTAAAAGTTTAGAGTCCTCCTGTATTTGATAATTTTATCACTTAAAACTTATCTATGAGCATCATAATAGCATATGTAAAAAAATTCCAGTGACCGAAATGTCTTCATGCTTTTAAACAGCTTGAATATAACACTACACCTTTGCCTTATTTAATATACGCAGATCTATGAATATGCGAATTAGTCCCCACCTCTACTCAATTGCACAGCTCGGATCATATAACCATAAACCCCCATGTTAAAAAAATATGTTTACAGCCTGCTTATAGCTAATTTTGCCCTTCATAAAAACTGTGAGGGGGGTGAATTTTTTTTGTAACTCATCCATTATATTAAGCCTTAAAGTTCTGCATAATTAAGGACGTGGCCCCTTGAGTGATGGGTGAACTGCCACGCTGTCACTCGAGTCGAGCTAGGGGGGCATTGTTTCAGTAACATGCCACGTCAGCTTACCACGTCCCGTTTCTTTACCCGTTTTCTGATATCCAAGAGTGATGCGTGGTGACGTGCGGCCAAGGTGGCGACGGCAGGCACTGCCCAAAAACGATCTTCAGAAACCTATGGGTGATGTCATGGACACTATACATAATATCTATGGCTTGAACGACCGATCCACTCGTTCAGCTGTGATGATGTTATTGGTTTTATGTTTGTGACCTAGGAAACCAAGGCGATTTCAAACCACGGTTTTGAGACTCTCTTTGTAAATCTCCAACTTTATAGAGAAAATACTCAACTGCAGTGGTGCTGATTGATGAATTTGCACATGGTTTGTCTTCACAACCACTTTAATTTATTGTTACAGCACCCAAATTTGCTTACCCTCAGTACAGGAAGGTCCAGTCCATGCAGGCAGACACTGGCAGTGATGTCCCTCAGCCGTTTTAACACACTTGCCTCCATTAGAACAATTAGTGTCAGGGCTACAGACATGACCTTAACAATGAAAAAGAATGTTAATATAAAAAATAAAAACATGTACAAAGTCAGTAAAGCTAGGCAACAGCTATGTGGTTAATAAGTTTATTCTTAAGTTCAAGTGTTTTTTGTAAACCTCAAGTCAGACATAAAAACAAACTAATAGTATAGCTCTTTCCAATACGGCGCATAATTTGATATATCATTCATGTTCGTTGAATAAAAGGTGGTGGGGGAAAGTAACGCATGGACCATTTACATTTAAGCATTTGGCAGATACTTTTATCCAAAGCGACTTACAGTGTATTCAAGGTATACATTTTTATCTGTATGTGTTCCCTGGAATCAAACCCACAACTTTTTGCTTTGCTAACACAATCCTCCACCAATTAAGTTACAGGAACACTTCTGGGCGGTTTCCTGAACAGGGTTTAAATTAATCCTGGACTAGGCCTTGGTTATATTAGGACATTGAAGTTTTTACAAACAAACCTTACAAAAAAAAAACAATACTGGTGTACGTATGTACAGTTCAAGGTGTTTTTAAATGAATGCAGCTCAAACATGCATTTTAGTCTGGGACTAGGATAAACCCTGTCCGGAAAACCTCCTATTTAAGTTTAACATTTGTAACCCTGGCCCAAAAAACAGCCTTAAGTAGCACAGCTATATTTGTAGCAAAAGCCCAAAATACATTATATGAGTTATCGAATTCTTTTATGCCAAAAATCATAAGGATATTTAGTAAAGATCATGAAGATATTTTTTAAGATCCATGTCCCATTGAAAATAAAGCAAAACTTGTATTTTTGTGGGTGGGTGCAGTGCTAATGGCTTTATTTGGACAACTTTATAAGCGATTATCTCAATAGTTAAAATTTTTGCACGCTTAGATTCCAGATTTTTTAAATAGTTGCATATTGGCCATATATCCTAACTAACCAAACATCATTGGAACGCTTATTTATTTAGCTTTTAGATGATGTATGAATCTCAATTTCAAAAATGTAACCTTATGAGTGGTTTTGTGGTCCAGGGTCACGTTTTTGCATTTATCAGATAACTTTATCAAAAATGAAAAATAACTAGAATAGAGAAGTCCTGAAAAAAAAATTCCATGATTCAGAAGTTGAAAACAGCACAGACTAGAAAGGAGATAAGAGTACATTATAAAACATACTGGGGTGTTTCATCCCCTTATCGGGTCAAACATGGACTTTTCTAGGGTGAATTTAGGGATTTGATTTTACATTATCTCACGAAATTGAGTACACCCCTCACATTTTATAGTATTGTCCCTTAAAAAAAATACTAAAATGGTTGCAGAAATGTGAGGGGTTTACTCACGTTTGTCACATACTGTATTTTACCCAACCATGTGCTAAAACAACCCAGTGTTTTGTGCCGTGTTAGATATCCTTAAAGGATTAGTCAATTTTCTTAAAAAAAATCCAGATAATTTACTCACCACCATGTCATCCAAAATGTTGATGTCTTTCTTTGTTTAGTCAAGGAGAAATTATGTTTTTTGAGGAAAACATTCCAGGATTTTTCTAATTTTAATAGACTTTATTGGACCCCAACACTTAACACTTAACTCAACACTTAACAGTTTTTTCAACTGAGTTTTAAAGGACTCTAAACGATCCCAAACGAGGCATAAGGGTCTTATCTAGAGAAACGATTGTCATTTTTGGCAAGAAAAATAAAAAATATGCACTTTTAAACCACAACTTCTCGTCTATCTCCAGTCCTGTGATGCGCCAGCGTGACCTCACGTAATACGTCATTACTTCAAGAGGTCACAGATGATGTATGCAAAACTCCGCCCAAGTGTTTACAAGCGTGGAGAAGAGGACCGTTTCGACGTTGTTGTATGTCGAATGATACAAATTAAATGTCTTTGTGTCAGTTTATTGTTTAAAATGGTCCGCAAATGTACGTTTCATATATGTAACACGTGACCTTTCAACGTCATTACAAAATTACGCGAGGTCGTGCTGGCACGTCACATAGCCGGAGGAAGACGAGAAGTTGTGGTTTAAAATTGCATATTTTTATTTTGCAAATTTTTAAATTTGCTAGATAAGACACTTATGCCTCGTTTGGGATCGTTTAGAGTCTTTTGAAACTCTGCTGAAAAAACTGTTAAGTGTTGAGTGTTGGGGTCCATTAAAGTCCATTAAAATGAGAAAAATCCTGGAATGTTTTCCTCAAAAAACATAATTTCTTCTTGACTGAACAAAGAAAGACATCAACATTTTGGATGACATGGTGGTGAGTAAATTATCTGGATTTTAAGAAAATTGACTAATCCTTTAATCTATAATGTTAAGTGTAGGGTCATCCTTAACCCTAAATATGAAAAAAAAAATTGTGCACTTGACTTAGCGAACACAAACAGTCCCAATAAGAATGCAACACTAACTATTGGTGTTGCAAGCTGATATATACCAATATAAATATGTGACCCTGTCTGTGAAATCCAGGCTAAAGTCATGGATCCCATAATGTAATTATGGGATTATGAGTTTGATTTCTATTATTTATTTCACATTTGACGTGATCTTACTCAGGCAATATTAAAGATATCAAGGTTATATGGTTCTTTACATTATGTAGGATGATTTTATAAAAAATGACTTTAGCTGGTTTATCACAGACTGGGTGAAATAAAATGAATATAAATACCAAAAGACAAACACACCAGGTGAAGAGGTTGTCCTTGAAGGCATCTGTGTGGTTGTCATTCCCATCTCTGTGGTACCTTTGTCTGTGTGACTCTTGGTAGTAAATGCTATGGTACCCTTGGTTGGAGTGTTCTTGCTGTAAGGTGTTGTGGCACGGCTGTCCTGCCCAGTGGTGTTCCCTGGTGTGGCCGTGCTTGTTTCTAAGTGCAAGGTGGTGACATCAGCCGTATCAGATGTACTGGGTGCATGTGGTCTACTGGTATGGGATGTAGGCAGATGCTGGGTTGTGGAGGATGTTGTCTGCAACACCTGAACAGTGGTAGCAGGCGTAGTGTGCTTTGTTTCAGCTGGCGTGGGGGTGCTAGGCTGAAGCTGACGGGTTGTGACGGGAGCAGTTCCGGTGATGGGGGTGTTGGTGGCACTGTTTGCAGTAGATGCTTCATAAGTGGTTTCTTCTGTAAGCTGTGGCTTCTGAGTTGTAGGGATAGCAGATGTCGACAGGACCTCAGTGCTGGTCGGATCATCAGTTTTGGGAAAGAAACGTGGTCGCTGAGTAAGGAACTTGGTAAATGAGTCATCAGTTGTGGTGGCTACATCGTTAAATGTTGGTGTCGCAGTGGTCAAGCCTTGAATTGTTGTATCTTCCATTGTATGGTCCGAGGTACCTTTGGGATCCTCTTGACTACTTGAGCTGACAGATCCAGTAGAGAACTCTGTAGAAGATCCGGTGTCCATAGTATCAGTCACTGTAGTTTCATGTTTATCCTGGGATGTACTGGAGACATTGTGGGTATAAGGGGGCATGGAAGACACAGACCCACTGGTTTCGGTATAAGATGTCTCACTACTCGTTGATATGACACTAGTCTCTGCTTTACCATCGTCGATAGCTGTGAAAGGTAGTGTTGAATTCAGGTTGTCATCTGGCTCTGTGACAAAAGGTTGTCTTGTATGTGACTCAGTGCCTTGAGACACCTGCGGCTCCTCTGTCTCTAAAAACTGCCCATGAGTTGCATTGGTGATATTATGACCTCCAGATGCAGTAAATCCACCTTGTACAGTTCTCGCTTGTCCATGTGTGGACCCTGGTGTCCTCTCCTCCCAGCTGGACGTTAGGGACACATCCTCAGATGTACTGGAGTCATTTGTGTATGAAGAGGTGCTGTTAGAGGTCACAGAGAGAAGTGTGCGTTCTCCAACACGACTGGTGGTGGAGATGTAGGTGCTATCGGTGTGAGATACAGAATCAGTGCTGTCCGTGTCCACGTAATGCTTTCTTAGGTCCGTTACTGGAATGTCTCGCACAGTCCGTGTCTCCGTCACTAAATTACGTTCCTCTATGAGCGATGGAGAAGAACTGCTGCCATAGGATGCTTCAGATGTACCTTCCCAACGTGCAGTGGTATTATGGGTGACCTCTTTGTTGGACTGTAAAGGTTTAGTGGATCCATCTTTAGTGGATGTCATCTGAGATGTCCAGCCTGCTGTGGCATTATGTGTGACCTTTTTGTTGGATAGTAAAGGTTTAGTTGATCCATCTTTCGTGGAGGACATCTGAGTTGTCCAGTCTGCTGTGGCATTATGGGTGACCTCTTTGTTGGATAGTAAAGGTTTAGTGGTTCCATCTTTCGTGGAGGACATCTGAGTTGTCCAGTCTGCTGTGGCATTATGGGTGACCTCTTTGTTGGATAGTAAAGGTTTAGTGGTTCCATCTTTCGTGGAGGACATCTGAGTTGTCCAGTCTGCTGTGGCATTATGGGTGACCTCTTTGTTGGATAGTAAAGGTTTAGTGGTTCCATCTTTCTTGGAGGACATCTGAGTTTTCCAGTCTGCTGTGGCATTATGGGTGACCTCTTTGTTGGATATTAAAGGTTTAGTGGATCCATCTTTAGTGGAGGTCATCCGTGTTGTCCAGTCTGCTGTATTTGTGGAGATGTGGGATGTTTTTTCTGTATGTCCTAAAAATATAACAAAAATGTTGTATTAGACACGATGTATGGCAAAGCATGATGATGATCTTACTGTGAATACAATGAGTCGCACCACCACTAGGGTGCGCTTCACATGGTATGAGCCTTGGGAAAGCTCAGGAACTGTGTGAGATGTTTTCAGAAGTGACTGCGGATGTAATGAGTTTGGGTGGAGAACAATTGGCAGCCATGCTCGTCTAACCTAACAAAAGCTTGGGCCCTAAAAATGGAGGGGGTTTGACCCATCGGGACCTGCTGTTTCCTTCCTTCAGCTGACCTAGCAAAGTCCATATTACAGCAATGCCACTGACTGCATGGAGTTCATACACAGGCAAAATTAAATGAAGTGGATCTCAGACTACATAGGGAAATTTATTTTAAGAGCGTGGTACAAAAAAATAAAAAATCCCTAATGGGAAAAAATAACAGTATGGTGAACATAAAAGCCCCTTTAAGCAAATACTTTAAAATAATGTAAATGATGAAACAACAGTTTTACCCGATTTCATATTTTGCAGCTTTGATCTAGGATTTTTACTTTCCAGATTTGTTTTTTATTTTTTAAGTCAAT
The DNA here is from genome assembly GCF_030506205.2 of Paramisgurnus dabryanus. Classification (NCBI taxonomy): domain Eukaryota; kingdom Metazoa; phylum Chordata; class Actinopteri; order Cypriniformes; family Cobitidae; genus Paramisgurnus; species Paramisgurnus dabryanus. Next base: position 10,362,759 of record NC_133351.1, read on the forward strand.
CAGTTATGTACAGTAATGATTTGAGCAAGTCACACCCACAAAGTCATTTTGTTATAGTGACTATAAAATGGCAAAAAAAGGTCATACATCTGTTTGTGGCTATCGCCCCAAACAAGTTTCCACAATATTTAAATCTGCTAATAATAAAAACGTATTCAAAGTTGATTTATAGTGTGGAAAGCTGTGATATGTTTTGGGATCATGTCAGAATTAAAACAACACGAAATCATAAAGTCAAAACAAAATAATGTAGCTTGCATTCCATGGTTCTTACAATGTTTTAAGTCACCCACACTGATGATGATAGAGGAAAAACTTTGCTTGTTTTTTTGTCCAACCCAGTGCAAACTTATGCACAATACAAGAATGCACCCACTCACATCTGCTTACGTGTTGTGCAGCAGGGTGTTCATTATTAATCTAATAATGCAACGGCCCATCGTCAGTTATTCCTTACTTAATGTTAGTTTATGTCAATACAGTTATTCATGTTAGTTAATAGTGCATTAATGTTAACAGTTACAATGCTTGATTGTATGAAATGTATTAGTAAATGCCGAAATTAACATGAACTAGCAATATTGAATGCTTTAGAAGTATTGTTCATTGTTAATAGGGCTGCTTGATTATGGGCAAACATAAGAATTATGGTTATTTTGGTAAAAATCATTATCACGATTATTTAACACGATTACTCTGTGACTTTAAAACATGCATTTATTTTATCTTTTTATTAAAGGGATAGTTAACCCAAAAATGAAAATTCTGTCATCATTTCCTCATTCTTATGTTGTTACAAACCTGTTTAAATTTCTTTGTTCTGATGAACACAAAGGAAGATACCTCAAGAAATGTTTGTAACCAAACCGTCCGTGGACCCTCATTTACTTAATGGAAGTCAATGAGGTCCACGAACGGTTTGTTTACAAACATTCCTCGAAATATCTTCCTTCGTGTTCATCAGAACAAAGAAATTAATAGAGGTTTGTAACAACATAAGAGTGAGAAAATGATGACAAAATTTTCAAGCAGCACGAATTTATATTTTAATCGCAGACTGATTGTTTTACTACGATTATCCTGTTTTTGTTACTGTTTGAATCAAAATTTGAAATTGAAAATCAAAAAAACTATTAAATGCACAGTTCGGAAAGTTACATTCACATTATAAGTGACTAGCAGGGCGACGCAATCTCATTGATTTCAATGGAAGCTCGGCAGCATCCGGCGACAGTGACCGTTGACGGCTGGATGGGCGTGTCCAGTCGCGCGACAAAGTTGAGAAATGTTTAATTTTATGCAAATGATGAGCGATATTCGGGAGCGAGTACCAATGAGAACGAAGCAGGGCAGTTCACGTCATCCGTCTCTTGTCAGTTACTGGAGTGGCCGTTACTCATTTGTTTATAACAACTAGATATAGAAACGCCTCTATTAAAAGAGATGAGCGACCCACAGCAACAAAGTCGCTTATGAATGCGGCTAAAGTGTTAGTTCATGTTAGCTTATGCATTAACTAATTTTAGTAACAAACATTACAAATACAACCTTATTACAATGTTAACAACAAGATCCGTATTTCTAAAATCACATTAATACCTATATGTGTTTCAAAAGGCTATTTATCAATAAAAACATAAAAAATAACATCACACCATGATATCCAAATCTAAGCTTGATCCTACACTCTCAGAAATAAAGGTACGAAAGCCGTCACTGGGACTGTACCCTTTTAAAAACGACAATTTTATTCCTAAATAAAAGTATATTAGTACCTCAAATATACATATTTATATCAAATGTATAAAAGGTCCTTTTTAAAGGGTACCTCCAAATGACAGCTTTGTACCTTTATTTCTGATAGTGTATCGTGTACCCATAAAGATACAGTTAACTGTTTTGTACCCCTAAAATTTAAGTGTACAAGATTTTTCCTTAAGGTACACAATAACCTTAAGGTATAATATTTTTCTTTTAATATTTTTAAGGTATATATTTACATAAACCTATGAGGGTACAGCCCCAGTGACAGAAAAGGTACAGTTTTGTACCTTTTTTTCTAACAGTGTATGATACATACCTAAAGACTGAATAAAGACAAATAACATGTCAAAATAAAGACAATTTAGAAGTAAAACTGTTTTTACATTAACATTACATTTGTATTTAAAATTTATGTTATACTCCACATTATGACCTGATTCAAATATTGGTCTCTCTCCTAACCAAACATTCATCCAGACTGCACCATAATAAAACATGAAAGCACATATGAGATGTGTAATCAGGTGCACTGCCAGTGAAGTACATCATAGCCAGTTCCCAACATCTAATTCATTACACCATAAACTTAATGTCAAAATTGTAATGTCTCAAATGACATGCAATGGAGCTTGACTGAGCAAGGTGAGGTTTAAGACTACCCCAAGATTAATAATGTGCTAATGTGGTAGTTGCATAATTTATTCAAAGCCCAAAACAGTGACTAGAAAAACTGGAGAAAACTTTGTTGGTTAAAAAAGTCCAAGATTACTTCAATGCTTGTGTTATTATAGCCTTTAAAGTGGATGGTATTCAATTTCATTTGTTCCCATTGGACGGTATGGTTATATTCATATTAGCTTATTTTGTGATGGAGATCATTGAAAACCTCAAACAAATGAATGATGATCAATTAATTAATCACACATTTTGATTGTTTACTATGTGGGTAACACTTTGCAATAATGCTCCATTAACATGAATGGATTAGCTAACATTAACTTATAGTGAGTAAACATATTTTTAAGCAATTAGTATTCTTTGTTAATACAAAGACAACTGTTTATTGTTGGTTTATGTTAATTAATTGAGCATTAACTAATACTAACATATGGTTGGAAATGTCTATTTAACATTAAGATTAAATGCTCGCAAGTAACTAGTGTTGTTGTTATCCATGTACAACACTGAAGTATACTTTAACATTTATTTTAGTAAACTGTACTGTAACAGTATTTACTACACTTTGTTAATGTATACTTTAGTGTAATTTTTGTTTACTAGTATGGTAAGGTTCTAAAAAAACCAGTATCTAAGAATTTTACCACAGTATTTTAAAAAGTAACCCATACAACATTATTGCACATTTTATCTATACATTGAGTTCAATATCATGCAAATGCATGAAAACACGTCTAAATAATTGCAACGTGTTTATTTAACACAACATGAACTTCAGAGTAGCTTCGCGGATGTCACTACGTAAACTTTAGTAACTTATTTGCTATAGTAGTAAACTGTAGTAAAAGTCATAGATACTAGTGTTTATAACCTTAACATAGTAAATATCAAAGTATACTACAGTGTTTACTACAGTTAATCAATGAATTCTAGTTAATACTACAGAATACTTTAGTGTACTTAAAATAAAATACTGTATATGTACTACAGTATACTGTACTCAAGTAAACTACTGTATTTCCCCATAAAGATTAAATGAACTGTCGCTGCACTGAGGGTGTGTTTCAAATCTCAAGTTGCCTACAGTATGTAAACAGCAGATTAGGGCATCCCAGGAGCGTGCACCTCATGTCTTACCAGTTCGTGCTCCAGTTGTCGACACACTGGCGGGAATATCCGTCATCTCCTCAGCGGTCGTCACTACTGCATCTCCGTCCGGCCGAGAAGTCGTTTGTTTTAAGCTAACACTCGTTGTATTAGAAAACGTTTCGGTACTCAACGGGTTATCGGTGTCCGTTTCTGTTGTAAAACTTTTAACAGCTGCAGTACGGAGGACGAGCAAAAAGAGCGTGAACGCCACACGATGAGCGCGTCTCCGGGCACACGTTTCCATCGTAAATGCGACCGGGCGTGCTTCCTATGAAATGAAAGGCCGTCCGGGTCACCATCGGAAAGTCGCTTTAACGGTTTGCCATTTAAAAATGTCTTACGAGAGTTTCAAAGTTGGAGTTGACGGGGTGTAGCGGTTTTATTTCGGACATTGAGAGTGAGAAACAGGAGCAACTGGTGACTCCTCCCATCGGGCAGACGATAGCGGTTTCCACCCCATTCCTCAGGATGAGCAAACTTAAATCGCTTCACTCTTATCGCTGTCAGATGTTGCCACAACAGGTGGAAATCTAACTTGAAGTCTGAATCAAAACCAAATACTTGCAATAGATATGTACACTTTAAAAAAATTAAATAAAAAAGGGGTTTAAAAGATTCAACTTTATCCAACACAAGTAACTTTTTGTGCAATAAAATGGTTCGGTGGATGTTAAAGGTTCTTTATGGAACCATACAGCTGGACAAATAACCTTTAAGGACTCTTTGAGAAGTTTTGGGGTATTATTTTAAAGCATGGATCTACTACTTTCTGCTATTTATTAATTGTACATATTTACACATATATTTCATATTTAATTGCACTTGCCAATTTGCATAGTCCTACCATTTACACTTCTGCTAAATGCGAAAAGATATTTTGTTTCTGTATAACTGTATGCAATGACAATAAAGTTAGATCGATCTAACTACAAAAATTTTTTGGGAGAGGCTGCATGGTAAAATTTGGGGTGTGTAAAAAAATCCTGATGTTATTATTATATCACTGTTCATGGGTGTCACTCAATTTAGAGATCAAGCCAAAATAAAAGACAACATTTACTTCTTTGATACAATCTGATATACAAATATTAGCCTTCATACAAGCACTGTTTGTGAATATCCTTAAACATTAGAGGCTTTAACATCCAGTGGGAGACCACGGCACATTGCATGACACTGATTGCACATTCCCTGGTTAAGATAAACAGTAGTACTCTTCAAAATTTTCTGTCCCATCCTTCTACTAAAACCTCACAAATGCAGAAATGTCTCAAAAGTGCTGCACATCAAATATTCAGGCATAACTTTATCCACAACATGTCTTTGAACATGTGCTTTTGCTGAGCCGTCAAGCCGGACACCATTGTAAGATGCTCAGTTTGACTGAGGATGGACCATCGTGTCCGTGGTGGTGATAAAGGAGGAGTGATGGTAACGATCACGAAGTGCAAAATCTGCATTTTCCTCTGTCAGCTGCTTGGTCTCCATGCCAACAGCTGACAAAGAGGGTGTCACCACAATCTGATCCTGAAGGACCCCTTCTTGCCTAAAAACAGAGAGCGATCTATGGTGAGGTTTGGTTTTGTGTATCTACATCCAGTAGTTAGAATCACATTATGTACATTGCACTTTGCTACCATTTTAAAGGGGTAATATTATGAGATTTTTTTTAAAGATGTAAATTAAGTCTTTGGTGTCCCCAGAGTCCTTATGTGACGTTTTAGCTTAAAATACCCCACAGATATTTTATTATAGCATGTTAAAATTTACATTTTGTCAGAGCAAAAATCGGTAGTTTTTGGGTGTCCTTTAAAATGTGAATGAGCGGATGAAATGCAAACACTTATTGCAATGATTGCGGTTTGTTGGAATTTAAACTCAATTGTGCTCCCAATTCGTTTTCTCTCTGCATCAAATGGCAGTGCCGTGGTTGGATATTGCGGATTAAGGGGGTGGTATTATTGTAATTGGCCTTGTTACCTTCCTCACAAAACAGGCGAAATCTGAACAACCTCATTTTTCACATGCTTGCAAAAAATGGCTTACCAAAACAAAGTTACTGGGTTGATATTTTTTCACATTTTCTAGGTTGATAGAAGCACTGGGAACCAATTATAGCACTTAAACATGGAAAAAGTCAGATTTTCACGCTAAGAACCCTTTAAGTACAGTTGTTAATTTCTAAAATGCAGTCAGGCTGAAAGTGCTCACTCGTTTTTGTAATTTGCCAATTTTGCAAGAGGACATCTCCTAACAAGCCGTACCTGCACAGATTTGTCAGAGAGGTCTTGAACCACCTGTAGAAGCTGAAGCGAGCTGCTGTACCTGTGGTGAAGAAAATTAACTTGAATTTGTTAAATTCAATTGGCTTTATGCCCAGCTGCACTACTTCCTGAACTTCAGCCAGCTCCTTGTTTCCTGTCTGCCATTATTAGACAAACTGATTAATCCAGGTGTGTCTGATTATTGTTGTTGTCCCTATACTGAGGTCAGGCACACCTGGATTAATCAATTTGTCCAATAATGGCAGACAGGAAACAAGGAGCTGGCTGAAGTTCAGGAAGTAGTGCAGCTGGGCATAAAGCCTATTGAACTTGTTAAAAATGTGCAAATAAAATATTTCGGTAACACTTTACAATAAGGTTCATTAGTAAACATTAGTTAACTACATTGGTTAACATGAACTAATAATGAAATGCACTTATATAGCATTTATTAATCTTTGTTAATGTTAATTTCAACAATTACTAATACTTTATTAAAATCTTGTTAACATTACTTAAAGCACTGTGAACTAACATGAAAAAACTATGAACAGCTTTCTTTCTATTAATTAACATTAACAAAGATTAATAAAGACTGTAACAAATGTATTGCTCATGGTTTGTTCATGTTAGTTAATACATTAACTAATGTTAACTAATGAACCTTATTCCATGAACCAATATTTCAAATCGATATTAAATGTTCCTAACTTTAATTATGAGGTAAATAGCCATGTAATAAGCAAGATAATGTACAGGCAGCCGGTTGTTATTACAAAATAAGCCCCTTCAGTGTGATACCCGTCAACTTATTTCTGCGATAACAACCGGTTGCCTGAACATTAGGGCTGCACGATAAATCGCATGCGATATCACACGCATATCATCAGTAATGCCGGTTCCTTGATTAGTATTAAATCGCCAACAGCTGCTTTCAGATGGCGCAGCATTAACTGCACAGAGCCGTAGTTCCCTGACAAGCTGGGCCATATCGCATACATATCGCAGGCGATACGTCCCCGAAAATTAATGCAAAATTAGTCATTAATACTAATCAAGGAACCGGCATTACTGACGAGATGCGCGTGACAATCACATGCGATTTATGGTGCAGCCCTAGTGAACATTATCCCTTACTTATAAGCTACATATAGAGCTATGAATATGCTGAATCAGGTAACACAAACAAACACAATGCTTATGTAATAAATGAACATGATGAATGTTAATTTCATTAAGAGTTACAATGATCACCCAAATTTCAGCAATGGAGTCAAAAAAAAAATCAGTGGCAGCCGGTGACTTCTTTATTCGAGGGTGCTCGATGAGAAGTATGTCACAGCATGTATGTAGCCCATCATGTGTGTGTGTTTTTTTTTAAATGTGTTCTGCACGTCGAGAGATCCTGTGTGCATCACGTGTCTTGTCAAAATAAGTGCCTGCTGCAGATGTGTCTAAGGGTTTATGAAAGAGCTAAAAGCACTCACGTTTGTCAGATACTCACGTAATCTCATGGGTAAGGCTACTGTTTAGGGAGTGTCTTGCATGTATTTTGTGAACGTGTGCGTCTCTTTTATCATAAACGGTTTTGACACATGTGCAGCAGGCACTTATTTTGACAAAACACGTGATCTCTCTACGCGCAGAACACATATTTTGAAAAAAACTTATTTTGAATTAGCGCCCCACGGATGAGCAGTCACAAGCCACCACTGGTTAAAATTCTCAGGGCTGAAATTGGCTGTGCTATTTACTGTACCTTCACCTAAGCAAGGTAGCCTACTCCAAAAGGTACAATAGTTCCAGTTTAGGACAATAACTGGTGTGGACACACAGGTGGGCTATAACTTGACCCCATTTTCCATTTGTGGATTTATTGCTCATCATGAGCAATTCAAGTTACTTAAAAAAATCTATAAAATATTTAATTAAGTTACAATTTGGTACAATTACCTGGTGGCAAACCTGGGCTTGTTGTTCCAATGTAGATAAAGAGGATCAGGGCTGCTGTAATGTTAATCAAAGCGTACATCCACTGGATAACAAACATAATCATAAAAGAGCACACTGCCTGAAATAATAAAGAAATGTAATGTATTTCATCTTTACACAGTAAATGTAATCAACTGATTAGATATCGTAGATGTTGTTCCAATCTTACACCAATTAACGAAACCCAGTGGTTACAAAATCTTGCATAGACTGAACCTTGGATTGATCTGATTTCTGATCCTTCAAGGCTTGGTCCTGACCCTGTGAATAAAGCAGTTTTAAAACACTTATTTGAATCGCTATATTGAGAAGTTGTATCATGTTTCAAATACTTACCATTTCTGTCTATATGCTCTCTTGGGAGCTGTTCAAGTTTAGCTGAGCCAAAATTAGGCAAAGCCTGTTTCCTCTTGACTTCACTTGTAAGGTCAGACACCATAAGTCCTATTTGGCTGCCGGTATCGTCATCAAATCCAATAGTTTGTTCTGGCTCCCTCTCATCTTTTCCTTTATCTGATTGTGCATCGGTGTTTAAGTCCAACCCAAAACTGTTCATCAGTGTTTCTTTAGCTGGAATCTTTGACTTCCTGCCCCTGGCTTTGGAGACGGGATTAGACGCTCTCTTTTCTTCAACGCTGTCTGTTCTGGGCAATGGAAATATCTGGTTCATGTCTTTGGTGAACTCCAGTAGCGTGCCGTTCATGGGGTCACTGATGCCTCCCTTGCTACCATAAGAGGGGTGAGAGCTGGATACAAGCATTTTACGGGAGCTTGACCTCTTGATCGGCATTTTTCCTTGCTGGACCTGAATATCATAGCTCTTCACCACACAGAAGTAGCAATAGTCAATTACGCTGTAGGTAAGCATGAAGTTGATGGTGACGATGGGAGCCAAAACATTGACCTGGCCGACGAAGATGAAGGCCATGGAGATCAAGCTGGTCAGACAGATGGCAGCCACAGGGGTCTTATTGGCTCCATGCTGTTAAACAAAAAAAAAAGGGATGGGATGATGAGAACTATGACTCTCAGTGTCGGCTTTTTTCTACTGCCTACATAAAGCAATTAGCACTATCGTACCTCATAATGTGACTAATTGGGAGTGTACTAAATGCATGACACACATACTGTAATGACTCTTTCTGTAAAGCCCACACTTTTAAAAGAGCATGATGATACATTTGATTCTGCCTAAGAATTTGGCCTAGCTAATTTTTTGTAGGGAACATGACTGTTATGCTTCAAAATGTTGCCCGTGAAGTTAGTTTACACAGGGTTCCCACACCTTAGTTAACTTCAAATTCAAGGACCTTTCAAGGACTTTCCAGGTCCAATACCGTCAAATTCAATGACTCAATGTGGGGACACATTTCAAGTGAGAACAAGGTTACATTGTGTTACTTTTAAGGATACATTGTTACAGTTCCCTTTCAAGGGAACTTGCGCTGCGTCACTGCGGTGACACTTTGGGGACGCCTCCAATGGTAAGTGCGTCTGAATGTGTATATCAAATTCAACCAATGGGGAAGCTTAACAACAAAGACAGGGTGGCGCGGGAGCCAGGAAGTATATCGCTATCTGAAATATTGCCAAAGACGGCGATACAGGGACGCAGGAAGAATGGCAAGGGAGACGCAGCGCCTCGTTCCCTTCTTAGGGAACAACAGTTACATACGTAACCTGAGACATTTTCATTTGTCAAACACAACCATAAAAAAAAGCATTTTGGTATGAAAAAACATTCACATACAAAAGATACAAAGCATTTACACCGAACAGTTTAGCACGTGTGCTTAAAAAGTCTAGAATTTTTATGATATCCTACACTACACAATATGGACATAATATGGATTTTTCAGAAAACTTCTTGCATGAAATAGATTCAAGCACTTTCAATGACCTGTATCTATGTATGTATATTTTCAAAAACTTTCCAGGGCCTGGAATTTTTCCCCCCAGATTCACAAACTTTTACCGATTTCAAGAACCCGTAGGAACCCTGCTTACAAGTTAATTCACATAATTAAAAAGATTATTATGGGTGCATTAGTTTGGTTAGTTCAAGTTATGTAATAAGTGTAAACTTTCGGTTTATGCATTCTAAAAACAACATCATTTAAGTGCTCTCTTTTAATTCTCCAAGCTCAAGGCTGAGCTAAAGTGCCCACACTACTGCTACTGGCTGGCACAGCTCCAAACCCACCTGGGTTGGTCTTTTCTGTGCTTCCTGCATTTGTTCTCAAACTTTGATTCAATGTGAGATGTCTCGGGCGAGTTTGTAGCCCGTAGCGAGGGGTCAGACAGAGCTTAGGCGAGGGAAAGGGTGTGCTGTGCTTACTGAAAGCCACAATTGTTACAGTTCATGTGTTTTGGAGTGCATTTGGGTGTACTATAATTAGGAACTAATCCTGTCCTTTGTGGAACATTGAGCTACTCTGAGAAAAAAGTAAACAATTCATTAAACAGCATAAAAAACGAATGTTTACTTTTATCCGTCTGAAAAGCACATTGTTTAGGTGTAATCATCTATTTCAAGTATCAAGTACCCATTGTAAGAATTTTCCTGCTATACAATTAGTTTACATTTACAGAATAGATTATCATTAAATATTTGCATTATGAATAAAGCCATTGTGTGGCACAATACAACCAGGGCTGAATAATATTACACTGCAAAAAATGACTTTCTTACTTAGCATTTTTGTCTTGTTTTCAGTAGAAATATCTAAATATTCTTAAATCAAGATGTATTTTCTTGATGAGCAAAATGACCTAAGAAAATAATACTAGTTTTAGACAAAACATATAAAATTTAAGTGAATTTGTGCTGAAAACAAGCAAAAATATCTGCCAATGGGAAATCTTATTTCACTTTTTTTTTTCTCACCCCATTGGCAGATAATTTTGCTTGTGAAAGTCATTTTTTGCAGTGTAAAAGTGATATAATGGTATTTTGTGCAACGTATTTCATAAGAAAATGTATTCGCCCTGGATTAGTTTTCCAAACGACGTTTGAGTTTCAACGTGTCCCCCACAACGTCTGTGATTTTATTTACCGATTCGGACGGGATAAAAATTCTCAAGCTATCCCAGAGACGGGAGTGTCTGTTTCTTGCGTTTGGACGTTGCAGATCATCCAGTGCTCTGTATACGCGTGTTTGTAATGTTTGATATTTTGCTTTAAATGATATATTATTACAGAACATGTAATTTATTAATTTAATTTTAACAAGTCAAAAGAACTTACAAATCCTACTAAAGTAGCCTACGTGTTTTATATAACTGGCTGCTTATAATAAACCCAAAGAAAAGAAGAAATAAGGATTAATAACAATTAATTATCTTTATTAATTAACATTACCATTCCAGAGTTTAACAAAATAAGGTTGAGTTTCTTACCATATACTGATATTACAGTGGCCAACCTTAACAGTGTATGATATTCAGCTCATCTTGATTTAATTATTTTATTTTGCAGAATGGAAAAACATCCATATCTGAATCAATGGGACTCAGGAACTACATTATATGCGCATTAGTAAGACCTTGCGGCAGACCACGTTGGCCAAAACACGAAAAGAATTGCGTTTTCCAAAGATATTGAGGCCAAATGCAGACATTTGCATCCGAAAACACAGACATGGCCGATTCGGACGGGATTAAAAACACAGAGGACCTCTGAGAGGTAAAATTTTCTCAAAGGTCCCCCCGTAAAACTAATGCCGTCCGAATAGGGCTTATGATGAAAAATAATTTTTTAACAGAAATTCATATGGGTTCTGCTAGAAATTGTGCCTGCAAATGAAAGCTATGAATTTATACACCAACGTTTGCTGGAAAATAATGGAATATGGCCTCCTATTGTTGAGCACATAGTGTTTGAAAACAAATGCACATATATACCAACCCCTTTCTCAAGAAACCTGAGAGCTGGAATAACTCTCTCCTGGGCGATACACTGAAGGATCCTGGGTGCTCCGTACAGGCCGCCCATACAGGAGGCCAGGGAGGAGATGTAAAGGCCCAGCAAAAACAGGAAGCCAACCAAGGAGACCTGGGGACAAAACAAACACAGAAGGGAAAAGAGTGTAGAGGACTCCACCCAGCTCTGTTCCGCTTGGTCAGACGAAAAGCTTAATATGTGTTGAATGTTAATCAAACGTATAGTAAATCAACCTGAAAGAAGCCATGATCAAACACTGTGTGAGAGAGTGGGGAATTACAAATAATTACATAAATGATGGTTACATGAACAAAACACCAATTTATTTAAATGCACTGTTGCAAAATGCAAAATTGATAACGTAGCATGGCCAACATTCAGGAGTAAAGGCTTACACGTGCATAAGATGTCCAGCACAGGGTTCACTTCACTCCATTGCAATATACACTAAAAAACTAAGTTGTTTCAAACCATGATTGATTAAAATAAGGACAAACACAACCATTGGGTTAAATAACTTAGAAAATTTCCACATTTTATCCAACCATGGGTTGAAACAACCCAGCAAAAGTTTATTTCAACAAAACAGTTGGGTTTGTCCATATTTTACACAACCATGGGTTAAAATCTGTGCTCAGGCTATCTGTAGCATTGACAATGACTTCAAAAGGCCCTTTGAGATTTGTGCATGCACGAAATTGCATTACCATGACAATACATGCTAATGTAACATTTTATGTGTAGATAACTGCTATTGTCTCAAATAAAAGAAAGCCTTGTGAATTTAAATACGGGAAAAACCCATGAATCCTTGAAGGCTGGAATAACATCTGATTACCTTTTCGGCTATCAAGAAATCATAGCGCAGTGCTTCTCTGGTGCAAATGGCTCCTAGCAAGAACACAAAGATGAGATACAGGAACCACCTGTGGATTCCCATGCAAGAATCAGGCTTGAATTTATTTTATTTATAGAAAATTACGCAACGAGAACTGTTAATAACATTAAATCTGAGATCAAATACAGTACAGATAAAGTCTGCGACTGGTAAGTAAACGTTTCATTTACTCAGACAGATTTTAATTTCCTTCTATTTTAATTTTGGACCCAACCATAAAGTATGTGTACAGTCAACACAATAGAGGTTGAAAAAAATTATGTTTATTTTAGGTCTGGACTGACAAGATACATACGAGATACAAACCGCAGCGAGAGTTCCCACTGGGATGTTGTGTTCAGGTCTCTGGAGATCTGAGCTCATGTTGAATCCTGCCATCACACCTACACACACAGAAAGGGTTACTGTGCAAACAAAGCTCGAAACAAGGGTCCATTTAAAACCCGAAAAGCAGATTTATAATAACATATTTCAGAGCTCACCTTCATTGCAAGAGCAAACAGAGCTAACATCTTAAAGGGATAGTTGACCCAAAAATGAAACTATCCCTTTCAAGTTGTTTCAAACCTGTATAATTTTCTTTGTTCTGCTGAACACAAAAGATATTTTGAGGAATTTTTGTAATCATTGTTCTGGAGGACCATTGACTTCCATGGTAAGTCAAAAATAATATGCAAGTCAATGATGCTCCAAAACTGTTTGGTTATAAACATTGCTCAAAATATCTTCCTTTGTGTTCAGTAGAACAAAGAAATGTATACAGGTTTGAAACAGCTTGAAAGCCATAATTTCATTTTGGGTGAACTATCCCTTACCGTGCGTTCACACCAGATGCGGTAGATCCGGCAAAAACGCTTTATTCACGAGTAGTTGGATGCTTGAACATTTGGAGTTTACTCGCTACATTCACGTGGAAATTCGCGTCATGGGAGGGGCTTTTGGGACTCTGCTCACTTCCTGTAATCACGTCACGTCTAGAGCAAGCTCCTGATTGGTTAACGTTCAAATATTCAACTTGAGCGTTTCCCATAAAAACGCTCAATTCCCACGCAAAAAGATGCCTATTCGTGTCTTTGCATTGACTTAACATGTAAATCACTCGCGCTTGCCGCCTCTTCTGCTGCCTGTGTGAACACACGGTTATCCTTTTTGCAGAATTGGGCATGCCTGAATATATAAGAGTGATCTATCTATTTAATGTATTGATAAAAATTTTCTTATTTTACAGAAAACTTTTTTTTAATAATTCTGAAGGTGCAGTTTTGGACCTGCCGGCAGGTCTGCAGAGTTTAAGGGGACACTTTACTTTTTTTGAAAATATGATCAATTTCCAGCTCCTCTAGAGTTAAACATTAGATTTTTACCATTTTGGAATCCATTCAGCTGATCTCCGGGTCTGGCGGTACCACTTTTAGCTTACATTAGCATAATCCATTGAATCTGATTAGACCATTAGCATCAAGAAATTAGCATTTTGTACCATGGCTGCAGGAGGCGCAATGATATTATGCAGTGCCCGAAAGTAGTCCCCTTGGTAACTTTCAATAGCAGAGGACTATTTTCGGGCACTGTGTCATATCATAGACCTTTCTATCAACTTTCGTATTTATGACCCGAAATACGCAATCGTCGCGGACATCTACTTCCTCCGCAGTCAAGGCAATTTAAAAAGCCGTATCTGTTCCATCAATTCCCTGTTGATGGTGAAGTTAGACAGAAGTGGATTCAGGCTATCCGGCGAGACTTATAATGTGTCGTTTTAGTTAACATTTCAGTAACAGTTAGACTCACTCTCTACTTACCTAGAAATTTATGGACAAATTCTTCATGGAAAAAGTTTTCCTCCATTAGTCGTGTCACATCAGCAAATGTAATATTTGGCAAATCCGTTAACAAAGTTGTGTGGACTCTTTGATCAATTTTTAGCTTGCCCGGGTTTATGTTCTTCTAGTGTGTTGACGCTTGACAGGAACTCCGCTTACACGACGATTACGTATTTCCGGTTACTGTGAAAAAAGTCTATTGCGACTCCTACAGCCATGGTACGGCAGCAAGGTCCTTTATTATTTCGCCAGAATGAGAGTATTTGTTGGTCTTAGTACACAATGTAACTACAGAAGAGTCAAATTATAAATAGCAAAAATATCGAAACTCTTTGGTTATTTTTTAATGTGATGCTAATGGTCTAATCAGATTCAATGGATTATGCTAAGCTATGCTAAAAGTGATACCGCCAGACCCAGAGATTGGCTGAATGGATTCAAAAACGGTTAAAATCAAATGTTTAACTCTAGGAGAGCTGGAAAATAAGCTTATTTTAAAAATAAGTGGAGTGTCCCTTTAAGGCGTTAAATCACTTCTGAACACTCAGAATACAAGACTCTAATCAATGTTTCAATCTTTTCCATTAAGCAAAGCCTGGTAATAATTGAGGTTTTGTGAGTGGACAGGAGAATGAAATATTATTATTATACAACAGAAATGTGTGAGCGATGACGTGTGTTTTTCTAGTGGGGGAAAGATTTCTGGGAAGTCTGCATCCAAACCACAGCTTCTAAAGTAGAACTCAAAGTATTTGAGGCTGCTTAAATAGTCAAGTAACATCATGAGTTTTCACCTTTCACTAATGGTAACAAATAAGGTATTCTTGTATTAGTATTGTTTGACCACTGTTTGTTATCCAAGGTTTTGTGTGCAGGCTGACCTGTTGCTGCAGGAAAGAAAACCCCAAACACAGTAAAGAAAGTCTCGCCAGTCGTGTAGTCTGGCAGCGTGTTCTTACGCAGCAGTTCCTCCGAATAGCCAACAAATCCATGCTCTGCAATAAACAGAATCAGTCCAAAACAATGTTAGGAAAGACATTTGTTTATTACAATGTCAGCAAGCTTGAACCATTACCGAGTGCTTTATGCGGAAAACCTGCACTAAGAATCTGATAACAATCAGACTGAATGTGTCATAGTCTTAAGTCTCCAAGTATATGTAAAACAGACATTACGCACAATGTCTAACTTGTCTTTAAATTAAACCCGGCCTCGTTCTTAAAAAAATGAGCAGAAATCAGACAGATCTGTCTAAACATTTCATGTGTTGCAGACATGCGCAAGGAAACATTTCTTTGCTTGTGATCGCATACAGTAATGCTTTCCCTGACATGCAATA
The DNA here is from genome assembly GCF_030506205.2 of Paramisgurnus dabryanus. NCBI lineage: Eukaryota > Metazoa > Chordata > Actinopteri > Cypriniformes > Cobitidae > Paramisgurnus > Paramisgurnus dabryanus. Next base: position 10,378,609 of record NC_133351.1, read on the forward strand.
TTGATCCATCATACAGTCATACAATAACCCCCTCCCAACCAAATCAAAGTGGGATCTCTAGGGTACTGAATGTCAGAGGTAATATTTCAATATCTGGCGTGAAATACTACAGACTAGGTTTGGACTAAATAGCCATGCATTGACCGACCGCCACCGCCCCTTATGTAACAACCCAGGGTACAGACGCCCCGCCAAGATGCGTGCGAACCCAGGACCGGCCTATTTCTTGGGAATACATGCCAAGTTCAATAGTTCTGTGGTGTGGACATGTGAAGGGAATGCAGGATTAAGCTCTGGGTGTGTTCACAGGCAAACAAAACAAGCCAAGAACAGGCGCCGGAGAATATTTACACAAACAGATATCACAATTGTACCATACCTTCGCGGAGAGTGGTATTTTTACTCTGGGTGGCAATTTGTTAACATTTGGATAACACTGATGGTATATTTAGGTGGATTTATTTATCATATTTATTTTGTGTCATACAGTATATTATTTGTAATTTTGTTTTTTTCTGTGATTTATTGTTTTCTACATAAATCACCATACATAATGCAAAGAACACTATATATGTCAAAATTAATAAGTATTAGTAAGAACAAGTCCAAATTGAAATCAATTTGAATTCAAACTTGAAGCTCCTAATCTTGGGTGATAGCTTATATGATACTATTGCGGTGCAATTTTCCTTTTTGGAGCTTATCAGCACTTCCATTGCAGGAAAACCATGACTTAAAAGAAAATGACCATTTTGATCATCAGGCGGTGTTAGACAGGAGCATAACACAAAGTACACTAGTCTGAGTGCCTGATAACAATTACATTGTTTAAAAGGAATTTGGGACAGGGCATATGGTTTAGTTGCAGTAGTTAAAAATTTCCTTGATCCCCAGAGATAGCATGCAGAAGTTTACAATAAAGCATGCCAAAAAGAAAATGTGGATGGGCTGGGAAGGATCTCACCTATTCAAAGACAAGGCACTCATCCAGAGAGAGATCTACAGGACCTGGCTATGCATAAGCATGATCCATTTCCCTCTTGGTTATCTTGTGATGGGAAAGAATGTTTTCTCTTGGATTAATGACATGTTTATCCGAAAGGAAGTCACCACCCTTTCAGAAGCCCTGCCTGTTCCTACACTTCCAAGTCACAGTTCTTAACTAAAACGAGAGAGTTAGAAAAAAAGATCAGAAGAAAGTTTAAGTAGACGTTCTCTGTGGCAAAACAGAAGAAAATGCATCACAGTATGGTATATATCTGCACATTGGCAAGCATGAATGACAGGCTGTATTAAGACAGCAAATCGCAGCAAATGCGAAATCTGCGGCCCACCCAGCCATCTTTTCAAGCATTTTGACTGCAGTTGGATATTTATAGTGAAAGTTCTTCTGATCTGAAGATTTGCAAGAGGAAGTGATGATGTGGACATTGCTAGTACGGAGCTCGGATCTGCTTCCTGCCTGCTCTTTTGTCTCAGGCCAAAAATGTGGGTGAGTCCGGTCAACACCCTTAACCCAAATCTATGAGCGCATGTCAGTTTCCTGTCCAATCCAATGGGTTTAAATAGAGTGTCTTTCGTATTTACTGTAAGTTGAGAGCTGAGGAACACAGCAGACTATCAACCCAAAAGATAAAAGGCACCCTACACTCTAAAAAAATTTAGGGTTATTTTTAACCCAGGGTTGGGTCAAAAAGGGACGAGCCCAGACCCTTGGGTTGTAATTAAACCTATGCTGTTTCAACCCAAAATGTTGGGGTGGTTTTAACCCATTGTTTGTCAAATATAATTTTCTGGGTTAATTTAACCCAACAGCTGGGCTCATCTCTTTTTGACCCAATGCTGGGTTGAAAATAGCTATCCATCCATCTCTCTCTATCTAACCATCTCTCTCTATCTAACCATCCATCTCTCTCTATCTATCCATCCATCTCTCTCTATCTATCCATCCATCTCTCTCTATCTATCCATCCATCTCTCTCTATCTATCCATCCATCCATCTCTCTCTATCTATCCACCCATCTCTCTCTCTCTCCCTATCCATCTATCTATCCATCTATCTACCTATCTATCTATCCATCCATTCATCCATCTATTGGGAAAGGGACCAAAAACTAGGATGTGCTCTCGAATCTATCTATCTATCTATCTATCTATCTATCTATCTATCTATCTATCTATCTATCTATCTATCTATCTATCTATCTATCTATCTATCTATCTATCTATCTATCTATCTATCCATCCATATCTTTCTATATCTATCCATATTTTTCTATATCTATCCATATCTATCCATATTCATATCCATATCTATCCATCCATCTATCATCTATCCATCTATCATCCATATCCATCCATCCATCGAGACAGGCACTGGAAAGGGACCAAAAACTAGGAGGTGCTCTCGAATCTATCTATCTATCTATCTATCTATCTATCTATCTATCTATCTATCTATCTATCTATCTATCTATCTATCTATCTATCTATCTATCTATCTATCTATCGGGACAGGCCCTGCAAAGGGACCAAAAACTAGGAGGTGCTCTCGAATCTATCTATCTATCTATCTATCTATCTATCTATCTATCTATCTATCTATCTATCTATCTATCTATCGATCGATCGATCGCTCTCTTTCTATCCCTCTCTTTCTATCCCTCTCTCTCTCTCACACACACACACTCACTCTCTCGCTCTCTGTCGCTCTCTCTCTCGCTCTCTCTATCTATCTATCTATGATATAAAGCCGCTCAACACAATTTCAACTTGCAAACTGAAACTGAACTTGCACAACCATACACAGAATTTGAAACAATAACAGAAAATTAAAAGTCTAAAGCAGTATTTACTTTGCAGAAAGCTCAGAGCTCCTCTTGTGTGGTAACAGGCACGGGAAAGGGACCAACAACTCGGAGGTGCTCTCAATTTTTAATCTAGCACTGGCAATAGTATGAACACACTAGAGGGTTGTGCTTAAAACATTTCCAGCAATAACATTTCCAAAGGATTTGAAGAACTGAAGTAGGTACCCGTATTATAAGTTCGCCACTCCTATTTTAGCCTCCTCAGGTTAGGAGCCAACAAGTGCCCTATGGTACAGATTACATAACAAAGCATCAAGCATATCCTCTTCTGAAATATGATTTCACAACCAAGATATGTACTCAGACCTTTTCAGCATTTATAATGTCATGAGTTCATCTGTTGAGATCAACCCATAGAAAGTGTGCAGTCACAGTTATGAAATTTTCCTTGCGGTGACCACCTGCCCTCAACTACATGATTAACAGCGTTATCAAAGTGTAAACACATCTGCACAGCAGCTCCTTTTCCTGCCACTGGCAGGTAACCCACCCATGTGGCGCCCGGCCGAAACTGCTAGTCGCTGGAGGCACGCCAAAAGTGAGATCATACCACAACAACAAGGTTTAATTGGAACAACCTGGAGGAACCAGAACCGCCTTTTCTCCTGCCAGAACATACTGCTGCCTGGGTCCACTTCCTAAACTAGATAATCAGAGGAAGATTATAGCAGCAGTAGCAATTTAAGGGTAACGTCCTATATTCAATTCATAACATTTGATCTGTCTAACTTTCTCTGCAAAAAGAGAGGACGGCATCTTGTCTCTTCTTTGAACAGGAAGCCAGTAATCAGAAGAACAGGAAGAGTTGGGATGGATTTCCTGTAAACCTAGTGTGAAAGTACAAACTGACCTCGTCTGAAGTGGGCAGCCACAAAGAAAACCCAAAAAACAAAATAAGAGTGCCGGCAGGCTTGCTTTCTCTGATCCTGCTGCAAATGATTCTTCTTATTCTCATAAAAAAAAACTCTTGTAATATTATTGGTTGCTTTGCTATACTTACAACCTTATACATCAAACAAATGCATAAAATGTTTATCATTAATTGCAAATGACTTTTACAATATTTAAATCTGCAGTATGTATGGGATCACAGCTTGTTATGTTTTAATAAACGGAAAACAAATGCTCTCAGTGACAGACAAATCCTTTGACTTTTCTGTTTCTTCACTTTCTATATTTTGATATGGACTCGTTTTGCTATTGTGATTTTTATTGGCAAGTGACCTGGAACCAGGCCTGATGCCACGAGGGGGCACTGCCCCCTCATGTGATTTGTGCCCCCTCAGATTATTTTTGGTATTTATAGCGAGGTTTAAAAATGAGGCTTTACAAAAAAGTTAACAAATTAAAACTGTATTGTGTGTTTACAAGACTAATTGAAATAAACTAAAAATATAAAGATTCCTTTAGGTTTTATTATTTTCTATATAATTTATATGCAACAGGGCTATGCGTCTCCGACTGGCAATGAAGTATAGATGGATAATCGCACTAAAAGATGATGGGACAGGAAGAGATAAATGAAGATTTCTGTTGGCTGGATAACAATTTTTATTGGCTGATTAGCTCATTGTGTAAGGTCAGCGGTGAGTCATGACTCGTACACATACACAGCACACAACCTTTAAAATGAAATTAGTATGGACAGGGTTTATCCAACATTTATCTTTGCTGTTATCCGTGCTATGACTTAGCAAGTTTGAGCTACACTGCGTGTTCAGAAATTCAATGCCAAATCAAAAAGTTTACAGCTCTTGTAAAAAAGTTAAGATATTATTATTATTAAAATTATGATTTTTTTCATAATTGAAATGTAAAGTTATACATTTATTAGCTTTGTCTGTTTGGTTAGCTGTGCAATATACTTGTGCAAATATTGTGTTTAAGGGAACGCTGCTTTCAAATATCTGCCAAAACAAAGTAATCTCTGTGTTTTTTTTTTTTTTTTAAGTTAAGCCCCCTTAAAAATTTCACCTGCCCTCTGTCATTTCATTCTGTAGCCGGGCCTGCCTAAAGAAAATGGAACCTGTTAGAGCAGTGGTTCTCAAACTTTTTCCGCATGCGGCCCCCCTTGTGTACGGTGCATTCCTTCGCAGCCCCCCAAAGAAAATTTATGACAAAAAACTGTTCTAAAATTTAACATTTTAATTAAACAATACATATTTAGTTATACAAAGTAGTGCTGTTGGTTAGTAGCCTTATTTTTTTTTAGGTTTAATTACACAGAATTCATGATAAATGAATGTATTTTATAAAATGTCATAAAACTGGGGCCCCCCTGGCACCATCTCGCGGCCCCCATGGGGGCCCCGGACCCCAGTTTGAGAACCACTGTGTTAGAGGTCTTACTAACTTTCTTCCAGTTTATCTTCTGACCTAAAACTAGTATACAAAACCTTGTGTTTCAATTATTAATTCTAGTGTTTTTATGGAAACTAAAATCTAATAAATCCAAATTACCATTAGCACAAAGTAAATAGCGTAATGAATTAGGTATTTCAAAACAATTTATGGCACTAATAGGAATGTCTCCCCGATTTGTGTTACCCTGACACCTACTGGACACTTATTGTGTGTGGATTTGCTGTACTGATATAATTTTTTTTTACCTCAGTATGATTATACCAACAAAGTACAGAATTTTAATGAGTAAAAACTAACAAGTGAAACCCCCAATAAGCAATATGTACCATCAGTATAAGAATAGCATTACATTTATATATTTTCACAATCAAGCTACTTGAACCACAAACAACAAATTACGTCATTTAATCAGACAAGAAATGTCGATTGTTTAAAGAAACCCTTTAGCACATGCATATTTAATTAAAGGTAAATTGACTTTAACATGGATATCCTCGTTCAGCAGGTTTGCCAGGAAATGTGTAAGAAAGAAATGTCAATATAAGGCAGACAAGCACTATTAAGCAAGAACTGTGACTGCAGGGCATGATTCTTTCAAGTACCTCAATAAAAAAGTAACTTGTGGCTTGTCAGTTTTAAATATTTTGTATCAGGTTTTAATGTTGCTTTTTTACAAATCCATGTGTTGGCAAACAGATTATCTATAATGATTTATTTTCTTATTCCCTATAAGGAATCATCTGGGGTCTGTAGTAATGGTTTGGCCAAAGACTTTGGCTGCGTCCGAAACTACCTAATTCTATACTATATAGTAGGCAAAAAGCAGCAGTAGGCGAGGCGAGTAGTATTTTCAAATTCATAATATTCGAAAAACAATAGGTGAAAAATACCCAGATGATCTACTACTTCCGTCAAGATCCCGAAATGTTTGTTCAATGGACACTCTGCTATCCCATGATCCCAAAGGAGAGGAGTTATCCAACGAAGAAGATAGAGGGGCGTTGTTTTATTCAAAAATGCCCGAAAATGGTAACGTGGCTCTAATCAAACGAAAATACATTAAACAGCTGTCACTTGTGTTTAAATTGCACTTGTTTAACGTCATTCCAGTTAATGACTAACTTGTTGTTTTGATGACGTATGCCATGTGATGTATCAACATGCCGGATGTAGTACATCCGAATTCATTCATACTATCCATATCCATACTATATAGTACCTACTGTTTAAATGGTCGATGAGTAGGTACTTCATCTAATTCAGTAGCTACTGCCACAGTATGCAATTTCAGACGCAGCCTTTAAATTAAAGTGGACATACGGATAAAAACTCACCTGGATCTAGATGACTAAATGTCCCAATTACAAAATCCAGAGTGGACAGAGCTAATATGGCGAGCAGAACCAGCTGAAGACGTATGATCCATTTCACTCCGGCCAGGTTAATCCCAAGCAGGCCCAACAGAACGGCCACAGAAATCCCTCTCACTGCCCACACGCTCTGCAAACCTAGCACCTGCGCAATGGACTCTGAAAAACCTGTGACATACAGCGCTCCCGCAACACACTGTAAATAAAATAAAGAGTTAACATACATATAACAGCAGTAAACTTGTATGCAAATAAATACCAAGGGTCAAAACACAATACTGGTCCAAAATCACATGCCTGCCTTTTAGTGGAAATATTTCCTTTATTAAAAAATAACTGCAATTATATCATCATACAGAACATTATAGGAGAGGAACCAAGGAGATATTATCACCGATTTATGATGGTAAGTGCACCACCACGGTGTAAACAACAATATGTTCCTTTGGAAAAGCACCAAATTCAGCCATCATTTGTCCATTTTATCAACAAATCGGTGATTCTCGCGAAATTAGACTTGTGAGGTATCATGAAACATTTTCTAATAAAAGTAAATGCTATCAAATAATAAGCATACAGTTACAAACATCTCTTCATGTACTATTTGCACATGATTTCAAATGACTTCATAAAAAACAATTTTGTTGTTTTTTCCACATTTAAGGGGGTGTCCATGACTGGATTTGGGTTCGTTGACATGGAAAATGTATCATTAAAAAATCAAAAAAATAAAGAAACGTTGTATTTAGTGATCATTTGTAAATGTAGTGACAATAATAAGGAATTTTCTCATCCTCCGCAACAATTTTCAGTCATTGTTTTTAAGCCCGCAAGGAACTAACATTTTTTTTTAAAATGTTGGAAGGGACATAATTGACTGTGACACTCAAGATGGCTACCAGGTAAGCAGCAGTTCTTATTTTTTCTCTCCAGATAAAAGTTAAAATTTTGTTTGTCATAGTACCTAGACAACTTTTTAGTTCTCATTACCGAAACACGAGTTTGTAAATGCATATATTTAATGTAATATCATGTTGCGGTAATGATAATATTTGATAATGATTATCTAAAAAATGTAAATAATTATATAGGAAATATTTTTTAAATCCTCTAAAAATAATGATTATAGTAAGTTTATAAGAAGAAATCTTATATGTGCAAAAAAATGGCTTCAAGGGCTTTTTAAAATTTTTGATGCTGGACACCTTCTAAATCTGATTTCGTGAGAATCACCCTTGACAGTGAACAAACAATTAATGACAATTCTTCAAAATAGAAAAGGTTTGACTTGCAGATATCCGCCTACTATGTCTGCCTTACTAATTAACTGCCCACATTACCAACAAGCCTAGACCAGTACTATGTTTTGACCCATAACTGATCATCAATGCAGTCATGTCCTGCTCACCTGTCCAAATACATACAAAAGACCCACAGTTCCTCCGACTCTTCCTCCAAGCACAGTGGAGATCATGGAGTAAACTCCACCATTGCTTACCCTGCAACACTCACACACCCCTATTCCTGACATCACTGTAACCACGGCAACCAATACAACCAGTGATACCAGAAGCATGCCCAGCAACACACCTGTGTTACCCTAAAGATAATCATATTAGAAAACAGTCACCTTTCATTGGATGCCCAACATGAAATCCTTAAGCTATAGTTCACTTTAAAAATGAAAATTCTGTCATCATTTCCGTATCCTCATGTTGTTCTAAACCTGTATGAATTTCTTTTTTCTGATGAACACAAAAGAAGATATTTTGAGAAATGATGGTAAACACACAGCAGATAGTGACCATAGACTTGCATAGTAGGAATAAAAAAATATGATGGAATTTAATGGGTACCGTCAACTGTGTGCTTACCATCATTTATCAAAATATTTTCTTCATCATTTATCACAATACTTCCAAAATATTGTTTTCCTACTATGGAAGTCAATGGTCACCATCTGCTGTGTGTTTACCATCATTTATCAAAATATCTTCTTTTGTGTTCATCAGAAAAAAAGAAATTCATACAGGTTTAGAACAACACGAGGAAGAGAAAATTATGACAGAATTTTCATTTTAAAGTGAACTATCCCTTTAAAATTGTTTGCATGTTAATGAAATCAGGGACCTATGGTTAAACTATTAATCTGCCATAACTCACCACAAGCCAGCCTGTGCGCAGGAAAAGTACAACTCCAAAAATGTTGATCATACAGGTAGTAAAAACGCCATCCCAGGTTCCAAACAGTACTGGTTCCCAGACAAAAAGCTGCACCTTCCACCAAGGTTGGACAGTACTCTGAGAACCCTACACAAACCAGTGTCACTCAAATCTAGTCACCATTAAAGTGTGCCTATGACCATTCAGGTAAAGTAATGAAATTATTTGTAATGATAAAGCAGATTGCAAATTACCTGAGCATCTTCATGAAATATTTCTCGGATCTGTGGACACATACCTCCTCCTCCTGGGCAAGATTGTAATTAGATCTGGAGGAAAAGAATGGCTTTTAATAGAGATAAACCTATACAATTTCTAAGAAGGCTGCGTCGCGTCTTGATACATTTCTGAGTCTGACTGACTCAGCCACACTCTGTTTAATAAGTGACAGCATGGGATATTTACTGTGAGTTGCTAATGGCTACGTTTAGCAAACATTTAAATACTTTAAAGTAAAGGACATGGCATTAAATAAAACCTTTCGACGCTAACCATAATGATCAAGTGTAGTTCTGACTCTTGTTTACACTGCAACGGTTCATTTTAACAGTCTGTTAGTTTAATTTTAAACCAACACAATGATTAATATAATGTTAAGACTGTATACTTTTATGTTGTAAAAAACTGTAAGCTTGCTGTTTTAAAAGACAAACACATACCTGAGGGTGGTGTCGCGCTCCCGGATACGAACGCAGGTGAAGCGTGAGGCGAGGTTCGCGCACGCGAGTGTTGGGTAAACTTCTGTCAGGCAGCAGAAGATGGTTCAGAAATCCTTTTTTTTATCTTATCTTTATGTGTAAAACGCATGTATATTACAGTTTTCTGAAACTTTCAGTTAAAAACAGTTAAAATTAATTTGTCATACTGTTTTATATTACTTTGGTCTTTTATATTGCCTTAAATAGTGATTTAAATAGACATTTTCGGTTGATTGAATAAACGATACATACACTTAAGACTATTTTGTCGTTATTTATTATACAATAAACCAGTAAATTTGTAATAGTCGACTAACAGCTGTCTGAGCATTTTCTTGCTGATATCAATGAAAATGCTACGTGTAACGTTACGTGTGCAATAAACGTCATTAAACAAATATGCACCATGCAGCGCCGCCTAATTTGCTGATCGTGAACTGCTCATGAAATAATCATTGCGTGTTATTTCATACTTCATATAAAATCAGTAAGTATAGAAACATTTTTAATTCTTCTATCAATGATCATCTACACATACATATACATTTCTTGTGGCATTTTCATAAGTTTTATATTTACTTTAAAATTTTTGCATGATATATGGATTTCGTAAGTGATGTGAATTAGGACAAATAGAGACAACACTCAACTACTTTGCTGTTGTATTTGGAAATTCAGTATTACACAACAAACACAACCAAAACATCCAGTCAAAACATCTCCCCCATTTCCTAGGTGAAGTATTGCAATAAAGTATAGAGGCTACAATAAAATGGATACACTACATACAAAAATATAACCAGTGTACAAAGACAGTCAATGGACATGCACTCTCCGTTGAAATTGTTTATATATTCAGAACTATTAAGAAGAGCTTTTTGACTAAATAAAACCATTTGTTTTTCACTCAATTTAAACTTCATCATTACACAATGATCCACCATTAGTAATACCATGACTGGACTTTCTCAAATGGTCAAATATCAAATCAATCAAAATTGATGTGTATAAATGGATACGACCTTTAACCAACAAGCAAGCAAGCTTACAAAAAATATTACATCATTTACTTAAAGAAAAAAGCATTATCTTAGGTTATCTTAAAAAGTAATCAAATTCTGAGGCATCTTTAACAGTACTGGTTAGACGTTGAAATTATTAATGTCATGAAACCACATCCTTTAAGGTTGTGTGAAAACCATGTTGTCTAAAAATCAGACTGCATTTTTTTTATTTATGGCCAATTCATAGAGAGGACTACATCTGTACTTTTACAAACATGAACACAATTATGGTTTCTTGAATGACAGTTCGATCAGGAATCATAGCAATAAGTAAACCAAAATGGTAGCAAATTTTCCAAAATCACGTTGCTCTATGTGTTCCACACTCAAAGAAAAAATGTGCACAGAAAAATGTGCTTAAATGTAAAATATACAACCTATTTACAACGCATGTTAAAAGAAAAAACAATAAAGGAATGTTTAGGCACACATTTAAAAACCCAAAACTGTAAAAACATTAATAGGTAATGTCTTTAACACCCAAAACATGCTGACTATGCAAAAATACACCCAGGACTGCTCAAGAAACACCAGCAGAACAATCATACAGTATGTGTTGTGTATCATTTTTGATATAACTATTCAACAATTTATGCAAGAATAGTTTTTATTAAGAATTTACATTGAAATGTATCCTGCTTGTGTTTCATAAATGACAAAGAGTGTACAGCTTGGCATGGTACTTTATATATTTTGAATAAAACTAAGATTAATCAAGATATAGTAAGGGTAATAGCAGACAAATTTCCATGATCTGAGAAAAAAAGCTTTTATGTTACATGATTAGTTATTACGCTAAGGAAAAAGAGATGTGCAATAAACAAATGCTATTTGTATATATATACTCATATAACTTTACTAAACATTAAACGGTACTTTTTCAGCTATTTTAAGTCGATAGGAAACAGCATGTGAATATAATGCACAGACAGACATGTATAGGAAAACAAAAGAAACACTTAAAAACATGATCCCAGACATTCATTCTTAAATCATCGTCCTTGATTTTACTAAACACAAGTTACCATGTTGTGACATAGTTCTTATATTTAAACTTATATTTTTATAGGTGTGCATTATATGTCTAGATTAGGGGAATTTAAACAAAAGTGCTTTAGGATAACAGCAAAAAGCCCATGAGCACAAAGTGCTGTTTAATGGGTAATGTTTGACAAAAATCATGCTAAACAAATGAAAGCGCATCTCTTCAGAAAAACAAAGTGATAAAATTCTTTTTTAAATGCTTACATAGTGTAAGTATAAGGCTCAATGTTGTAAGTACACATCTTTTAAAAATAAAGGTGCCTAAAAGGTTCCTCAGCTTAATGCCATAAAAAGAACATTTTTGGTTCCTCAAAGAACCATTAAGGCTCTTTAATGAACTATTTTGTTCTTGCATCTAAAGAACCTGGCTCTATGAAACACCTTTATTTTTAGGAGTGTACTGCATATTCGTTTGCACCGTTTCTCTGAAATGTTACTGAAACTGCATCTTTAAATGCATAATGCATGGACCAATTACAGACGCCTTCTATAGATAACCAAGGCCTATGTGCGAGGCAAAGACTAATTTAAATGGTACTGATTATCACAAATGTATCTTTTCTTGAGAACCTTCCAAGTATTGTGCAAAAATATTTCAGGATCACATGATTTCCTTATAAAATTACGGGTAAGGTCAGTATGAATTCAGTAGAGACACAAAATAGACTTTATCTTGAAGATATTCATTATGATACGGGAGCACAAAATGCAAGCAAATTATTATAAGTAAATAAAAATAATGCACAAAAATAATAAATACCCATATGGGTAAGAAAATTGTTGCTTGTCACTGAGTGGACACTTTCAACTGAAGTGCCAAGTAAGTGCCTTACATGTGGGCAGATATGCTAAATAAATATTATAATGCCAAGTCAGCCTCAATGAATTGTTAATGAATTTCAACAAAAAGGACTAAAGACATTTGCAAGAGCAAAAGGAACTTGGTCTTTGTATGGATTTTGTTGGGGAAAGCCATTTGCAGCCGATTTTAACTACTATAACAGTTAGCAGTTTGGCCAAAATGTCTGTGATTCAATTATTAAGAAAACACATGGACTGCAACTAATACATTAACTAATTTGCCATGCCATCTTTCACTCATCTTGACCATTATATGGGCATTACACAAACAAGGCGACGACACAAAAAAAACATCCCATAGTCTTCTTCAGAAGTGCTGAAAATAAAATCTTATGTGATGTACCACTTTGCTTTGATTCCCACGCATGATTTGCTTGATTGATGGAGATGAAAACTCTGCACATAAACCACATTGCCTTCACTGATTGAATTCAAAGACCTTGAATATAAAGTGCCTTTTAAATGCTTTGAATCATTAAAAGCTTATGTTCATCCAAAGGTTTGGCTGCTTGAAGCATCTGGAGATGAGGTTAGTTGAGTTCTTGTTTCACTGACCAGAGAGAACTCTGGGAAATCTGTTCCTCCTCTCAGGTTAACTTGTCCGCTGGCAATGCTGAACTGTGGAGATATTCCAGATCGTGAGCTTGTGAACTGAGATCGAAAGTTCTGCTCAAAAGCGGCCATTTGAAATGTCTGTGCGTCAGTCTTTTTAGGAGGCGTCACCTGGTCGAGAAAGTCGTCTGTTGGCGAAACTGAGGAAGGGTTAGTCTCGTCACCCGAAAAAGAGAAGGAGTGTTGGGAATCTACTAAAAGGCTAAAGTTGGGTTTGTCCAAGGTAGATCTCAAGGGAGAGTTCATGCTCGGCCTAAACCTGGATGGGGATGCGAACTGCTTCTCGGTGGAAAACAAAGGCTGGCCAGCGAGACTGCTACTGTCGTTTACAAACGTAAGACTCTGGTTGTTTAGGTACGTGTCATTCTGACTGGTCCTTTCTAGTGCTTGCTGCAGAAATTTGGAGTACTCCTGCAAAAGGCTGGCCTTTTCTGTCGGGGGCGCTTGTGAACCTGTCCCTAAAGACTCTGCTGGGCTGCTCTCATCGGAAGAGTTGATAGAGATGCTGGATGTCACCTCTGCGTCCGCCACACTGAAGGTAATTTCGGCTTGCCCGTTGGCCTTATTCGAGTAGTGATCGAGAAGCGTCTGCAGAACCTCATCTGGAAGAACATTCTTCTCGTTGCTTGATTTGATCTCCACGTTCAGAGTTTGAGTCTCGGAGAGAATCGTGACGGGAACGGTCTCATCAATGACGCTTGCTACAGACACCTGAGTGACGGAGGGTTGCGATACAATGCTGCTTACGTTCAACGCGTAGTCACGACTAGCATTCACCGTAGCCGCCTGAAGGTAACGCTTCTTCTTAAGAAACTGCATGGCATCGTCGTAGTTTGTGCTGCTTCCGGTCGGTTTTGCTTGTCCTGCTTGTAAGGCATCGACCGAATCCATGTCAGCATTGGTCTCGACCTCCAAGAGGCCTTTATTATCCACGATCTCAAATGTGTATCTTGTTACTTTGCTCTCCTCGAATGAGGACAATGGGGAGAGACTTTGGGACGGTTCTAGAGGTTGCTGTTTTATACCCCTTCCTCTGGCAATTTTTTTCAGCACTAGTTTTGGCGGACTGATGCTCTCATCAATAGACTCCTCTTCCGCAAGATGCCTGGTACCAGGTGGGGAATCAGACAGCCCAACAGAATAATCCGCCACAACGTACTCATCCTTTACTTTGGTGGCTATTGCGTAAAGAGGAAGGCACTCGGTTTTAATAAGCGTGTCTTCCATTTTCTCCTCGGGAGCATCTTCTTCTTCTGTTTTTCCTGGGACAGCAGAAGTTGCGAGCGTGACTTGATTTTTGTCAGAGGTTTTCTGGCGTTTCTTCTTGGGAAGGGTGCATTCTTTGACAGGAAAAGTGAAGTCTAAACTCTCCGGGCTGTGAAGAGGTACTTCTTTGCCAGCAGCTTTTTGCGCCTTTCTGTCCTTGTTCTCATGGCACATACGTCTGTGCTTCAGTACTCTGTCAGTTCTGGAGAAATACTGATGGGATAAATATAAATTATTTTTGTTAGACACCATAAACCTGGAGTATAGTCTGTTTTTTTACATGTATGCAAACATCCGTGCACGGTCGAACGCACAGCTTTTTATTTGACTCTTACATGTACACAGACATTCAACACCCGCACACTGCAACAAAAGGCAATGCATACTACATTTTCCTGTAGGTGCATATGCAACCTACTCATACAATGTGCCAGGGTTTAAAAAATCCGGTGGTGCACGTACAATACACGTGCACTCTTCTGATGATGTACATTGCTACATGAGCACTGCAAGCGGACCCTCATGTACACATAAAAATGGAATAGACTACACAGAAGTAACATTGCTTTAGAGGTATAATAGTTTATGGGTTCAATTCAAAAGCAACATACCTATTGACAAAATGTATGCTTTGTAAATGTGTACTGTAAGTAGGGCTGCACGATAAATCGCATGCGATTTCATGCGCATCTCATCAATAATGGCAGTTTCTTGATTAGTAGTAAATTGCTATCACCTGCTTTCAGATGAAGCATCATTTACTACACAGAGCCGTAGTATCCTGACAAGCTTGGCCATATTGCATACATATTGAAGGCGATACGTCCGCGATAATTAATGCGAAATTGCACCGATTGTCATTGAACTACAGCTCTGTGTACTAAATGCCGCTCCATCTGAAAGCAGGTGAAGGCGATTTATTGTGCAGCCCTAACTGTAAGTTGATTTGGATAGAAGCATCCACCAAATGCATAATGTTAATAAAGCATGCTAATCTGGTGCCTATGAATTAGGTTATGACCTAATTATGACATGGAGGTTTCATGGAGGTCTAGCTAATGACTTTTTACGATTTTGTTATTTTATTTTCCTAACCTGATGGCAATAGTCACACTGGTAGGGCTTCTCTCCGCTGTGTGTCCTCTTGTGTCGCTCCATGTGATATTTCTGGATAAATTTCATTCCACACTCATCACAGCGAAAAGGCTTTTCTCCTACAGGTTGGACATACAGAGGATTATTAATGGTATGAAGAACTGTTTAAGCAAATTATGTACTTCTTTCATTGTCAAATTGGTTAAGCAATTGAGCATTGTCATGTTAGATTTCACTCCAGTCTCTGAACTTTAACTTTGCTTGTCTTTACAGGCCTGCTGCATCACAAAACAAGGACCTCTATATTTATCAAGAATATCAAGTACTTGTATACGCTTTAAAATTCATAGCTTAAGCTTACCTGTGTGGATTTTCTCGTGTCTCTGAAGCAGGTACTTCTGAATAAAACGCATGTCACACTGATTGCACTGGAACGGCTTTTCACCTGCCAAATAAAGTGTTTTTGTTTTAGGTGTTTAGTTGTTTTTTATTGTATAAATTACTTTCTAAACACATGTAGTTTGGTCTTACCCGTGTGAATAAAAACGTGTCTTTGTAAATGGTAGTTAGTCCGAAATGCAGCATTACAGTGCTCACAAACATGGGATTTCGGATTCTGGTGGCTAAGCGAGCCGTCTTCATTTATAGTCAGAATCTAACAGGATGATGGAGAAAAAACAGCTCAAGCTAGAATTTCAAATACAGGACTGAAGATTGTTTAATATGTCTGTACGTCTTTGGATTGTTGTTATTACAGAGTGCATATAATAAGTCAATGCATAAACACAAAACATCTGCACTTTATGTTAGCTATATAACAAAATTTAAGTGATCTCATTTGTAAGTCATATTATATGTGCTAAATACTTAAATGTAAATGTAAAACTAAGAGATGACCTTGCAACCTATAAGTACACTTAAGAGGAAAATGGGCTAATATACACTACATTAATCTCTGATGTATGATGATAAACCTTCGCAGGAGAATGCTGCTTTCTTTTCTTTTTGTGACCGTCAGTTGGGTCCTTTCCGTGTTTCTTCTCCTTCTTATTCGGAACCAGTGAATCTGGCATTTTTATTTCTTGCTTTATGTTAACCTAAAGCAAGCAAATATGAAAAATAAATTAAATATGTTTACAGAACATCTCAGTGTCTGAAAGTCTATACCTCCATTTATAACTTTTTAATGCTTTCTTTAAGCCTTGTTAAAGCTTATACTACTGGTATTCTTTTTTCATATAAAGGTAATATAAAAAATGGCCAAATATGGCCTACCCGACAACAAGCCTTAAAATTACTACACTACTACATATTAGGTTTTTAAAAGCCGAGACGGCTATGGACTTACTGGCATACTGAGCGTATAGTGTAGTTTATTGGAGATTCGCTGTGAGAAAGCTGGTCCATCCTGTCCATCGTTTTCCGCGGCGTCCTCATGAACCATCAGATCATTCTGCGACATCAGATCATGTGAGGTCAGCCCTGCACCTGCCAGGTCGTCGTCGTCTTCATCATCGTCGTCATCATCCTCTGCCAAAAGGGGATGATTGGCCAAGCTTCGTTCCCCAAGAGTCATATCCAAACTGCCTCTCCTACCTCTTCCATCCACCCTTGAGGGCCCCAGGCCTCTAGTAGGGTGGTGAAGCCCCACAGGGCCGCATTTCATGAGCATCCCCTCCAGTTTGTCATCAATGTTCATCGCTGAGCAGTTGAGCTAAAGCAACAGGAAGAAAGTGTACAAGCATATGGATTCCCAACCAGAAGATTGTGCTCAACGCACTTTCGCCACGGTCGACCTTACTGGAAGAGACACAGAATACAATTTAAACTCTTTAAAAACAAACCTTATTGGTGATGTTAATGTTTTATCTTTGTTACTCATTTGTCAGTGCATTTACAAAGGTTCAGACCTTTAGGGAAAATGCATTTTTTTCCATTATAACTGGTGCTCAGCTTGACCATTATGCTAGCATTGCAAAGGTGTTGGATTTGTTTTTATGGATCATGCATACTGATAAACTGTATTTATTAAGAGAGAATTCGCCCTTGTAAGGTTCATTCTTCCAGAACAAACTGACACCTCATTATGGATGCAATTCTTTAATGATACATCATGTTTCACTTTTAACACTAATTTACACAACAAACATTAACACCTATATTTGTTAGTGACAAATAGAACATCTATTATTCATTTCAAACTTTGTAAGTCCACAACAATGATCAAAAAACCTGCACCTCAAAACAATTATTTCACAAAAACATGTGCTTAGTATCTTGACTTTATACAAAGAAACATATTAGGCCATTCTGCATATTTCAGAATCAATCTAAACTCAATATAGTCCACATAAAAACTGAATCACTATGTAAACTGAAAGCAAAAATAGGCCACCTTAAAGATATGTTTATAGATGCATAAAGATTTATTAATACTGATATGCATAAACGAAGTGCACAACTGTATTTACAGTAACACTCAACCACTGCATTTGCTGCCTGTTGCCATTGTCAGCGTACAGATAGCCCGGAGATTTATCAAAGTATATGCTCTATCTGTATAATGTCTTTTAATAATGAGTTTTATGCATTTTAACGTATTCATGTGTTTTCAGTTTTGGCCTGAGCTCCATCATTCTGCTGCTATTTCAACACACACGGAGAAGGCAAAATGTTTACATTTTCACGCTAGATTGTCGTGTAGACTCACGCAGATGAAGCATATACGTACCGCATGTGTTGTCAGTGCGGGGCTGGCGGCGGGTTCGAGCCGCTCATGACCTGTTTATCAAACTTTACTGCGATGTTGCGGCTAGCATTCGAGGCTAGGGAGCTACATTCCATCTGCAGCTGCGCAGCGGTGCATTATGGGAACGCAGCAGACCCTTCTTGTGCGTTCGACTCAGGTTTGTCTACATGCAGAACTGCGCAAAACCGATGAGATATGATATCACAATTGCGCGAGAGAATTTAGAAACCCCGTATAGAAACCACTATTCGTAATGCTCTCGCGAGGTTCTTTGATGTCATAAACCGACTGGTCTGCGCAGGTTTGCCTGCAGTCGAAACTCAAATATGTCTGTTAAAATGTTTTTAGACGGTGTAAATGGCGGGGTAGCTGCATTTACCGAAAAATAAAGGTTCCTAAAACGGAATTTGGGAAGTTTTTAACACTGTTTATTAAGCTACAGAGAGGACACGGGTTAGTAACGTTAGTTTTATCACTAAAACTCGCTCAACTCACTTGTAACAGATATGATTGATTTTACGTTATAGGTCAGGGGTTCCCAAACTTTTTCAGCGTGCGGCCCCCCTTGTGTATGGTGCATTCCTTCGCGGCCCCCCAAATAAAATTTGTGACAAAAAAACTGTTCTAATGACTCATTTTAATAAAAAAAACATTAAATTATACAAAAAAGTAGTGCTTTTGGTTAGTAGCCTTATTTTTTTAGGTTTAATTACACAGAATTCATGATCAATTCATGTATTTCATAAAATGTCATAAAACTGGGGCCCCCCTGGCACCATCTTGTGGCCCCCCTGGGGTCCCCGGACCCCAGTTTGAAAACCACTGTTATAGGTAAGTTAAGCTCACTGCTTATGTAGAATTTATTTTAAATAAATGTAGGGTAAATTCAGGTCAATTGAAACACTTTTGGTGGTCTTTTTAATGGGAAAGTGTCCCTATTTATCTGAATTTACCAGAGTTCAATGAACCTATATTTTATAATGAAGTGTTGACACATTGTTTTATTTGGCTAAAATATGCCCTCGGAAAGGTACCAAAACACTCTAAAGGGGACATTTCACAATTAAGATCTTTAAAAAATCTTTGGTGTCCAATTAGCATGTTTAAATTGGCATTTTGTAGGCATGAGCAAAAATGGGGGCGTGCCCTTTTAAATGCAAATTAGTTGATCTCTGTACTACATGGCAGTGCCGTGATTGGATTGTGCAGATTAAGGAATGGTATTATCCCCTTTCTGACATCACAAGGGGAGTCAAATTTCAATTACCAATTTTTCCACATGCTTGCAGAGAATTGTTTACCAAAACTAAATTACTGGGTTGTTCTTTTTCACATTTTCCAGGTTGATAGAAGCACTGGGGACCCAATTATAACACTTAAATACCGGTATGGAAAAAGTCAGATTTTCATGATATGTACCCGTTAAAGAGCAAATATAGTTGGATACTGGAGAAAAAAAAGTATAATAATAATAAAATATATGCATACACGATACTATATATGTTATTATATTATATTTGATTAATAAAGGGATTCTTGACTATATTGGTTACGAAATGTTATAAACTGTAATCACACAGATTAATATAAAAATTAATCAGCGATGGAAAAAGCTATTTTGTAACATTTATTTTTGCACAAGTTTAAACCACCACTAGAGGGAAGCATTAGTCGTTCATTTGAACACAAAATGCCTCTTCAGAATGAATAAAGTCCTATATCAGCAGTTTTATATAGAGATAACTTGTGTTAAAGTTCATCTGTATTTTTTAGTTCTATATCAAAGTATGCTTTAAAGGTTTACTTCTCACGAAAAGTATATTTTTTGCCTTTTATTATTCTTTTATAATCAAACTAGAAATAAAAATGTGTCTGGAAGACAATACATACCATAGTTAATGGAACCAGTTTGAAAACTAAAATTGTATGACCATCCCAACATAAGAAAACACCAAGCCAAATGATGTAATTTTTTTAATCACCATTAGTGTTATACAAGAATGATTTTAACAGTATATACAAATATTTCTATCACAAAATGAACCAAATGACCAGGGGTCAATCTGAGTTAAACATGCATGCAGTACTAAAATGAGGAAATTATTATATCCTGTCTTTCCCGTGTGACCTTCCAGTTCCTTCAGCTAGATTTATATCAAAACATCGACCCACCCGCTCGTCACAAGTGACAAATATGGCATTCATAGTGAAAGGCAATGGCAACAGAGAAAATATGTAGAGTTGGGTTTTGGATAAGGCATAAACAGACACAAACTATACAGAACCATAAAAAGGGAGAGGGGGTCAGTGGTTATAAACACCTCATGTTTTTATACATGTTGTGCAGAAAAGTAACAAAGCAGTATGTTATCATAAACACCAATTATGAGATTTTATTTGCGGTTCGACTATTATCGCAAAATGACTGTGAATAAGGCCAGTTACTTTCATGTCTCTTGTTGTCTTCTGTGCGGATGATAAAGATCATTTTACATGGTCCACAGAAACTGGACACATTCCAGATGTGCAAGACCACTAGGGTGAGGGATCGGAGTATGATAAAGAAACTGCTGGGTACACTGTGAAATGTTTTTGTCTCACATTTTGGCTTGATGTGTGAAGGACAACTTAGTAAACCCAAGTAGTAAAAAAATAAGTGACAGTATAAAAAGGAAAGGTTTTAGCACAAACATTGGCATCGAAAGCATAAAAGAATGCAACATTAAATTGTACAGAAATGATTCCATAGTATAAGAGTACCCACAATGAAGTCCTGCTTTTGTTTCTGTTAGAAGTGTCAAAAATTGTCCATTACGCTTTATAAACTTAAAATAATGCAGTCACAAACACAACCAGGTCGTAGTCCGGCTGCAGAACGTAAATGGAAATAAATATAAAGCACCCCATTCATTCATTGTTTGGACTTTGAATATAGTGTACGTCAATATTACTGGATACCTTTTGACACCAGAACTTGTAGGTCAAGAGATTAAGAGTATGGATTTGAGAGGAAGACATTAGTCCTCCAGGTCAGTCTCTGTGCTTCTTTAAATTGATGTGTCCAAGTCCTTCTGTGCTATTGTGACTAGACCTTCACATCTTACTAAAGCACTCTTTAGCATTGTTCCATACTTGAATTCCCTAAAAACAAACATGCATATGTTTTAATGTTATTGTTAAGAATTCTTTATACATTAATGTATACATTTCACCAGTTTTATGTGTTCCCTGTGAACCCATGACCAAAGCGTTGTGAACTATTAGAAGTACCCTGTTAAAAATCCCTGTTGGACTCTCTTATTCAATCATTCAGATAATGTTGAAAATAGGAAACATGTTTTATTTTGATTGCAATGCCATTACTCACCTTTTTGCACATGCTGATCTGCATGATGGCGTAGCTGATGAGAGCCTCTCTGAGATCATGATCTTTCTGTTCTTTAAACCGGTCAATGTCCACCCATGCACTCTTCACAAACTCTCTAGAAAAGGGCATAAAGTTTGAAAAGGTTAAGATGAAATAACTACATATTTATTGTAACAATGTAAAAATACAGTACAAGTCATGCTTACTCGCATTCTGTATTTTTGTCTTTAACCAGGTCCTCTCCTTCTTCAATCTGTGTCTCCAGCATTTTCAGCTTGGCCTCTCTCTGCTCTGGGGTCTCCTGTCCAAACAGCTTACTCGTCATCCCCTTCAGAGAAAAGGTTCGTACCGTCTGCAAAAAAAAAAAGAAAAGTCATTGACACCCATTCGCAGAGTAAAACAACATTCTTCCCCCAGTGTTTATTTGTAGTGGGCTGACAAGGTCAGAATTGCTTAAGCCGCTGTTTTTTTCTGATAATTCTCTAGGGACTCCATACACACAAACTGCAAGGTTTACAATTTTGAATGGTTCAAGGGACAGTTCACCCAAAAAAAGGAAATTCTGTCATATGAGTTTGGGATAACATGAGGGCGTGTAAATTATGGAATTGATATCATGTTTGGATAATCTATCCTGCTGGACGCCCTGCTGGAAAGTCCCCTATTGCAAAAGTACGAGGGGTGATGTGTGTTCTCCAATCTCTCAGTGATGTCATTTGCTTGTATGGACACTGACCCCGGTGACAAGTTCCTCCCGCTGTTGTTTCTTTGAGATCAAATCCTGGGCGGCCATCTCCATCTCATACTGTATCAGTTCATGCTTCCTACATACTGCCCTGAAAACCACACATAAAAATAATGTATACATTTCAGAGCATTTCTGATATTTCCTTCCTTTCTTCGCTGTAGATCACAAATTTATAATTGAAACACCATATTTCTAATTCTAATCTAAGAGACTTTAGTCTCCTCAAAAGAGTTCAAGATGTGTTTAGTGCCAAGAGAGGTCACACTAAACACTGAATCTAGCCAACAGAAACCATTTTGTTGTATGTTAATAAAGTGAGTGAATAATAAATATAAATGGTAATTAAAACGTCTCTTTTATCATAAACGGTTTTGACACGTGTGCAGCAGGCACTTATTTTGACAAAACATGTGATGCACACAGGATCTCTCGACACGCAGGACACATATTTTGGAAAAGGGAACCACACTCATGGTACTCCGAACACTTATTTTGAATGAGCGCCACTCGGATGAGGAGTCACGAGCCGCCACTGCTGGCGAGAAGTGCAGCGCCGCGTGAAGGACAACTCGCCGGTATCGCACACCGGACGTGCACATTTTATAGCGCAAACTTAGTCAGACAGAATCTACTTTAAGATGCAAAATATGCGTTAGCAGGATATGTTAATTGTTAATGATTTGGGACAAATATGATGTTATTTAATGTTAAACTATGTGAATGGCGCAGCAGTGATTTGAGCAGCATCCAGTGTTACAGCGGACAACCGCTATCAGACGCTGCCGGTGTGTGTACATTCTTAGAAAATAATGTGTTTGAATTTTTTTAGATACATGGCACAGCGCTTCTCGCCGACATTTTAAGACTTTTGCACAGTACTGTACAATCTTAAGTAAAGTAATCCAAATTGTTCATAGAAGCAAATCAATATGTTTCACAATTTTTTTAGCAATCAATTCGCTGCATATCCATGTAAACAGTTCAGAGTAGTAAATTCAAATATGGCGGCATGTTGACAGAATTTTCATATTTGTGACCCTGGACAACAAAACCAATCATAAGGGTACATTTTTTATTTATATGTCATCTGAAAGTTGATAAATACGTTTTTTATTGATGTATGGTTTGTTGGGATAGGACAATATTTGGCCGAGATACAACTATTTGAAAATCTAGAATCTGAGGGTGTCAAAAAATTTAAATAATGAGAAAATAAAAAAAGTACATATTTACAGTAAGAAATTTACAAAACATATTAATGGAACTCGATCTTTACTTAATATCCTAATGGTTTTTGGCATAAAAGAAAACTCTATAATTTTGACTCATGTATTTTTGGCTATTGCTACAAATATACCCTGTTAACTAATGGAAAATATTTTACTATGTTTTTACCTCAACTTACCTCAACATACTAATCTTTTTTCAATGCGTGACTTCTGTCTATATTACTGCCCCGAGGTCGAAGTGCGCAAACTAAGTGCTCTACCGCCATACAATATAGTTCTCATTTTTATCCCCTGTTTCATTTCATTTTGTGTCACCATATTTATTCGTGGAACTACTCATGTAACAGTCTTTAAATAGGGAAAACATGGAAGTGTTTGATGGCTTCTAAGGCCCTGTTTACATTAGAGCATTTGCGTTTTAAAACGGCATTTTAAAATGAAAACGATCCTCGTTTATACTGGCATTTTAAAAAGAATCTTCATCCACACTATACACCACCATAAATGCATGAAACATGCCCAATCATGTAACTGGGCATGCGCATAAAAGTGTAAAATAACTTATTACTCTAATAATAGCTTACCTTTGCGCGTTTATGCAGCCTAGGGGTGTGCGATATTGACAAAAAGTCATACCTGGGTCCTTTGCTGGCAACTATAACAGACACTATTTTTGAACCCATAAAAATGTGTTTGGGAAAGTCTTATACTGTTCTAGCTCCCCCCTACAACATATTAATATGATTAATAGGTTAATTTTGATTTAACAACTAAACAGAGGTCTTTATGATTTAAAAAGAAAGCATTCAAGTGAACAGTACTAAACAGTAGCGAACTTGAAGCAAAAATAAATTTCAGCAAATGCAAACTTCAATCAAACATAGTAAGAGGTGAAGTATTGCTTTAGTCTACCAGAAATGCTTATTGCATTTATTTTTTAAAAGTATGCGAGGTCCGTGCACGTCCTCCGCTAGCAACACAGAAATAGCTAAAAGCGCAACGCCTAAACGAGCATTATATATTAATGACGATGAGTTTATTGTTTTTATTAATTTATATTCAAAAAACTTATCAACAAAACATCGATTAAAATTAAGAGACAAATTATCTGAAACGAAATTCATTTTAAAGTAGCAAACAAAACTTAAATTAAACTAAAAAATAATGTCTGACCCATTACAATTCTCCCTTCATATTGGCCTTTACAACGCCTATATGGCGTTTAAAATTACAGTCTATCTTTCGTAAGCTAACTAAATTTAAACAAAACATAAACAAATTAAACCCAACAATACTCAAACATTAATATAAAACAGACATTATCTATAAGGATACATGTTAAAACAATCCGATATAGCGTTTATAATAGCTGGTTGGTAGATGATTACTATTTTTGGCAAAACCTCCGTTGCAAACCAAAATTTACATGAATAAAATAATTTTTACTTTTAAAATGATGCGCTGTCACGTTAACATCAGCTGTTCGTTTACATAAGACTCCGTCTACGTTCATTTACACTCAGAGCAACGTCTGAGTTCTCAAACTAAAACAGGGTCTTCAGCGTTTGCGAACGAATCCGTTTATAAGGGTCGAAAATGGTAATGTAGTGTAGATGAAAGGCGTAAATGTAGCAAAAGTAAGGCGTTTTAAAGGATAAACGCATTAATGTAAACATAGCCTAAATTCATCCCTGTTTTGGATCCTAAAGAATGAATGGGGCTAAGCTAAATGCTAACACATTCACGACGTGCTGTACAAAGATTAAGTGCATACATTGAAAAAATATAGTTATGTATTAATTCGTCGAGTTGAGGTAAGAACATAGTAAAATATGGAAAAACTGTGGTATTTTCCTTTAAGAAAACTTTTTTTTGGTCCAGGGTCACATTTTGCATAATTTTTCTATTAATTACTACACATAAAACACCATTAAGAGGTTTCTCATAAAGTGTGGTGAACCAAAAGCATGGGTACCATGCATTGAGATCCTTTCCGAAACGCCAGTCAACAAAGGTTTTTTTTAACAGTACATGCAACATTACATCTGCAACTCAATCGGACGGTGGGGGTTTTCATCTCCCAGGAGATCAGGGGATAGTGCAATGAGAACAGGAGCTGTGAGCGTTTCTAATCGGTCTCGCAAACATCACTGTTATAACAGCTTGTGTTTAGCATGCCTTGGTCCATTTAAAAAGACAGCATTCAGGCAACACGACACAAATGCCGTACCTTAGTGCGTCAGCGTAGAACAGATACTCCTTCAGTTGGTCAGCATAATGCTCCTCTTCCTCTAAAATATCATCGACGGACGCGGCATACCTGTAACAAACAAAGCATCTGATTGAAACACTACAAAACAACAGGAATATGATTGCATGTATATATGTATATGTATATGTATATATATATGTATATGTATATGTATATGTATATATATATGTATATATATATATATATATATATATATATATATATATATATATATATATATATATATATATATATGTATATATATGTATATGTATATGTATATGTATATATATATATATATATATGTATATGTATGTATGTATGTATGTATATATATATATATATATGTATATGTATGTATGTATGTATGTATGTATGTATGTATGTATGTATGTGTGTATGTATGTATGTGTGTATGTATATATATATATATATATATATATATATATATATATATATACACACATATATACATACATATATATATATAGTGTATAGTGTACATATAGTGTACATATAGTGTATGCATACTTAAAAAATTTACTGACATAAACCAGAAGTTACAGGAAAGTTATAATTCTGGTGAAATTATATGTATTATTTACTCTAAACAGTGGGTAGAGTTTGTGGACCTAATGCCAAACCCACAGAAGTGTAGTATGAGTAATTCTTAGGAATAGGTGAGCAACACGATCCAGAAAACCACCCGACAGCTGCCAAATGGGTGCTGATGATAGACAGGCTGTTTCGTTCAATGTGTAGACAAGCAGCATTTGGGCTCTGACCTTTAACCTTTCTGCTGAGTACCGAAATCTGGAATCCATCAGTACAGACAGCAATATACACCGGTGAAAAACAAAAAGGGGCCGGTTGAGGGCCACGATAAAACTACCGCAAAAGCGTCTCTCTCGCAACATCATCAACATCATCTTATCATTGAAAAGATGCTGCTAACCATTTTAGACATGGCTCCAGCGGATTCACTGACTTGTCTGTCAGCCAATCCAAACCTGAGCCTCCCAAGGGTTCACTTTATTCGCTATGCGCTACAGGAGGACCCAAGAATGGAAATCTGAGAGGGATTGAGATGAATCTGGCAAATGTGTTTTACAGCTCACTAGCAGAAGCTCACATACTGTATGAAGAAACACGGCAGAGTCCTGATGTGGATCTACAGCACTTTAATATTTCAGATCTCTCAATGAGATCTCAGAGGGTAACAGGATCATCCCAGGTAGGAGAAATATAATAAAAAACAGATGCAATAAAATACTGAATTAATGATATAAAGGATGCATGAGAATGCATCATGAAAAGACTCTGCGTTTCTGCGTGTTTGTGTGTGTGTGCACTGCAACTCACGCGTCCATGTGATGGCCGGCGCTCTGTAGTCCATCTCCCATCTCTTTCTCAATTCCACTCCACTCGCTGTCCAAAACAAACAAAGACTCACAGTGAGCCATTCCAGCTACACAATCTCAAGCCTAAAGAGATGATTTACCCCAAAATGCTGTTTACAGAACACCTTATAAAACATGCCTGGCTCCTGTGCAGAAATATAATATACATAGATATACAGTATATAGCTAAATACAGTAAATATAACTCAGCTACAGGAATAACTGTATGGCGCTTGCAACACCAAGGTTGTGAGGTTAATTTCAGGGAACATGCAAGTAATCAAATTACACAAATAAAAACATAATGGTGTAGTACTGCAAACAAAAATGTTGTTTTGCTATTTGTTAGTAATTATTTAAATAGATTACCTGAAGACTCTTCCATAATTTCCATGCACTTTGTAGACTCCATACAGGCGATCAGCTGCTCTCTGAAAGAAGCATGAAGTCTGTTAGTAAATAAATAATAACTTGATACGTTTTGTGAAAGGATCAATATTTTAAACATAATCAAAAATATTGAATATAACAAGTTTGAGCACTCAAAATGAATTACTATAAATAGGGCACAATGCAATGCTCGATATGACTGCTCTGGTGATGTAAGTCCCGCCTTCCAGTTCAAAGAACCAATCATCAATCAATAAAGACTGATGATTCTTTAGGGGACGGGCTTTATACAGAGTCATGCGTGGTGCTTGCCAACCCGTGCCCATGAGCTGTAGCCAAAACCACCTCGAGGAAAGGTGTTTTAAAAAACAAAAGCTATAGTACAGTTGCTGTCAGGTTTAATTGTTGGTCTGAAATATGTTGTTTAATTGTGATTTTAGCACATGATTTTTGAGATATCTTTTCCCATTAAAGTAGGACTTTAGTCTTGCAGGACTGAAATAAATGCCCAGAGGTTTGCAAACCTAATAGCGTGACTTTCCTCAAGGGACTGTAACTTAATACTGTAATATTTCAATACTGTATCAATCTACATGAGGAGGATTACAATGCAACTGAAACACTGAACCGAAACCGGTCTTTCTTTCTTTCTTTCTTTCTTAACGCCATACCAGCTTCAAAGGCTATATTCATGGCGAGAATAAAGTATAATTAAATCAAAGGATGATTAAAAAAGATGTTTCAAATTTATTTCCTCTAAAAATCTTAAAACCATGCTTGGGCTCCGAAACCGGTCAAAGAACAATTACTGCACAAAGTTAGAAAAGGCTTAAAATATAACCGAGGAACAACGCACAAGTTTGCAATATTTGACCCTGAACCACAAAACAAGCCATAAGTAGCTTGGGTATATTTGTAGCAATAGCCAACAATACATTGTATGGGTCAAAATCATCTATTTTTCATGCCAAAAATCATTAGGATATTAAGTAAAGATCATGTTAAATTAATATTATTTTATACATTTCTACCAAAAATATATAAAAATGTTTAGACAAAAGAAAAAGGAACGCTTCTCTGGTCAAAAAAAATTATAAATAATGTACAAACAATCCAGGGTGCTATTCAAAAAAGGGCCTATAATAACAATAAGAAAATAGAAAAAAATTAGGCACTCCTGATAAATGTTAAAATTTAATAAAAAAAAACTTTAATCCAAAAATGGCTTTTAAACATTTATCAGGAGTGTCTAATTTTTTTCTATTTTCTTATATATAAAAATATATTAATCATTAGTAATATGTGTTGCTAAGGACTTAATTTGGACAACTTTAAAGGCGATTTTCTTAATATTTTGTTATATCACAACAAACCATACATCACTGTGAAAAAAGCTTATTTATTCAGCTTACATATGATGACCAAGTCTCAAATAATAAAAATTATCCTTATGACTGATTTTGTGATCCAGGGTCACATAAGTGAAGTCTGTCAAATCTAGGTTAAAGGTCACATTTTTCCTGATCCCATTTTTCAAACTTTAGTTGTTGTGTAAGGTTGCTGTTAGAGCATAAGTAATACCTGCAATAAAGCTTAAAGTTCAATGCCAGGCGATATATTTTCTTTAATAGAATACTCTTTTGAAAGCCTAAAGTAAACGGCCGGTTACAGCTCTCTTCTTCCCGGTTGAATGACGTTAATTTTAGAGTTTTTGCCTAAACTCCGCCCACAGGAATACATCAGTCGCCAGCTAAGCTCAAACGGCTCTGGCTAAGCTAAGCTGCTATGAAAATCACAACACACTAAACAAACTACACAATAAAACTCATTACGTATTTCTGAAGGAGGGACTTCATAGAACAAGGAAAATATCAGCCCGTTTTGAGGACAGTGAAAACGTTTAACCGTGTAACTCCACAATTCAGTACTACATAGTTCACAGTTTTTGTAATATGTTTCAGCAATACATTTCTAACATTTATAATATGTTAAAAAAACATTTCTCTGAAATGACTTTATAGGGACTTTTAATGTTTGCACTCACCGCCCGGACTCTCAGCAGCTGAGAAATAACAGACTGTAGCTCATCTCCATAGTGTTTCATTTCTGCAAATCGCCTGTGAAACACACGCAGGTCAAGGTCACAAACAGTATGACACATATCTTCAGCATTTCAAGATGACATTGTGCAGCATGGCTTGCAAAAAAAACATACTTGTCTGGGTTCTTCACTCTGAATATAGCGTTTAAAGCCTTTAATCTTGAATCGGCCTGTAAAAAGGACACAGGCCACATGTTGATAGACAGATTCATGTTTGGGTTTTGTTTGTTCAGATGGTGTAAAGCAGAATTAGAGCCCCTCCTTATAACAATCCATTCAAACAGCTGAGATAAACACTGCAATATGGCAATTATATATACAAACATAAAACATAACCACTCTTTCGGGTTCGATCCAGGCTGGTCTAACAGGCTTCCTGTGCTTGTTTATATAAACTAATGTGTACTGATAACAGAATCCTCACAGCAGAAGTTATTCAGCACTTTACACTATCTTTTTATTTGTATACAGTATTTAATCAGCATCATATCAACAGAGCATGTAAACGTATTGTGAGAAGAGACATAAGCACATATTTGGTGAAAAGCTGATGATGATGTACCTTTGCCTGAAATCCTGTTTCAAACACGGTTTCCTTCCAACCATTTTCCTGTGAGATAAAGAAAGGACACATTATAAGTTTTTTACAACTCTTCTTAAAAAAAAAATGCAGTAACACATTTTAAATCAGCGCAAAAAAAAATAGTACATTTTGCAAATATTTATGTGATTCACTAAAAAGTATGCCTTCCTCTACCTCAGTAAGGAACGAATAGAAGATCTTGTCATTAGACAGAACCGGATGCGAGGCCACTCGAAGCAGGAAGTTCTCCAAGCCGACTCTACGCCTTTCCACAAAATCCGGATCCATGTTGTCCGCTGATAGCTTGTGCCAAACAAATTCAGCCTGTGCCATAAACAACAAATCGGTTACAACGCATGCATGCATGCAAAACATATTTCCGAGTGACTGTATATGAATCATATTTGCATACCCGCTTCTCAGGCAAAGGCGGAACCACCACAAATGGATAGGTGACTAACAAATAATTTCTTAGGAGCTCAAATTCACTGTAGCGCCTCCAAAGAGAATCTGGAACAGAATTGTTCCCCTCCGATGCAGCATCAACTGGCCTACAAGAATAAAAGATCAAACCTTTATAAGTTGAACCAATGAAATTTGATGAGGTGGTGTTGATATAAACTGTAGTATACAATTCTCCACAAGATATTACAAACACTTCAATGGTTAACAGTTTAAGCACCTTTCTAAATAAACTTACTTTGATATATACAGAGCAGTGATCTATAATGTTTCAGGTTGCTTGGTTCTAGTTTATGAAAGCAGTCACTTTAAAGTCATTTCAAACACACACTAAAGTTTTAATGGCGATGTGTGATCTTTATGAATTCGCAGAACACATAAGAACAAAGCAAATAAAGTAAAACCTAAGCACAACCTTACTAAATCACACTGAAATATAAAAACATGTTGAATTTTCCTGTATTAATTTAACTTTGTAAAGTCTTACACTTATTAATTACTTCGCTATAGTTAGCGTTTTTCCTGAATTATTTCTGTTCTTTCCAGATGTACATTTTTAATGTTGGACAGATGTGTAATTTTAATGACACCCAAACTAGAGAATGATGTGGTTGATGGCCCATATAATAATAATGATCTAATAATATGTGACCATGGACCACAAAAGCAGTCATGAGGGTCAATTATTTTTAAATAGAGATGTATACATCATCTGAAAGTTGGATAAATACGTTTTCCATTGATGTATGGTTTGTTAGAAAAGGACAATATTTGGTCGAGATATAACTATTTGAAAAAAAATCTAAATATTGAGAAAATTGCCTTTAAGGTTGTCCAAATGAAGTCATAGAAACACATATTACTAATGATAAATATATTTTTGATATATTTTCAGTAGGAAATTAATAAAATATCTTCATGGATAATGATCTTTACCTAGTATCCTTATCATTTTTGACACAATTTTTTTGTGTGGTCTAAGTTGTTTTTCGTTTTTTGCATACATTTAAAATAAATTTTACTACAAAAGTTTATGTTGAATCATGATTTGTAAATTAAAACTTCTGTACGCACATTTTACGAACAAATTTGTGCGTACACATGCATGCTTAGTAAATGAGACCCAATGTATTGTAGGCTATTGCTACAAATATATTACCCACGCAACCTAAGACACTATTAGGGCTGGGTATATCTAGGTATTTTTTTATAAATGGCAAAATACAATATATATCTCTATGTTTTCTATTTTCTAAGTGGAAAAAATTTGGAATAAATGTTTATATGCCAGTCAAAGCCTCATGTGAAATTTCACAATAACCTTTATTAAAACATAGTATGATAAAAATAAAATTCAAAGGCAGGGTTTTCCTCCCCGTTTAAAAATATACAGCTGCACAACATCTGACCTCGTACATTTCTGGCAGAGCTTCTGTTGCAAAGAATGAGGGTCATATCAGACCATACTGATTCAGACGGTATTGTCTCATCCCAAATAAAATTTACTGATATGTTATCGAAACTCAATATACCACCCAGCCCCATAACGTATACAACATAAACTTGATGCACAGAGTAAAAATAATTAATTGCATTATTTATTGCAAGATTTTTCTTTTTCACACCAGAAACTCAGGAACCACATAAAAAAATCCCTGTTTTTTCCTAATCTACCATGTCTGTAAAAACCTGAATAATACAAAAAATTAAAAAAATTGCAAACTACTGAAAGGAAGGAAGGCTATCGCACGAGAGGCGAAAATTGTAAGAGAGGGGAGAGACTTTGAAATAAGAGCTGAATTTCCAGAGGTCTCCAGGGAAGAAAGGGGAGCACAAAATGTGCTACATGCTAATAATCCATGATGAAACCAAAGCAGAAGTACAGTGCGGATTGGCTGGTAGACACGTAGACTCTATAATTTTACCCAAGAAGAGTAGCACCAAACTTAACTGTAAAAAAATCCTTGTTGCACTTAAATTTTTAAGTTTAAACTACTTGAATTCATTTCAACTTTCTTGACTAGTAAGAAAATTTAGTTAAGTTATTACTATTTTATTTCTATCATTTATAGCAACTTCTAACTAGTCAAAAAAGTTGAAATGAATTCAAGTTGTTTAAACTTAAACATTTAAGTGCAACAAATTTTTTACAGTGTGCTCTCTATAGCCTGCTGTACATAAATACAACAGGCTATAGAGTGCGTGTCCATGTGCAGTACGCCTTCTATACGATCCTCATGAAAACATGTGTTTCCTTTTATGTGAACGAGTAACAATACACCACTGTACAGTTATCGCTTAGCATAAAGATGTGATATAGGCTAGAATTCTTGTGGTGCATGCTATGGCAACATCACATTTAGAGTAAGAGATTTGGATGAGGTACTGTAGTACACACATCATCATTTGCAAAGGAAAGCGACATACTTTTGAAAATTATTCAGCAAATTGTTATTTCTTGTTTAAAGTACAAAGCCCATTTTGATGTACTCTTCAAACACAAAAATAAAAACTATCTGCCAATAAAGGCATTTAAAAAAATATACTTTTTAATATCCTTCACAACTTTGATGCTTAAATAGACAACAATATACATAAGAAAATTATATTTCTGCAGTAAAAAATATAATAAGGGCTTTTATGATTACATAAAGTCACCAAACAACAGACAGTAAGTTAATGATTTCAAGCACTGTTGTTTTGGAGTCATGTGACATGGACACAGCACTCTTGTCTGCTTGGCTCTGCTGAAGGCACAGACAAATACATCTGCTGATTCATCACTTTCTCCAGAATGATACAACACAAACTTTCCAACACAAAGCTTCACAAAGCAATAAAAGTGACATTTCTGTAATATATGTCACTTCCGGTTCAGCGGTAGGTTTTGATTTTGAGGTTTGTTAAACTGACAGGGCCAGTCGCAGAACAAATTGTTCTAGTGTAAACATTAAAGTTCAGCTACTTCAAGTAGAAAGAAAAAATCTGACATCTCTCACATTTCCGGCTGGTCTAGTGTGCTGTGCTTATGTGACTCTGTGACCAGAGTACATTCAGAAAGTCAATGTGTAATCCTGCTCTATTTAGATGATTCATATTGGCCATGTACAAACTGTAAACGTTTATTAATCGGTTAGTTCCAGACCTTGATTCTGATTGGCCAGTAGATGTGTTTTAAAGAGCCCCTATGGTCCAATTCACGATTTTACATTTTCTTTGGTGTGTAAGTGTGTATTATTACATGTTAACGATATGCAAAAAGTTAAAACCCCAAAGTTAAAATTGACGCAAGTTAGCGTTTCCAACGTAAAAAATTTTTTGGTGGACTAAAACAAACACACGGATTGTAGGCAACAGTTTACTTCCAGGGATCGGTAATGTAGACAAGACCGACATTATCATAATTCCTCCCGCTTCGGACTTAGCCTGTAAGTTAACTCCTGTTAGCATTGCATTGTGACATGGTAAGGAGTGTCACATTTCCGGCTGACGTCAGAGGTATTCAGGCCAATCACAACGTATAGATAAGTTGTCCAATCAGGGACACAGGTGATATGGTTTTACATTTAAATTTAAAAATGTAAAAGTTTTTATATTTACTAATTAAATTAGATGATGTTACGAGGTCAAAGTGCTGCAAACTTAAGTGCTCTTCCGCCATACAATATAGTTCACTTAAAAAAATTGCCTCGTTTTATATTGTGCCACCTTGTAACTACTCATGTAACTACTCATGTAACAGTCTTTAAATAGGGAAAACATTAAAGTGTTTGGTGGCTTCTAAATTCATTCCTTTTTGTATCCTAAGGAATGAATGGGGCTAGGTTAAAAGCTAACACATTCACGACGTGCTGAACAAAGATTAAGCACACGCAATGAAAAAAGATAAATATGTATTAATTTGTCTAAGCTGAGGTAAGAACATAGTAAAGTATTGATTGAAAAACGGTGGTGTTTTCCTTTAAAGTGGGAATGTTGGAATATATTTTGGTTTTATTTTCAATATAACGCATGTAGATTTACTTTTTCTGGCAAGATTTGGCAACACAAGTTACTGAATGCTTGTTCTTCTTTTCCTGTGGTTTCCGGCACCGTACATACAGAACCGAACCTTGAGTCCCTGATGCACACTTATGACATCGACAACTAGTTGTTCAGTTTGGTTAATGTGGTAGTCGAATGCAATTGTCACTTGTATAAATTACTGAACTGAACTGTGTGCGTGTGTGTACAGAACTGTATTAAGTACTTAAAAATTAATTGACAACCAAATTTAGCTGCAGTCGGTATGGGGCTATTCATAAGAAAAAAAACTTTTTTTTAATATATCAAACTAAAGTCAAGAACTGTCAAGAATTGTTTACTGTACCTGAATAAGCATGATTAGTTGTTACATAAATGTCTGAATGCACATAAAAAGCTTGAATGCACAATACAGTAATGCAGTTATTGAGTGGTATGCTTTAAAGGCGTGGTGCATGATTTTGGAAAAGGGACTCGGGCCGAGTACCAAAACACACTTGTAGCAAATCAGCAGTAAGGGGCGTGTCTACTAACCGACATCGTTGCCTGGGTTGCGTATGTGTGGGGCATGTCTATCAAAAGAAGGTCCTGATTCTTTTGGGGTAGGGGCGTGTTTGTTTAGGTGATATCAAATATCAACATTGGCTTTCAGAGATCATGCACCCCGCCTTTAAAAAGACATACATACATATTATGCAAATACATAGCGTGAAAGTCCCACTAGAGTGAAATTGTAACATGCATGATGCATTGAGAACATGGCAACGTGCCCTGTGCTGTGACTGAATTATACAAAATAAAACAAAGTATCTTACCTGGTCTCTATAAGATACACCGTATAAGTCTCCTGCATGTTGACAGTATTTTTCCCTGTCCTCTTCTCTGCCTCAGCCACACTGATCTCCATCTTCTTCAGAAGACTTGTGCCTTTCTCAACCATCTGTAAGTTAATTAGCATCAGAAAAATCTCAATGTTCAATATGTCAAAGCAAGAGAATAAAAACATGAAGACCAAAGTCTTAAATTATATGACATTACAATGATTATTATGACCAATCCATGGACCAATCTTTTTCTACAATAATTTGTCTTTTATTATTACTTCATTATGGTTTTAATCAACAATTATATAGATATTTGCCATTACCTATTTAAATGTTAACATTCCCTATAGGGATACATAACGTTTAATCGTGATTAATCTATAGCAGAATAAAAGTTTTTGTTTACATCATATATGTGTGTGAACTGTGTTTAATAACTTTGTATAGATAAATGCACACACATGCATGTATATAATTAAGAAATGTTTACATGTGTTACATGTGTATATACATTTGTATATTTATGTATAATTTATATTATATATAAATATTAATACTTAATATATAAATATATAGATTTTCTTAAAATTATACATGCATGTGGGCATATTCAAATGTACATAATTATTATACACAGTTCACACACATATGATGTCAATAAAAACTTTTATTCTGCAATAGATTAATCACGATTAATCGTTACGCATCCATAATTCCCAGAAATTTCCAGGTTTTCCATGACACCTGCCAATTTTATACAGACCATGGCATGATGCCATTTTAATGAATCACCCCACTTTTTGAATCATTCTTCTGTGTCTAAAAGCTATTTTGTGATTTCAACCTATAAGTTAATTTTTGTAGAGGTTTCATATCATCCCACTTGTAACAACTTAAACCAAAGTAAATCTTGGAAATCAACCATAAAGAAATGCAACCAGCGAACAAGAACCAAGGTAACAGACTTGGGCATGACCAGGATTGATATATATATATTAACGTTTGTATACATTGTATGAGATAATGGGTGTTTACAAACTACGTGGCAATGGGCGTTCATTGATAAAGCATAAAGTAGCACAACGTCTTACTTATATAACGTCATACAATCATTCTTTACATGACCATACACTTTTGAAAAAGCCCACATACGTGGTTTATTTTGCCGACTCTAGCTAAATATATTAGCAATACAGAGATTTTCATTGACGACCCAAAACACTCAACCCTGAG
The DNA here is from genome assembly GCF_030506205.2 of Paramisgurnus dabryanus. Lineage (NCBI taxonomy): Eukaryota > Metazoa > Chordata > Actinopteri > Cypriniformes > Cobitidae > Paramisgurnus > Paramisgurnus dabryanus. The sequence goes on from NC_133351.1 coordinate 10,415,437, forward strand.
CTGCTGTCGCGCACACATCACGAGCTCTCGATCCAGCGCGCGCGACTCCTACTAAACTGACACATCGTCGGTCCCACAAATATAGATGGTTTGTTTCGGGCTTTACCGTGTTCCTCAGGTTGTTTTCCGACTCCGACGGAGTCATATCTGTGTTTTCAATCACCGCTAGATCTTCGCTTCCTGAATCCGCCATGGTTTACTAGTCACGCGCCTGCGCGTTGAGCACTTTCACTGCTTCACGTGCGCACACATACATCAGCAGGTTTTACAAGATATTACAATTTACAATGATGAAAATGAATAACGAAATATTATAAACACCCCCACAAAATATCAGTTTAAGTATTATCGTTATTATTCCTATAAAATAATAATAATATTTATTATTATTATTATTATTATTATTATTAGGGGTCAAGCCCCGAAGGGGCGAAGACCCCTATTGTATTTGTTAGTTTTCTTATTATTATTATAATAATTATTCTGCTTCTTCTTCTTCTTCTTCTTCTTCTTCTTCCGCCATTGCGGTCTATGGCAGCCCATAGAACCGTACGTAGGAAAGTTATGAAATTTGGCACACTGATAAAGGACAGTCCAATGTGTCCCCACAGCAAATTTGGAGTCTCTATCTCTAACCCGCTAGCGCCACCAACAGTCCAAAGTTGAACTTATGTTTTTGCTTATAACTTCTGATCCGTAAGTCCTAAAAACGAAATTCTTGTTTCCTCTGATTCCTTGGCTCAAGACGATTCGATTGGACCATATGATGTCATTTTCCGTCATGAAAATTTTTCCGCCATTTTGAATTATTTGTAAAACCTACTTTTGCGAACTCGTCCTAGAGTTTTTACCCGATTGCCGCGAAAATTGGTATGTAGCATCTAGAGACCCTCACGGCAAAAAGTTATTAAAAGAATTTCGATAAACCAATCCGTTGTCTTATAGCGCGTCAACGAATTTTACATAGAGCGCAAAAAAACAGATTTTAGGCTGTATCTTCGTCAAACTTAGGCCTATTGACACGACACTTGGTACTTGTGATGCCAGTCAGGAACTGAGTGTGCATGCACAGTTTCGTCGCAGCGCCACCTAGTGGCCAGACAGATGTTTTTTACACCTATAACTTTGGCTGTGATCAACGTATTTTGACGGGACTTGATTTTTAGGAGTCCTGAATAGTCGCCGAGTCTAACGATACCAAACATGCCAGATTTCGCCTTATGGTTAGCCCTGCGCAGCAAAACAGCACTTAAAAAACACGCGCGAATATCTCCGCGAGCGTAATTCTGATCGACTCGAAAACATCATAGGAAGAATATTGCATTACCTTCTGAACAAAAAGTTCTATTGGCATTGTATTAAAATTTTCATCATAAATGGCTGAAAATTGCAAAAAACGAAAAATTACCTTTAAATTTTGTGTTTTTACACATAAATGGTTATAACTTCGTAACGCAAAGAGATTTTTTCACCATATTTGATACGCTGATGTACGACCACAGTCTGAGGCTACACAAAAAAAATTGTATGGTTGCACCACTAGTTGGCCTTATAATTTAACAAAACCTTTGAAATCAAGCCACCCTGTGGTCATACAACGGTTTCTTCACTAAATTAAAGTGTATAGTCATAAAACTAGCTAGATGTAACACAGTTATGACCTGAGGTTGCATGCACAATTTTGTCATTGCGCCACCTACTGGTTTTGAGATAGAATATGGCATTTTTTTGCCTAAAACTACTGCAACAACACATCTAAAACCATGAGTCATCATGGATTATTCCTTTCATGGCTTTGACTATAATCACTAGTGGATGTCCATTTACTCTCTAGCAACCAATGAGAATACGTTATCAACTGTTTTTGCAAGAGCTTTTCTCTGCATCAGAACATCGCAGAGACTTGGGGGTGGGCTCTTTTGACTCATTAACACCACTGTAACATTTTGTGAGCTGAGTATTGCCACTAGAAGCACCACTCATTTTTACGTCAGTGTTCTAGTTATCAATGCACGACGAAAGAGAGGGAGAGATTTCACTAAATGAGAACAGCTTTTTTGCTGATAACTGTTATATTGTTTTGTCTGAAATCAAGAGATTTTCCTAGGTACTTTAAACTGCTCATCCGAAGTCAACTTTACTTTCTGCTGTGCCCTTTTTGGCTTGACCCCGGTGATTGCTGCTTGCAGCTATATTTATTATTATTATTATTAGGGGTTCAAGCCCGAAGGGCTGAAACCCTATTGTATTTGTATGGATTTTTATTCTTTTTATTATTTTTCTTCTGCCGTAAAACGGATCGTGCAGACCAAACCGTAAGGCCTAGAGACTTGAGACTTGGCCAAATGGTAGGACCCAATTTGGGGAGAGGTTGATAGAGTTTCAACCCGATTGGCCTATAGGTGGCGCTATAGCGATAACAAACGCGTTGATGCTCATAACTCCCAGAATTCTTGTCCAAATGTCAAGTGTCTTATATCCCTGGATTCCTTGCGTCAAGACGAACAAAACGTATATCTCCGATTTCATTTCCGTCATGAAAATTTTTTCGCTATTTTCGATTTTGTCGAAAAAAATAAAAACGAACTAGTCCTAGGTTTTTTGTCCGATCGGAACCGTTCCAGTGCTGTAATATTCCTTGGAGTGTGAATATGAAAAGTTATCAAAAAAAAGTTGAACTTTATACTCGTCGTCGTCAAGCCACGCCCAAACGCCCCCAATGGGCGGAGCCTCTTGGACTTCAATGGCTGTAACTTGGGATTGGAAAGAGGTATCGAAACCAAATTTGGTACACATATACAGCGGACTATTCTGGGGTCACGTGCAAAAAATTGCATCGCTTGACCACTAGTTGGCGCTATAACACTACTTCAACTTTGAAGAGCTGTAACTAGAGAAATATGGGACCGATCAACTTGAGATTTGGCACGGGTGCTCTTGGTCTAGGGTACTATCTGTGTGGGAAAGGAATTTCGCGTAGCTCAAAAAACATGGCCGCCATCGGCCAATCAAGAAAAAGCAGCTATTGGGCAGGGTTAACGGAGGCCGATCGAAACGAAACGTGGTGGACCTGTTTGTCTCTTGGCCATGAAGGTCTGTGCAGAGTAAGAAAAAATTCGGCCTCCGGGAGGCGCTATCACGTTTTTTCAATGTTTAAGTGATTGTGTATTATGCAGTGTTTCAGATATCAACAAGATCTTTATATCATTTAATAGAGCTACATTTAATGAACAACTTTTCCTCAAGAAGCACTTGTCTCAGTCGAATCGTTTGTTAGATATTCATAATTTTCTCTTAAACCTACTTTTGCGAACTAGTCCTAGGTTTTTTGACCGATCTGAACCAATCCAGTGCTGGAATATTCCTTAGACACTGAATATCAATAATTATCAAAAAAAAGTTGAACTTTGCACTCGTCGTCGCAACACTACGGTCAAAAGTACGAAGAGGCGGGGCCACAAATACTTAAATTGCTATCATTTATGATAGGAATGAGATATCAACATGAAACTTGGTACACATATGTATAGACCCAAGCTGAGGTCACATGCAAAAAATTGCAGAGATTGTCCATTAGGTGGCGCTATAACTTAAGAACAAATAACCATAACTATAGCATATGTATATGACACATAAATATTTGTCTGACCTACTTGTTATTTTGCACATTACATCTACTTTCAGGTTCTTATAATGGTCTATGAGGATAATTATTTATCTTTGAAAACATGCCACTCAACAGCCAACCAGTATTAACCATGTACGAGTCAAGCCTAATGGTGTGTGATTACAACTAAACTCATGGGACTGTTGGTCTTATGTTTCCAAGTGTCTGTGAGGATTTTTAGTTCATCTTTCTGAAAATCTTTGCATCTAACACAATGTGTGCAAAGTAAACAGTTCTCTAGATCAGTGGTTCTCAACACACCTGCTTCACATAATCAGCACAATAGTAGAGATCTCTATTAACTAAACTGATTGTGTCAGATGAGAGAAACATACAAAATGTGCAGAGCAGTGGTTCTCCAGAAACGGAGTAGAGAACCACTGCTCTATATGTTTATGTTTATATGAAAAAACTATTTTGTGAACTAATACTTGGTTTTTCACTCAACACCACTAAAGCCAATGCAATACAATTTCCTGTAGTCTGTGAGCAAATATGAATGCCAAATTGTTATCACCAATTGTACGTCTTATTCCTTTAGTTGTTTAGCTTTGAATTACAAAAACAACTTTTCAAAACTACTAGAATTTTTTCAGTCAACAACAATAAAATCAGCGCAGTACATTTTTCTGTCCTCTGTGTGTAAAGGTATATCAAATACAAAATGTAATGAATTTGAATACCTGCTTTTGTAAGCATAGATTTCATGTGATGTCACACATTGGTGTAGGTGCCATTTGTACGACTGAATTGCAGCATGTGTGTTTAAAGGAACTCATAAAGATATGGATTAAAGTTTTTCATTATCTCCATTTATTTACATCAGTAGCATTAGGATTCTATTCTACCTTCCATGACATAAACGTGTCCTGACATGATGTATAATACAAAGTTGTTACATTTTTATATGTTATTTTTCAAATATTGCACCAAAAACTTCATGTGATAATGCAATTGGTTATTATTCACATAAATGACCTGCTAGAACCCAACTAAAAAGCAGCACTTTATGAAAGTAACACAGACAAATGCTCACCAGCAAATCTGCTGCAAATCTACTAAATAACATGACATTTGTTATTGACATAATTTGATATTGAAAACATATCTGGATCAGTTATTTATTGGCCCAGCCTAAAATCACATGAAAATAATTGCAGAGCTATACCACTATTTGACAATTTAACATGACAGAGCCTAAAAATGTTTCTATTAAAATATGTAACTTTGCTTTATTGTTTCCAAATCCATAAATTAGTATTCTCTTACAATAACACAATAAAAGGATTATATGAAAAATATATACTCTCTGTGTGAAACACAGACCCTCATTAATATACTTAAGAGCATGCTTATCAGGATTTGAGTTAAAAATGTGTCTACCTTTATTTACTTTTAAATATTCAATACTAATTTTATGTTAAATTAATTGTAAAAGGAAAACAATAATTTTAGCCAACAGATGGCAGAAGGTCATCTTCTGCCATCTGCTGGCTAAAATTATTATTTAGTATTTAAAATGTATACTCAATGAAATTGTGTTCACAGGTTTCATCAATGGATGCATGATTTAACTTTATGAAGTCAGTATTATTATGTTAAAATAACATTTCGTCAATCATTCTGACGGTATCCGTTTTAACAGTCATGTGACATTCGAACATAGGATAAACATTTAAATAGGTTGATGAACTCTTAAAGGACACCAAGCATATGGAGATTGGTCATTTATTTCAAAGTCTTATTTCCTAACCCTGCCATTTCTGCTTCTGTGTGTAAATGCATGTATGTGTTTTAGCTTATTCTTCATCATTGCTGTGTTATAGATTAGCCATATGAGACCTATATCTCTATATCAGAACATCGTAGAGAAATTGTGGTGGGCTGTTTTGTCTCATGTTAACAATTTTTGAAACATTTTGTGTGACAAATCTTGCAACAGCATGCACCACATAATTTTCTCTTCAGAAAATTTACCTAATTGGTAACATGTTAGTATTTCATATTCTAAGTATATTTGATAACAATGCAGCAAATCTAAACAGGCATGCCCTTAAAGGTCTTAAAGGTTCATATAATGAGATTTTTTAAAGATGTAAAATAAATTGTTTGTGTACCCAGAGTGTGTATGTGAAGTGTTATCTCAAAATCCTCCACAGATCATTTATTATAGCATGTTAAAATTGACACTTTGTAGGCCTGAGCAAAATTGTGCAGTTTTTGGGTGTTTCCTTTAAAATGCAAATGAGTGGATGAAATGCAAACACTGATCACAATGATGGTGGTTTGTTGTAATTGAAATTCAATTGTGCTCTCGATTATTTTATTTTTTATCTTTTTCATGTTTTCTAGGTTGATATAAGCACTGGGGACCCAATTATAGCACTTACACTTGGAAAAAGTCAGATTTTCACGCTATGACCCCTTTAAGGTCCCAGATCGCTTGAACCCCGCTAATCGCTGCTTGCAGCTATATTTATTATTGTTATTATTATTATTATTAGTAGTAGTAGTAGTAGTAGTAGTAGAATAATTAGTATTATTATTGTTATTATCAATATCATTATCATTATAGGCCTACATCATTTTTATCAAACACAACTGGTTATCGTCATTATGGTTTTTACATTTTTAAGTGATATGTAATAAAGAAAGAAAGAAATAATACTAACAAAAATAGTAGGCTACTTTTACATCTACGCTTTTCACCATATTTACATTTGTTAATTTATATATGATTTTTCATTTACTTGATTATTGCTTATTCATATTATATTTGCATACTTTCATGCAAAACACACTATGTGCAGCAAATTAGAAGCTGGATTACAGTTCATTGTTCATTGTGTATATGAGTGGTTCGGTGCATTGATAAATGTGAGATCTGGGCGGAGTCGCACTCAGTCACATCTGGATTAAAAACATCTGGATCCGCCTACACGGAACTCAACAACACAAGAGTCTTAAACTCTCTTACAGATGAGTTTATCAACGCCTTTCAAAACGAGCAGAAGAAGAAAATAACAACATTGCTTTAAGTTCGGGGAAGCGTTGAGATTGTGAAGATATGATGGGTCTCAAAGGCTGCTGGAGTTTGTGGCTTCAAGCATCTGCTCTTCTGTCTTTCTGGCGTGAGTAGAAAAAGTTTTTCTCCGCTTTCATTGTCTGGAGTCCAGCACGCATCGAAGCTTTGCCTTTGAGTTTGTGTGCTGGTTAAACTCGACACTAACATTCGTAAACAATGAAATGTTTATAAAGGAAAGATATTCAAATCATTTTATGAAAAAGTTCATATTTATACTCGGCTTTTTTCAGACTGATGTAAACAGTTATCCAGTTACTGAAGCAAAGACGTCTTTAAAACGTAAAAATGAAAGTGGCTTTCATTGCATTGTCTTTTCATTTCATTGCAACTTTTAATAATAAGTGATGAAAATGCAGCACATCACGTTGACGTGTTTGATATACATTTTATATTATTTATTTAAACAGACGTTGAATGCCTAGCTTATACATTTGTCATTTATTATTTAGCTGCTTTGCTCCTCTTCGTGGTGTTTGATTTAATGGGTGAATTAAAATGACCTCCACATACAAAGATTATTTGGTTTAATTTCTGATTTGTGTTAACCATTTACTGAATGCAAATCTATTATATTATTTTCTATTTTTGATATAAGCTACATTAGTAGTCTAATAACTCAAATAAACATTTGATTTTATGTGGGGAGTCATAGTACGAAATTCTGGTAAAACTGTGTTTTAATTTAAATTTATCTTATTAACGTACTCTCTAAAAAATGCTGGGTTATTTTCAACCCAGTGTTGGGTCAAAAAGGGACAAACCTAGCTGTTGGGTTAAATTAACCCAGAAAATTGTTATATTTAAAAATAACCCAGCATTTTGGGTTAAAACAACCCAACATACTTACTGAAAAAATGGTTCATTCAATTTACTAAATTTTTTAAGGTAAGTGGTCACAATCAATTTATTTAAGCTACATTTAAACAAAAAAAATTAGAAATACAAAATAAAACAAAAAACGTTTGTTTAAATGTAGCTTAAATTAATTGATTGCAACCACTTACCTTAAAAAAAAAAGAGTAAATTGAATGAAGCGTTATTTTTTTTCAGCTGTAGGTTAAATTATAAACCAACAAGTTGGGGTTGTCCCTTTTTGACCCAATGCTGGGTTGAAAATAACCCAGCATGTTTAGATGATATTTGTTAAAAATAAAAATATCAAATTGAAAACAAATTTAGATTTCATCTAGCACTCCAGGTCACACTGTTCCTAAAAACGTCTAAAAATTTCCCACTCAAATAAGATTAAGATTATTCAAACTGGTAAAACAGATACAGTATGGCATAACACTTAAATTAGTATGCTACATTATTATGGGTTCTGTTATCTGATAATATTCAGTAATAAGATGACTTTTGTCTTATTTAAGACTTAGGCTTCTATTGTGATTAGTAGTTGTTTAGAAAAATCTGTCCTGTTGTTTTCAAAGACAACAAACTGTTTATTTAAGACCATGGTACAGTATAAACAGCAGTATCTGTTATTGTTCATCTAGTATACACTTTTGTATAAATAGAACATTTAATGAATATAAACATTTTAATGTATAACATGTTTATATTAAATGTACAGAACTGTTTTGAAACCATCAGAATCACTCACTAATAGATATAATAAACAACACCTTAACTGCAATAAAATAGCAGCATATCATGGAAAATTCCATAGGGGAAACCAAATCTTATGAATCCATATGATCTTTGCAGAGCAGAGGCCCCTTTAAATGGTTGGGGTGTGTATAGAGCAGTACCACTTTAACAACAGTTATGAAATATTACCATGTGGGAGGAGAGAAGAAAATCATCACCCCCCAGTCACACTTATCATATTTCATTTGTTGCTCGAAATGGCCTTTTAAGCACACATTTCGGGGAATATGAAGAGGGAGCTATAGTGTCAGAGTGTGCAAATGTGTCCACACACAAAGACTATATATACAATAATAAAACAAAGACATATAGGGTGCCTTGATGATTCTCAATTTTGTCATCATGATTGCCCACAATGGCAACATTGTAATGAGGTATGATGTTGACAGGGCCTAACTCTCATTTCTCCTTTGTTTTCTTGAGGAGAGTCCAAGAACTTGTTCTTGTTAGTGGGCATGGGTTCGCTTGGTACTTGTGGAGGAAAGCTGGCTGTTTCTTGTTTGGCGTGATATGACAGAACATTTTACTGGCATTGGTGATGCTCCTCCTATTTCTGAATAATAGGAAAGGGGGCACTAACCCTCCTCGACATTTAAACAGCGCTCATCATGATGAGACTGTTTATGTGTCATGGTCAACTTTTGAAGACATCTGTTTATCATGAATGTGACAGTCGTGCTTTCGTTGTGCTGTTATTAATTTAATATCAGGAAATGCTTTCGGGGATCAAGCTGAGTTGAAAAGAAATTGGATGAACTTGGATATGTGCCACCCAGTGGGGTTGTTTGATTACTACATACGGAGGGCCCCAAAAATGTTTCAAGGCACATAAAGACATATGGAAAAAACATAAAGACACAAAGGTTTGTTTTCATAGGGGGATAAAAACAGTTTGTATGCCCTAAACCTAACCCTGCTGACTGTTCACTGACGAGTAAGGACCACTGAAATACCTTTACATTTGTAAAACTTTTGACATGTTTAGGTTTGTTAGGACATTTTCCAAAAAAAATTCCTCACAAGTAAAAAAAGCCAAACACACTCAGCTTTTCGTTTCGTTTTAAACAGTTTACCTATTGTTTTATCATATGTTGTTTGTTTGTCTTATGGCATTCATATATTGTATTTTATGACTTGTGTTTCCAAATACTTTTTGGACCATTGTATTTACATCAAAGACCTTTTCAGCCAATTCTCCAAAATATTTGCTTCGTTTTTCCAAAACAAAATGAACCGTGGTAGTAGAAGAAACCATACGACTTGGCATATGATTTTCATTATTATACCTAGTGCTCATGAATTACAAATAGGGAACGAGAAGGGAAACTTGCTTGAGCGCAAACCAAATAAATGCAGGCCAGCATCTCTTGGCATCTGTAAGCAGCCATTGGATTTCCCATAAGCACGGAGGGGCTGTGCTTCAATCTTGGCCCGTGCGAGAGCTTCTGGCTTCAATTTATTTCTGGAGCGGTTGCTGCTGAGTTTAATTACTTTAAAGTTTGTGGTGGGGGGGGGCTTTTGTGCTTAGCCTTTTAGTTTTCTTCTCTCTCTTTTTCCCTGCCTTCACGTCCCTGTCTCCTTTTACGCAAGAGCCCTGTTGTACTGTATATTTTGATGGTTTGCACGAGAGGACATCTGGAGGCCTGCGTCAAAAATCTCCTCTATTTCTCTCAATACAGTTTACCTTAAGGTTGCCGCACGCTTTCAGGGAAACGGATCCCGCCCCTCATCTGTTTTTAATAAACAATTAATATAGTTGTGATGTGGTAGCTTCAGCACAGAGACAGCGTACGTGGGAAGGAATTCAGGCTTGTCCCACTTACCACAGGAACTCTTGAGACTCATGAACACACATGCACACGCATCTGTGCACCAAACCAAAAACTGTAGGCTGCATCACGACACACACACACATCAGGCTATATATCGCGTTCATCCAAATCCAATTAGAGGTCTATAAACTCCAGATGGGTCACGTAGCTCAAAAACTGCTCTTAAATCTTGATTGCAGCTGTCATTACAGACTTCATTGTTATAGCTTTGTCATTGCAATCATTGCCCAATCATTTTCATTATTGGACAATTTTGACTGCATTTGTTGCGTGCCTCAATCAAGCACAGGTTTTTGTGATTTTAGGCTATTAAATTTTGCCAGTTTATTTTAATAAAATTTTATTTCTGTAGCGCTTTTCACAATTTTGCATTGTTGCAAAACAGCCGTTTACAGACATAAGGAAAACAGAAGTTTATAAAATATAAAATGGGAATTTTTGGCAAATCCAAGACTGCAATCATGCATTTGGCAGATGCTCTCATTCATAGCCACTTACAGGGCATTCAAAGTAAACATTTTATCAATATGTGTGTAGCTTGGGATCAAACCAACAACATTTGGGGCTGTTCACACAATGCTCCACCAGTTGAGCTATAGGGAACACTTCATATCTTAGTTTGCTTTTAAATTCTTAAAGGGGACATTTCACAAGACCTTTTTAAGATGTCAAACAAATCTTTGTTCCCAGAGTATGTACATGAAGTTTTAGCTCAAAATACCATATAGATCATTTATTATAGCATGTTAAAAATGCCAATTTTTAGGTGTGAGCAAAAAGGTGCCTTTTTGGGTGTCTTTTTAAAATGCAAATTAGCTGATCTCTGCACTAAATAGCAGTGCCGTGGTTGGATAGGGCAGATTGAGGTGGTGATGGAGCAGTGGATAAGACATTTACCTATGGTGTTAGAGACCCAGGTTCGAATCTACTGTGACACACCATTTTGTCCCTGAGCAAGACAGTTAACCCCTAGTTGCTCCAGAGGTGTGCGACCTCTGACATATATAGCAATTGTAAGTCGCTTTGGATAAAAGCGTCAGCCAAATCAATAAGCAAGATTAAGGGGTGGTATTATCCCATTCTGACATCACAAGGGGAGCCACACTGCACAAAATGATTTTCAAGACAAAAAAAATCTTAGTTTTCAGTAACAATATCTAAAAATTCTTAAATTAAGATGCTTTTTCTTGATGAGCAAAACGACCCAAGAAAATAAGTCTAGTTTTTAGACCAAAAATATAAAATGTAAGTGATTTTGTGCATAAAACAAGCAAAAAAATCTGCCAATGGGGTAAGGTAATTTCTCTTTAAATTTTCTTGAATTAAGTGTTTAAGAAAAATGTGCAAGATTTTTTTGCTTAGCCCATTGGCAGATTTTGTTGCTTGTTTTATGCACAAAATCACTTAAAGGGATAGTTCACCCAAAAATGAACATTTTGTCATCGTTTACTCACTCATGTTGTTACAAACCTGTATGTCTTTGTTCTGAAGAACACAAAGCAAGATATTTTGAGAAATGTTTGTAAGCAAACCGTTCGTGGACCCCATTCACTTCCATAGTATTCTTTTCTCCTACTATGGAAGTGAATGGGGTCCACGAATGGTTTTGTTATAAACATTTCTAATATTCTTCAAATATTTTCCTTTGTGTTCATCAGAACAAAGAAATGTATGTGGGTTTGTAAAAACATGAGGGTAAGTAAATGATGACAGAATTTTCATTTTTGGGTGAACTATCCCTTTAAATTTGATATTTTTGGTCTAAAAACTAGACTTATTTTCTTGGGTCATTTTGCTCATCAAGAATAGTATTCTTAGTGCAAATTTCAATGATCTGTTTTTTCACATGCTTGCAGAGACTGGGTACCAAAACTAAGTAACTGGGTTGATCTTATTAAAAAAAAATCTGATTTTCATAATATGTCCCATTTAAAGTGATGTGTGTCTTATTTTGCACATAAAATCTATTTATAGTTATATAAAAACAAGTGTATATAAATTTTGTCTGATTGTTTATTGTTTGATTTGTTTTGTTTGATGTTGTATTGTGGTTGTGTTGTTTTGTATTATGATTTTTGTATTAATGTAATATTAATTATTGGGGAGGGCGTTTATAAGCTTTTTGCTTCGGCCTACTCCTTTTGAGCAGAATAGCTACTGCTCGAATAAATAAATAAATAAATAAGTTAAGCCAAATTTATTTAAATAGGGCTTTTTTATAATGTATGGGTTCAAAACAGCTTTATATGAAAGACACCATAGAAAATGACAATTTCTTAATAATCTTAGTCTTAGAAATAAAGGTAGAAAAGCTGTTACTGGGGTAGTACCCTTTTTAAAAAGTACACCTTTGTACCTTAAAGGAACAGTATGTACGAATTTTATATCAATTAATCATAAAATGGCCCTGATATGTCACTAGACATTAAGAAATCATTTTCATTTCAAATATTTATATCACTGACAACAGTGGTCCGGCCAGGATATTGTCATTTAAAAAGTGGAGTTGCAGCCCTCAACTGAGGTTTATGTTGTCATGTTGTGTATTGGCCACCAGCTGTGTGATTGCAGTACCAGTTTTAGCCACAAGTTTTGTGATTGCAATACCACAATCCTACATACTGTTCCTTTAAGGGTAAATATTTTTAAAGTCGCCATGAAACGGATGTAACGATTGTCTAATTTTCGGTAAAATGGCTTATGAAATAAAAAAAATAGGGCGGGACTTAAATTTGTCTATCAAGAATTGATTGGATCATTTGAAGTTGGGTCATGTTGCTATTTGCTGCCATCTTTTCCCGGACCCCGCCCACCTGCCATATCGTATGAGAGTTTGGTGGAGGGGAGAAGATTTGCGTTTTTGATTAAAGATTATGAGGGCATCTGAATTTTTAAAGCATAATAAAACATCTAAAAAAAACACAACATTCCAAAACAAATTACAGTTTTCATTTCAGTTTTATTGCAACTTTAAATCCTACCATCCCAGTGATCGCTTTAATAACTTGATTTCAGTACATATACTATTATACAATATATAATAGTATTTTTGCAAATTTTATTGTCCTCATAAATAGATTATAATCTAATAAAATTCGAGGACAATAAAATGTGCAATAATACCCAACTTCAAATGATCCAATCAATTCTTGATAGACAAATTTAAGTCCCGCCCTATTTTTTTAATTTCATAAGCTGTTTTACCGAAAATTAGACAATCGTTACATCCGTTCCATGGCAACTTTAAAAATATTAACCCTTAAGGTACAAAGGTGTACTTTTTAAATGAAAAAGGTTTTTAATTTAAGTCAAGCATTTTTTCGTGAAATGTTTACTTGAAAAGTGTGCTTGTTATTTGTCTGGTTATCTAATGCTACGACAAAATCTACTATCATAGCTATTAGGGTCATCAAGCGATTTCTCTACATGTATATTAATACAGTGTAATGTTTCATTTCAGTGATGGAAGCAAAGACTTTTACCATGTTAAAAACCAACCTGTGTAAGTGGTGTGACCACTCGAATCCCATATGCGAAGAAAATGTCTGCACGAGCAACTGCAGTCTGACCTCTTACTGTACGCTGAATGAGGAAGTGTGTGTAGCCATATGGTGAGTCTAATGGATCAACTTGAGTAAGTGATGTTGTGTACACAAATTGAGTTTAATGTTGCTAATATAAACAATGTTCTCTGTGGTACATTTAAATGCTTTAAACTCTTTGGCAACACCGTAAGATACTGATATGAAACTAAAGAAGCAGCATATTTTAATATGCTTCCAATAAATAAGGGTTTAGCTGCCATACAACCCTTATGACCTGTGCAGTGATAAGGTTGCTTTTCAACTTGAAATGTTTTGCGCCATTTCCAACCAGCTCAGTCTATGAAAGAGCTTGTCTGACAAATATCAAACACATTTTTAACCTCTAGCAAAGTTTTAACTCTGGAATTAAATACAAAGTGCGCAGGGATTGACCGAATGCTTTTTACTCGAAATTTCATCATAAAAACCTTTTTCCAGAGCGCATTTTAAACTCTGATCCCATGTTTGTCTTTCCGAGGGGTTCGGTTGTTGTTTTAACCAACTGAAGGGGATTTCTCTGTGCTCTCTAATATCGTGCTGTGCTTGACTTTGATCCTGTGATGTTTCTCGCAGGAAGAAGGACAACGTGAGTGTCAGCGTGAAGACGATGTGCTATAACCCGCAGCATCCACTGGAGAACATCATTCTGACAAATTACTCCACGACAGAGTGTCGGATGTCACCACAACCCTCAGATGATGGACTGCTTTTTATCTGCGCCTGTATCGGTGATCAGGAGTGCAACGACAAGCTCATCTTTGACAAAGGACCGAATGGTACTATATGCATGTCATAAAATTTATCAATCAGACTCTGACCAATCAGAATCAATATAATAAATGTATTTTTTCCAGGATATTCAAAGGTGAAGTCCATGGAGATCATTCCAATAGTAGTCATAAGCCTTGTCACCACACTCATCCTTGGCGTCGTCATTGCCGGCATCAGCTTTTACCTCTACCGTACCCGTCAGCCCTGCAAACAACCCAAAGACTGGGCACCAAGACGCACCCACTACCAGTCCCTGGATCCAGCAGAGGTCTGCGCCGGCCAAGCGAATGGTAGCGATTACCACGACAAGATGACTCCACTCAGCGACGACGTCAGTTCTGAAATATCATCGACGTGTGCCAATAACCTAAACCACAACACAGAGCAGCTGCCCATCCAGCTGGAGACCCTGGTGGGTAAGGGGCGCTTCGCTGAAGTGTGGCAGGCACGACTCAGCCATAATGAGGGCGGACATTACGAAACCGTGGCTGTTAAGATCTTCCCGGCAGTAGAGTATACCTCATGGTGTAATGAAAGAGCTATTTTCTCTGATGCCAACTTAAAACATGAGAACGTGGTGCAGTTCTTGACGGCCGAGGAACGGGGTGGCACGTCTCAGAGGCAATATTGGCTCATCATGGCTTATTACAGCCTGGGGAACCTTCAAGACTTTCTGGTTTCTCATGTTCTCACCTGGGCCGAACTGTGCGCGCTGGCAGGCTCTGTGGCGAGAGGCCTGGCACACCTGCACAGTGACATCGCACCATGCGGCACGCCAAAGGTGCCAATCGCCCATCGAGATCTGAAGAGCAGTAACGTTGTGTTGAAGAGCCGCACCGAGTGTGCGCTCTGCGATTTCGGACTGGCTTTGCGACTCGACCTTTCACTCACCGTAGATGATTTTGCCAACAGTGGACAGGTAAGAAGGAGGAAAAAATATGGGGTCTGCTCCAAAACCTGGTGAGCCTTTGCCATAAACTCTCAGAGGAAAGGTACAAGAAGGTACAATATGTGTCACTGGGATGGTACCTCAAAGGTGCATATTGGTACATCAAAAGTAAATATTTGTACTAAAATGGTACGTATTAGGAATTAACTTTCTCTCACTTTGTCTGCCATATGATATGACTGAGCTTGTTGCAGTGCATTTTGAGATTGCATTTCTTTTAGAAGACACTTTGGGTGCCTTCGCCAAAAAAAGTGTAAAACCTTTTGGACCACTGTTGGTATCAACAGAGTGCCTACCCAGGTTTTGGAACAGAGCTATGGTTTCAAAGTGTTCGTACATACACCAAAAATATAATCTCTTAAAAAGGTCAATGTGATCATTTGTGCAAGCTAAAAGCTCTTTGGTTGATGTGTTAAAGTCATAGATTTAATCGCATAAATCTTCGTAACCATTTGTAATTCAATTTGGTGCAGTTGTCTTATTTTATTTACTCTGAGTCTCATAGGTGGGGACAGCACGCTACATGGCTCCTGAAGTCCTGGAGTCCAGGGTGAATCTTGAGGATTTGGAGTCTTTTAAACAGATGGATGTATACTCCATGGCCCTGGTGCTGTGGGAAATGGTCTCTAGGTGTGATGTCATAGGAGGCAAGTATTGTCAAGCTTTCTTGTGCACATACAGTATATAATTCTGTCTGTAAAAACTCACCAAATATCTTTAACATTGATGGAGTAAGACCATGTCAATTTCTCATATTCAAATGAAAGTGAAATCAAACTCCTGATGCTTCTTATCTATCTCTTAATTCGATTGAGACTTTAGACTGAATTTCACAGACAGTCTAACATACACTGTGTTGTCATGCTGAAGCGTGTAGATACAAATAAGAGCTTTAATTGTCTTTTCAACAGAAGTGAAGAATTACGAGCCACCATTTGGCTCCAAGGTGTGCGAGCAGCCGTGTATAGACAGCATGAGAGAACTGGTGTTAAGAGACAGAGGACGACCAGATATCCCAGAGAGCTGGACAACACATCCAGTGGGTACACAACTGGACATGCATGGAACTCAAAGACAAAATTTACTTTAATGCATCAATCTCAGTACTGATCAAAACTACCAAATGCTTACAAAATTTCCATGATTTTAACTCTTTAATTGCCAATTTCGTAGGTGGTGTCACTGATTTGGGGGAAAAACACACAAATTGACAGATTTTCAATATAAAAATGATTGTGGACTGGATTTCTTTTTACCTTTTTCACAGTCTTGGGCTTGTAACATTGGCTTTGATGCATTTTTAGTTTTTGTGCAGGATCAGTTTTTTTTCTCCCTCGTTTACTGTTTTTGCCCCATTGACTTCCATTATAACAACATTTTTTGATTGCAAAGCCATGACACCATATAATCATGCATTCTTGATTGTTGGCTGTTTTGCTAAGAGGTAAAATTTGTCATTTTTACTGTTGATTACCATGTGGCACCATTAACCCTTTAGTAGGCCTTGATTTCTGGCTTGTTCATTGAGATATATTGAGTATAACAGCATATTAGAGAGAAAGAGAGCAAGAATGCATGATAATATGGTGTCATGGCTTTGCAATCAAAAAAATGTCGTTATAAGTCAGTGGGGCAAAAAAAGCCACGAACAACCAATTAGGGAGAAAAAAATAAAAACTGATGCTGCACAAAAACTAAAAATGCATCAAAGCCAGTGTTTTAACCAATCTTTGACAAACCCAAGACTGTGAAAAATAGGGAAAAATCCAGTCCACAATCAATTTATTATTGAAAATCTGTAATTTTGTGTGTTTTTGTCATCAAATTAGTGACACCACTTATGAACTTGGCAATTAAAGAGTTAAAATCATGAAAATTTTGTGAACATTTGGTAGTTTTGGTCAGTTCTGAGGGTGATTAACAGATTTATGAAAAAAATGGAATATATTCCAATATAAATATTGGAAAATATTAATTTCATAAACACGAACAACCCGAAAGGGTAATAAATTTGCCCATGGTATATTGTTGAGTTTTTGAAAATTTTCAAAGCATTTTCTCAAAATATGTGTGAATATAAGATTTGTCACCAAAATCATTCCATTTGCTCAAACACAGAGAAAGTTGTGGCCAAATTAAAACATAAAAAAAACAAAAATGGCCTCAACAACCCATAAGGGTTAATGATGATTCTAACCTATAGTAAATACATGTAGTTTACTAGTGGTTGCTTAAAGGGAAACTCCACATTTTTGAAAACAGTTTAATTTTCCAGCTCCCCTTGAGTTAAACAATTGAGTTTTACCGTTTTGGAATCCATTCAGCCGATCTCTGGGTCTAGCGATACCACTTTTAACATAGCTTAGCATAATCCATTGAATCTGATTAGACCATTAGCATTGCACTCAAAAATGACCACCAAAGAGTTGCTTTTGGCAGTAATTTTAGTCATGGAGGACTAAAGTCCTATCTATTTGAATGGGGAAAGATGAATATATCTCTAAAATTATGTGCTAAAATCTATTTTGACAAATAACGTGCTTTATCTCAAGGTATTTTGTTGTAGTCACAAAATTTTGATTTATTTATTTGTGTTCATGGACCCGATTTTCCTCTTTTACTTGTCATAGTACGAATTTCTGTAAATTTTTTCGTGACCCAGAGCATGGCTTTCTTTTTTTGTGTTATTTTAAACTATTGTCGCTTGGGGTTTGGAAATGAAACATAAAAAGTAAACTTAACAAACATTTCTGTTGTCTTACACAGGGCATGCAGCTTTTGTGTGCAACGATAACCGAGTGCTGGGACCACGACCCAGAAGCCCGTCTGACTGCTCATTGTGTAGTGGAGCGCTTTAATACTCTGGCACAGGAAGACCTGCAGAACTCCATCTCAACCCAAGCTCTCGTACTGACATCAACAGAGCAAACCTCATCCATCCCCTGTCTTCCTCCAAGCACGGACGACAGCGCTGGCGTCCATCCTTCTGCTGAAGATGACACGCAGATCTCCGCTTCCTCCAGGCAACCAAGTCAAATGTGACCTGCCTGGAAAATCAAGACTCGTTTTTGTAACGCATATTGGTTCATTATGTGGAGCTGGTCTCCGTTTTTAAATGCTAAACCAAACCGGTGTTCAGAGAGGGGTTTTTGTTCTGACGTTGTGGTTTTCTTGTTGTGGCGAGCAAAGAAACGGAAATTTTCTCCGCAAGGCGTCGTGCCATAACGCAACATACGCTGTTGCAGACGGGAGGGATGTTTAGGGGACTTTTGGCAGTAAGCTCTGCGCGAGCCGTAAAGTGTGGCATTCTTTGCTCTACAAATGTTTTCCCAAAATTGTTTACCACACATAATTTTCTCATCTGAAAATTTCCATCGCCCTCTGAGTCACTAGTTTTTAACATCCATGTGATCTTTCCATAAACTCAGCTTTTTGGGGACTTCAATTTGATTAACCACAGCACTGCAGCGTAAATACTCAAAAGGACGATACACCAGCGACTGGAAATGACTGCTGTTTATAGACCAAAAGGCCGGATTTCGTTTTACTGCTCACAGAGAGCTGTATTATTATCAACAGATTTAAGAGTAACTTAGTTTAATGGGTTTCTTTTTTTCTCAGTTTCTTTGCACTGACCCTTTGTAACCACTGACCCGACTGCTTAGATTAAACGACAACTAGATTAAGTGTTCCCATGAGCCAAAATGTCTGGGCTTATCAATGACCACCAGCCTCAGATGTTGTGGAACAGCCTGACTTTGATTATGTAATTCATTTATCCTAAGCAAGGGGAGAATTTTTCCTCTGATGGTTAACCAGATTTAAGTCGATGTTTATTTCATGAACTTGTGTTACAAATACTCATTATGAAAAGCATGCCACTGAATTGTTTTCTCTAGAAACATGTTTGTTTTTAGCAATTTGAGTTTTACTCGAGATATTCGACTGACAGAAAAAATCCATACCAGATTGCAGACTGAAAATGAACTGATGGAGATCATTATTTTCTGTACAAACGGCAACATAAATATATGGCAGCCTGTTGTGCTTTTTCCATTACTGAAGCTAGAACAAAGATGTCAAGTCATTTGATTTATTCCTATTGTGAACTGGTTTCACGGTTGTACAGTAATCGGTACAAAAAATGTATGCAATCTTCCTGTTTATGTGAGTTTTGTCTTTGCCTCTTGACCAAATGACAAAGTGACACGGTCATCAGATATATTGTTCATGTTATGCAGCACCTTTTGAATGCTAACTTTAGAAACATGTTTTATTAGATAAATTAGTTTAATATTACCGGTTGTATTAGTTAAAGGGATACTGTGAAAGATCATTAAGATGTAAGTGAATGTGGGGAAGGAGGTAAAACTTATAATATGATTACCAAATAAAACAACTATATATTCTATTGAAAATAAAGTGTAGTGTTGTGAGAAACATTTCAATTAGTCAACAAATAAATAAATGAACAGTTTTATAATGTATAAGTTGATATGAACAGTTCAGATTCAAAACCCTCTAAGTGCATCTGATATGTTTTCTTTTAAATGAGCATTTTTATCAGGCCCTTATGTTTAGGTTCATTAATTTCACTTTAATAGCAATATGAAGGTTATTAGTCTATCATTGAAATGCCTTTTTTTTTTTAAAGTAACTTTAGTTATTTCATTTGTATTTAAAATATTTGACTGTTGTTCCCTGCAAAACACTCTAAGTGCATGCAAACCTTTTTGCAAAAAAAAAATCAAAATCAAAAAGACATTTACAGTAGCAAAATCACTGAAGATGAAACTAGAAACATGAAAATCACAATGTAAATAAAGAAAATGAAGGGGGCGATGTAATCCATGTGGCTGCCACATTGTGTTGCATTCAAGTCCAAGTACTCATAAAAGACCCAATTTTTTATTTCATTCAGGTTCTGGCTAGAGGGGATACAGTTATGGCCAAATCTAGCGAGATTTTAGGTTCGGGGTAAGATTAGGAGGAAAACAGCAGATCTGGCTAGATAGGATACAGCTACAGCATAAATCCCATCAAATGTTGGATTTGGGGGTCAGATTAGGATGAAAAACAGCAGTTCTGGCTGGATAGGATACAGCTACAGCATAAATCCCATCAAATGTTGGGTTTGGGGGTCAGATTAGGATGAAAAACAGCAGTTCTGTCTGGATAGGATACAGCTACAGCATAAATCCCATCAAATGTTGGGTTTGGGGGTCAGATTAGGATGAAAAACAGCGGTCCGGGCTAGATGGGATACAGCTACAGCATAAATCCCATCAAATGTTGGGTTTAGGGTTAGGTTTTGGAGTAAGATTAGGATGAAAAACAGCAGTTCTGGCTGGATAGGATACAGCTACAGCATAAATCCAATCAAATGTTGGGTTTGGGGGTCAGATTAGGATGAAAAACAGCAGTTCTGTCTGGATAGGATACAGCTACAGCATAAATCCCATCAAATGTTGGGTTTAGGGTTAGGTTTTGGAGTAAGATTAGGATGAAAAACAGCAGTTCTGGCTGGATAGGATACAGCTACAGCATAAATCCAATCAAATGTTGGGTTTAGGGTTAGGTTTGGGGGTCGGTTTAGGATGAAAAACTGTGGCTCTGGCTAGATAGGATACAGCTATAGCATAAATCCCATCAAATGTTGGGTTTAGGTTCAGGTTTGGGGGTCGGATTAGGATAAAAACAGCGTTTCTGGCTGGATAGGATACAGCTACAGCATAAATCCCATCAAATTTTGGGTTTAGGGTTAGGTTTGGGGGTAAGAATAGGATGAAAAACAGCGGTTCGGGCTAGATGGGATACAGCTACAGCATAAATCCCATCAAATGTTGGGTTTAGGGTCAGGTTTTGGGGTAAGATTAGGATGAAAAACAGCAGTTCTGGCTGGATAGGATACAGCTACAGCATAAATCCATCAAATGTTGGGTTTAGGGTTAGGTTTTGGGGTAAGATTAGGATGAAAAACAGCGGTTCGGGCTAGATGGGATACAGCTACAGCATAAATCCCATCAAATGTTGGGTTTAGGGTTAGGTTTTGGGGTAAGATTAGGATGAAAAACAGCAGTTCTGGCTGGATAGTATACAGCTACCGCATAAATCCAATCAAATGTTGGGTTTAGGGTTAGGTTTTGGGGTAAGATTAGGATGAAAAACAGCAGTTCTGGCTGGATAGGATACAGCTACCGCATAAATCCAATCAAATGTTGGGTTTAGGGTTAGGTTTGGGGGTCGGATTAGGATGAAAAACTGTGGCTCTGGCTAGATAGGATACAGCTATAGCATAAATCCCATCAAATGTTGGGTTTAGGGTTAGTTTTAGGGGTCAGATTAGGATGAAAAACAGCAGTTCTGACTAGATAGGATACAGCTATAGCATAAATCCATCAAATGTTGGGTTTAGGGTTAGGTTTGGGGGTAAGATTAGGATGGAAAAACAGCGGTTCGGGCTAGATGGGATCCAGCTACAGCATAAATCCCATCAAATGTTGGGTTTAGGTTCAGGTTTGGGGGTCGGATTAGGATAAAAACAGCGTTTCTGGCTAGATAGGATACAGCTATAGCATAAATCCCATCAAATGTTGGGTTTAGGTTCAGGTTTGGGGGTAGGATTAGGATAAAAACAGCGTTTCTGGCTAGATAGGATACAGCTACAGCATAAATCCCATCAAATGTTGGGTTAAGGTTTAAGTTTGGGGGTCGGATTAAAGAAACCGCACTCATTCTGCGACATTTCACAAGATTATGGCAGTAGCTGTATCCCTTGTAGCCACAACCTGTGATCCACGATTAGTCTTTTATGCACTTTGACGAAATATCGACGTGGCAGATTCTGCCAACAAACCAGTATTTTTTTGAGGCTGGGATTAAGTAGATTTTAAATGGAGGTATTTGATGAACATACATCCCATTTTTGACATGCATTCAGGGCTTTAATTTGCATTTTAGCTTGTCACTTACTAGTTAAAATTACCTTATTGTACTTTGTTTAAACCACCTAATATTATTTTCATATTTTAAAACTGTCACATGTTTGACAGGTGTACAAAAATGTACTGCATAGCAGGAATGACCCGAACAACAAGAAACCAGTCAAGTACACCAATAGTTGAAATCCTCCATATATTAACAATTTTATTTTTTCAATCATATTTTTTCAATCTGAGGCTACAAGGAGTGTATTTAAAACATCAGTGCAGCTGATGGCTCAGCAAAATAACTTGAAAGTGGAAAGCACAGCAGATGGGACCTGTGTATTTTGCTGACATATAATAAAAGAGGATGTGATCATGTGAACAACAGCTGTAGCTTCACTTGTACTACGTTTTAATAAGAAATCTGACAGGTGATTAGTGGAACGTGAGGAAGACTAACACCAATAAGGCACCACAAGTATCTCACCATGATCAATGAGACTTTATACGAAACATGTAAAACTCTAATCAGTGCGTGTTGGGTTACACTCCAACCAACCGAAAACCGGCAAATTAAGTGATTAAACCAAAAGTCAATCATCATCAGAATTTTCCTACACCTGCAAAACAAAAAGGTTTTTCATGATCTTATCTCATGGACTGGACCAGCTAATCTTCAAAAACTTGAAGAATCTTCAATATACAGAGCTGTTCACCCAAAAATGAAAATTATGTCATTGTTTACCCCTATGTCATTTCCTATATTGATTTCTTTCATTAAACATAAAAAGAGATAAGAGATTGTATAGATAAGAGCTGTTTGTTGTTTCACAAAATAAAGGGAAAAAATTCAGGGTCGGTACGGGTGAATGAATGACAATTTCAGTTTTGGGGTGAACTTTCTCTTTAAAGATCAACATTTCCATCGAGGAAGAATCTGTGTTGTCTTTGTTTGGTGTAATGTTTGAGTTAACTTTCAATAATACTGTCTGATAGTTTGCATGTATACACAAAGACATTGACAAGAAGATGAGGCTGGTCCTTTTCTATGGTTTTAACTGTTAAGATGCTGTACGAAAGCATAAAAACATTTATCAGCAACTGAAGCAGATTGTTCTTTGAACATCAAGCAGAGCAAGCAGGCCTCTACCTGAGCACTTAACTGATGTCAGCCCAGATATCAACAGATACATGTATAGTGTCTGCAAACTTCTTTCACCACCGTGAACAGAGAGATAAAACGACAGCATAATACAAAAAAATAAATCCTTCTCCAGCAACACTGTTGATGCATCGGTCTCGCAAATGTCTGTCCTTTCGGACTTCATCCTCCTGCATTTCATGTGATATATTTATAAATCATGTATAAGTCACATAAGATATTAAAATAATCCGAAAACCTTGACTTTACCGTGGTCAAATACAGTATGCCACAGTAGGGTTAGATTAAGAAGTTCATGAATAAACCTCAAACACAATCCCACATTAAGAAACATCACTCACTTGGCCCTCATTACATACGATACTTGTTAAGGCAACATCAACAAATAATATCTGTTTGCCGATTGGATAAATCATTCATTGTGTACTACAAAACCTTACCATCAAGGGAAGCAAAATATGAACATCAGAGTGCACACTTGCAGTCCACAAACACTCGAATTGAAGTTAATCTTTAGGGATTATACAAAGGAGAGCTTATGTTTGTGACAGTGGGAAGCTGGACCAGAGGTTTGTTACAGCAGAAGGCTGTGAAGTGCTCGGGTTCAGCTTTGGGAAGGTCAGAGGTCACGGGTTGGGCTGAGGGAGAACCGGGGAAGAGCTTCGAGCTGCCGTTTTCCACAGCGATTGGTGATACACCCAGCCATCACCCTGACAAGAGGCAAAAACAAAAATTTGATGTTTAGTGTTAAAATGATGTCCGCAGGCCATTTTACAAACAGTGTTGGGTTTTTATAAGTTAAAGAAATTGGTTAAATTAGCCAAAATGTTAAGGCAACCCTACAATGTGTGAAGTTTGACGTTTCAGCTTAAAATACTTCACTGATCATTTGTTATATAGCATGCAAAAAATACCCTTATTTGGGTGGGAGTTGTTTATGCGTGTACCTAAAAAGGGAAACGGCACTTTTTTTGAAAATAGGCTCATTTTAGCTCCTCTAGAGTTAAACATTTGATTTTTATCATTTTGAAATCCATTCAGCAGATCTCCGGGTCTGGCTGTTCCACTTTTAGCATAGTTTAGCACAATCCATTGAATCTGATAAGACCATTAGCATAGCGCTCAAAAATAACCAAAGAGTTATGTTATTTTTCCTATTTAAAACCTGACTCTTCTGAAGTTATATTGTGTACTAAGACCGACGTAAAATTAAAAGTTGCAATTTTCTAGGCTGATATGGCTAGGAACTATACTCTCATCCCGGCATAATAATCAAGAAATTTGCTGCTTTACCATGGCTGCAGCAGGTGCAAAGAAATTACGCAGCGCTGAAAAAGTCCCGTTGGTAACTTTCATATCGACCTAGAAACTAGCAACTTTTAATTTTACGTCGGACTTAGTACACAATGTCTTTAAGTCTAAGACAATAGTATCTTTAGCCACATTAGCGCTAAAATGTGTCAACAAATACATTTAGAAAAGCTTTTGGGTAAAATTAGCCAGTCAGTCAGCGGCCGTGGGCAGGGCTTTGTTTGTGTGACATCACATTAACAAGAGAATCAAAACAGCATGTCTAATGATTTAAGGTACGTGTACACCAAAGTGTCTGAAACGCCAGGCGGATGCCAACTATAGGCACTTGCCAGCTTTTTTCAGCTGAGCGCTTTGGTTGCTATGATACTTCTGCTTAGTTTATCAGTCGTTGAACGAGGTGCCGGTTGGTTGTTGTGATATTTGTCCTGCCCCTCCTCCACTGCAATTGGATGCCGAGTGAAAAGAGACATTGACGAGCTGAGCGTTTCACCCATTTCACCCATTTTCGGTGTCCATTTGTGGTGCCCAGCGCTGAAAAACCACAGAGTGCCGGCCCTCAGCACGGACAAAACCTGCCAGCTGCTGCCGTTTTTAAAAAGCATGCGGCTTCCATTGGAAACAATTGAAAACATACACTGACGTAAATGCCTTTGTGTGCACGCCCCCTAATAGGGATTAATAAACAAGGAGAGGGTGGATTTTTTTTATTGTAGGCTTGCTGTGTTCATACACTGCCAGCACACATTTATATCCAAAATGGATTTTGCATAATATGTGCCTTTAATATGTCCTACTATAATATTATGGAGAAAATAAAAGGGTGAAGATGAAAACTATTTTGTTCTTACTTTGCTTTCAAAATATTTGGTCCTCCACGGTGTCTGTGTCTCTGCACGATGTCTCTCCTCTTTTCTTTGCCTTTCCTCCAGGAAGTGCTTGTGTTCTGTGGCTTTCTCCATGTCTCTTTCTTTTAGTGACTCTGTCACATGTTGCCACAACCGCCTGCAGACAGTCACAAGATTAAGACAGAGCATTAGTGTCAATATGTTTTCAGTAAACATGGCATGGCAATGCACAAATAACCAGATGGTTCTAAAATTATGAAGCTGACCTTTAGGAATAGTTTACCCCAAAATCAAAACTCATGTCATTTTAAACACATATGTGACCCAGTAAGTAGCACAAGTATATTTGTAGCAACAATCCACCGTATGGGTGAAAATAATAACTTTTTATGCCAAAAATAATTTATTAAATGTTTAGTAAAGATCATCTTCCATGAAAATATTTTGGAAATGTCCTAACATATATATATATATATAACATTTTTATATGTATTTATCATAAGTAATATATGTGTTGACGATTATCTCAAAATTTTGATTTTTTTGGCACCCTCAGATTCCAGATTTTCAGATAAATGTTATTTGCCCAGCTTTCATATGATGTATAAATCTCAATTTAAAAATATTTAATCTTATGACTGGTTTTGGGGTTCAGGGTAACACATGCAAATATTAAAGAAATAGAGCATGAGAGGCTGTGCTACAGTATTTAAAAAAAAGGCAGGTTATCATCGCACAATAGTGAATACTATACGGCCTCAAATGCCTTTTTTCATAAAACGGTTACATATCATGAAAATATCAGTTCATTTAAGATGTTACTTTATTAAATGTCATTCTTCTGTTGAAAAATTAAACAGTAACACATCATTACAATGTAACAAAAATGAAATGCAACTTCGTTTAAGATAAGTTTCATCCGACAGGTTTGGTGTTACCTGGATTCATAGGGTCCCTGAAGCTCATTGGGGCGTACTCTTTTTCTGGTGACAGGAAGATTGGTAACATCTGTGACACGGGTCTCCCCGCTTGTGTAGGCAAACTCCAGTGTGCCGTTCCACTCGCCCTGCACGCGACACACCACCGAATTGGTGGGGTTGTGTTTGACCTCTGCATTCACTCTGAGGAACACACCACAGATCTTTGTTACAGTCCACTGCCTTGATTTTATGGACATATAACACAAGAAATAAAACCTGTAGTGCTGTCTCTAATAAGCGCAGCAAAGTAAATGATCTCATTTCATATCTTTAGTGCAAGTCTTAAAGGCACAGCAGCAAATTTAATAATGTTAAGAATCAGCGAGGAGTGGAGACCTGGTAAACTATTTCACAAAATATTGTTGTAAAATTCATCAAAACTAATACAATTAGTTTGTAGTTCTTCTTGGCTGGTATACAAATTTACAATTTTTATAACCTCAATACTGTCGAACACAAGTTTCTCAAACCCTGCTCTGGTGAGCTACCATCCTGCAGACTTCAGGTCCAACCCAGCTCCAACACACCTGTCTGTAATTATCAAGCAACCCTGTACACCTTGATTAGTTGGTTCACCTGTGTTTGATTTGGGTTGCAGCTAAAATCTGCAGGACGGTAGCTCATGAGGAGCAGGGTTGGAGAACCCTGGTCTAACAGAAGGGATAAATGGAGTCACGTAATGTAATCCAGCACGCTCCTGACCTGTGCAGCTTGCCCCCATAGAAGGGTTTTGTCTGAAAGGTGATGACTGCAGAGTAGCCTGTCTTGGCGCAGTTGACATTGACCTTTCCTCCCAGTTCCACCCAGGGCACAGTGAGGATAGAGCGGGCATATGCAGAGGGCAAACTGAAGGTGTATTCTTCACCATGCTCCAACAGGTGCAGGTTACCTGAAGGCACAAAACGTTTATCACCAATAATCAAAAACTGAATGGGTCCAGATCCAGAAATAATAGCAAGGTGTGTTATGATTGGGTTGTGGTAAAAAAAACGCTTAAAGAAGTGTTGTGTTTTCAATCTTCTACATGTGTTTAAATTCAAACCCAGTCACTAATAAATACACTCAAAATATAAATTGTTTACACTCACATAGATTTCAATTCACTTCAGAAGACACTTATTATGTGGTATGGATTACCTTTTGATGATGGATAGGCATTTAATGCATTACAAAACGAGGAAGACCTAGGATTAAGTGCTAAGGGGGTCGCACAGCGGACACGCAGCTCAGCGCCGCCCAGTGCCGCGTCGCGTCTAGGACAACTCGGAGGTATCGTACACCGGAAGTGCACATTAAATAGCGCGAGCTTAGTCAGATAGCGTCTACTTCAAAATGCAAAATATACGTTAGCAGCCAATGTTAATCGTTTATGATTTGAGACAAATATGATGTTATTTAATGTTAAAATATGTGAGTGGCGCTCTGTGGCGCGAGAGGGATTTAAGCAACTTCCTGAGTCGTAGCTGGTGCGCCGGTGTGCGTACACTCATAAAAAACAATATGTTAGGTTTTTTTTAGAACGGCGTGGCTCTGAGCTGCGTGGTTCTGAGATGAGCTGCGGTCGGGTGTGCGACCCCCTTTATACGCAAAGATATTTTACCAAAGATGTGTTACTGCTATTGCTATGAATGGGGAAATCACAATGGTCAATATGGCTGCCCTAGTCCCGCCTTACAATAAAAAAGCCAATCGTCAACCGTTATGACATCCTCTGGGGGAGGGACTTTGTGCATGCTTAGTATCTGACTGGTCTTGCTTCGGCGTTGCAAACATGGCAGCGCAGTGATGCGACTTCCTTAAAAATACTTTGTTATACTGCTTAACCCCCTTCTGATTTTCAGGTGTTTAATCAGTGTGCCTTATTTTGAATTGATTGGTTAATTGGTTTATTGGTTTGAACCACAAAACATGTGATGTCCATTCCAGTGGATACAGGGTCTAAAGGTGTTAAGAAAGGAAGTCATATACTGTACTCTTAGAATGGCATTAAATTATGTACTAATTTCAGGTTTGGGTGAAAAAATTTTATGTTAAAAATAGCACAGAAAAACTATTTGCTAAATCTTTGGAAATCTAAAACATCCAACAAACAATTTGAAATTCGTAGAAACTGACCGTGAGGTAGGCATTACCTTCTCCAATCATGGAGACACCAATGGACATGCCCATAAACTTGCTCTTGGTCCACACATGCGTGTTGACACACATCTGCCTCTCCTGGCATTCTGCATAGAAGCCCGACACGGGTGGATGATGGGAAACCTGCTCAGCCACAAAGCGGACCTCGTAGCAGTCCGAAGTGCATGAAGTCCCCTCTTTCGAGACCCCTGTAGGTGATGCCGTCGCTTTGGGTACTCTCCAAGAGCAGTGGAAAGTTTCTCCTATGATGGGGTTGTAGGGCTTCTTGGCAATGGCACCTTTGCGACCTTCGTGGAAAGAAGTGAGGTAATATTCCACAAATCGGACCATGCGCTCCATCGGGCTGGGACCATCGGTGATGGCCACGAAAAGGTCCGGGTGTGACATGAAGTCTGCGTACATCTCCAGAAGAGACCGCTTTTCTAATATGAAGGTAGGGAGCACCACCTATGCAAGCAAGAGGAACACCACATTACATGTTTTTTTTGCATGAATGATTTTAATTATAGATGTAACGGCTAACGGGAGGTTTGAGAAAGACTGAAACTAAAGAGCCATTAATGAGATGGAGCTGATATACCCTGGTGAGGTCCATTCCCAGTTTGAGCTGAGAGAGGAGGTGCAGAATGACACTGCGCTCCTCTTCGACAGCACCCAGCTCTTCCTCTTCATCCAGAGAGGAGTCATCCACCTCCTGTGAGAAATCAATCTCCTCCGGCTCCTGAGGCACCCAACAAACTGAATCATTACATCCTACTTAACCTGTTATTAAAAACAAATCTACTGTACAAATGGACTGCTTAAATAACTATGCTATACTAAGAATAACTATGCTTTCTAAAATAGTGGACACTATGCTACTATTCAGCGATGTAAAACAATGTTGGGATATATAATAACTTATTAAACTTAAGTTTACTCAGGTTAATAGGGATTCTTGTCAGTCAGGTAGGCTTAAGTGTTGTTTACATCAAGGCAACTGAAGTGAAAGATTACTCTGAGACATGTAGACTAGATCCTAAGAGACGTTTCCAAAATGACAACATTGGTTAACACAACTTTCTTTAGCATTTCTAATTATTGTTATGAACAAAATCTTGCAAGACTAAGTGATTCCATTTAACACTTGACAACTAACACTGAGTGCCACGCCCAACGTTTCTAGGCATTTAGTCTATACTTAAAATTGACTGAATATCATTGCATTTAGCCCTTTTCAGACACAATTACAGAAAATACATGAAAAATCTGTCTGGGATTTGTCTGGGGATCGTTTGATTTTTGTTCATTCACACTGATTTTCAATGATTTTCTTGAATCAGTGCGTGTATTCACACACAACTTCTAAAGATGCCAAGGAGAAACCTTCCGGTCTCTCTCATGAAGCCAATACGGAAGTGAGTTGAACTGCAATTCTTGGTCTATATAGCTAATTTTGCACTTCATCACAGCTGTGACAGGGTAAATCTTTTGATACTCATCAATTTGAATTATATTAAGCCTTAAAGTTCTGCATAATTAAAGGCCTGTCCACTTGAGTGACAGGTGGATTGTCGCTGCTGTCACTACTAGGGGTGCTTTCCCAATTTTATGGCATTTTCAAACTGGGATTAGGCGTTTTAACCATCCAATCAAAAAAGTACGGAAGCCCTGAAAAGCCATACATCATTACGTTTATGCTGCGTTTACACCAGCCGCGGTAGACGCATCAAGCACGAGTGATTTCAATGTTAAGTCAATGTGAAGACGCATTAACGCGCGTCTGGAGGTCTCGCGACGCTAGACCTCCAGACGCGCGTCAACACGCCTTCACTATGACTTAACAGTGAAATCACTCACGCTTGATGCGTCTAATTCGCATGAATGGCGCAAATTGAGCATCTGCCGCGGTTCACGCGAATGGTGCTTTTTGTGCATTTTGCGTTTAACACGAATTTGCGGCTTACGCCCGAGTTGAAAATTTGAACTTTGGCGGATTTTCGCGCCGCATTAACCAATCAGGAGCCTGCTTGCTGCTGTGGCGGCAGCCCAGATTCACTCATTCAACATGTCCGTGAGCAGTCACCCAGAGCTATATGACACAAGTTCTTATTCTATAGAGACAGGAATAAAAAGGACCTCGCTTGTGTCAGTGAGGATATTGGGCAACCTGGTCAAATGCTTGCTTTTTCTGTGCATCTAGAGCAAAGTAAAATGCATTAAAACAAACTAGGCGCGATTTTGACGCCTCAAACGCGGCTGGTGTAAACGCAGCATTAACACCTATTTCAGTTTGAAAACGCCCCAAAATTGGGAAACGCCTCTTTTTGTTCTGCAAAAAGACCTCCCTCTCAAATGGGCTCCACTTATGTCTTGCCGCATTGGGTTATTTGCAACTGACGCACACTCATCATGAATGTTGATCTGCATTTAAAAACCCTGTGTCAAAGAGCTGAAGGATAAACTCTTGTTGCAATAACACTACGACAAACCCCTACAGCACTGTTTCTGACTGTTTCTTTTGTTCACACAGGACATGTTCTGTAAATGTTACAAATGTTAGTAGATGCCCTTTATGGGAACAATTCCAGAATCAAATGGGACTTTTTTTGTGTGAATGGGGCTTTAGATAGCAAAATTTAAACCAAGTGGCATTTAGCACAAGCACACTTTTCAAGCAAATCAATTAACAAAAAGGTTTTGCTTAAAAATAAAGTTGATTTTTATTTTTATGTTAAAATACCAGTAAATGTTATTATTTCTATCCCAGATGAAACTGTAAGTAAGGCATTTGTAAAGTGTAAACACTAGATAGCGTTTGATAAATCATAAATATTTTTTAAGTTATGTTCAGTAATACTGCTGATTTACAACTAGTTCACTTGTGGTTACTCTGCTAGCACACCTGTGTGATCCGTGCAGCCAATTGGTTATAAGTAATGAAATAATTGCTAACAAAGGTAATGCTAGTTTAGTCTAAATCTACTGCATAATGTGTGTGAAGATGTCACTGGGTTTATTCAATGACATTCATACATTTTTAAATATGGCTTTCATGTTTAAACACCTCTTAGAGCCAGACCAATTTGACCAGACCAATCAAAACTGCCCACCACTTATTCTAGAATTCATTTGCAATCGGAGTAAAATTCTAAAAATAGAAAAACTAACTAAATACATTGCAAACACTGTCTGCATTTAGATGCAAAAGTTTAAATGGCATATCTTACCCCGACAATATCGCAAGAGTCCATTTCCAAATGATCCAGAACCGCTCCTTCTGTTTTTCCATCGTCTTTGGTGAGGCTGGGTAATGTTCCTCCATTCTTTAGGATGTCTGGAAGTTTTGGTTCCAGCCACTCGATGGCGGGGCCTAGCGGAGAGACAAAACCCGGCTCAGAGGCGCTCATATCGCTGGCCACACCACTAAGGCGACCACAAGCCAACAGCAACCTCTAACACCACAGGAATCAACTGACACAGAGCTCTGAATGGAAACCTGAACACAGGGTCTCACAGGAGCCCGGCCCATAGGTAACTTGTTTGTTTATTGGTGCAGAGACTTGTCTGCTCGTGTTCATGTAATTAGAAAGTTCAGAAAGTTGACAGGTTGCATTTGGACTACTTGAGGTCCTAGAGAAGTTTAGGATGTTTGTGTTTTTTCAAGGAGAGACCATCATAAGATATGTAGGCTTCCAGGCTAGCCTTTGCTGAATCAAGTTAAATATTGTTCAAGTTTTGCAAAAGCAATGTTTGGCAAAACATTTGTAAATCTTACAGATGTATTCCTCTAGGAATTGACAGGGGTATGGCAACACAACTTGGGAAGTCTGTCAAGTACCGCGCTTGGCTGACGCCAGCAAGGGTCCGGTTACCTGCAGAAGTTTATCGGTAGCGGATACAGTTGCTCATTAATTATAAAACAATATTCCACTCTCTAAGCAGGGGCTCAGGTCATAAATTCTACAGGTACAAACATGACCTGAGATTACAGTATGTGCCATCATAAACAACTGCCGTATTTCTTTCATATGAAATGGGAAATGAGCTGGCATTTCCTGACATTAGTTATTTGGTGCACATTGACCACAAGACGTGAGCAGTAAGGCTTATCATGTTGGGTATTTTGATCTTATCGCATTGGCCTGGATTGCACATACTGTAAAGTCCAATGAGTCACAGCGAAAATGTGATTTTAGGTATTCAATAACCATCTGATAGCGTATTGGAGAAGCAGAGTTTCTCTTGATCTCTAAAAGAGATCATTATTTATTTTTGAATTGCATTTCTATCGCACATATAGCGATAGAGATGTGAAGGTAATGATACTTTACGTACTGTGTTTACAATCATTACTAAATGACAGAAATATTGTGTTTTTTGGAAACTCGACTGGTAGAGCATGATTCTAGCAATGCCACGACCTTGGGTTTGATTCCCAGGGAATGCGTTGACTGATATACACTTTTGACAAAAGTGGCCTCCAAGTGCATTAATGAAACACCTTTTGCATGTCTTTCTGAAGGAGCTCAATATTAAAAACCTGCAGCAGAAGTTTATTTTTAACCAGGTCGCTTATCAGTTCAGTATGATCTTAAGTCTGAGCTGTACATTCTTGTGTGGATTGTTTAGTGCAGTGGTTCTCAAACTGGGGGCCGGGCCCCAGGGGGGCCGCGAGATGGTGCCAGGGAGGCCCCAGTTTTATGACATTTTATAAAATACATGAATTTATCATGAATTTTGTGTAATAAAAAAATAAGGCTACTAACCAACAGCACTTCTTTGTATAATTTAATGTTTAATTAAAATGTTAAGTTTGAGAACTGTTTTTTTTTTCATACATTTTCTCTGGGGGGCCGCGAAGGAATGCATCGTACACAAGGGGGGCCGCATGCTGAAAAAGTTTGAGAACCACTGGTTTAGTGAACAATCATGAATTTCATGTAAACCTTAGTATAAAAAATAAAGCCCTTTTTGACCACTTCAACAATTAGCAAACAAATCAACAAACACTGCCAACTTCGAAATGAATTGTTTTCAAAGGTGCACTGCGTAACTTTTATGGTGCGTTCACACCAGACGCAGAAGAAGCGAGTGATTTACATGTTAAGTCAACACAAAGACATGAATAGGCATCCTGCGGCTTTGTAAGCACGAACGGCGTGGCGCGAATTGAGAATTTCGAGTGTTGCCGCGTGATGTGAAAAATCCTTTGGCAGGTTTTCACACCGCGCTAACCAATCAGGAGCTTGCTCTAGTAGTGACGTGATTACAGGAAGCGAGCGGAAATACAAAACAACAATGCAGGACAATCGTCATTGCTATACAGACATCTTTGTACTTTTACAATAATTAAAAGGATCTTGTTTAAAAGAAAGTAAGCGAGGAGTTCAAAGGTAAATTTACTCAATTTGAGCTATATATTTTAGCAATGTTCTAATAACTCAATAGACGGAATAACCGTTTCTCAATATTATAGACACACAAAGTGTAAATTTAAGATTAGATTAGGTGAGAATATATATGTAAAATATTCAAATCTGCAGCCGATTAGCAAACATAGTGCCTTTTTGAACATTTGCTTATAAAGGAGTGGGTGAAAGCTCGGATCTGCCGGCCTGGCAGAAGCCCCTCCCATGACGCGAATTTACACATGAATGTCTCAATTGACTAAAATTTCACGCGCACATGAAGCGAGTAAACTCAAAATGTTGAAGCGTCCAATTACGTGCGAATAGTGCGTTTTTGCCACATCTTCCGCGTCTGGTGTGAACACACAGTAAGAAGGATCTCTGGACAAAAATGCAATATAATATACATAACTATATTATCAGTGCGGTATAAAGACCTCACAAAATGAACTGTATTATTTTATTACCTTAAAATGAGACATTTTTATCTACAAACACCGTGGGTCCCCTTTCGCACATGGAAGTCGCCATTTCGTGCCGCCATGTTTTTACAGTAACCCTAAACGGAAATACTGATCTATACACCACATTTTGTCACTATGTTGTCTCAGACGATGATGTGTTTGTACTGTGGCAGTTACCGTGGCTTCACTATGCGTTTCGAAAGGGAGGGGTGAGCTGTGGACAGAACCGTTGGTTGCAGTTCACAATCTCACCACTAGATGTCGCTAAAAATCTACACAGTGGACCTAAGTGGAGGAGTAAAGCAGCGAGTAAAAGAAGCTCTAATAAAAGCAAAAACACAGGATCAGCATCAGTCCATATCTCCTGTGATGGAGGCAGTGCCTATAAATAACCTTATAATCTGGTTTACTGGCAGAGCATTGCTTTTATTTAATATCGAAGGACTGCAGGTGCATGAGCCAAACAATACGTCAAGGCCTACTGTACAGGTCTATGGTTATAAGAGTAAAACAGGGAAAAACTGACATACGTTTTGTATTAAAAATGTCCTGCTTTAAAATGACCTGAATGAACAGAAACCAAATCTGTATTAGGGGTTTTAGAAAATACAGATACATGCGAGTATTGTGATATCGGAAATGCAATATCGATAGTTTTACAATAAAGATGATTCATGGCAGTTATTTCATTTGGAGTTTACATCCTGACCACTAGATAGTATTCCTCTTATCTCTGAACTTAAACAGTGACAGGAAAAACTACCATAAGGGCGTGCCACAATTTTTTTTGCTAATGTTTGCATATGGTGGTGTGTTCTCAATGACAGCTTTCCTAAAATGATATCCTATCCTATTCCTAAAAAAGGAAATACACCAATATACTGTCTTGCTTTACAGCACAGCAATGTATCGCATCAAGTGCATCGCATCATCTGTACTGTGATGCGTATCGTATCGCAAGATTGTTGCTGATACACAGCCCTATTCTGTATACTGTTTTTCTCTGCATACAATGACACAAAAGTCGTAATTTATTTTTTCACCCTTTATCTGACCACTTTTTTTGCCTGCTTCGCCTTTAAGACATCTTTATAAATACTCTTGTTGCATGATAAATGAAGAGCCGCCCTTTGCTGTGCTTAAACGCAGGCATCGGCTTGGCTGACTCTGCACTAACATAGTTGGCGCCATCCCATCCTTCAACAACAGCTTTTGTAAATCATTTAGTACACTGTGAAAGCACAAAACAATCCACTTTAAAATGTACGGTACAGCACAAACTGTTCCAAAAGATCAGTATGATGAACTTCTGATGTGGTGATCCCGACAAGAAATAAGGTAGCAAGCAAAAGGTTTGGCGAATGTAGAATATTAAACTCATTACAGTTAAAACACAGATCAACACAGACAAATACAATCCCTCACCACCAAGAGGAAATTTCTGGCGAGCCATTTGCTGGAGATGGAGAATTTGCAGGCAGTCACTGAGGCAGGTCATGGTGGCCAATGATGTGGCTTTCAACAGCAACAGGTCTTGGTCCAATGGAGACGGACCCTGGGAGGGCGGCAGACCCTCAATGCTCTGGATCAGGTCTCTGTGCTGGCCCTGGACCTGATTCATCATCTGAAACAAGACATAAACAGCCATTTCAAACAGATGATTTGCCTTTGTCAAAACATAAAGAATAGGCAGTTAAAGTGACCTAGTCTCACCTCTCTGGCTTCCATTAGGTGATCAGGTAGCGTGGACTTCCGGTTTGAATACAGAGACGAACTGCGCTGTAGCTGGGACAAACCCAACATAGAGTTTGTGTTCTGGCTGACCTTGTGCTGAGATCCTGGAGAGCTGCCCTGAGACATCATGGAGACGCTACGAGTCTGCAGAGGGGGATTTGTCTGTGGGATTACAGGCAATAAATGTATAAAGTGAAAGCTGACCCAAAAAATGGACATATCTACTTGTGTATTTCATGGAAGAAAGGAAATCAATGATTTCTTTAAAGGGAACACATCATGAAAATATGACTTTTTCCATCTTTAAGTGCTATAAATGGGTCCCCGGTGCTTGTATCAACCTAGAAAATGTGAAAAAGAACAACCCAGTAACTAAGTTTTGGTAAACTATTCTCTGCAAGCATGTGAAAAAATAGCTCATTGAAATTTGGCTCCCCTTGTGATGTCAGAAGGGGATAATACCACCCCTTAATCCGCACTATCCAACCATGACACTGCCATTTAGTGCATTTAAAAGGACACGCCCAAAAACGGCACATTTTTGCTCACACCTACAAAGTGGCAAGTTTAACATATATTAATAAATTATCTATATAGTATTTTGAGCATGCATACTCTGGGGACACAAAAGATTTATTTGACATCCTAAAAAAGTCTTGTGAAATGTTGCCTTTAAGCATCATTATGAATTAATAGATTGTCAGAGACTGTATTAGATCTTGTTACTGGCTGTAAGCCTCACCTTGCCCATCTCCTCTGTATGGTGCTGGGCACAGACCTGCAGCCGGCTGACCCAGTGTTGGCGCTCCTTTGCATCCGAGGCTGAAAAACAAACATAAAACAACTTTTCAGGATAATAGCCTTACATTATGAGAAGTATCAGGCTATTATTTTAGATCTGATACCTAAACTTATATTAGTAGGAGGTTACTTTTAACAAATAGCTTGTGGTCTGGTTTAGACAGTACAAGGTGTCATTTATACTTTTATATATAAATCTATTCAGGAAGTAAGACATGCGGTAACCTCTGAGTTTGTATTGCTCTCCGCTGATGGCATTGACAGTGAAGGTGTGCGAGTCTTCATCGCTCGGTGAAATCACAGCACCGGCTAGCGGCAGTGAGCCCCGTGGTTTCTGATTCTTGGACTGCTCATTCACAAAGTATTCAAGCAGCCCTGCCTCATTGTTGAGAACGAAATATCTACAATAGGAAAATATTTTGGTTTGGTATAAAGGGGAGAAAGTTAATATAAAACATATACTGTAAGCAATCTGAATATGCACATGATCCACTTTATAAGATGTTTACTCACCGATACTGCCATCCAGTCACAAGATTGGTGTACTTCATCAAATATCCATCCACTTTTTCCATCAGATCACTTAAGTAATGGAAAATAAAAGTTGTATTTATTTTGCAAACTATAACAAAACGACAGATCACTAAAATGACTATCATAAATATTTTTCACAGGTTACTGGGATAGTGATGTGTTATAGATACTGCTGAGCCGGATCCGGGACCACTATTATTATTGTACTGAACTTTTGTTAAAGAGCACCTATTTCATTGATAAAAACAACGTTATTTTTTTGTATTTGGTACTATTTTTCACATACCATAAATTTTTGTAGCTCCAGATTTCGTTCTTCCTAAAACGTCAGCCGGAAATGTGACGCTCCTTACCATGTTTGAAAGATTCGCGCACAATACAATGCATAACTTTAGGAGTTAACTTACAGGCCGAAGCGGGAGAAATTATGATAATTTCGGTCTTGTCTAGGTCAACAGGCCCAGGAAGTAAACCGTTGCCTACAATCTGTGTGTTCGTTGTAGTCCAAGAAAAGAAATTTAAGTTGGACACGATAACTTGCGTCATCGTTTACTTTAGGGTTAGTTTTGCATATCGTTAACATGTACTAATACACACTTACACTCCAAGGGAAATGTAAAAACGTGAATCGGATAATTGGTGTTTTTTAATGAACGCATTTATAATATAAAACACAGAAGTTAAAATGAGTGAGAAATGCACTGAATAGTCATTCTGACCAGAGAAAAACAATTAGCCCTTTCTGTTGGTATATTGCATTGTGTGAATGGCAATGTATGACAAATACAGATCAAGCTTCATTATGCAAATCTAAAAGGAAATAGTTTCAATCGTCAATCACACACCCATATGTCATTCCAACCCTGAAGCATTTCCTTTCTTCTGGTCTATCAGCTTTTCCAATAAAAAACATCCTAACATATCCTGTACACACTGTAAGAAGTAGGTAACATGACAGAAAATCTAATGGATTTCATGGTTATACTTGGAATTGTGGACTAACAAGTTGTTTCTCCGGGTCTCTACTGGTAATGTGTTGGTGGGATGATACCAGGTGGATCGGAATCAATAGCATACTAATAAATCCTACTGGAAAATAAGCCAAAACATAAAGGAATTCCGTGGTTTGGTTTTAATAGCGGGTGGGCCATTATGGCATGTTAAGTAAAACCACTGGAGTTTGTATTATTTTCTTAACATGTGTGTTTTACAGTCGAAAGAAAATAATAGCTGTTTTGAACAACATGAGGGTAAGTAAATGACAGCAATTTGGCAGAAATCATAGGTTGGCGGGTAAAGTAATTACTCTGGTTCTGTTGGAAAGTGTGTGAAGTAAAATAGAAAGAAAATATAAGGGATTTAAGTAAAATAAAACACGCAAAAACCTCACAGATGTTATAATAACATTAAAGTAGTATATAATGTCTACAGTACCTGTACTGCCAGGATTTGGAGCCCGTCCTGCAGGAACTCTGTAAGCCGCTATGATGCTCCACTACAGCTTCGGTCTGCATGATCAACTACAAAACAGTTTTACCTGTCGTACAAAACACTGACCAGCTGATTTCATACAGTCAAACACACATGTAGATAATCTATTATAGTCGCCGTTTTAATCATCGCAGTAGTCTAATGTTGTGAATTACAGAACCTCTGGCATGTTTATGTCTCTCGTGCAGCCATGACAGACCGTGAAGTCATCTTGAGCTGCATCATGTGACAAGCTGGTGCGCTAAAAAAATAAATTGTATTAAGCCACACGAATTTATTTAATCGAATACTTTGGCTATAATTATTTTGTTAAACGCGTGGTAATACGATTACTGTGGTTTATTCAGATATATATTATCATTTTAATTATATTTTTTACTTTCGAAAATCCACATCATCTACTCTTCAAATTAAAAGTCCTGGGTGGAGGCCAGTGTGTGGAGGCGCAGAGTCCTCGCGCTAGTTCCGCTGTTTCTGATTGGTCAGATGTGATAATACCACTACTGACGTTCAAATGTAATTCATGATTTAAAAAAATATTAAACACGATTAAACTGTATTTTTACACATTTAGCGAATTTATTAAATAAATGGAAGAACTGCACTATGAAAAGAATGGCTAAAACAAGACTAAGCTGGTTTTAGCTGGATAAGCGGATGGTTTTAGAGGGGTTTTGGACTTTTTACTAGCTGGTCAGGCTGGAAGACATCATTATGCTCTACAAACCACAGAACAGAGCCATCATAAGGAGATGTACTGTAGGGCATTTACCTTTTCTGGCCTCCTCAAAGTCCGCAACTCAACCCCATCAAGAAAATTTGGGGCGAGTTGTAAAATAAACTGTATACCCCATCAAAGAAAAAAATAAGAATTTCATTGCACCCAGTACAGATGGCAATAATGATTCTCAACTTGATTCTGAAAAAAAATGTCTGTATTTGTTCTCATAAACAATTATTTTTATTCAGGAAAAAAACATTTAACAGTTCAATTTATAACTCAAAGGGAGATGACTGATTGTTAACATTTCTTTCAGTCGTGAATATACAATACAAAACAAAGAAAACAAGTAATGAGAGATGTAGTATGATCTTAGTTAGTTCTGCATAGACTTGTCTTTGGCCTTGCATGTCTCATGGCTTGGCATTATCTTCCCCTATTTTCAGTTTTTTCTGTCTCTGTATCTTATACTTTTGTATGCTCATCACATTTTGTGTAGCTGAATGCAAATTTGTACTTTTTGTAAGTAAAATGGTTAATTAGCATTTGGCTATTTAATAAATGTTCATACTATGTATAAAATGTATCACTTTCAGACTAAACTTAAGAATATACAACATTCAGAGAAAGAATAAACTCAAAATACACTCTTAAAATGAAGGTTCTACACCATGCAATAGAACAACCATTTTTGTCTGTATGGTTCCTTTACAAACTTTCAACATCTGAAAAATTTTTCTGTTTCACTAAAGATTCCTTGTAATGGAAAAGGTTGGTTAGACTATAAAAATGTAATAAATTATTTATTTATTTTTTACTTTTGAATGAATGATTATTTGGGGAACCAAAAATGGTCCTTTCAGGCCAATGCTGTGAAGAACCTTTTGTTGCAACTTTATTTTTAAGAGTGTAAATAATTAAACACATTTTAATAAAACCAAAATTACTACTACTGTGTGTAGCAATCATTTAAAAAACATCTGAATAGAAATTAGTTATTTTATAAGACTTTTAATCCTTTATAACAAATAAAAATACTAAATGAAATTTTCTCTATAAAAAAACCTGCCGTGTTATTTTCAACCCAGCGTTTGGGCAAAAAGGGAGGAACCCAGCCAGAAGATGTTTATATTTGAACCAACAATGGGTTTAAACAACCCATCATAGGTTAAATTACAACCCAACGGTTTGGGTTTGTCTCTTTTTTAAGTGTGTGGACATGACAATAACAATTTATCTTCAAATTCCAGAAAGGAAATCTTCTAAAAAAAGTCTGAAATATTTATCTGCCCAGTTAAAACTGATACTACAGTATTCTTGTGTAAATACCCATAATAGAAAGGCATTTTACTAGAGGTTGATTGAGAGTACAAAATTTGTTCAGTAAAACAATAAACTTCTACAAAGATAAAGCTCATCCAATTCATCATTATTTCAGTATAACAAAAACAATACATAAACAAAGTAAATAGCAATTCATACCAAAATCGCACCATTTTTGGTGGGGAAAATCATTGTTGTAATCAGATCACGTCGTCTTATGTATACATTTTGAAATCACTCTGAAAACTAAAATTCTATTTGCTTCATATGTCACATAGTGTTTAAGTAACACTCAAGAAATAAAATATTGTACATATATTAAAAAAATTATATCATAATATAAAACAGAAAACATAGCTACAGTCATATCCAAAAGGCTCTAAAATTGAGTTTAAGTTCGCTAAAGCTGCCATGTTTTTGTAACACAGTCAAAATAGGTAACCTGCAATTGAATTGAAATTAAAACATTTTCTAACCTAATAAAGAAATGTTACAATTCCAAAACTGTTTAATAGTCAAATTTATGGTATTTAGTTACAGCTGCATCCTCACACTTTTATTTAAAGATAAAAAGAACAAATTAAATAGGGAATTACATTACATAAATTATTACTAGTCTTCTAATACCTAAACTATCTATTTTTCTAAATATCTAAATGGTCATATAAACTGTGTCTCAGTTTGTTCCCAGATTATTACGTTTTTACTCAATTAAAAAATGTAAGATATTGGGGCGGTTTCCTGGACAGGGTTTAGATTAATCCACAATTGGGTTTATATTAAGACATTGAAGTAGTTTTTACAAACAAACCTTACAAAACAATGCTGGTGTGCATCTTGAGACAAAACAATGTTACTAATATATGTTACAGTAAGTATGTCAGTACAAGGTGTTTTTAAATTAAGTCAGCTTTTAGTCTGGGACTAGGGAAAGCCCTGTCTGGGAAACCGCCCCATAGTATTTATCTATATAAAAAGTGTTTTCTATATTTTTGTTCCTGTTGCTCCTGCAGAAAAACAATCAATACTTGCTTCCCAATAACATGTACAGTGACTCAGTCAAAATGTTTTTGAGAAATGTTTAGACTCAGAACTAATATTTGCACTTTTACAATTATTATGGATAACGGAAACAGTGCCATTTCGATACATAAATAAAACACCTAAATAAATAAAATAAATAAAAATACTAAATAAATTAAACAAAATGCACTACAGCAAAAATCAAAGTGTTCTATAAGGTGTGCAGAACTGAATGGCAAAAATTTTATGAAACAATACTAATTAAATGGCACCTTGTTAGCAAATCGATAATGTTAAATGTTTTACTCTAAATTCATGAAAAAACTATATTTCAGCTCATCTCCTGCAATTGAGATATTCACAACTAATTGTTAGAAGACAATATGTAAAAGTTGCAACCCTTGTTAGCACAGCCCTTTACAACACAAACCTGGCAACACATACAAGGTAAATAGAGAATCAGAATTAAACAAGACTTGAGTGTTGTTAAATAACCATTTGTAAGAATTGAAAAAGTTTTAAAACGTTTATATGCAATGGGGCCCAAAAGTCTATTACTTACTTCCATTTTCTTATAAGAAAAATCTAGATAATTTACTCACCACCATGTCATCCAAAATGTTGATGTCTTTCTTTGTTCAGTCGATAAGAAATTATGTTTTTTGAGGAAAACATTGCAGGATTTTTCTCATATTAATGGACTTTAATGGAGCCCAACATTTAATACTTAACTCAACACTTAACAGTTTTTTTCAACGGAGTCTCAAAGGACTCTAAACGATCCCAAACCAGGCATAAGGGTCTTATCTAGCGAAACGATTGTCATTTTTGACAATAAAAATAACAAATATACACTTTTAAAGCACAACTTCTCGTTACACTGGGATTAGCTTTATAAATAAATTACTTGTAAAATTATGTAAAAAAGATAAGAGTTGGATGCCACTAAAAATATGAACATTAACGTCTTGTGCAGCCCTTTCAATATAAACCATTGATGTAGAGTAACATAAGTGATGAAGAATCCAGAAAACATACAAATGAAAGATGATCAAAGTAAAGACAATCTAGGAGCTAATAGTGGGGAGTAAAACATTCTTACATAAAAAACTATAGTGGATGCCATATTATTTACTATAGTAAACTTTAGTAATACTATATTTGCGCCAATTATTATACATCGTCGAACCAGAATGCACTATGCGCAAAACATAATGGTGGCCTCTATAGGTTAAAATAAGTATTGGTTTAATGTTGTGCTAAAATAAGTATTGCTTTTGAAGTTGTGCTTTAAAAGTGTATATTTGTTATTTTTATTGTCAAAAATGACAATCGTTTCGCTAGATAAGAACCTTATGCCTCGTTTGGGATCGTTTAGAGTCCTTTGAAACTTGAAAAAAAAAACGTTGAAAAAAACTGTTAAGTGTTGAGTTAAGTATTAAATGTTGGGCTCTATTAAAGTCCATTAAAATGAGAAAAATCCTGCAATGTTTTCCTCAAAAAACATAATTTCTTCTCGACTGAACAAAGAAAGACATCAACATTTTGAATGACATGGTAGTGAGTAAATTATCTGGATTTTTCTTTTAAGAAAATGGAATATTCCTTTAAGTAAGTAATAGACTTTTGGGCCCCATTGCATATAAACGTTTTAAAACTTCTTCAAAAACTACTTAACTTAGACATTATACTCACATTCAAAACTTCTTCAAACGAAAAGAAAGCATCAATAAATGGATGTTTCACGCAGACTTCTCCATGCAAATTCACAAACACCATCACTCACACGACCTACAGTAAACTGATCTTAACTTCACCAGGTCAGCAGAGAAGCACCACAGCAGGACACCAGAGAAAATAAAAATCTCCTGATTCTCAGCCGGATGCTTACTTCATATCATGACCAAAAATGCTACCAGCGAGACAAGGGAACATTAATTAGCACCTGCATAACAGCGCTGCTAAATGCAGCCTGCATGACTATGGCTTCTCGTTGCATCTGCGGTTCACTGACACATGACAAAACACGCTGAGGTGAGCAATCGATGGCTTTCAATCCCTTCTACAGTACACACCTGCATATACAGAGAAGAGTACTCGGATCACGGCAGCTATACCTCAAGGGAAGTCTATGGCAGCGAGGCGCCTGTATCCACCTGTCAGAATCAGGACCGAATTCAGTCTCTGACACAAAGGAGGAAGCCAGCCATTAGTGGAATAAGATTAAACAGGAGCATCCATAAGTTCACCATCAAACAGGAAGAGCTGGAACAAGGATCTGAGAGAAGCAGATAATTATATTATGATATCAAATACAGACGGCGCTGCGATAAATGTCGGTAAGACTGATTCTTACCCAAGCGAGCACTTTTGGTGATGTTTACAGGAGGGATCTCGTGAGGGAGGGGGCAATCGCTGCAGAAGTCGGCGCAGGCGGGACAAATGAGCTGCCCACTGAAGACCCACCCGTTCATCCGCACACTCACACTGACTACGTGACCAGCACGAACACATGGATAGGACTCATTTTGCACCCAAACAAACATACCCTGGGGTGTACAAGACACCTGCAACACAAATCACAAAATCTTAGTACGCAAAA
Source organism: Paramisgurnus dabryanus (assembly GCF_030506205.2). Lineage (NCBI taxonomy): Eukaryota > Metazoa > Chordata > Actinopteri > Cypriniformes > Cobitidae > Paramisgurnus > Paramisgurnus dabryanus. The sequence goes on from NC_133351.1 coordinate 10,460,424, forward strand.
TAATTTTTACATTATGGTGTGCCATGTAATGCCCCAGTTAAACATTCGTAAAAAGTACAGAAACCAAATTTGACATTTTCAGATGCTGCCTAAGGTGTTTCATTAGTTACCTTATAGCATCCACTGCCCCAGTCTGGGGCTGTCATACGTTCGGTGCACTGCTCCATCACAAACGCTGTCTTCTGGTACAGACAAACCGATCCTGGGCCGTACTGTTCCACCCCATAGTTTCTCCAAGAAGCTGTGCAGTAAAAGCACAATCTTAACCCAGGCCGCCATGAGAAGATCTTTCTATTTTGATTGTAAATGAGACAAGGAGGGTATGTGGTGTTGGAGAATGACATCCCACCTGGTTGGTTCTCCTGTATTCTGCAGTACGAACTGCGCTGGTACTCCCCATCTACATGCCATCTAAACTCCTGGCTAAAGGGACAGTAGTCTGCGATCTCCACCGCCCCTCCATATGATGATAAATCCTCCTCGGCAACACCAGGGATACGATCAAAGTACTACAGCACACAGGCGTTTTGTCATATTAAAAGCTATTAATTGGCATTTTAAACAGAATTGATTACATTTATGTATTTGGCATACTCTGAGTGCATTTCCTGGAATTCAAACCTACGACCGTGGTCCATGCTGCAAACATTAAGCAACAGGAAAACAGTAGCAATACTCTAATAACAACAATACCTGGTATTCTGGAGGAAGTGCATAAGAAAACTTCTGCAGGTTGCAGACGGCCACTGCCAGCTGGTCCTGCCTGCAGGTGAGCTGCAAAGGTGGCATCCTTACAGAGTCACAAAACGGGCTAAGCGCCGGCCTCCTGTTTTAAAACAGGCCTCCTCATTTTATTTCTATAGATCTTTACCAAGTGGCCATTGTTTTAAACACAAATATGTAAATCTGAAATATAACACATAGTGTATTAGAGTGAACACACTATGCATTTCAAAGCAAAGCTTACCTATTTTGATGTTGGTCTATCCAGAATTTGCAGCTTTTCATTACAAAGTCACAGCCTAAACCTTTTCCCCATTCCAGATTTTCTGCCATGCTGTAATTGGCCCTATACCACCTGTCACGGACAACGTAGCGAAGACATTGTGGTTTGTGTTTATTTAAGTAGTTTATTTACTAAAGACATATTTTAACCATTCAGACGTGAATAAACTGCACTATTTGTAAACTACATCACTTTACTCACCCTGTATCCTCCATTATAGCCAAAGTTATTCTGGAAAACACTCTGTTTTGTGTGTGAGATCCGGTCATAGCCTCGTTCTGTTAAAACAAAACACGTTAAAATAAAAGCAAAATTAACAAAATATCCAGTGTCCTTTAATGCCAAAACAGAAAATTTGATCTTGGTACCTCTAAAAGACGCTTTTCCCAGTGGTTAAACTCTGTGCCAGCACCGCCTTGGTTCTCCAGTTCCATGCCCTCAAGAATAGGGCAATTAAAATGTTTTCTGGCCTCCTCCTAATAAAAATATTATAAACAGATCACTTAGTATTTCATAGGCACTGATCAATCTTAGCTTAGTGGTAGAGCACTGCATTAGCAACGCAAAAAGTCATGGGTTTGAATACACATACAGATAAAAGGCATATCTTGTAATGCACTGTAAGTCGCTTTGGATAAAAGTGTCTGTCAAATGCATAAATTTAAATGTAATTAAAAGAAAAACTCACCACTACACGTGGAGTAACCAGAACATGGACGTTGTGCCGAACCATGTGGCCACCTCGGACATCCCACAGCCGCGTGGCTTTTTTAATGACTTTATCACTCCACTGATATAATCCTAACCTGTGACAGCAACAAACAGAGATTGCAGATAAATAATAAATACATTTAAGCAACACACAAAACAGACTTTCTTTATTTAAAATATTTATGTACACAAATTCTTTCAACAGCTAATATTTTTAAACAGTATAATGTACAGTACAAGCATTTCTGTCCTTTACCTTTCATCGTATGCCGGCAGACCGCTTGCAGACCGTGGCGTCAAAGGATTCCCATCATCATCGTGATAAAAGGCAAAGAGGCCTGCAGAAAATCCCTGAGAAACAAAGAGTTAACATTTATGAGGTGGTTTATAACAAGTACCATCAAATCCAGACCAGTTACCAGTTGAATTTATGTAGGTTTAATGTTGTTACCAGGGCATGTATGATCTCATGCTTGACTGTGGACAGCATCCCTTCAAACTCCTGAGCTTGAGTAGATATCATATTTGGACACAGATTGGCATATCCAGCGATGGGCCTATATAAAAAAAAACATTACATTAAATGTAAAATAACAAATGGTGTATTGGGATAAATATACATCCATGTTAGTATTTTATTAAGTACTGTTCTTGTTACCGGTCTAGTTCAGATTCCAGTTGGCAGTACGCTGCATATGCGACAATGTTCTCTTGCCCACAACGCTCTGTAGTCATCGCGCTTACATACAGCACAAAGTCCGCCCTCTCCACCCCCTCACCATCAGGAGGGCCGACAGGGCCACAGGACTTCCCTGACTCAATACACACCCTGCATTGCTGAAAAGCATTTCATTTAGTCAAACATTTTCATAACTGAGTTGAACAAAATTCCTTCAGAAATTTACATACTTATTGAAAAAAATTGCGCATTTAAAGGCACAATATGTGATTTAAGCTTCACTAGATCAGTTTTCATTGCATAATGGCACAACACTTTAGCTTTATTTTCTAAAAGTCAACAAAAGACTATTGCGAGATGACAGCGTTTCTATTACTATGCAACTTTCTTATAAAAGAAGAACTGAAACTTTTCTACTGAAATGGAGTTTGTCCTCTCGTGACAAGTCATTCCAAACATCACGTCGACTGATGTTTGTAGGTTTACTAATATCACATCCACCACACTAGGCATTATTGTTAACCAAAGTAGATGTAAGAATATTATCCAGCCAAGGAAAGCCCCTTATACTTAAGAGCGGCAACGTATGTGTGTTTCTTGGAGGTAATAGTACATTATTTTATTTTATTGTGCCTTTAGGTCACAAGTTTTTAATAGATCCAGCCAAAATTTTGCCAGCTTACATTTTCATAATGGGACTCACCTGCAAATGTCGTTCAGGCACAATAACCGGACCACACTTGGTGATGTTTGCACATGGACCCTGACAGTACCGGTGCGGATCATCTCTTTTCCTAAGGTACTGATTCGTTGCACATTGTCTGCTCATTAAAAATAGACAATAAAATAAAACAACAGACAATAAGGAGATTAGCGACAAAGGAAGAAGCCTTCAGAAGGAACAAGTAGAAATATAAAAGGATTTGCTGTCAGATAAAGGCTCAGAAGAGAATTACCTGCTCAGTAACACTGGACCAGACTGCCTACGAACACTAAAGGCCTTTTGAAGATAATCAATGGCCTGTGGGAGGAGCTTGTCCTTGAGACAAAGCATAAGAAAATCAATCATGGATGCATTGTATTTAGATAAGGGTAAAAATTAAAATAACATTCATAATTTTAATACCTTTACAAGACTGCTTTTGTCTTCATCTAACCTGTGTCAGTAGAACACAGTCATGTAAATTCAATGTATAATCATGAAGATGTAGTTGCTCAGCATCACATTATATGGTTTAAAGGAACAGTATGTAAGAAATTTATATCAATTAATTAATCATTAAATGGCCCTGAAATGTCACTAGACATTAAGAAATCATTTTCATTTCAAATACTTCTATCACTCACAACAGCGGTCCGGCCAGGATATTGTCATTTAAAAAGTGGAGTTGCAGCCCTCAACTGATGTTTATGTTGTCGTTTGGTATATTGGCCACCAGCTGTGTGGTTGCAGTACCAGTTTTAGCCACACGTTTTGTGATTGCAATACCAGTTTTGGCCACAATCCTACATACTGTTCCTTTAACTTTTACAGTAACTAACCAATCCAAACTGGAGTCATATTCGATCTGGATCTTTAACTGCTGGTCAGTGCTTCTTTTGGTCAATCTATCTGGCTTCAGAAACACTTGATGTACAACCTGAAAGTACATTACATTGAGATTCACAGTGAAACACAATAGAATTGTTACATTGCAGTTAATGCATGCAAACTATAATGGTCTCTAATGCAGCTGATGGTTCATATTGGTATTTGTAAAGAAAATCATTTATTTATAAAATAAACGCAAAATAATAATAAATAGAAGCAGATGATATGACTGACCTCTGTGTGCAGGGGCACTTTATGGTTACAGGTGTGCGCTCGTGCGCCGATGCTGATGATGATTATGATGATGCTTAAGAGTAAAGCAGCTCTAACTGATCCGGTCTGCTGCCATCCTGAAGCCATCCTTCAACACTTTATCATTCATATCTCCTTCCTGTCATCCTGCATGATTTCCCTCGATATCACACAAAATTCAAAATGTTCCGAGAGGAAATTAAATCAGCTGTTCAATAAACCGGCTTTACCCATAAACCCAGAACGACGTGAACGCAGATACAAAGCGTCAACGTGTCAAAATAAAAGCGCGCGTATCTTAATTTTATTATCAATATAAATAACACAATTAATATCAAATACATTTCAAATATTAATACCAAAAAGTGAAATAAAATGTTAATTTTAAACAAGTCGTTGGAAATATATTTTGTAATTTAAGTTTACGATTATGTCTTTTATTTTGAAAAATTGACATGAAATATGACAAAATAATAAATCTCAACAAAAATATAGCCATGGATTTAATTGATTATTAAATCATTGCGAAATTATAATATAATATAAATAAAAACAATAGAAATAATAGTAATTTGGAGTACTTTGGCCTCCGTATAATAATAATATTAATGATATATTAATGTAATATATACATAAATATGATATTAATCTAATAAAAGTATATTTTATGTGTTTACAGAAATGTACAAACAACAGATAAGCTTATACGCAGAACATCTATAATACAGTATAATACTCAATGTATTGCATGGTACCCATGCAGCTCCCACGCAGTCTCTGTTTTAAAGTATTGTTGTTATTATTTTCCAAAGTTAGCCTAATTAAGTGTAAATTTCAGAATTGTTATGTCCATAATGGAGAAAAGATACGTCCATAACATTGTTTCTTCCTTAGATAAGCATACACAAAGTAAAATAAAACAAATATTTGATGATCTTTAAGGAGCCATCCCTTTGCTGGGTATTCTGGTTCATGCCTTTTATATGTTGTATGTTGCCTCCCTAAAATTTTTTTTAACTGAGAGATTTCTCCCTCAAAGTTGTTTTATCAAGACAGTAAACTAACCCATTCTGGAAAGTGCAGCCCATACATGCGAATGCCTCCAGAGCAAACCAGACACCATATGTGAAACAGACTCCCCAAGATCTACAAACAACGACATCACCCAATGTCCAGAGACAGACTAGAAACAACTATTTCTTTTAATACATGGTGTATTTTAAAACCACTGCCATACACTTTATTCCATAATTCCAACCTATTTATTAAAGTGAATAACAATACAAATAATTTTGTGGTGAAAAAAGTTTTTTTCCAATATTAAATTTTCATTTTACCAAGTCACTTCCACAATGAGTAGCTTATTATGCTTTTATGATGGTTAAACATAACAAATCATTGCAAACATTACTCTGTGCTCTAAAATAGACATACAGAGAAACAATGAAAAAAGGACAAAAAACAACAACTTCAAAATACAGATTTTAAAATCCATCATCTGAAAGTCAAAATATTGAGAAAATCGTCTTTAAATTTGTCCAAATTAAGTCCTTAGCTCTGCATCCACTCACAAAATATTTTCATGTAACATGTTTACTTGTTATTTGGCATAACAAAAATCTATAATTTTGACCCATACAAAGTATTTTTGGCTATTGCTTATTTAAAACTATAGGTTACCTCGGGAAATGCAAAACACAGAAATTAATCAAAATAAATCCATAAAACATGCTCCACAGTATCGTTTAACATTTAAAGCGGTTAAAAAAAAAAAAACATACAAAAGTTAAATAAAACTCAACTTTATTGTTGTCCAAAAATATACGTTTTAATTCAGAAAAATATCTTTGAACTTTAATCACATCTTTGAAGACAAACGCGATGATACTAACAATGTTTAAATAAAGATTTACATGCTAAGATCATTGTTTTGAAAATGGATGACCAACAGTTGGTCAAATTACTTGTTCATCTTTATTGTAATGACCTGAAACACCTTCAGGTCTCAACCATGTCTACAAGACACTTCAGTTTAAAACCACACACACGATCCTCCTCTTGTTGACTTGATATTTCTCGTTTCAAGTCCTGCAGACGTTGTAACAAAGACACTGGCCTGCCTTTCTCCCAAGGAGATGACTTCTCAGCTGGTTCATTCATTTCCATTTCCTTAAAATAACACAAATTAAACAATTTACAACACAATAAAATGCTTTTTAAAGGGGACATTTCACAAGACTTTTAAGATGTAAAATAATGGATATAAAATATGGTAAACTAATTTTGAATGCTTGCAGAGAATGGTTTACCAAAACCTAATTTTTTTATTTCTAGGTTGATAGAAGCACTGAGGACCCAATTATAGCACTTAAACATGGAAAAAGTCAGATATTCATTATATGTCCACTTTAACTTAACTTTAATTCTATTTATGTTCAAGGGTCTGTTATAGATGTACCTGTATGTGGACATCCTCATTAGCAGCAGCAGCAGCATGCTTTCGAGAGGGGGTTATGTTCAAAGGAGGTGAAGAGAGGAGGGTGGAGGGAAGGAAATAAGGAAAAGATGCAGAGCACAAAGGATCCGCTTCAATCCGATGTTGAATCTGCTCTCCAATCCTACAGATAAAAGTTGATAACACAATTTTTTATTGCCGTGTCATACATTTTTGAAACAAAAAAATCTTCCAATGCATCATATTATCATATTCTGTGGATATTGTCCCACATTTAAATACGTTATGTCTGTTGTCACATGGTGTATTTTATATCTATAGGTAGTGTAGTATGCATTTCTAGATTTTTAATGGACTGTAATTTTGACCACTACACTAGAATATTTAGTACTTTGTTACATTTTTGTTATTTTTAAAAGATTTCATTCTCGTACTACTTAATTATTATAATGCAATAGAAGTCTCAAAAGCACTGGAATAGCCAAAACATTTTTAGCTAACCTTTGACCCTCGATGTTCATCTCTTGAACAACAGAGAGAGTATGTTGAAGTCGCTCTACTACAGAAGTATGTGTGGTGTCTGGAGTAAACGGTCTGCTCTTTAGGAAAGGAGATGATCGCTTCTCAACAGGCTCATCTGATCCCATTTCCTTCAAATAACATACAGATGTAATGCATTTACAATAAATGCTACATGATACTTGACCAATTAATGTAATGCTCGGGGCTCTGGTATAACTGTACCTGTATATGGACTGTGCGAGAGCCAGGGCGCTTGTGGGAGGAGTTTGTGATAAAAGGAGTGGTTGAGAGGAGGGCAGTGGGCAGATCAAGATTAAAAGAGGCAGGGTGCAAAGGATCTGCTTCAATCCGACGCTGAATCTGATCTCCAATCCTACAGACACGTTAAAATATAGTCAGTGCTATTTACAAACATTAGGCATACGATAAAGGCTTTGGTAAATCATAATATTAAAACTCAAAAAGCGAACCTCTTTCCCTCGACGTTCATCTTGCGAACAGAGGAGAGAATTCTTTCAAGGCGCCGTGCTATGGGAACATCTGTGGTGTCTGGAATGGAAGGCCGGTCCTCCACGTCTATCTGGCTTTGAAAGAGTTGCTGCTTTAGAAGTCTGCGTCTGGATGCAGTTGAAGGCACTTTGACCTTTACGCTATAAAAAAAATACATTCGGTTTAAGCCTGTTTTTAAACCCTAATTGTCAAACAACTCTGTGAAATGTGTGATTGTTATATTAGATTATACTGCAAAAAAAATACAAATAGAGGATGTACATTTCTGACGCCCGTTTCTTCTCCTGGTATGTCTGTTTCACAGCCTCTATCCAGATGTCCGGGGGCTGGAAACCCTCCAGGCTTTCTTTGTTAAAGTACACGAGAATTTCGCCATTATCAGTGAGGGCATCTATGACAGCCAAAGTTAAAAAACACAAACACAGACAGTTTAATAACAAAGAAAAAGGTGTAAAATTCTGATGGAATTAATGATAATGTGTGTAAGACGCATGGAAAAGAAAACCTGGAGTGTAGTTGGAGTGGATAGTTCACCCAAAGATGAAAATTCTGTCATTTACTCACCCTCATGTTGTTATAAACCTGTATGAATTTCTTAGTTGTGCTGAAGCCAAAGGAAGATACCATATTTTTAGGACTATAAGTCGCTTAGGAGTCCCATCAGTCAAAAAAGGCGTTTTGAAGAGGAAAAATATATATACAAGTCGCACTGGACTATACATCGCTTTATTTAGAAAATGATTTCACAAAATCCAAGCATGTAACATAAACAGTTATTTCCACGATACACAATAGCATACAGAACATACCTGGGAGGCTGAATAGGCTAAATTATCAAAACAAGCCAAAAAAAGTTCGAAAAGGTCCTGAAGTCATTCCACATCACTGAATCCATTGAATTACATAAATACAGGAGCAGCATAGAGCAGACTCTCACGGCTGTAGACGGTAATGGTTTCTCTTGGTTCATATTAAATAATTTTGACGTATAAATCGCACCTGACTAAGTTCCAGTACCCGCCAAACTATGAAAAAAGTGTGACTCTATTGACTACCATAGTAGGAAAAAATACTACACTATAGAAGTCAATGCACAACAAAGAAATTCAAACAGGTTTGTAACAACATGGGGGTGAGTAAATGACAGAATTTTTATTTTTGGGGTGAACTATCCCTTTAAGTCTGTGGCTCTTACCTTCGGCCATAAGCGGCTGTAAACTCCAATCCTTCATACGATGCTCTACACACAGACATATGATCTCATCCCAGGGAATATCGTAAAAGGACGGTCTAATCTCCATAGGGTCATCTTCATCTGCACTGTTCATATTTAAGCATTGGTAATTCACCCTTCTGAGCAGATTCTCTAGCCGGGACATTAGGATGGGTTGGCTTAAGGGTGAGGTTGGTATCTGGGATACATACGTCAGTATAGATGCACACAAGTGTGGCCATGTAGCTGAGAAAAGGAGGTTAGGTTTTAGTTTCACAGGATACTACAGTATACACATTGATGATACAAACACCTAAACCAATGCTTTATCAAAATGACACCAAAGTTATTTTCAAAAACAGAACCTACCACTTATAGGAGGAAGATCCCATTCAGGAAGCTGACGGCTAAGAATGGCCCTCCTCAGCCAGTTCAGGTGCTCCGGAGAGTTCCAGGCCTGATGAGGAATCATCTCAATGTTCTCAGGGTATAAAAACTCTGGAGGTGGCCAGCAGAGACTGGTCAGGTGGTCGGATGAGACGACATCTGCCAGGAACTTCAACACGCTGTTACAGAGGTGCACTATGGGTTCTGGGTGCTGAGACGGAAGACCTGCATGTCTTCTGTCCTCCTGGTCTCTCTGTAGTCTGGAGTGGAACTCATGGCACAGGCCTAATTCAACAACCTGCAGCAGGGTCTGAGAGGAGAGTACTGGGACAGCAGAGGAGCGGGACGCAAGCCATCTCACTATGTCACTCATCTAAGGTGGAATATTAACAAAAATAATGACTTTTGGTAAACTAAAATCACTGCTCAGCTTCAAAACTGCCTTTTTCAATAATTTCAATATTAAAGGGACACGCCACTTCTTTTGAAAATATGCTAATTTTTCCAGATCCCCTAGAGTTACAATTTTTTACCGTTTTGGAATCTGATCTCGGGGTCTGGCGGTACCAATTTTAGGATAGCTTAGCATAATCCATTGAATTTGATTAGACCATTTAGCATCGCGCTCAAAAATTACCAACGAGTTTCGATATTTTTCCTATTTAATACTTGACTCTTCTGTAGTTACATCATGTACCAAGACCGACAAAAAATTAAAAAGTTGTGATTTTCTAGGCCTATATGGCTAGGAACTATACTCTCATTCTGGCTTAATAATCAAAGACTTTGCTGCTGTAACATGGCTGCAGGAGGCGCCATTATATTACACATCGCCCGAAAATAGTCCTCTCCTATTGAAACTTACCAAGGGGACTATTTTCGGGTGCTGCGTAAAATCATTAAATGGTCTAATCAGATTCAATGGATTATGCTAAGCTATGCTAAAAGTCGTACCGCCAGACCCGGAGATCAGCTGAATGGATTCCAAAACTGTAAAATCAAATGTTTAACTCTAGGGGAGCTGGAAAATTAGTATTTTCAAAAAAGTGGAGTGTCCCTTTAACATTACATTTATATCAATAATAATATCTAAAATTCAAAAACACAGCTTGTAGACTATGCTTATTGTTGGTTACTTTTACCAAATGTTAGAAGTCACTTAAATCAGTCGATAAGAAATTATGTTTTTTGAGGAAAACATTCCAGGATTTTTCTCATTTTAATGGACTTTATTGGACCTCAAAACTTAACTTTAATGCAGTTTAAAATTGCAGTTTCAAAGGACTCCAAACAATCTCAAACGAGGCATAAGGGTCTTATCTAGCGAAACGATTGTCATTTTTGGAAAGAAAAATAAAAAATATGCACTTTTAAACCACAACTTTTCGTCTTCCTTCGGCTGACGAGCCAGCGCGACCTCACGTAATTGCGTAATGACGTAGAAAAGTTATGTGTTACATATATGAAACGCACATTTGCGGACCTATTAAACAATAAACTGACACAAAGACATTAATTAGTATCGTTCCACATACAACAACATTAGAACGGTCCTCTTTCTCCACACTTGTAAACACTGGGGCGTATCACATACATAATCCGTGACCTCTTGACGTCATGACGTATTACGCAAGGTCGTGCTGGCGTGTCACACGACCGAGGGAAGACGAGAAGTTGTGGTTTAAAAGTTTTTGTTCTTGTCAAAAATGAAAATCGTTTCGCTAGATAAGACCCTTATGCCTCGTTTGAGATCATTTAGAGTCATTTGAAACTGCAATTTTAAACTGCATTAAAACTGTTAAGTGTTGGGGTCCATTAAATGAGAAAAATCCTGGAATGTTTTCCTCAAAAACATAATTTCTTCTGGACTGAACAAAGTTTTTTTTTCTGGAGAGTTTTAAGAAAATGGACTAATCCTTTAACACACACAGTCTTAGAAAGGATGTGTTAATTTTTTACACATCTTTTTACACGTGAAATTTTAACACACTATGTGTCATTTTGTGTTAAAAGTAACACAAAATGTGTTGTTTCAATAATAACACAGAGATGGGTGGATTAAAAACTAATGTAATGTTTTTAACACATCCGTTCTTAGAGTACTACTATAAATAGTACTTAGAAAAACTGAAAATAATCTTGAAGTAGTCTTTTACATTTTTATATAATAAACTGCAGATTCTAATTAATGTGTTTTAGACTAACCTGCTCTGAGCCTTGCAGGTCACTGAGGGCTGCTGGTATGTGGATAAAGATGTATTCGGAGATAAGACCATCTTTGACCAATGTATTCAAATTGAGGGCTGTGAAAGTGAGACAAACACAAAAAGCAGACCGCAGATTTAAATGTGATTTCTTATCAAACTATAGACATAGCATCAATATTGTCATTGAAATTACCTTCTTCCAAACCCTGGTCACTGATAATATCCTCTTCATAATCAGTAACCACTACAGCCAGGGGTAAAGGAGAGTGCCAGCAGCTGGCTTGCTGCACTTGTCTCAGCTGGAGAAATGCTGAGAGCAGGGTCACATCTTCCTCCTCTTGCAGTAGAGGGGGCAGTAGCAAAAGCAATGCATTGGTACCATGAAGCGCCTTTCGTTTCTCTAACAAGCACTGATCTTCCTCACACAATGGCCCGTGACATGCCTGCACACACAAACACACCGTTCAATAATCTAGTAGTCTTTATATACTGTATTAAGGGGCTTCATCTCGAAAGCTCACCTTTATAGCGATGTGAACTTCATGAGTCTTTTCTCTAACATTTCTCAAACTGTGACTAACACAGAGCGTTTTCAGGGGTCCTTGTTGTTCTTTCTCAAATTCATCAATTGTATTTTCTCCGCCCAATTTCACCTCAAGCCAATCTGTCATAATCCTGCATGGAGGAACTTGAGGTCAGGCACAATTCCACATGGTTTAAAAAACTCACAGATTTCCCATCACACATTTGGTTACCTGCTGGCAAAGCTTGTGTCACTATCACAGTCGCTGGGCAATAAAAGACTGGCTTTCCAGAAGATCCTGTTAGGTGCATCAGGAATGCTTTCTGCCACAAGGGTGGGCAGGTCAAGAGGCATCCATACACGCTCACTAGAAAAAAAAAAAAATTTTTGCGTATAGACAATATAGAAGAATCATCAAAAAAAATTATCATCTTTTAAAAAGTGTACTTACCTCAGTAAAAGATTGTAATAATAGGAAACTTTCATTTGATGAACCGCTTCCTGTCTCATTTTAAGCAACCTAGAATTTTTAAAACAGATCATTGAGAGGCGTCTCAGGAAGCACACCAACAAATATCAACAAAGTATAGCCATCAAGAGCTGTATGCTCACCTTGTGCAAGACACCGCCATGTTCCCAGAGTTGCCCAGATTTACCATCCCCTGGGCCAGGAGGTCCAGAGAGGGGCTTGAAGGGGCACTGGGGACAAAGGCCTTTAATTTGAACCGTGGATCCACACAGCCTGGGGCTGCAGGGAAGCCACGCATCTGTCTCTTCAGCTGACGTCGCACAGCTACCACATCAAGCCACCTGCAGTACATACATTTAATTGTTCTTAAAAAAAAATTAAGAAAATACTTTCTTTGCTATTCAAGTACCGTATTTTCCGCACTATAAGGCGCACTTAAAAGCCTTTAATTTTCTCAAAAAATGACAGTGCGCCTTATAATCCAGAGCGCCTTATATATGGATCAGGGCAAACTCCGGGCGCGAGGACGCTTCGGCGGCCGGCTTGCGCGAGGACGCTTCGGCGGCGCGAGGATCAGACTGTTTCATTTACAACATGTTTACTGAATTAGGGAAAAGTTCCCTTCCACGTTTGGGAGAAGAGTGAGCAAGGCTGGGAGATATTGTTGATATGCACATCAACGTTTGAACAAGTCACCATGGTGAACTGAGTTTTCAGAAGGCTTAATTAAGTTTGACTTTATCTGACATTCCCTTTAGCACAGCTCCATCTAGTGGATGCATAACGCAGCCCCAGTCAAACGTATTGCAGTATCTTTTATTCTATGCGCCTTATAACCCGGTGCGCCCTATATATTAAAAAAATTCTAAAATAGGCCATTCATTGAAGGTGCGCCTTATAATCCGGTGCGCCTTATAGTGCGGAAAATACGGTACTCATAATCTTCATGGACTATGCTGAATTTTAAACTGTCAGACTAGGGCTGGGCGATATCGACCCTTAATTCATATCTTGGTAATTTTGGGATGAATTTATAAATATGGTGCTATTTTCTACAAAGTGGAATAAATGTTTACATGCAAGTCAAAGCCTCATTTGAGATGTCACAATCACCTTTATTAAAACAGCGCATGATGAAAATAAAATTCCAAGACAAGGTTTTCCAAAGAAGCTTCTGTCGCAAAGAAGGAAGGTCATATGTGACCATATCGATATAGACGGTTTTGTGTTATAATACTGATAATGTATTATCTAATGTATTATCAAAACTCGACATACCGCCCAGCCCTCTTTAAGAAACCCATATAGTTTCCCAATCACGCACGAAAAGAAAGAGAAAGCCCCACAAACCTCTTGACGAACTTGCGGATGCGTCTCAACTCATAATCCAGGACCTCCTGTGCCATTGCCGCCACCTCCTCAGCCAGCGTCTCCTCCACTATCCTGTTACTCTCCTCCTCTGAGCACTGAGCAATAAAAGCCTCTTTCTCCTCCAATGCAAACCTGAAAGAACGACATTATGTGCACTACCATCAAAAACATGTTTTTCATGATCTTAAACACCTTTTAATCGGAAGGTGTCTGTTTAAATTATTGTTGTATACAAAGATATAGTTGTGACAACATGCTATTTTTCTATTAGAAACTTATCCAATTATTAAAAAAAATTGGGAAATGGTTGACCTGGACTGAATAATGAGGAAAAAAGCTGTCAATTAGATTTAATGGGAACTCCCTCAATACGGTTTAAAAAGCATCTCAGTGTGAGACAACACAATTTTACAAATTGTAGGCAAATAGTGACTGCACTAAAAATTAGAAAATATCACAGTTTTGATTTATTTTGTATATTACAACGTAATTTCTAAAGTAAAGGGCCATTCACACTTTAACGATAACCATAACAATAACTATATTAGCATCCAGCTGACGAAAATGATAACTAAATGACGAAAATGACCTCCTGGCCCAGGGGATGGTAAATCTGGGCAACTCTGGGAACATGGCGGTGTCTTGCACAAGGTGAGCATACAGCTCTTGATGGCTACACTTTGTTGATATTGGTTGATGTGCTTCCTAAGATGCCTCTCAATGATCTGAGGTTGCTTAAAATGAGACAGGAAGCGGTTCATCAAATGAAAGTTTCCTACTATTATAGTCTTTTACTGAGGTAACTATGCAAATCATTTACCTTTGCAAATGTCCTTAGATAAAAACAATTGCAAATATATACATGAACGTGTAAATATGCTGTTGCATTTACAGTGGTTATAGACAGTTTCATCGGATGCACATGCGGTGACGCAATACGCGTCTGGTCCGAACTTGACTTCCGGTTTCATTTAAGTAAATGGTCTGACTAGTTGCTAATCTGAACTCTTTAAATACTTGTCGAAAATAATAATTGTTTTGGTTTCCCAGGTAAGGTACGTGTTGTTTATCTAGCTTGTTATATAAATAAAATACGTTTAAAGGTGACATATAATGATTGAACGGGGTATTTATCCTTGTTCTGTGATGTGACATGTAGACAAAAATGTTTTTGTTTGGGTCTGTAATGCCTTAGAAGCTTCCTAAAAACCTCTCTCAGATAGCTCTATTAGGGTGGGGGATTTTAAACAAGTGGTTTTGTACCTATTTGGCTCCCCCTACTGGCTTAACATGCAATCTCATTACTGATTGGCTGACTTTGGTGCCCTTTAAAAAAATTTAGCCAATTATTTTAAAGTGGAGGGGCAGTGAGATGCCTGTGATGTCATAAGCATCAGTTTTTCAGATTGGGCCGTTTTCTGGCTGACATTTCTAAAAGAGGAATTTCTATGAGACTGAGATGTTTAGCATGTCTAGAACTTTTTGTATGTTTGTAAATGCGGGTAGACTACCATTATTCAACAAAGACAAGGTAAAATGGTTTTTCATTCTCTGTCCCCTTTAAAATACTATTTATTCTTAGCGTAGTTTACCAGAATTATGTATTAACCACGATGATGAGGTAAACTCATCGTCGTCTGAGACAATTGCAGAGAAAACACACGCTA
Source organism: Paramisgurnus dabryanus (assembly GCF_030506205.2). Taxonomy (NCBI): domain Eukaryota; kingdom Metazoa; phylum Chordata; class Actinopteri; order Cypriniformes; family Cobitidae; genus Paramisgurnus; species Paramisgurnus dabryanus. Next base: position 10,475,987 of record NC_133351.1, read on the forward strand.
TTGGCCTCAAAAGCATCTTTGCGCAAGTTGAAAATATACATTTAATTCCCGGGAGTAATCTAGAGCGAGGATTGTGATGCTTTTAGAATGATTATCGCGTTTGTTCACAGTGTGGAAGGCCTTTAACATTTTTAACATTTAACACTTCCTAAAACTTTTGAAGGATAGTGTGTGATTTTGGCCAGTTTGGTTTGGATGAATTTCATGAAACCAGTTTTAAGAGTTTTACTATTGTGACACAATAACAATTCAATTCCATTTTAATTGCACAGCACTTTCTACAATAAAGGAAGTGTGCTTGGCTTCCCATGATGTTTAGTTAGGGTGAGGCTGGTACCTGAATTCAGCCTTAGCAGTTTCACTGATGGTCTGGGTTAGCACCTCCTCACTGATCTTAGAGGACAGCTCAACACTGAACTGCTCAAGGAAGACCTCTTTTCGTCTGACATCAAACACAATCAAGGAAAGTTTAAATAATTTTATACAGATCAAACACTCATAATGTACTAAATTAAAATGAAGTGTCTCTCACACACCTGATTTCTTCCATCCTACGTTTCTCTTCTGCAATTCTGTGCTTCGCAGCTTTGATCTCTGATGTGGATATTTCCTCCAGCATCTGTTTATTGACTTCACTCACTACAGTTTCCAGCTCATCGTCAGCCGCACTGGAGGACAAACGCAGTACTAGATTCAATACTAGTTTAAAATGGACCAGGACAACTAAAACATGCAATTTTAATCTGAATTGGCAAGTTCGATGAATAAAGCTATTGCGTTAATGCTGCTCAGAAACTTGCTTTCACCAAAACCACCTTTTATGTTCATTTAAGAAGTGGCAGATTATACCGACACTGGATCTTCTGAAAACCAATTTTAGTAGAGAGAAAAGATACAGTTTTTAAGCAGTTATATAACAACAAAATTTGTACCTATTGGCAGCGGACACATATTCAGCAGTTGCACGAGTTACATTACAGACTTCTGTCTCCAGGACCTCATTGAGCACCGAGTCCACCACAGCCATGATATCCTGCCGAAGATCACATTGATGATGATGCATACAACTCAGAAAACAGAACTGCTGTACACGGTTTTTAAAACTGTAATGTTTTTCTTTAAACTTATGTATTGATACAAACCACCTAAATGATTAAAAGGTATTGCAAAAAAAAAAAAAAAATACCGGACAATATCTCAATATCTTACTTTTTTATTTACTCCCTAATATTGGTTGATTTAATAGACTTTATTGGACCCCAACAGTTTATTTCCTCTTTTATATCCTCCTTTCCCTTTGAGTGGGGGGGTGAAAAGTTGATGTGCACCTTCAAATGAATATAACTCATTTGCCATTTTCTAGTCTAGAAGCCAAATCTTGGTCTTGTTTTAAAGAGGACAATTTAAGGGTTATCACTGAAGTGAAAAGGTGAAAGTGGAGATGAAAATATTAACTCTTTCCCCGCCATTGACGAGATATCTCGTCAATTAAGAGAAAACGCTTCCCCGCCAATGACGAGATTTTCCGTCTTTCCGCAATACCGCTATTATCCGCAACTTTTTAAAACCGGAAGTATTGCCCTATGGCAAGCTGCTGCATGTCCGTGTCTGTTTTAAAGATCGCTCTGAATGGGATCTCTATGAAAAGTCCGTCATAAAAATGGAATTATCTCTGCTTTTTGCTCAAAATATGGTGTTTTTGCAAAAACTTACCCATATTCAAAAGCTGATTGCAAAAGAACTACTAAAGGTAGGATGAAACGGTTTTTTTTTGTTTGAAAGCAGAGGGTCTGTTCTTTCATTTGGTATATTGTATGTTTATATATTTAAAGAAGAACATTTTCTGGAAGGCATTAAACTTTGGTGAAAATCATGAAAAACGCTGGCGGTGAAAGAGTAAAACAGAAAAATTGTTAAAAACAGTTTACATTTATTTTAATAATAAAAAATAATGCAAAAACATATTAATTTTATAAATAAAATCTAAATGTTTCACAAAATAAATAATATAAACATGAAGCCATAAGTCTCAAGTAGTTGTGAGTTATAAGTAGGGGTGTAACGATTAACCGTGCAAATGCGCGTTTTCTCGATGAATGAATTTGAATGAATTACGGTGAAATCCCGGCACATCCGAACACCAGGGGGCACTCTCATGCAGAAACTCCCTTTGTGCCACAGAAGAAGTAGCATTGCAAACGCTATCCCAGGAAATGTCTACAGGAACATGTATATCGTTGTTCTTCAAATGGTTTCAGGATTTAATGATAATAAAGAATATTTTGAATGATTTTATAAACAACTGCGACTCATAATGATTTTAGATTGATAAGGACTTTCTACTGACCAAATGCCGTAGTACACGCGCAAGTTGTGCATGAAACAAAGAATCGCAGCCTTGCGATTCAGAATCGATTTCAGACAGGCATTTTTAATGGGGACCGCGATTGAATCGTTACATCCCTAGTTACAAGTTAAATAAAAATCACAAAAAATGTTTGATCGTTTAGAGCCCTTTGAAGCTGCGTTGAACTGCAATTTTAAACTGCATTGAAACTGTAAACTATTGAGGTCCAATAAAGTCTATAAATTGAGAAAAATCCTGGAATGTTTTTCTTAAAAAAAAAAAAAACAACACTTAATTTCTTCTCGACTGAACAAAGAAAGACATCAGCATTTTTGATGACATGGGGGTGAGTACATTATCAGGATTGTTTTTTAAAAAATGGAGTAATCCTTTAAAGTAAGGGGCTTGAAAACAATCCTAACAGCATAATGTGTGTGGAAGAAGTACTCTTTAAACCCAAGATTGACTTGACGCAAGTCTCTCACCTGATCTGTGTATGCTGGTTTTGGTGGAGGAGGTGGTGGCTGGGCTGGCTGTAAGGTGGTTATGGGTTGGAAGATCAGCTGAGGATTCATCAGAGTGGATTCTGCCGTCTGAGTTTTCTCTCCAGTCTCCTCTGTGATTTTGGGTTTCAAAGGTTCGGCTATGGCAGAGGTTTCTCCAAACAGCCGTGGTTCGGCCAGAAGTCTGGGTTTCACCTGAAACCCAAGGTCAGGCTCCAACGGCATGTCCTGCCTCTGTGAATACCCTGCAAAAATGGCAAACCTGTTAAAGTAAAAATGCATTTTACAGCGGCATACTTGATACAAATTCTCACTAGATTAACACCTTTCAGCCCAGCTGGTGGAGGATCTAAAGACAGACGATCTCCAGTATACTTGTTGCTAGAGTCAAAGCTGCAAACCGGGGTGTGCTGGGGTGGATTAGGCAGCGGCCCACTGTTGACCACCTCTCCGATGAGCACAGTTCTCTTCCTCTCAATAGCAACCGACTTCTTCTGCGGCAGGGAGCAATCTGGTTCCTGATAGGCCGTCCGGCTAAGTTCTACAAGGCTGGGTGAACAGTCACAAAATCTTATCAGTTCAATAGCCTTAAAGAATTTTGCATGTGCGAAATGATACTACTGCATGTAAGAATAAACCCTTTCCCAAATGATATGGCTCAAACAAGACATACCCATCACTGACACTGAGGCCAAACTGCTGAATGAAGTCTGCTGCTTCAGTAGCATTACGAAACATAAGCATTCTGACAAAGTCGTCGATTGGGAAAATAGTAGATCTCTGTGACCCGACAGTAAAGGCCACATTGAGGATTTTCAGGGCCTTGCTCCTGACCTAAGCAAATGGGGAAAGACAGACATACACTGTAATAAAAATGTTTTATTTTTTACATGCTAAATCAGAACCTACCAGACTGGATTGAGTTAGTATTTGTTTCTCACTCCACTATATCTGTAAAGCCCTTGAAATGCTCTTTAGTGATACACTAACCTTCCTATTTAGCAACTAGTATATAATTCTTCATGGAGATGCACTTACCTGATTGAAGTATCTGTGAAGCATGCAGCTGCTCAAATAAGAAGCCGCATTCACAAGTTTGAAGAAACGAACAAAGTTATTACTGTTGAGCGCTGCAAAGGCCTGCACAGCGAAATCCACCTCCGGAGACTCTCGCACTTCTTTACGAAATTGCTGCACCTCACTGCGTATACACAAAAACACATGCATCAATTCAGGTATGTCTGTGAACTATTCCTTCTCAGCAACATCAGAGTTCATAGGACTAAAAGAAAGCCAAATTATAATTATTTTAGCTTTATGGGTTTTTTCACATACATACCGAAGGATATCTCCATCATTGAGCTTGAGCAATACGTTGTACTGGCGGAATTCCGCCTCATGGGGGCAGTACACCTCTTTGGTTGCCAGGTCTTGATACATCTCCTTCAAACTCTGCAGGCATTTTGTCATATTCTCATTGTTGATCTTCGAATCGAAAGACATCATGGGTTCCTGACAGAGGTGATGGGCGCAGTGAATGTGGAAACGGGTACATTTCTCGATGAGTGACACCGTGATCGGATCACATAAATGCTGCTGGGTAATGTCCTGAAACGACAGATGACTTTTAGTTAACAGTTTTGAAACAATTAAGACAAACCGTAGAGATAAACATGGCACACTGAATATGTTCATGAATGATGGAGAACATCATTCAACAGAAGAAACAAGGTTTTAACGATACAAAGTTGCTCACCTTGCGAATTCCTCTGGTTCTATTCCAGACAAAATCATACCAGTCACGGTAATTTCCCTCGCCTTGGTCCATAACCTGAGTCACGAGATAGTCCATAGTCATGCTCAGCACAGGAAGTGGCCTAAGCTCATGAGGGAGAGGTTCTTCCTGATCGGCTGAAGACCTACTGTATTCTTTGATGGCAGCAAAATGGTCCACCTGAAATATGGCAAAAATATTTTAAAGCAAGGACAGGGTGCTACTTCTGAGCTTTAATTAAAGGAATAGTCTACCCTTTTGCCATAATAAACTAAGGAATAGTCTACCCTTTTGCCATAATAAACTATGTTATTACCTTAACTTAGACAAATTAATACATATCTATCTTTTTTCAATGCGTGCACTGTACAACGCATTTTGAATGTGTTAGCATTAAGCCTAGCCCCATTCATTCCTATGGTACCAAACAGGGAAGCCACCAAACACTTCCGTGTTTTCCCTATTTAAAGACTGTTACATAAGGAGTTATAACAGTAAGTATGGTGCCACAAAATAAAACTTTTTTTTGGTACCATAGGAATGAATGGGGCTAGGCTAAATGCTAACACTTTCACAATGCACTCTAAAGTGCACGCATTGAAAAAAGATAGGTATGTATTAATTTGTCTAGGTTGAGGTAATAACATAGTTTAATATGGCAAAAGGGTAGACTATTCCTTTAACTGCATTCTTTTGTCACAAACCTTCTCTGTATCTGGAACGACCTCAAAGACGCTTAGTTGATTACGGGTCTCCCTCATGTACCTCTCTTTTTCCGGGCACATATCAGGGCACGTTCCCACGAAAACCTTTGACATGTCTAGGCCTGTTCTTTTGGGCCGAGCTTAAGGGACAAAAAGACAGAATTTTTCTATTCTTAATATGGTTTTATACAAGTCGTCAAAACAAATACAATACCAAAGTGCATTTAGCTTTACCCTGCCGTAAGAGCTTGTCTCTCTGCTCTAGGAGGCGGTACCTCTCCTCTGCCGTTTCAGCCACCTGCCCAATCAGAGGCTGGAGAACTGAGGGAAGGTTTATAATAGGTCGTTCTACACTTCGCGCCTCTGAGACTGATTCCGGCGGCGATTCACTTTCGAACTGAAGAGTTTTAGCAATTGAAGACTTCTTGATTGGAGAGCTGCAATAATACATGTAACAAAAATTCATCCTGAGGTGAGTAACCAGCATGCAAATGGCTGCTCTACTTAAAAACATTAGCAGAGTAATTTTTTCCAAATCGTTATGTTCATATATTTTTTTATAATTTGATTGTCATGGATCACAAGATGTAACATGCCATAACAATGTCATATTTTCTGTAAAACTGAAAATCATTATTTTCTGTTGTCCAAATTAGTTAGTGTCAATTATGTTATTGTAAACTCTGTTAACAAAAGCGTAACAGTGTTGACAGTACTGTATGTGTCTTTAGCTGGGTTCCCATCACACTGATTTTTTTACATTTTGAAGTATGGCATCAGAAACGATGAAGGAAACGCCAAATTTCTAATAAAATTTCCTCAAGTTGTAAAAGGTTTTACGCTCACTTGAGGAGGTTTTTGACTCATGTGAAAAAGAGTTAATGCGAAAAATGGGAGATGGAAACGCATTTGCCGTATAAATTCTGATGTAGCAAACATTAAACCCATATGACTAATCGTCTAAGCTGTATCAGCTGATGTTGGGGCTCGATGTCATCATAATGAAAAACGAATGACACCAAATGTACCTGCAATTATATAATCATTTAATACATTATTACCCTTTAGTGAGAGTGCTAGAGGCGCAGAAGTCCATTAATTTAGGAAGAGGTTTGCGATTACGTGAGGGCTGCAACAATTCAGACGCATTCTCCATCTCTCCGCTCATGTGATCTTTGACCTCTGTAGGTTTTGTCCCTTTTTCACTTGGACCTGTAAATGATACGCACTTGTGAGCCTAATGAGAAAAGATTGACAAAAACTGTGCCAATATAATTTCATAGCAAACAACAGGCAAAACATACTCACTTGGCTTTTTTCTTTGCCAAAATATATGAATTTCATTTCTCTGAAATACCTTCCCCCTCTTTTTGGCTTTGGCAGCAGACATCTGAGAGGTTAGAAAGGTGTAAACGTAATCACTTACCAGCACAGTAAAGAAATTTATTTCATTTTCTGACATTCAGCATTGATTATTATACAGTAAACTAGACATGCTCACATGATCTTGAAAATGCACAATGGTTAGATTCTTCTGAGGCCTGCAGTACACCTTCAGCACCTTCCCAAATTGCCCAAAATGCTGTGCAACAAGATCCTTCCTGTTGAGGTTGGACGGTATGCCCTTACACTGAATGACAGTGGCATCAGATGGGGAAAGGCCACCTAAACTGTCTGTGCTCTCCTTTCGAACCGCACGTCTACCTGGAGAGGGCGTCTGAGAGTCAGCCTCAGGTGCTGTAAGATGAGCAAGGGAAAAAAATGTTAGCAAGTACAGGATTTTTAATTACTGGCACATTATAAAAATGCATTGCTATGAATAAGAATTTCTTAAAAATGACTGAAATGTTTCCCATGATCCTAAAAATCTTTTAATTTGAAGGTATACCTTTAAATGTGTGAAAAAAATTTGTAGAAAAAATTATAGTTGTGCCTAACATATTATTCTTAAATAAATAAATATAATTTTAACTTACAAATTTCATCTGCTTTTCTCAAAACTGTTGGATCCTGACCCCTAAGTGTTGTCGTAGATGCATCACCAGCTGGACCAGGAGGATTAGGTCTTTCTGGAGGAGGACCTTCTCTCTTTACTGGGCTGACTTTGGACTTCATTAAATCAGACATTGCACTACGGAAGAGCCCTCCAACAGGGCCCCGGGGCCTCATTAGCGCTCGTTTGGCCGGTTGTCTTGGGCCCTCTGCGCCCGCTTCAGCATTTTCACTTTTATCTGTTTTTCCTTGAGCAGTACTTGGATCCAGCATCTCCTCTTTACGCTTTGTGCCACAACTCCCAAAAACCGCGTCTCCTCTGCTGCTCTGCCCATCACCGGCTCTCTCCTCTGTTTTTTGTGTGGTTTCGGTTTTTGAGGCCCCAAATCCATATGATCCTATGGTAGGAGCACCAAACGCAGGCACTTTGGTCTCTATTTGAGGCTGGAGGGTCTTTGTTGTGAAGCTGAAGGTGGATGGAGTGGTAGGCTGAGAAGCAGGTGTAGCGCTACTTGAAGGATTGGCAGGTTGAGAGAAAGTGAACTTTATGTTGCTGCCACCACCGAGTGCCTCCTGTGAAAAATTCGAACTGGGGATCGAAACAGACGGGGCTGCCGCCGGCTGGGAGAAGCTAAAGCCCAGATTGCTTGGCTTTACACATGAGAAGAGAGAACCACCAGAAGTACCGCTGTCCACAGTCTTGGATGTCCCGAAAAGTTCTGAAGCTGAAGACACCTTTAGGGTAGGAGGCTCTGGACTGACACTGAAAATGGGTTTGAAAACAGCTTCACTGGGTGGCTTGAAACTAAATTGGGACCCAATGCCACCGGTAGGATTATCAGGTCTGCCTCCTCCAGAGGAGCTTGATGTTACTGTAGGTACAGGCAGGGAAGAAAACTGACTAAAACTGGTCTGGCTGGAAGAACTGTTGCTGAAGTTGGTGGACGGTGTAGTGACGGCGGAGGAAAGACCAAATCCAGACGGTTGTCCGAATGCAGAAACCTGACCGAATGCAGGCACTTGGTTTTGACTCGTGGCTTGTGCGTATGAAGGAGGTGGTGCCCCAAATCCCAGTGTCCCTTGACCTAAACTAGACCCCTGTCCAAAAGCTGGAGTTGATGCCAGAGATGAAAAAGATGATGGTTGCCCCAGTCCTTGAGTTGATCCAGCACTCTGACCGAAAGCAGGTGTCTGCCCAAAAGTAGGGGCTTGGCCAAAGCCAGAGGGCTGCCCTGATAGCTGACCAAAAGTTGGCTGACTAAATGCAGATGTCTGCCCGAAGCCAACACCCTGCGTTGTGTTCTGCTGTGCGATAGACTGGAACAGGTTGCCAGACTGATTACTGTTGCTTGTGGGCTGAAAGGCAGTTTGGGGTCTACCAAAAAAATTTGAGGGATTCATTATGAATAAAGGAGGAATAATAAGAGTTAAGATAGTGTAATGTTTTCCCGATCAAATCCTCCGCAGTACATGGCCAAAATATTCTGTCCTGTAAAACAAAAGCAGCCGATAAAAACAAACACCAATTTTCAAACTTCAGTCACCTAAAACAAACCGAAAAGATAGAAAAACGATTTCTGTATAACATCTAAAAAACAACAACAATACTACGCAATGCTGTTGCGCTGAGTAAGGAACAGTAACGTTAAATATCTATTTCGCGAACCACCAAAAACAATTGTTGTATTTCATTACTATTTCTATATTATATGTGCAAAAAGTAAGCACAATAAAACTGAAAAAGAGAATAAAAATGGTAAATACTTTGTTGCTGCTCTCGTCACGCTTTGGCCGGATGTTGATTTCTCTTCTTCTTGAATTGGCGCGTTGATTCAATGTGAGAGTTACGGGAGAGTGCCCCCTGCCGGCAGATAAGAGCACGACACAACATCAGATGACCAAGCGTAGAGACACTACTGGTGAGAAAAGCAACATGTTTTCACTTTCACATAGGACATCACATATAATTTACAAAAAATGAAATCCCATTTAGGTATTAAAATGCATTCATTAGCATTGTCATATAATATGCACAAATGTAAAGCAGACACAAAAACACCCATCTGTAGTAAAATCTTAATAAATCACTTTATGCATTTCAGCAAACATGTAAATTGCTTTTTACTGCATATTATATTATTATTTACGAAGCATAATCAGGAATAAACAAAAAAAAATTAGATTTCTCTTTTTCTTGAATTAGCTCGTTGATTCCATAGATATGTACACATGCGTTGATTCAATGCGAGCGGTACGGGAGAGTGCCCCCTGCCGGCAGATAAGAGCACGACATAAAATCAGATGACCAAGCGTAGAGACACTACTAGTGAAAAAACCGACATGTTTTCACTTTCACATAAGACATCACATATAATTTACCAAACAATTACCAAATAATTAATAATAATGTGAAGCAGACACAAAAACACAAGCGTTACGGGAGAGTGCCCCCTGCCGGCAGATAAGAGCACGACACAACATCAAATGACAAAGCGGTAGAGACACTAGTGAGAAAACCAATATGTTTTCTTCTGACACAACTTTCACATAATACATCACATATAATTTACCAAAAAATAACCCATTTAGGTATTAAAATACCTAATATAAATTAAAAGGCTATTAAAATTATGCTATTATCTTTGATGCAATCCCTGATAAAGTTGCATTACTATTAAGAAATCCTGGATTCTATACTGTAAACGTTGATCGTCAAACCAGTTTTTGTAGTGATACAATATTTATTGGGAATATTAATGAAGTAAAAGATAAATGCAGTAATAAACATATTAGAAATGGTTTAAAAACAAACTAATTGCCTTATTCAACAGTGTTTTGGTCTACTTATTATGAAAATATTAACTGGAAAAAAGTGTTGTTAATAACAAATACGTTTTTTATTAATAATAAAATTAAAGAAGTATCCTATAAAATTTTACACAGAATTTACCCTGTCAAAGAGGTGCTTGAATATTAAAAACATATGTGAATTCTGATTGAATATGTAAGACCTTTAAATCACCTGTTGCAAAATAAAAGTCCTCGTAGAGTAAAATAATATTAACAATATTATTAACTTTTGTTATTAATGCTATTAATATTTTATAAAGTCCTCTGTTATTATATATATATATATATATAAAAAAACACTTTAAGGATGTTTGACGACAAATGGAAAATTGTTTTTAATGATTAAATTATTTTAAATAAATTGCTATCTTTATTCGTGGTTTGATTTATTAATAATTTAATTATTTCACTTTGAGTACTTTCTTCATCCACACATAATAAATATTAAATTTAATTAATTAAAAAATATATCTTTACAGTACAGCAATGTACACACAATATGTAACCTTCTACACAGGTATGTTCAGCATTACACAAAACTTTAATCATTTGTATGGTATGCAGAATATATACAAAGCACAATCTGTGACTTATTTGTATGCTTGAAATGCCTAGATAAACACACCCTACCATATTTACCAAAATCTACAGTATACAACCAAGGCACATTGTATATAAGGCTTTATTCCACAATATATTTGATTCAGCTTGATCTTCCATTTTTAGTGTGTGACAAATTAATCAGAAACAATAAAACCTTATTAAAACATGGACATTTTATTTTTTCATTATTTAAATGGACTGGCAAACCTTAGCCATAAAAGCCAAGAATTGTATCACAAAACTGTTATAAAATTGTTTATTAGAAGAGTACTGAAAATCACATTATCTACAAAATGTAATGCCTTCTTTCAATGTTTACATGAAGACAAAAATTAATAGACTTTATAGACTTTGATATTAGATATTCTATAGACTTCTATAGACAATAATCCCTACTTTTTTAATGAGCAGCAAACAGGTTTGTTTTAAAGACGAATTGTCTTTGATCAGGCACAGTCAACTACTGCTCATTTGGAGCACAGATACGACAACATCAGATTCACAGCTTGAGCTTTCCAGTCAGAGAATTGCAGGGGTAAAGTCGTGAGAAACGTCCGAGTGTCCACACAGGAAAAACATTCCTGTAAGTGGTGTAGCTGATGGCACAGCTTTTATTAAACACTCCAGAAATATTCTCCTACAAAAAACAGCACGTGATAGATTCAGAGAGTAAATGAATTTTAAAGATTTGTTAAAACCTAAAGTCTCTGTAAAGTCAATAATTATTTCTAATCACATTATAAATGTTAGAAATGCGTTGCTGAAACATGTCACAAAGACTGTAAACAATGTAGTACTGAACTGCAGAGTTAGTTAAACAGTTTTTCACCATTTCTGAGTTCAGGATTTTTTAGGCAGGCCTAAAATGGTGGCTCAGTGATGCACTTGCACCTGTAACTTATTTTATTTATTTGGTATTTTTTAAACATTCAAATTTAGCTGGGTGGTTAATATCAACATTTTCTGTGGTGTCCCTATCTCAGAACACATTTAATATCTGACTTTACAGGGACTTTAAGTGAATAAACAAAACAATAATGCTTACTTGGGGCCAGTCTCCATTGGAAAGCTGCTTATCAATCAATACCTGAATACCCCTCTCAATTACTCTGACATCAGGATACCTAATAAAAAAGACATTTTTAGGAAATAATGAATGAAGTTCTGTATCTGAAAATCAGTATGCTATAATAAGACACTGGTATGAATGTTACCCGACAGCCATCAATGCCATCAGAGCCCAGCAGGTGTTGTGGATCTGGGAGTTTTTACTTTGAATGTAGCGTCGCTGCTCACATGACTCAAAGTCTTCCCCCCAACCTCCATCCTCCATTTGCTTAGACAGCAGGAAGTCACATGCATGCTTCACCTCCACACAAACAGATCTGCAGCAATGGTAAGACACAAGGGAGTTACATTAGGAGGATGTAGGCTTTCCTTAATGATGCAATACTGTACTACAAAAAAACATGACACACAAAAGACTTAAATATAAATATATATTCACTTTGTTTGCCACCATTTTTATCCCTACTTGAATGTATAATGGGATTATATCTAGATGGAAAACATATAACTTACCCATTCTGAAAAGTGTGGCCCATACATGCGAATGCCTCCAGACCAAACCAGACACCATATGTGAAACAGACTCCCCAAGATCTGATACAGAAAACATGAGAGTAAACAGACTTCGAGAGAACAGAACAATTTCTTTCATTATAAATGATGCATTTAAAAATCAATGCCTACCCTTCCCATGAGCCATCATGTCTTTGAATCCTCCTGCAGAAATCCAGCCCCTCCTGAAGAGTTGTCCTGTATAATCAAGAGATGCTCTTCTACCAAACCATTTCTAAAATGTCGATATGTTGAAATATTGCATTTCAATGTACCTAATCTCCTCAGCTCTGTGTTCAGGATATACTTTGTGGAAGTGTTTCAGTGCCTGCATTACAGCTGAAGTGCACTCAACATACGTGTAGTCAATCATTATGTCACCTGAGAGAAAAAAAAATGGAAAACACAACCATGGCTGATTGGAATCTAGTCAGGCTATACGTCACATTTCATTTGACAAACAAAACTGTGTTTTTTAACATTACGCTCACCGAAAACTTCAGATGGGTTTAGCAGCTCCAGCAGTCTTCCTCCACGCTTTCTCTCATACGTTGCAAACCCTCCATCAGGATTTCTCATGCTTAGCAGCTGAAATAGATTTAAAGGGTCAGAGATTATACATACAAACAAAGTAAATATTGTGTCTGATCAAACATAGTTTGAGTTATAGAGGGTTTTCGTTGGGCCTAGGTCTAACCACAGCCAAGACACATACAGTAGACAAAATATTAAAGGTGTATGTATTTGAATTTTAGGGTTGTACCACATTGACAGCATCAAAGAGTCTTTCTTTAGGAATTAGTTTTTTAAGGAAACTGCATTGCTCCTGTAGTAACATCACAGATTTCAGCCCCTCTGCTGTACAGTCCGCAACAATCCAACCACAGTCACGTGTGCTGAAGGGAAAGCCTCCCTGAATTGCACAAACATAATCATTAAATGTATTTATAGAAGAGCACATTAACAATTAGTATTACATGTTGAAATGTAATGCATAAATGTTTACCTTGTTCATTTGCCTATAGTATTTTTGATATTCTGGAGGATTTTCTTTAACCTGTAATGATGAAAAACTGGTTAGAGCATATAAAGTTATTATTTAGGGTACAGTAGATCACATGAAACTTGTGATGCAAAAAAATCCCATTGCCTTAATGGCTATCACATACTATTTAAAATTAAATGTGTTTACATCATGGCTTGTTTGTGACATTATGGTTGTTTACAAAAATTTTACTGTGATATTGTAAATGGTTTCTGTTTTACAATAATGACAAATTAATGAGATTTACCATTAAAAATAAAAGGAATTGCTTGGAAACTTTACAGGGATCTTTTTATTTTGGTTTTGGGAAGACCTAACTATGTTTCCCCTAGGAGTTACACATCAGTATTTCACCATTACTTAGTCCTAGCACAACACTGTCAAAATCATAAATATCCACTAAGTTCCTTTAAGAAAAAAAAATGTTTAAAAATAAGATTTATTCATGTACCTGAGTCACGTCAAAGAAATGATGTGCTTGTCTGAGACACTCCGTAAACCTGGGAACATTTTGGGCACCTGCCTGTTAAAAAAAAATGCATATCTCAGCAAAGAAAATATTTGCAAACAGTTAATCACAGCCATCTTCTTTCTGTGAATGAACATTGTTGAAGCCAAAAAAGATCTGTGCACCTCAAGATATGCTTGCACTGTAAAGGCAGTGTCCCATAGCTGTGATCCATTAGTCCCCTGAACACAAAAATAACAAAGTTAAGTGAGATTGCTAGGTAAGGATACAACATATGCAATTCTATTATAGTATAATAACAACTCACCTGCATTTTCATTCCATCCAAACCTAGCCTGGAAAGTTTGGGAAAATGTTAACAGGAGGACACAAATATTAAAACACATTAGATATATTAGATCACTAACCATAAGTAGTCTGGAATCCTAGACACATGCTCCTGGAAGGCAGGTGAGGTGGGTCCTTCCACATACCAGCGGACCAACATATTGATAGTTTTTGAAATCTGATAAAATAAAAAAAGTTTTTTATTGTTTGTGTAACATCAACATCACAAGTTGTTTTATTGAGAAAGAGAATCCATTCAGATTTCCCTCAGTTTTCTCACCGGGCCGATGCTTATACACTTAGTGAAGCGATCGTCTGCTTTGATATGGTCATAGAGCTCCTTCCCTGCTTTTTCTCTCAGTGTTGTGCTGTGATGAGCTTCATACGCATTCAGCATCACTGTAAGATTATGTTAAAGACTGTTATGTGCATCAACATCTAGAAAGATAAAACATTTATTATGCGTAATAGTGTGACACTTCTCTTACAATAAGCAACTGTAAGCAAGGTGCTGTGTGGTGTATACAAGTCACAGGCTGCTACATTATTCCTCTGAGCTGGCCAGTTAATAGTCGAGTAATCCTGAACATACAACTCCTGTTTGAAATAAATACAAACATAAAACAACTGTGATTAGGCAGCATGCTGCATTGTTCGTTCAGTGACTAAATGCTGATGGATTAGTTGAATAAGAGATATTAAAAACTGAATGGCTGATCATTTTCATTCAACTCTAACGTCAAGTCAAGCACATTGCATTATAGGACAAACTAGTATTGTGTGCTCTCATGTATACATTTTGACAAATACAGCCAATCATTTATGTGTTTCATGGATACAGACAATTATCCACAGTATACATGCTATCAGGGCATGACATTAACTTTTGCTCACCAGGCACTGCGTCCAGTGGCTTTCCAAAGGAATTAGCCACTCAGCATTTTCAATGGCCACAATTTTGTTGTTATGAAATGATGCTTTATATGATTAACGTTGACTATGGTGTGCTAATGCAATTGTGATGATTTGCCTTTAACCACCCATACAGAAAAAAAACATTTCTATGGCAAGCACGCGAAACTAAACTTAGAAAAAACAAATTAGATTTTTTTTACTCCAATGTCACCTTAGGGGCTCGGTATGTTTGAAATATATGGAGGGCTAAATATATTTTTTAATACTTTAAAAAATATATTTTTAATATATTTCAAAATATACAAAAAACGGTCAAAAATATATCTGTGAAAAATATTTTTTGTAAACATATTCCAAAATATATTTTAGCAAATTTATTTTTGGACCATTTTTGTATATTTTAAAACATATATTTAAAAATATATATTTTTTCCATATGGGCATGGTTTAAGTATTGTAAATTTGTAGTTAAACTGTAGTAACAACTAATTTACTACCACAGTGATCATATTTTGTGGTACTTTATTGGTAATAAATCTGGCAAAAATATGGAAACAACATAAAACCATGGTTAATTTTTAAATAGTGGTCAATTTATAGAACTGCACCTGTCTTAAACTGAGCACCAGATCATCTTCATCAGCACACAGTCTGACTGCATAGCAGTAACTCATAGGCAGATAGACCTGCCGACAATGGCACCATAAGGTAGAAGGATGTGCTGGCATCCAGGTAGGCAATAACCTGATCAAATTAAACACAACAAATGCAACTACAAACATGAACAAATCCAACACTACACTAACTGTGAGAGCTAATGAATTGTCTGTGTACCACATTTCTGGAACGAGTGTATTTATTCCTTCCCAGCTGTATACGTTCAGGATAGCCAACCAAAATTTACCCCAGGATGGTATACAGACTGCACCCCCTAAAACAGAGCATAACCATGTTTCATTTAATGCTACATTACATATGAACATACACTTTCCTCTCAGTATAACAGCAATTACAGACCTTTGCTGTGTAAATTATTCCTTGCCCGGACCAAATCTGGATCATCAGGACCAACTCCTAGAATTCTCATGCTGGTATAATTCAAAGCTGTTCCAAAAACAGTGGATTTATCCTCAACGTGCCTGGAAAATAAACATTTCTGATACTTCCTTTATTGTTTTAGTAATGCTTTAGATGCACACATTAAAAACCAAAACATGATTAACATTAGTGTAGTACTACATAAGAAATATATAAAAAAGCACAATTCACAGAAATACTAAAAGAAAAAATATTTTAAAAAATATATCCTATCTAATCAGTTTTTCAGATCTGCATGAATTAAAGGCAGAGAAACTGAACTAATATCAAATGTTACAATTTACATACTATATATATATTTTCATATTTGAGTAATAAAAATACTCACAGGCCCCAGCCTCCATCAGGCAGTTGTACAGAACGCAGGTATCTGACCATCTCCTGTTTCCATGCTTCTGGAAGAGGGATCTTTGCGATGTGGCATGTTATAAGCAGACCTAAAGACCATCAGACAAATGCAGAATAGGGACAGTTTACAACATAAATTTTGCGTGATCAAAAAACAGATTACAACACAGAGGAAACAAGTGGGCTCTTCATTATTTTTTGTAAGTGTTCTGGCTAACTGCCCCCCAAAAAACG
Source organism: Paramisgurnus dabryanus (assembly GCF_030506205.2). Classification (NCBI taxonomy): domain Eukaryota; kingdom Metazoa; phylum Chordata; class Actinopteri; order Cypriniformes; family Cobitidae; genus Paramisgurnus; species Paramisgurnus dabryanus. Next base: position 10,492,816 of record NC_133351.1, read on the forward strand.
TTTTTAATCTAATGACCAACATGTCTTAAAAGTCACCTGGTAGTAAGAAAAGTGGTCCACCATAATCTCCAGCCCAATGGCCATCTTCAGTCTGCAGACGGCTGAAGAAATCCATTCCCTTTAGTGCAGCGTCTACTGCAGTATGTGCAGGAGGAGACTCAGAGATAAACTCAGACTGAAACAGATTATAGCATTTACATCAAATACAAAAACATACGAGAAAGGCCTCTAAGATCAAGCTTTGCAAGAGTGTTTTTCTTGAACATAAATGTAGAAATGCAATGCATTGTCTAATATGGTCGTATGTTCACCGTGTCCAGTCCCAGGGAATGACATTCAAGCATGTTCTGCTGTCTGTCGATGCTCTCTGAATCCACTATATACCGCCAGGTCTGTCTGCCTTCTACATTACTCAACCTCCAACGCCTGAGATTCGTCACAGGCTCAGTCTTATATGGTCCTCCCCTTCTACGCAAACACCTGTATAAACATTCAAATGTAAAACATAGATTGCCAAATAAAGTAGCACCCCATAATACAAATTAAGTTATAAACAAACCTTGCATGGTGCTAGATCTACACTTACATAACATTTATGCATTTGGGAGAGGCTTTTATTTAAAGCAACTTACAGTGCATTACAAGGTAAGTTAGCCTATATATTTTATCAGTGTGTTGCCTGCGATTGAACCCAAAACCTATTGCATATCTAACGCAATGCTTTACCACTGAGCTAAATGAGTCCTTATGGAGCTTTATGGATTATTTTAAATGCCCTGACACATGCAGTGTAAAAAATTGTTTTTAGATTTTATGTATTTATAATTTTAATTATTGTATTAATATTCATCATACAGTGCTAACATTTAAAATTTAAGAAATAAGTAACATTTAACATTAATAAATTACGTCATGTCATAATATAGATAACGCTATAAGCACAATCTTAATAATACTGTAAAAACATAATCATGTCAAATGTTTCAATTAAAATATTCAGAATTATCTAACTTACTTCTAGTTAACGTGTTTCAGGGTAAAAGTATTTCTTTAATTACTGTAAACAACAACGATAATATTCACATATAAAATTAATCAAATACTCACGTTCCCTCTGTCATCTTTTCAAGTTCATATGCAACTCGTAGCTACTTGAATTAAACCTTTATTTACCAAGACGTTCATCGCTCATTTCAATAAATCTGGGAAATGTAGTTCTTTTTTCAACATGGACCTCCCTGTTATTGTCAAAAAGGAAATACTTTAAACTACATGTGCCATAATTCTTAGCGCTGCCTTCCGAGCGAGTTACCGCATGGAGAGATATGACCATAGAACTATCCCTCCAATCACAAGCTACAAATACAGTGCGTGGCGTTCAGTTTTACACGAATGACGTTCAGAGTTTTATGAATAAATAATGAGGCACTGTGGTTCATAATTTAACGTTACCCCAGCGTACTAGTATTAAATGCACAAAACGTGCTTTACAGCATAGTCTTAATTATAGTCGAAACTAGTTTTAAAGATTATATGCCACACCAAAACTTTAATAGGATCTCAGTTTAAATGTGGAAGCAAAATGTAGATGGTTTATCCATGATGAGAAAAGACTAAAGTGAGTACGGTAATGCATTACTGTTCAGATCCTACAATAAATGGGTGTATACATACAGTACAGTTAATATAAACAGATGGAATTAAATAATAATGTATTGATTATTTAATTTGAGATGGAAGCTTAACCTGCCTGGATTCTCTGATAACCGCTCACACCCTGACAGCCATGATTGACCCTGACCCACAGAATGACACAGGTGAAGTACAGGCGCCATTAGGTGACCACCAATAAATCACATACATGGCAGAGTGGTCAGTGATTTAATTTTCTTTTAACACTTAAATTCCGGTGTATAATAAATGGCATGGAAAAGACACAAACTTTTAAGTTTTTTCATGGTATCTTTTTTATTTCCTAAAATGTCTTTTTGACCCTCAATATAAACATATTATGTTTAGACCTGTATAGTGGCCTTTTTCAACTGCTAAAAAGCCATGGCCTTAAAGGGAACAGTGTCACACCCAAAAAAGAAAAGGAATATATTTGTATATATTACATTTAAAGGTATCTATTTAATGACATACTGGACTGTGCTCCTATATTGTCATTCTCCATATCTGTCACAGGCAGATCTTCATCATCTATATGCTTAGTGTACTGAAAAGCATTACAAAAAATTCTTAAAAATGTATGACAACTGTACAATGTAAAATAGACATGGTAAAATAATTGTAAAACATCAATGAAACATCACACAGAATATATTTCATATAATTCATATTATAAATATATAAATACATTTTAATTATAATAATACAAAATATAAAAACCTTTATATTTGAAATATTAGATGTATAGTGCAAACTAAACATTTAGTTGAGACAGTTTTTCAAATCTATGCTTTTTTAATCACAAATGTGTGCTTATCATTATTTATCAAAATATCTTCTTTTGTATATAACAGAATAAAGGTTTAGAACAACAAGAATGTGCGTAAATAATGACAGAATTTATAATTTTTTTTCTGTGAACTATCCCTTAAGCTGTCTTCTTCAGCTAAGACCGAGATGGTGTGTTTTATCTCTCCACAAAGTGAAAGTTGACCTGTCTATCTGCCACAAGCACTGTGCGATTGATTGCTTGAACCTCACCTATTGTTGGGTCTGGTCTGATTTCAAATAACTTGATTATCTGTAAGGAAATAACAGTCAATAAGCCTAATTTATAATATCTAAAACATATAAATGCTTTGCATGAAATAAATCGATTCTTACCCTGGCCAAAGCCAGATACATTTCCAGTTCAGCAATGCGACGACCAACACAACCTCTGACTCCAAATCCAAATGGGATCGACCCAAATGGGTTGGGCCTGGCTCGGCCATCTCGGAGCCAACGTTCGGGTTTGAACTTTCTTGGTTCTGGAAACACCTTCTCATCATTGCTTATCGCATAGTGGCAAATTGTGAATGTTGTCTGTATAAAAAACAATTCATATAGCCATACTCGTTTTTAAATGTTGAATACTTTTTAGGTGCATAAGAACATTAGGGAGGAAAAAAATTATTTGTACCCTTTTATTGAAAAAGTGTCCACCAATGACCACATCATTTTCTGCCATGATACGAGAATTCATGGTGACCACAGGATACATTCTGCATAGATTATGTATACACATTACAGTCTTTGTATTATAATTATTGTTAATAAATTTATATAAAATGCTCTACCTTAGTGCTTCTTTAATGACAGCTTTTAGGTAAGGCATGCTGTTGACTTCCTGCGCAGTCGGGACTCTGTCACCCTGTACGATGCGGTTTACCTCCTCATACAGAGTAGCTTGAGCTTGTGGGTCTCTCGATAGCAGATTCAAGGTCCACAACATAGTGTTGGAGGTCTAGCACATGAAGAAGACAATAAAGTATTTAAACACTTAGGCAAAAATGTATGTACTGTATGACTTACATTTACAACATGAATGTGCATTACGTTTATTAAGAATAGCATTAGTCATTTAGCTGACACTTTTATCTAAAGCAATTTACAAATTAGGAAAATCACAACAGTTAACAACATTTTACAGTATCACAGAAATAACAGAAGTCGTCAAAGGTCAACCAAGTAAAGAAAGCAGGAATTAAATAAAAAAACACAAACCAAAGCTGATGGTTAAATACAATAACATTCAAATAGTTTTTTTTTACAGAAAGTGTCCAAAAGTGTTCACCTGTAGCCTTTTATGTCCTTTTTTATAGGATAAAATAAACGTTGAATCACATTAAATGCATTCAGATGGATAGCTGGGGTAAATTAATCTTACTGTGTCCACTCCAGCCAACAGCAGTTCAGCAATGCTTCCATAAACGTCTTTATTGGACATCTTGACATTAGAAAGCAGGTAGGTGAGGTACTCCCCAGCAACCTCCTGATTAGCATCCACACGCTTTTGAATATCCTCCATCTTCATGTCAATCAGTTTAGCAGCTAGACAAAACCATAAAGCAATAAAAATCATATCTAAGCAATAAGGTGCAATAGTCTGTCCCAAACAAAACATTACTGTGCAACCAAACAAATACTATTTCTAAAAACATTGTGTCTTATCTCAAATCTCTAATAAGAAAAGCTTACCAAATTTAAATATGCCTTCCCAGCCATTGAGGTACCGTCGCCAAAATGGTAAGTAATCACGAGTCCAGTTTGGCAGCATTACTACAGGCATGCTGTAGGTGAACATTTGTGCAATGGAGTCAATAAAATCTTGTGTCTCGGCAGGGATCTCTTTCTCCAGGCAACCAATGCGTGTCTCAAACAGAATAGATGATATGCCTGAATAAAAAAAGGACAGTCAAAAACTAAGGCCAGCTAGGGCAAATAGATATGTACACCAGTTGATTCAAATGTTTGTGTTAAAATACATTTGAAATGATCATGCATCTTCATCATATTGATAAAACTCCTGTATAGCTCAGTGGTAGAGCACTGCAGCACAAAAGGTCATGGGTTGAAACCCAGGCAACACATATGCTGATAAAATGTACACCTAAATGCACTCTAAGTGGCTTTGGATAAAAGCGTCTGCCAAATGCATGAATGTAATGAATAAATGTAGTGTCATAATATAAAGACTGCTAATGTGCATATCGCATTATATAAAGTTACGTACAGTCAGATGTTTAGGTCAATTCAGATAGCAGAGAGTGTCATACTTTCTCCCCCCCCCCCCCCCCAAAAAAAGTGAAACATGTACATTGTTATATCATTTTCTGTTCGTTATCCCATTTTCCCTCAATATCATGCAGTACTATAGTCAAAGACAAAGTAAAAACTTTACACCACAAGCAGCACAATATTAATTTTAAATTGCAATTCACACACTCCTACAGTCTAGTGTTTATATTGCTGTGATATTCTTTGCAGTATAGGCCAATATTATTCAGGTCTTGCCACATACAGCATAAGGTTTACATGATATTGAGCAAAGTCCATTTTTTCCTTAAATTCTGTTGTTTTATGCTTGTCTTACTCACCATGCAGATGCTTTTATCCAATAATTATTTTTGTTAAAGGTGCAGTGTGTAGATTAGGCGGCATCTAGTGGTGACATTGCTTATTGCACCCCTCCCTTTCGCAGCACATAGAGAAGCCGTCACAGGACAAACATGTCACTGTCTGAGACAACATAGTGACGCACTTTGTAGAGACAAAACTTTGCACATTTTGATACTACAGTTTATGTTGAAGATCACGATTTGTTCACACACAAATTTGTGCGTACGCATGCTTAATGAATGAGACCCAATGGGTGCAAAATTGCATCTTCCATGAAAGGGGACCGGCAGTGTATGTAGATAAGAATGGCTCAAGGTAATAAAAACATAACAGTTCATTTATACATCAAGGTCTTTATACGTCACTGATAATATAGTTGTGTATATTATATAGCATTTCTGTTAAAACATCCTTGTCAAGAGAGTTACACAATGCATCTTTAAAGTGCACTCTTCTTGTTAATTTGTGTTTCCAGAGAATCAAACCCATGGCCTGAGCTATAGGAACATCTTTTAAAAGCAATTTTGGAAGTGAATACCTTCGAGAGAAAAGCGGTAAAGTTCATTGGTCAGATCAGAGACCAAATCACCAGAGGGGCTGACCTCACGCAGATGGTAAATCCTTTTGATGAAATCTGTGACCACCTCATTAATCACATCCCCATACTGAACCGATTCTTTTGGATGAAGCATACGTTTGTTCAGCACAGCGCGCAGCTTGTACCATTTTTCTCCTTCTCTGTTGATAAACATATAATAAAAACCCCTTCAGATATTATGCGTTAGTTATGTAGCTTACATAATGTCATACAGTTCCATATTCTCTTAATGATTTCCATGCAGCATTACGTAATCTTAAAGCTTTATGCAATCACATGCAGCACAAAAATGTTGTTATTTTACTTCCTTCAATAACACCACTGGCAGCACCAGTTAAAATTAATAAGTGAATTGTTTTTACTCTGTAAAGGGGCCGTAGCCGATGCCTCTCTTGTCACGGTATTCTGTCCACAGAGTCATGTCTCCTCTAGAGGGAAACTTTTCATCTTTTCTGAGCAGTTCCTCCAGTAAATCAACGCTGTTTATTGAAATAGCCTTGAAGTTTCCAGCGTTCACATTGTACATGGGACCATAAAGCTGTTTCTCGTATAACTGGAAAGATGACACACAAAGAAATTTATGCAAAACAATAATCTGATTGTTTTTGAGAACTTGTTTATATTTCTAACTTTTTTATGTCAATAAACATCAGAAATCACATGTAGTATAATTTAAACATGTTTCAATTAAAATATATTTTTGTCACGATAACAGCCGAATTGCTTACAACAGTCAGACCTGTGATTACAGATAATATATGCCAAACAAGCTGTGCATAGGTGTAGTGGCTGTGGTATGACCTCTGTACCTGCAGCTCATGCATGCGATTGAGATACCCTTTAAAGAACAGTCTGCATAACATTCTAAAGGTTGTGATCTCTGGGAGATCAGATGCAGTCTTGAGTTTCCTCTGGGTGTCCTGATCAGTAACGGCAGCACTTGCATTACCCACTGGCCGCCTTCTGATGTCCATAGCTCCTGTGCTGGACCTGAGGAAAACAAATCCATTTCTTCTTGCAGAGCTCACTGCGAGATGAACAGCCATCATGGAAGCAGTGGAAAGAATGTGGAAAACTACGATCCTGTTGCACTCAGGAGGGAGAGGGAGGTGGGGCTATATCCTCTCGGGTTAACCCTTTATTCTCTGATGTAATGAAATCTTCTTGTGGGAGTATTAAGTAAACATCATTATCACAGATACAATACACCATAATATAACACCATGGGCGCCAATGGAAGATAGCAGGAAATATCTACTATTCCTAGAATCTACAAAAAAAATTTTTTTTGTGTGGAAATGGTGAAAAGAAGTAATATGTGTTTTTGAACATGAAGGTGAAGCAATACTATCTTATATCTTATTCAAACAGAGCATACTGAATGAAAGAAATAGCAGATTTCTCTCTGTTTTTTTATCTTATTTTTAAAAGAAATTTGCTAAAATGTTTGATATTACTTTATTAATCACAATAAAAGGTTAGACAAATATTATGTCTATGTGGTGTTTAAATCATGTGCAAAATAATCATTCAAGACCATTGCTGAAGGGAAAACCTCCCTGAATCGCATAAACATAATCATTAAAATGCGTTTATTGAAGAACATTAACTATTAGTATTTTATTATATTGAAGTACAATCCATAAATGTTTACCTTGTTCATTTACCTATAGTATTTTTGATATACTGGAGAATTTTCTTTTCCCCGTAATGATGACAAACTGGTAAAAGCACATACAGTAGAGAGTAAATATTTATGACGTTATGAATAATAACGGCAGTGTAGTTCATAGTTTTACGACACATATACTGTATAAAGTATTATATTTTAAATATAATGATACTAAATGTAAAACCATTATATGTGAAATATATAACATATAAAAGATGTACAGTGCAGAAAAAACATTTAATTGGAAAAACTTTGTAAAATTTAGTTTACAAAAGTCTATTTTCTAATCTTGCATCTGATGCAAAAATTCTGTTTCTCATAGGATACAAAAGAGTTACTCATATAGGCTGGAAGGCCAGCTTGACCAGCTACTTCCATTTTAAACCAGCTATGACCAACCAGCTTAGCCAAGCTGGTATGTTTCTATAAAAAATATATATAATGCTTTTTTGTCACGACAACAGCCGGATTGCTTTTAACAATCAAACCTGCGATTACAGATAATACTTCAGTAAAAAACATATGCTTGGTATAGTCAAATTGGTGGGTCGGCTAGTCTTCCAGCCAGACCAGCTAAAAAGTGGCCCAAACCCCTTTAAAACTAGCCTGATGTGCCAGCTTAAACCAGGCAACCATCTTAGGCTGGTTTCAGACGTTTCTTTTGTAGGCATGACATGCACAAATGTCAATGTCAGCTTTATTTATATAGCACAAACAACACATGTTGACCATTGTGCTTTACAACATCTCATTATATAAAAGAAATAAATACATTATTAATAAAAACAGTATTACACACATACAAAGTATCAACAAGAGGGATATGCCATGGCAAACAAATGTGTCTTAAGTTGTTTTTTAAAATGCATCTCTGATATATATAGGTAAACTATTCCATGGTGCTACTGCCGCAAATGCACGATCCCCTTTCCAGCTATGAGTTTTAAGTAGGTTTTGAGTTGTTGATCTCAATGTTCTTTCCATTTGATGTTTAATTAATAACTCTGATAAATAAGAGGGTGCAAGGCCGTGGAGAGTGCAATTTCGAGACTCTTAAATCAATGTCAGATATTTCATCTTGGCCAAATTCCTCAGATGAAAGAAGCTTGACTTCACAACATGATTTATCGGTTTGTTCATCTTCAGTGAACTGTCAATAAAAACGCCCAAGTTTTTAAAACATTCTGTAACGTTCATTGACAGTAGGCCAAAATTGAACTCTGTTACACCCTTCGATCTTTTGGGACCGAACTCTACAACCTCAGTTTTATTTTTATTAAGGTATAAGAGATTATAAGCCAACCATGCTTTGATATCACAGAGGCAGGACATTAAAGGTTTTAAGCAATTTCCATTTACTAAGGGTAGGTATATTTTTAAGTCATCCGCATAGCAGTGGAATGCTATTTTATGTTTTTTTTTAAATATCCCCCACTGGGAGCATGTAAAGTCAAAAAAGTGTAGGGGCTAAAATGGAGCCTTGAGGCACACCACATGCAAGCGATGTCAACCTCGATGTTTATGATCCCAATCGTACTGCTCTATCAGTCAAATAAGATTTGAACCAAATGCATATTATAAAGGTCAAAGACATCACAATGGTTATTTTACAAAGCCTTCTCCAATGAAGTCTGAATGAAACCCTTTATGCATTTATGTTTTCTTCCCAACTTATGATAAATTATCATTTATTTTCAAAATCTTAAATAACACATTTGTAATTGATCAGTAAATGAGCTATTGCATTTTCAATGAGGAAAAAATATTTCTTGTACGTGTGATACAATATTTATGAGCAAAATGTCAGCAAAAGACATTCAGAGTAATACAAATGTTCTGAATTCCTTATAAATTTTAATTGATTGTTATACAAGTTATACATAAAATACATTTATATATCAAAATAATTAAATACAATGCACAAATATTTTTTTTATAAACAAAGCTATTCAAAAAAAGAAAGTTTTTTCACAGTGTTGTTCTTAAAATTGCAAAATCACAACATTATCACATTTTAATGGAACATTATTCATAGTTTAACATTACATTACTCACTGACGCCAATATGAATACACGTCATATTAAGCATTTCTTTTTTAAAGGGATAAATGATGGTAAGCTCACAGTATAAAACAAATGCTATGGAAGTCAATAGGTACCATCAAATGTGTGTTTATCATTATTTATCAAAATATCTTCTTATAAATAATGACAGAATAAAAATGTTTAGGTGAACTATCCCTTTAAGCTGTCTTCTCCAGCTAAGACCGAGATGGTGTGTTTTATCTCTCCACAAAGTGAAAGTTGACCTGTCTATCTGCCACAAGCACTGTGCGATTGATTGCTTGAACCTCACCTATTGTTGGGTCTGGTCTGATTTCAAATAACTTGATTATCTGTAAGGAAATAACAGTCAATAAGCCTAATTTATAATATCTAAAACATACAAATGCTTAGCATGAAATAAATCGATTCTTACCCTGGCCAAAGCCAGATACATCTCCAGTTCAGCAATGCGACGACCAACACAACCTCTGACTCCAAAACCAAATGGGATCGACCCAAACGGGTTGGGCCTGGCTCGGCCATCTCGGAGCCAACGCTCAGGTTTGAACTTTCTTGGCTCTGGAAACACCTTCTCATCTTTGCTTATCGCATAGTGGCAAATGGTGAATGTTGTCTGTATGAACAAACACATATATAGCCATTCTGTTTTTTTAAATGTTTTTAAGAACATAAAAAATTATTTTTACCATTTTATTGAAAAAGTGTCCACCAATGACCACGTCATTTTCTGCCATGATACGAGAATTCATGGAGATCACAGGATACATTCTGCATAGATTATGTATACACATTACAGTCTTTGTATTATCATTTTTGTTAATAAAGTTGTATAAAATGCTCTACCTCAGTGTTTCTTTAATGACAGCTTTTAGGTAAGGCATGCTGTTGACTTCCTGCGCAGTCGGGACTCTGTCACTCTTTACAATGCGGTTTACCTCCTCATACAGAGTAGCTTGAACTTCTGGGTCTCTTGATAGCAGATACAAGGTCCACGTCAAAGTGTTGGAGGTCTATGAATTGTAGACATAGTGGCTGTATTAAGTATTTTAACACTTAATGCGTACTTAAAAATGTATGCATGTCTTACATTTATACATCTCTTACATATATGTGCATTACGTTTATTAAGAATAGCATTAGTCATTTAGCTGACAATTTTATCTAAAGCAATTTACAAATGAGGAAAATCACAGAAACAACATAAGTCCTCAAAGGTCAAACAAGTAGAGAAAGAGGGAATAAAAAAATCATAAACCAGATTGTAAATCCTGTTGGTTAAGTGTCCTTGCAACAAAAAAGTGAAATGCAATAATATTCAAAGACTTTATATACAGAAAGTGTCCAAAAGTGTATGAATTACTATAGCCTGCATGTCCTTTATTTTTTAAAGAATTAAATACACATTGAGTCACATTAAATCCATTCAGATGAATAGCTGGGGTAAATGTATCTTACTGTATCCACCCCACCCAACAGCAGTTCAGCAATGCTTCCATAAATCTCTTTTTTGGACATCTTGACATTAGAAAGCAGGTAGGTGAGATACTCCCCAGCAACCTCCTGATTAGCATCCACACGCTTTTGAAGATCCTCCATCTTCATGTCAATCAGTTTAACAGCTAGACAAAACCATAAAGCATTACAAATCCTGAGCAATGAGGTGCAAGAGTCTGCCCCTGATATAAGAATGGTAGCAAAACATTTTTATGCAACAAAACATATATCAAATCTCTGAAAAAAGCGTACCAAATTTGAATACGCCGTCCCAGCCATTGAGGTACCGTCGCCAGAATGGTAAGTAATCACGAGTCCACTTTGGCAGCATTACTACAGGCATGGTGTAGATGAACATTTGTGCAATGGAGTCAATAAAATCTTGTGTCTCGGCAGGGATCTCTTTCTCCAGGCAACCAATGCGTGTCTCAAACAGAATAGATGATATGCCTGAATGAAAAAACGGCAGTCAACAACTAAGGCCAACTACAGTAGGGCAAATAGATATGTTCTGCAGTTGATTGAAATGTTTGTGTTAAAATACATTTGAAATGAGCATGCATCTTTATCATAATGATAATATAAAGACCTTGACGTATTTACCAGATTAATGTCACAGAGATAGGGCTGCAAGATATACCGAAAGGATCGGAATCCTGTGCATATCACAATACACACATCACAATTGTTTGCAATAACTGAATGATTATAATACATAAAGTTTTATGTTGATGCAGACAGCGGAGAGACTGGTGAGAGATAGAGACTGATGCTTTCTTTTCCCAAAAAGAATGTGAAACATGTATGTTGTTGTATCATTTCCTGTTTTTAAATATATTTTAGAATTCAAATAGATTTTACAAACTTAAAGCATTATTATATCGCACATCATATATCGCAGCATCATTAAGCAAGTTACATTTTCCTAAATAGCATGCAGCCCTAGTCAGAAACAAAGTAAAAACTTGACACCATATTGCAATTCATACACTCCAACCTGGCAACCACTGTGCTGTGTTTACATTGTATCGTACATGTATTCAGGTTTTGCCACATACAGCATACAGGTGCTGGTCATATAATTAGAATATCATCGAAAAGTTCACTAATTCCATTCAAAAAGTGAAACTTGTATATTATATTCATTCATTACACAAAAACTGATATCAATTTTAGCATTTTAGATACTGAATTTGGGATTTTAAGTCAGATATATCATCAAAATTAAAATAAATAAACATTTGACATATATCAGTCCAACCCGTTCACCTTTTGAATGGAATTAGTGAAATAAATCAACTTTTTGACGATATTCTAATTATATGACCATGATTTTGAGCAAAGTCAATTAGTTTTTTTTTATTCTGTGTTGTTACATGCAGATGCTTTTTCCTATAACTTAAAGTGTGCTTAATGTTCAACATCTTAATTCGTGTGTTTTTAGGGAATCGAACCCATGGTCTTGTTTTTTCTAAGCAATTTTGGAAGTGAATACCTTCGAGAGAGAAGCGGTAAAGTTCATTGGTCAGATCAGAGACCAAATCACCAGAGGTGCTGACTTCACGCAGATGGTAAATCCTTTTGATGAAATCTGTGACCACCTCATTAATCACATCCCCATACTGAACCGAGTCTTTTGGATGAAGCATACGTTTGTTCAGCACTGTGCGCAGCTTGTACCATTTTTCTCCTTCTCTGTTGATAAACATATTATTAAAACCCCTTCAGATATCTTAAGTTAGGCATTAGCATACATAATATCATACAGTTCTATATTCTCTAATGCACTTTGGCCTTTCATGATTATTAGGCAGCCATACATAAAGTAATCCTAAATCTTTATGCAATCACATACAGCACATAACTCTTTTAATAACAGCACTGTCAGCACCAATTAAAATTAATGAATGCACTGAATTTGCATTTCATTTTCTCAAAAAATGTATAACCTTCTCAATTTAAAGGTTTAAATTTCCATGATCTCAAACTAAAATAAATAAAAATTAACTGTTATTTTAAAGGGACATTCCACTTTTTTTCATTCCACTATGCTCATTTTCCAGCTCCTCTAGAGTTAAACATTTGATTCTTACCGTTTTGAAATCCATTCAGCTGATCTCCGGATCTGGCGCTAGCACTTTTAGCATAGCTTAGCACAATCCATTGAATCTGATTAGACCATTAGCATCGCGTAATATCACTACGCCTGCTGCAGCCATGTTACATCAGCAAAGTCCTTGATTATTACGCCTAAATGAGAGTATAGTCCTAACCATATCTGTTTAGAAAATTACAGCTTTTAATTTTCCGTCGGTCTTAGTACACAATGTAACTACAGAAGAATCAAGTTTTAAATAGGTGAAATATCGAAACTCTTTGGTTCTTTTTTAGCACGATGCTAATGGTCTAATCAGATTCAATGGATTGTGCTAAGCTATGCTAAAAGTGCTTGCGCCAGACCCAGAGATCAGCTGAATGGATTCCAAAACGGTAAGAATCAAATGTTTAACTCTAGGGGAGCTGGAAAATGAGCTTATTTCCAAAAAAAGTGGAATGTCCCTCTAACTAGCTATTTGGTATGTAGAAAAATATGAACTCCTCTATAACCCATCTTCATTCAAATATGACCCTAGTTAAAAACTAAACCGACTAAACATATTTGTAATCCCAATACTGCATTAACATTGTAATAATCATTGACTGCAAACAAACTTATTTGTAACGACAAATAATAGAAAGTATTTTTACTCTGTAACTGGGCCGTAGCCGAAGCCTCTCATGTCACGGTATTCTGTCCACACAGTCATGTCACCTCTAGAGGGAAACTTTTCATCTTTTCTGAGCAGTTCCTCCAGTAAGTCTACACTGTTTATTGAAATGGTCTTATAGTTTCCAGCATTTACAACGTACATGGGACCATAAAGCTGTTTCTCGTATAACTGGGGAGATGACACACACAACTGATTAAAAATTTATGCAAAACCAATTTGTGCGTTACATTGAGTAAACATGAGACAGAAATCAAATGTAGTATAATTTAAACATGTTTCAATTAAAAAAAGATTGTCTGTAATGATTTTTTTTTGTCACGATTGTGACCAAGTGCATATGCTGAGAATAATCGCTGAATTGCTTTTAATAGTCAGACCTGCAAATACAAATAATATTTTATCAAAAACACACAGCATAATACACTCTCAGAGAAAAGGTACAAAAGTTGTCACTGGGACGGTATTGTACAGATATGTACATTTGAGGTACCAGTTTAGTACAAAAGTGTACTTTTTGAAAATACCGCTCCTGTGACAAACCTTTAGACTTTCTTGTACATTTTTTTCTAACAGTGTATCACAAACAAACTATTCACAGTTGTACTTGCTGTGGTATATTTAAGCATTTGGTCTCTGTACCTGCATCTCATGCGTGCGATTCAAGTATCCTTTAAACAACAGTCTGCACATCATCCTAAAGGTTGTGATCTCTGGGAGATCAGATGCAGTCTTGAGTTTCCTCTGGCTGTCCTGATCAGTGACAGCAGCACTTGCATTACCCACTGGCCTTCTTCTGATGTCCACAGCTCCTGTGCTGGACCTGAGAAAAACAAATCCATTTCTTCTAGCAGAGTTCACTGCGAGATGAACAGCCATCATGAAAGCAGTGGAAAGAATGTGGAAAAGCAAGATCTTGTCGCGCTCAAGAGGGAGAGGGAGGTGGGGCTATATCCTCTCGGGTTAAACCTTTATTCTCAGATGTAATGAAATCTTGCTTGTGGGAGTACACACCATTATCACAGATACAATACACAATTCAACACCATAATATAACACCACAGGTGCTCATGGAAGATATCAGTAAATCTCTACTATAAAAGGTTTTTGTGTGAAATGGAGGAAAGAAAGTGATATATGTTTTGGAACATGAGCATGACTCAATACTGAACTATCACCCATATATCTTAAACAGAGCATACTAAACTAAACAAATAGCAGGTTTCTCTCTGTAAATTTTAGTCTTATTCATAAAAGAAATTTGCTTAACAAATATATAATACTTTTTAAATCACAAAAGAAGTTAAACAAATATGATACTGACCTTAAGTATGTTATTTGATTTCTTTCCAACCTAAGTATGAAAAGCATATTCAGATACCCTTAAAGGTGCAGTGTGTAATTTTTAAAAGGATCTCTTAAAAGAAATGCAAAATAATATACAAAACTATATTATCAGTGATGTATAAAGACCTTTTAAAATTTACCGTTATGTTTTTATAACCTTAGAATGAGACGTTTTATCTACATACACCGAGGGTCCCCTTAAATGGAAGACGCCATTTTGTGCCACCATGTTTCTTCAGAAGCCCTTAACGGACAAACTTTTTAACTAAGTTGTCTCCGACGATGAAATGTTTGTCCTATGGTGGCTATCGTAGCTTCTTTATGCATTTCAAAAACGAGGGTTGGACAGTGGACTGAGTTGTTGGTTGCAATTCGCAACCTCACCACTAGATGCCACTAAAATTTACACACTGCACCTTTAAAGGGGACATTTTACAAGGCTTTTTAAGATAAATCTTTGGTGTCCCTAGAGTGTGTATGTGCCAATTTGTAGGTGCGAGCAAATATGTGCCATTTTGGATGTGTCCTTTTAAATGTAAATGAGCTGATCTCTGCACTAAATGTCAGTGTCAAGGTTGGATAGTGCAGATTACGGGTTGGTATTTTCCACTTATGACAACAAAAGGGGAAGCCAAATTTCAATGACCTATTTTTATACATGCTTGCAGAGAACGGTTTACCAAAACCAAGTTACTGGTTTGTTATTTTTCAAATCTTCGAAGTTGATACAAGCACTGGCGACCCAATTATAGCACTTAAACATGGAAAAAGTCAAATTTTCATGATGTCCCCTTTAAAAAGCATGAGGAAAAAGCAAAAAACTGATGCAAATTTGTGTGATGTCATTCATTGAATAACCTATTGTGCACAAAAATGGCAAATGCAAAATATATTTTCTTTATGTGTCAATCAAACAATCTCTTCTTGTTTAAGTGAGTGGTTCATGGCCAAAATAAAAAGGAGAGTAGTGTACTCCTAACCCACAACAATAACAGAGAAGACATATTTTCTCTTCGCTGGATTTTATTTTTCAAATGTATTGAAAGTCATTGAAATCCAAATAATGTAAATATGAAATCATCTGTCTGTCAGTCTCTTATCAGTTCGTTTTTATCACTTGATCTTTTCATCTCATCGCTCCTTGATCTCAGCAATGTTTTCGATGGACCCTGCCGGGTCTGTTTTGTATAGCATGAAGTGTCCTTGCACCTGAGCAGCACTGAGCTCTGTGTGAACTGCCAGGGCTCGCTGTGCAAATCTTTCGGCCTCGGACGAGGACTCTCGAGGGTAAAATCTCTTAAACATCTGAATCAGTTGCCAATGAGAGCAGTAGCCCACATACTGCTTCATATCCACACGGCCGGGTCGGACAAGAGCCGGGTCGAGTCTTCAGAATATGGAGAGAAAGGAAAATATTAAGATATACAACAGAAAAACACACGGGTGTTCCCACACTTCATGAACTATTATGATTTTCCATTCATTTGTGACCACCCAAAAAAAGTCCCAATGAAATTACAATTAAAAACTTTTATATTTTCTGTTTTTTTACAGATGACTTATCTATGAGCCTCATTATTTGTCAAAAATGTATGTGCCCTCATAATCTTTAATTAAACATGCAAATCTCCTCCCCTCCTTGAACTGATCTCTCTTTACTTCCAGTCACGGGGTATGGCAGGTGAGTGGGGCCCAGGAAAAGATCGAAACATGACCCAACGATTCAAACTATTCTCGATGGACAAATTCAAGTCCACCCCTACCGTTTTTTCAGACGCCATTTCACTCGGATATACGTCATGAAGGGGGAAAATATAAGACAATCGCTACTTCCGTTTTATTGTGACTTTAGGTGGCCTTATAATAAAAAGCTTGGGGTATAGTGAAAGCAAAATATGTTTTAGAGTTTGATAAACTTGATATGTCTTTTACACTATAAATTTAATATAGAAAATGTTTGTAAAGATGCTCTAATGATTCGGTTTTAAAGCATACTGTGCATTGCAAATTGCCAAAAAGCAAAATAAGAGCAGAAGCAAATAACTATACCAACTTTTGACCTGTAAATCCTGACTGTCATGATTAATGTCTTTTCCTCAAGGTCAAGGTCAAGGTTTATTTAAATAGCACCTTTACACAACACGAAGGTTGACCAAAGTGCTTCAGAAGCAAAATAATAATGCAATAAATCATCTAATAAATTAACCCATCTATGAGTAGGCCTGAGAAAAAAGGCAAGTTTTAATTGATGCTTTGAAAGCGTTTAATGTGGGAGTAGCTCTAATTGTGTGAGGAAGTGCGTTCCAAAGTTTTGGGGCATAGACTGAAAAAGATCCATTTCCTTTTGTTTTCAGGCGCGATTTCGGAACATTTAAAAGTAACTGAAATGAAGATCGAAGTGATCTCTGAGGCAAATAAAAACATAAAAGTTCCGATATATAAGTAGGGGCGAGTCCATGTAGAGCTTTGAAAACATAAATAAGAACTTTAAAGTCAATTCTTTGTTTCACAGGGAGCCAATGAAGAGAGGCCTGATTTTGTGAAATGTGTTCTCTCTTTTTGGTCCCTGTCAATCTGTAGACGTGACAGAGATGACTGACTAATTCCAGCGTACAGGGCATTGCAATAGTCAAGCCTTGATGATATAAAGGCATGAATATCGATCCCCAAATCCTTAAAGTAACGGATTTGCTTTAATTTTTTAAGTCGCTTTAGCTGAAAAAACTAGCTCCTCTGACCACAGAGTTTATTTGTTTGTCAAACTTCAAATCAGAGTCAAAAATGACCCCTAGATTTTTAACATATGAATAATGTTTTGACTGAAGGTGACTCAAAGTTTTACTGTGATTTTCGATCTGTAGCTTAGAACTAAACAAGATAACCTCTGTCTTGTTTTCATTTAACTGAAGAAAATTTTCATCCATCCATCCCTTTATGTCCTTTAAACATACACTCTAAAAAACAAACGGTGCTATATAGCACCAAAACAGTTGCTTTGGATCGTAACGATAGAAGAACCATTTTTAGTGCCATATAGCACCAGTGAAGAACCAGTGAAGCACCAGTGAAGCACCTGTGTAGAACCATATAGTGCTATGTAGAACCATATGTGGTGCTATATGGCCCCTATATGGTTCTACACTGGTGCTTCACTGGTGCTTCACTGGTGCTTCACTGGTGCTTCACTGGTTCTTCACCGGTGCTATATGGCACTAAAATGGTTCTTCTATCGTTACGATCCAAAGCAATTGTTTTGGTGCTATATAGCACCGTTTGTTTTTTTAGAGTGTACTATCAGAGAACAAACAGAATCACCACCCAAGTCTAGTGGTAAATAGAGCTGGGTATAGTGCTGCACAATTAATCGCATCGCAATCGCAATCGCGATGTCAGCCTGTGCGATTATATGACAGCAAAATGTTGCAATTATATTAAATAAATAAATGTGTGGCCTTGTTAACACAAACCTTCTGATAACAGTTTGATGATTTTTCTTGCTGTTTAAAAAAGAAAGAAAAACTAACAAAAAAGGCAGTGCACGTGTGGCGTGCGTTGTCACTTGTGTGTGCGCAGCGCGGAAATACCAAAGCGAAGATGGATGCAGAGGAGATTGACAGTAATCTGGTAGCTGAAAAAAAACCTCTACATCTGTTGTATGGCGGTATTTTGGATTTAGGATTACTGACACTGAGCAGTTGCTACATCACGTGGCAATACTAAAACATTTCTAGTTTTACAAATACACAATTTTAGCATTATCCCTAAACTGTGTGTGGATTTTCCTTAAAACCCATCAAGTTGACTCATGATACCATTTATTATAATCGCACATCGCAATGTTAGCATCAATAACCGCAATGGGAAAAATTACCCAAATCGTGCAGCCCTAGCTGGGTATCATCTGCATAGATGTAATAAGAAATCTTATAACGTTCAAAGATTAGACGCAGAGAAAGCATATAAAGAGAAAATAAAACAGGACCCAGAATCGAACCCTGAGGCACCCCACAAGTAATTGGTATTTCTTTCTTTCTTTCTTTCTTTCTTTCTTTCTTTCTTTATTTATTTATGTCCCCTAAGGGCAATTGGTTGTACAGCAAGACCAGCACATAAAGAACAATTAACACTACATTAAAATTGTACATTTAAAATCAGAATAAGAATAAAAATACACAGAACAACACACCACAAGACCAGTCGACTACCTGCCTCCATATTCTCCCCCTCTGCCCAAATTTAGCAAGGAGATAGAAGTAGGCCTGGGCGAAAAATCGATTTAATTAATTAATTCGAATTTTTTTGTTGTGGGCGATTTAAAAAATAAGTACTTCGATTTTTTTGTAATGGCGCATTTTTGGCTACCCGGGGCTTCCGTAGCGTTATTATAGCAACATCAGCAACATCATAGCACACGTGAAACAGCATCAGCAAGCGACACCATCGTCATCATAACACAAACACACGAAACGGCAACAGCAAGCGACAACATGGCTACCGGTGAGAGTGGGAAGTTTGTTCCAAAGAAAGGAATAAAATCATTTGTCTTGCTTTTGATTAAATTAAAGCAAAATTTGCTTTAAGTTGTCTGCCGTTTGTACTTATTGCTTTTCTTAATAAGTGGGGGGGGGAATCGGAAAAAATCGGAAGTCGAATTAAAAAAAATAAAATCGGAGATTTTATTTTTAGGCCAAATCGCCCAGCACTAGATAGAAGTAGGAATAAATGAATGTTTATACCTATTACTCCTAACCGGAGGGAATCTTAACCGAGATCCAGAAGGTAAAAGCTGAAACTCAGAAAATAGAGGATGTGAAGTAACCGTTTGGATGGATTGGGCTTTTCTGACTACCTGTCTATTATATAATTCGGTAGGGTGACTCTGCTGAACTCCTAAAATCTTACTGCTAGTATTAACTATTTTCACCACTGCAGTTTTTGCCTTCACACCAAGACTGCCATACCAGCACAACATAGCAAATGTTAAGACAGACTCAATATAAGCTTTATAAAACATAGTCATCAATACTCTGTCAACATTAAATTTAGACAATCTCCGTAGACAATACAAGCGTTGCTGGCCCCTTTTGCAAATCTTCTCCACATGTACATTAAAATTCAGCTTGTTATCAATTTCGCATCCCAGATATTTGTATGATTCCACAATCTCAACCTCCTGATCTTTAATTGTCATTATCTTTGTGTAACTTTGATTACGCCTAAAATCAATATTCATCTCTTTTGTTTTTAAAACATTAATTTGCAGGAATGCATTGTCACACCACTGAATAAAATCGTCTACTACAGGGCCGTGGTCATTTTCATCTGCACGGAGAAGACTGACAATGGCTGTATCATCTGCATATTTTACCATAAGTCTATTCTCATGCCTGCTCCTGCAATCGTCAGTGTATAGAATGTACAGAAGTGGAGAGACAGACAAGCTTGCAAGAGTTGGTACGAAATTTGCAGCTTGTCCCGTTTTCATATTCTTTCTGCTCTTCTGCATGTTTTTCTAATAGATCTAATATCTTCATTCAGGCAGGGCTGTTTTTCCCATTTAGTTTTCTTTACTTTGAGAGGAGCAACTACATTTAATACATCAGTACAAGAAGTATTGAAGTTAATAACCATGTCCTCAACATCCATGCCATGTGATACCAAAGCAACTTTGCATAGCATGGACTCAAAACTATCATAACTGTCTATTGATAAGAGTCTACACTTAAACATATTTTTAAAAATAACAGCAATTCCACCACCCTTTCATGACTTTCTGGGGCGACTAAAAAAGTTGCAGTTCATAGAAAGAAGTTCTGAAAAGAGGCTTTGATCATTTTCAGTGAACCAGGTTTGCTTGCTTTTATCAGAGCTGATCTTATTGACCCCACTTCATTTGCCTGCTCTTTTGCAGAGTACGTAGACAACTTAGATAGAGCCCGAAAATTATTCCTTGTTATTCACAATGTAATGTAAACCAAAATTTAAATTCTGAAAAAAAGTACAACAAACAAGTCATAATGTTAGGATTTACCTTTCAATGAAATTTGTCGTCATAAACACAATTCGAGCCTCTGATGACGCCACTCCATCAAGAGCATTCAGAAGTCCACTGAAGGTAAGTCTTCCCATGCCCTGATAGGCCAGTGGATCTGTCCGACAACGCAAAAACAATCCATGATAACCGTTGTTAACCATTAGCATTATAAGATACATAAATCAAACAAAAAAGTATTTTTAGTTGTAAAAAAATTACGAGAATGATTTTTGGGGGATTCTGATAATTGCTAATTGATAATAAAGGTGTATTTTACTATAAGCAAAATATAAAGTGTGATCTCTTAATGTCAATTTAATAAACAAATACTTTTCAGCTCTGCTGTAAATAAGTTTTTGAGTAAGAGGGATTGATATCTAGAGACAGCATATGGGAAAATGACTGGGTTTCTATCAACAGAACTGCCTATGGTACTTTTATCGAGGCAGGAACATACTTTCAGTGGGCAGCAGGTCCCGGCTGACAAAAGCAGCATCTACGTCCTCTAGCAGGATGATGCTTTGCTGTGGAGCCACGCTGAGCAGGTGGTTGAGACGATCATCAGACAGACTGCGGTCACTGAGACTCATCAAACAGATGCTGTAACCCAGCTCACCCGCCAATGCTGTTCTGAAATACCACAAAAATCCAAACACTAATATTATTTCATGTTACAATTACAATACATTTTATATTACAATACATTTATGCATTTGGCAGACGCTTGTATCCATTTTATGTGTTTCCTGGAAATCCTTTGCGCTTCTAACGCAATGCTCTACCAGTTGAGCTTCAGGAACACAATATGTAAATGATATTTGCATCCTGGTGTAAACAGTAAAATAGTCTCAATAAAATGCACCAGGTTCTGATTTTGTCTACCAACTAATAACATCCTACAGTTATTGAGCTATCATATAAAAATATTAAAGCCACAATATGTAAGATTTTTATACTAAATTATCAAAAAACCACTTGCACTGTGTATTATATTATATTGTTGAGTTGTGCCACTGTTGCAGCTAATTTGTTATGATAGCATAAAATTATGTGATGTAACGTACAGGTTATAAAACCTTAATTCATTACCTCATTATTGAACATTAGTGAATTTCTGGAAGGTAAAAACAACAAAGTCCCATTCTCCTTCATCATAACATCAATGTCATAACTCTTGGCCTTTGTTATTGTGTTGTTATAAAATAGCGACCTCTAGTGGTGAAGATTCTATGTATTGGGCTTTAAACTAGTTTAGATTAAACATTTGTGTCTTTCATCAGGTTGCAGTTGCCTGCCATGTCAGAAAAAAAATATTATAATAATTCACAGCATCTTTGATGTATTAAACTGATATATTGCTTACATAAAGCTACTCTTTCCACAACCTGGAGGTCCATATAGCAGATAGCCTCTCCTATATGGAATACCTGTGTGAAAAATATTAATGACAGAACTGAAATTAGAAGTGAAATAAAACACGAAACAAACAACAAAGCAATCTCAATAAGGAAATAGCAGGAAGTTTCCTCTGATATGGATTTATACAATGGTTTGAGGATTTCGTAATGCGGAGAAATCATATTATCCTTTACCTCTGTCAGTATACCACGTGGGATTTCCAATAAACTCTTTTACATCATCCACAATCCTCTCTGTCAGCCCATTTTCCAGCACTACTGAAGACAGGGGTCTTCGTCGCCTTGGAAACCCAAAGGGCCTCCACTCTGCTCCGAGGGCCGTGTACATCACAGTCCGGCCCTCTTCCTGCTTTAATGCAAGTTCACGAGCTGCAAAGATACAAATGTTTTCATTCATTTGCACATTTTCTCATTCATTTGCAAATATCTGTCAGCTGTCCATCCCTTCCTGACCTTCCTGAAGTATGTTAAAGAATATCTGCCTGTCTCTGCCCAGTGCAGTGAAGGTGACAGACTCCCATGGAGTGCCAGTGTTGAGGTCCAACATCTGCTTTTCTCTGGTTCTCTCCACTCGGATCCACTTTCTTCCGTACCTGAAAACACAGAGCCTCAATTTGAGAGATTATCCAATAGAAATAGTAGTAGATGATCCTTGAGAAGATGCTAAATAGCATCACATTAAACAAACCACATTACAATTAAAATGATAGCACATATTTATTGACTGTTTATTAAAGTAAGACATTATTAAAATTGTGATCTTACCATATAATGTGGTTGCCTGGACTTGGGTGAAAGTCAAACTGTGTATGGACACGCCCACTCTCATGCTGCATATAGGAGGTCTCCACACTCAGATGCTGTGTATGTTTGGCATGTTTAGTGATCCAGCTTAACAACCAGTGATAACTTTTATCTTTGCTAGGGACCTCCAGTGTGATCATATAATTTCTCCTGAAGAAGATCATTCCAAACTGTGCCCCCTTTCTGGCAACTGCAAGTGCTGTGCCAATACCCACCAGCCCAAAACCTGCCCCAAAGTAAGGGTTGTCCTTCAGTGCTCCAATAAAATCTGACAGGGTCATGATGAAGGTGTCTTCAGGCTCTCTTAAGCAATCATGAAAAGTCTTTTTGTCCTCTCCATGAAATATTTATCCTGCATATATAAAATGGGATGAAGCGATTTACATTTTAAAAGTTAATGTGATGTTATAATGTTGTAAAAGCCTTCAGACTGATGATACATCAATATGACCAGTTCAGTTGCTATACAATGATAACGATTGCTATTAAATAAATTCAAAATACTCACAATAGTACAGTGTCAACACCGCATTTTTTATACACCATTGTCTCTGTTAGTTTAAAATAAATAATAAAGATGTGAATCTAACAGACGCTGAATTACAGAACAAACCCTGCCTACAGCACCCAAGCGTTCTCTCTCATTGGACAGATCACATGGCGACCTCTATGTTGCTTCCGGTGTTTAGGAAAATAGTTCCGTCTTAAATGTGTTTCGCATTAATAGTTCCGCTGTGGATATTAAATCTCAATATTTTCTATATTTTTCTTTAAGAAAACAAATATACATACAGAGACATATTATGGGCATTTTGATTTAATCATTTTAAATAATGTATACAACATGATTATGTCTAACGTGATTTGTCACTTTGAACTGAGAAAGCACAGAAATGGCGCCGCTCACATCGTTTCCCTCAAAACAACAGCAGTAGGTAATATCTATTTAACGTAGGTTGTTATTTTATATATACGTTATACATATAAACGTAATAAGTCTTTTTGATCCAAATTGTTATTTAGTTGTGTCGCCTCTTTTTGGTTAAGAACCGTGTTGTTGTTTATTTGTTTATCAGAGCGAATGCAACAGAAATGTCCGCGCAGTAGGTCAGAAACGTTTTCTGCGTGTAACGTTAAACCCTCTCCTGGTAATATTTATCTCACATTATTCATTTGTTATGTTGAACCCCAATGCAAAAATAAAATCCAAAAAAATATCCCGTTCTGTGTACTTAAACTGTACTAAAACCATGCAAAAGGTCTGCTGCCTTTCTTTTGTTATTTGACCACTGTACATAAACTGTACAAAAACTATGCAAATGATTTACTGCTTTTTATTATGTTATTTGACCACTTTAGTTTATAGGCTTGTATGGTATTTCAAGAAATCAGTAAATAATATTCAGTAACAGTTGTTATTTGTGATGCAGAGTAATTCATGTTGCCTTGGGAGATTCATGGTCCTGATGCTGTAAGAGTTTCCTTCCTTAACCCCTAATGTTATTTGGAGATTTAAAATGGAGCAGCAAATGTCTGGATATGATGCCGCTAACCATGTGGAAAATGACAATCTTACAACACACGATACATCTGAAGGTAAAATAAATTATATTATAATAATCAAACCATATATTAAGCTAAAACCAAACTATATATATAACTCTTTTTTGTATTAAATATTAAAGTCTACAACAGTATTCACTACAGTGTGTCATTATTACCAATAGTAAATAAAACAGAACACTGTAGTGTACATTAACAAAGTGTTGTAACTACTATAATATACTACTACAGTATATTACAATTTATTCAAAATTACAATAGTAAACTTATATTACTATACTATATTATTTTTATATTTAATTTTAATGAATACTACAAAAAACTTTTGCAAGTTAATTAAAATAATGTAATGTTAAAACATTAATTTATTTATAATTTCATGCATTTAAGCATATATAAACCAATATATCAGTAAGTCTTGAAAATCAGATTGTCTTATTTTTTTACAACCTTGTTAGTTCATAATAGGAAGTGTTTTATTTTATTCCTGTTTTAATTTTGCCTCATTTGAATGGGACAGATAATCCTGTGCTACCAAGCAGGAAAAAAGTAGCCAAAAGATTGAAAACATCCAAAAAAAGAAAAAAGTCTCCCTCTGTTATCCAAGAAAAGTCTACATCTGAAGGTAAACACAAACCATGATTTTGTTTTCTTTTATGCCCTTTATGAATAACTGTTATCCCGTATTAACTAATCCTGTCTGTTCCTGTTCAGTGGGTCATGTTGCAGAGGGCACCGAACACATGTATCGTACCCACATCTGCTCAGAATGCAGACGATGCTTCAAGTCTCGCTCCCATCTGATGGAACACATGCGCCTTCATTTCCCTGATCCCAGTCTGCAGTGCCCCACCTGCAAACATTACTTTACCAGCAAGAGTAAACTACGCGTCCACATGCTAAGAGAGACCGGACAGAAACTTCACCGGTGCCACCTGTGCGAATACAAAGCTGTGGAACGTAATTCTCTCCGACGGCACCTTGCCAGCGTGCACGGGCACCAAGATGATGACGCTCACAAAGAAGAGCTGTTTACGTGCCCAACTTGCCAAGAGACGTTCAATCAGAGTCAGGCTTTAAAGAGTCATATGAAGTCCCACAACAACACACAAAAAGGGCAGCCATTGCTCTGCTTTTATAAGGGCTGCTCATTTCAGTGTACAGAAAAGAAGAAGCTTCAAAAGCACACGTTAGAGGCTCACAGAATCGAGGCTGTGGGGTGCCGCCACCACTCCTGTGGTGCCGTTTTTGGGAGCCAAGACGACATGGAGAAACACTTTCGCACGCATCAGGCCTACCACTGCCCGCACTGTGACTTTTCCTGCTCAAATAAAAATCGCTTTCTGCAGCACAAGAGACAGGGACATCTAGGGAAACAAGAGCTGAACTGTAGTTTTTGTACTTTTTCCACTCTCAACCCTGTAGAGTTCAATCAACACGTTGGCCGCTTTCATGCCAATGAGAAAACGCAACACTGCCCGCAGTGCAGCTTTGTGACGGCACACAAACGGGTCCTCAAAAGACACATGCTGATGCATACTGGTGAGATACATACCTGAGATACCTCAATTTAGCTGGATTCTAGGCATCCTTTGTGTAGAAAAGGCAATCCCATGATTCATTGTGACAAGCTTAGTGAATGAAATAAATCCCCAATGGAAATTGAAGTGGGAGTAATGTAGATGTAGATTTAGTGATGAACATTTTTAAACTGAGCTGTTAATTCATGAATTTGTATTTGCAGGCGAAAAACCCCACAAATGTACGCTGTGCGACTTCAGATGCCGTGATGAGACGTACCTATCAAAGCACATGCTGACACATTCCAACGAAAAACACCACATGTGCTCTGAATGTGGATATGTTACCAAATGGAAACACTATCTGAGCGTCCACATGCGTAAGCACGTGGGAGATCTGAGGTATTGTTTTAGATTTTTTTGTAATAATTATAATGTGATGGGTACTCATAATACTGACCTGCTTCTCAACACTTGCAGGTACAAATGCAATCAGTGTCCATATCGTTGCCACCGCATTGACCAACTAAACAGCCACAAACTCCGTCACCAGGAAAAGTCCCTGATCTGTGAGGTGTGCGCGTACTCCTGCAAGAGAAAAACTGAGCTGTGCAGGCATATGCAGCTCAAGCACTCCACAAATGCAGACATTAAACCTCCTGTTTACCAGTGTAAATTTTGCCCTTACACGACGAAGCATCGGCAAGCCCTGCATAGCCATGAGAACTGCAGACACACGCGTACGCGCATGTTCAGCTGCGCGCTTTGTCGATACACCACTTTTAGCAGCACAGGTCTCTTCCTGCACAAAAAGAAAAGCCACGGATATGTACCCGGAGACGTGGGGTGGCTCGAGAGGTATGCTGAGAAAGAGAAAGAACTAAACTCGACGGATTTGACGCGGAGCTTTTTCTCCAAAACTACGGCACCTCAGACTGCAGATTTTGAATCTGGGGAACAAAACGGTAATACAGAAGATCCCAATGAGACTATCGATGACTCGATAAATAATAATGAGATTGATAATAAGGAGACCAATATTGTACCCCCAAGAGAAGAGGCATGTAAGCTTCCTGAAGAACAATGTGACACTCCAGTTTTTACTGCACAAACAAGCACAGATAGCACACAAGTCATACTTTTGCCTGCTGAGACAGAAGAAAATACTACTTTTGATGTAGGCCATGCCGGATCTCCATTACATGCCCTCCACCAGAACTCCCCAGAGCCAACAGCTGAGGACGAAGATGACAGTATTTCATACCGCGAGGTCCAAAGTGACTCTGAAAATCTGCCACCGGTCACAGAAACTGAGAAGGACAGGGTGGTCCATCAGGAGATCCCAACTTCTGAATCATCTGCTTCAGAAACCCGTCTGCAGGCCATGAGGAGGCAAGACAAAGACCAGGCCGAAGCCCTTGTATTAGAGGGCAGGGTGCAAATGCTTGTCGTCCAGACACGAGACAACATTTACCGGTGTAGCCGCTGCTCTTACGTGACTAGAAAACAAGCAGCGTTAATCCGACACAACAGATCATCCTGCCAGGTGATGAAAGCAGCACTACGTTGTCAGGACTGTGGCTTGCAGTTTAAACAGCAGCGTTCTCTGAACACTCATCGACTCAGGAAGTGCCGATCTTTAAAAAAGACATTTAACACAAACACTACGAGTACATCAGGGAGTAATGTGTCCGATCATGTAATCGAGAGTAATTCAAAAGAGAGCACTGATATTGTTGTTAGTCAGACTAAGCAACCCCAAATTACTGAGATCATTGGAGATGATTCAATTGAAAGCACATCACAGGACAGTCAGGCATCTGTCAAATGTAGAAATAGCAAGAATATCAATACTGAGACGGAGGGCTCTGTAAATTATGAGATCTGTGGTTACATTGAAGATGACGGTCGTTTTACCTGCAAAGTATGTCGTTTTCAATCGATCAGGAAAGTCACAATTGATCGGCATTGCGCAGCATGCAGGAGAAGAGTACGCAACAAAAGTCAAACTGAAAATGAAGAGAATTTTGAACCGGATGAAGATCCTAGTGACTCGGATTATCGTCAGGATGAAGATGAGGAAAATTACCCTGAAAGAGATTTGTCAGAGGAAGAAATACCACGAGAGCCCAAACCTCGATTCTCATGTCCCAATTGTCCTTTTGTGTGCCATCAGAAGAGAGCGCTATCAAGTCATGAGATAAAGGGTTGTTTAAAACCAGGAGAACTACAATGTCCACACTGTTCATTCGTGGCCAAATCTGAAAGATCTCTAAACCATCATGTTTTAGGTCACAGTAAGGACAAAAACGTCACATCAGGCGTACTTCAGTGCAAGCTCTGCTCCTTCACCTGCAAACAAGAGCGTTGCCTGACCCAGCACGTTGCCATGAAACACGAGGGAATTCGACCTCACCAATGCCGCTTTTGTTCGTTTAGCACGGTGCGCCGCTACCGCCTAGAGGCCCATGAGTCCATGCACACGGGTGTTGGGAGGCATCGCTGTGAACTGTGTGGCCAGACGTTCGGCACCACATCCAGACTACGTCTGCACCATCAGCGTATCCATGACAAACACCCAACACATTTTTGTTCTTTTTGTGACTACAAGGCGTATAACTTTAATGACATCAACAGACACAACCTGAGCTGCCACACTGGTGACCTAAAACACCAGTGCTGCCAATGCAACGCACGTTTTAGCTCAGATATTGCCCTTAAGCAACATTGCAACCGCGTGCATCAGTTTGCTAACAGTTTGTCTTGCGCTAACTGCAGCTTTACTTGCAACCGCCAAGCTTCTCTTAAAGCTCACATGCAGCGCGACCATTCTCACATTAAGGATGGTGCAATAACAGAGGATTCTGGCACTCAGGACGGTCCAGATAAACAAATCAAGACCTCCGTTACCCATCAGTGTTCGGTTTGTTCCTTCAGCACTCATAAAAGACTCCTTTTGGTCCAGCACATGTTAGATGAGCACGAAGGTGGGCCACCTGCCGAAAAAACTCTGAAGTGTGACGTTTGTGGTTTCTCCTGCACCCACCAATTGGTGTTTGATCAACATGTGCGTTCCCACGGAGGAACCTGCCTGTTTAAGTGCACCGAATGCGAGTTTTCCACTAGGAATAAACAGAAGATTACTTGGCACATACGGGTACATACTGGAGAGAAGCCTTATCGCTGTGAGAAGTGCAGCTATGCTTGTGCCGATCCCTCACGGTTACAGGTACAAATCACTGTTTTATATAAATCTGGCCTTTGATTGGAATTTATTGATGCTCCCTTAACCTAATTCAGCTTTCTATTTAAAGTATCACATGAGGATTCACACGGAGGAACGTAAATACCTCTGCCCAGAATGTGGATACAAATGCAAATGGGTCAACCAGCTTAAGTATCACATGACGAAGCATACAGGTATGTATCTGAAGAATAACAAAGTTTTATTGATTTTTACTTTAATGTGTGTGTGTTTATCCTCCTCTGTGCTTCAACAGGAGCCAAGCCGTATTCGTGTGAAGACTGCGAGTACCGAACAAACCGCGCAGACGCTTTGCGTATCCACCGGGAGACGCGCCACAGAGATGCACGCTCCTTCATCTGTGAGAAATGCGGCAAGGCTTTTAAGACGCGCTTTCTGCTAAAGACTCACCAGAGAAAACACAGTGAGGAACGGCCTTACGTTTGCGCCGTATGTCAAAGGGCGTTCCGCTGGCCCGCAGGTCTCCGACATCATTACCTGTCCCACACCAATCAGTTGCCATTTTACTGCCTCCACTGCCCCTACAGGGCCAAGCAGAAATTTCAGGTAGTGAAGCATCTTCAGAGACATCACCCTGACCTGCCTGTGCAAGACGGTGTGGGTAAAGACCAAGAGGCCTCTAGCATGGTTACACAAAAGACTTGGATTACAGAAGATGACTCTCAGAAGGGTGGCCAATCTGCGTTAGGAGACATTCAAGCAGGAGACATATAGTCATGCATTGTCTTCTGTATACATAGATACAACAGTTTGAATATAGAGCATGATAAAATATGACAGTATTACATGCCATTAACATTCATGGAAACCACAGTAAATAAACTTTTAAAATTTGTTTATTCCTGTTTATTCTTTTAAAGAAATGTTTTTTAAGGTATAATGAATTGATGATAGATATTCATACATGATGAGAGTAATGGAAAATTTGGTCATTAATAAAGAGCACCGTTACCATGCTTAATTTATATTAATTCAGATTATGCATTACCTTAAAAGGACGGTTCACCCAAAAATGAAAATTCTGTCATAATTTACTGACTCTAATGTTGTTTTAAACCTATTTGAGTTTTTTTCTGTTGAACACAAAAGATATTTTGATAAACTATCATAGCTGCACAGTTAATGGTACCCATTGACTTCCATAGTAGGAAAAACAAATACTATAGAAGTCAATAGGTACTGTCATCTGCAGTGTTGGGGGTAACACATTACAAGTAATGTGCATTACGTAATAATATTACTTTTCTGAAGTAACGAGTAAAGTAACGCGTTACTTTATAAATGTACACATTAATTTAAGTTACTTTTTAAAAAAAGTAATGTGAGTTTCTTTTCAGTTTAATTAATTCGATAAAAAAGAATGTTCTGAATTAAATTAATCATAGTCACGCAGAATTACGCAATCTATGTGCACCTTAGCGGGAACAGTTTGAGTCAGAAATGGAAATGGCAGGCCAGAGCTTGACATTTTTGTGATGAAAATATGCAATTTCTGAATGCAAAACTTCATAAAAGACACATGCAAGGCCTGAAAGAGATCAAGCCTGATAATAAAAAAGTAAGAAAAAGTAACTTAAAAGTAACGTAAGCATTACTCTCCATGAAAAGTAACTAAGTAATGCAATTAGTTACTTTTTTGGGGAGTAACTTAATATTGTAATGCATTACTTTTAAAAGTAACGTTCCCCAACACTAGTCATCTGTGTGCTTACCATCATTTATTAAAATATTATTGAATAATTCTGTTGAAGACAAAGCTATTTTCATAAATGGTGATAACTATGCAGTTGACTTTACCCATTTACCTCCATAGTAGGAAAAACAAATATTACTGAAGTCAATGCCATCATTTATCAAAATATCTTTGTGTTCAACAGAATTAATAATCTCACACAGGTTTAGAACAACATGAGGGTGATGAAATGACAGAATTTTTATTTTTGGGTGAATTACCCCTTTAAACCACTTTCTACCCTGACTACTGTTGATAACATTTAATAAAAACTAAATCGATTTTTCTTCAAGTTTTTCCGTATCTATATAATAAAATAATAAACTTTATATATTGCATAAATTATACATTTATATAGTTACAATTAGCATTTTATGAATGATTACAGAAGGCACTATTAAAGGTGGGGTGCACAATCTCTGAAAGCCATTAGGTGTGTTCGACTTTATGCGGTGCTGCGCAGACCGTTCGGCGGCTGACTTGAAGTAATTTTGTCCGACTTGAGCTGGCGCTGAAGGCACATGACTGTGTCATATGGTTTTAAAGAACCGCGAGAGCGATTTGAGATCAGCCGATTGAGTTAGCCAGCGCAGTTCGCCAAGAGGAGCTGCACAGGCTGTATCACGATTGGTCGGATTCACTGCATGACAACAATCACGTGTGTTTCGTGTGCTTTTGATGTAGCTGCGATGTTATATTGTGTCATCTTCATCAAAATAAAATGGATAAAAAATGTAGTTTGAACTTTATTCTTGTAAAAACAGCCTCTTCTGTCCCATTCAAAACAGTATAATTCACGTTTTATGTTGTTTACATCTTAAAAATCCTGTTTACTGCGATAAAGCAATCAAACGCCATGTAATCAGCGAAGCCTGATGTAAATGCAGCAAACTACGGGAACCACAGCGTGTCCGACTTCACGTCTCCGTTTTTAGCTCCTAATCTCGTCGATCGGTTACATCCAGCCGATGTCGAACACACCTAATATTGACATTTGAAATCACCTAAACAAACACACCCCCACCCCAATAGAATCTGGACCTTCTTTTGATAGACCCGCCCCTCACATCTGCAACCCAGGCAACAATGTCGGTTAGTAGACACGCCCCTTACTGCTGATTGGCTACAAGTGTGATTTGGTACTCGGCCCGAATTTTTTGCATTTCTCAAAAATCATGCACCCCACCTTTAAAACCAAGCAAATACTATACTGACTAAACTGCTTTCCTTTTTAGTGCATGTTTGAAAGACTTTTCTTTTCGTTTCTTTCTTTATATAATTTACAGCCAATTTTTCCTGTACTAAAACTACGACTACAGACTGGTTTGCTGTTGGGATTGTCTTGACTTGTTACAGTATTTAGGTCAAACTCCTGTAGTTTGAAGCTCTGTGATTGTAATATGAACAAACAGGGAAGATGGAGAAAGACTCGTTCCGTCTTTTGACAGCAGATGCACATGACGATACCCTGGAAACAAAAGGATTTTGTTATTTTTCAGGACACCGTGACCAATATAAATGACCCATACAAAGACCCATAACCGGTATTTTCAGTTTGTCTGCCACTGTTTTAATAGTCCTACCTGGTTGAATAGAGGTGAAAGGAAGAGTGTATTGTCCTATGAAATCATTCCTTGATGCTTTATCATAGTCTTCAACTACAAAACGAACCAGTGCCAGCTCAGGGGTGTGGATTGTGAACTGCAGAGTTTCGTTCCAACATGGATTAAATCCTATTCAGGTATAACATGATAGAAAAATCAATGGAAGCACATAATGCACTCTCATTATTATTTCATGCAGCATTTTCATGTGACTTGGCACTACTTCCAAGCATTTGTTTACTTCCTTACCATTGTTCTCAATGTATTTGGTCTCCTGTTTGGTTTGGTCCAAAGGAACGCCATAAATTTCCACCCGTACAAAAGGGTCTACAATGCACCAATCTTTTTTACTTAATTTAGGGAGCTGTTGGGCACTAATAACCTACAAACCGAGACAGAAAACAGCAATCAATATATGAAGTCTTATTACCAAGAACTACTAAGAAATATTACTACACTTACTTTAATATAAAACTGTAAAGGGTGATAATTGTCCCGTTCAAGCGGGTTATCTGGATCAAAGCATTTCTCTCTGTTGCGCAGGATCTCAGGTTTTAGGACATAGCCGCAGTGGCTATTCTGACTGAATAGACCATCATTAAGATCCATTTCCAATCCTGCTGTCTGGAAGTTTAATGCCACTATAGAGCAGAGGTACATTACATATTGCAGATTAAATTTCCATTATCTGTGTTTCCCTTCTCCTATTTACATCACGTTAAGTGTTAAAAATGCTTTCCTGACGTGCTTGTGCTATTATATCCTGAAGTACATATGGAAGTTATTGTGTTTAATAAAATTTCCAACATACTAACCAATCTGGCACCCTATGTTCCACATGTCCTGTGGACAATAATTTGATGAATCTGTCCTAATTCCACTTGGATATATTCTGCTCAACTGCCTGGTGTTATGTAGCACAAAATCTGGGCCTGAAATGTGAAAAATAAAAATATGAAAATATATCTATCATACAGAAAATGTAATTATTTGCACAGAAAAAGAATGTGTTTAGCATGAAGGTTAATTTCATTGTCAAAAATGGTGTTTCTTAAAGGTAAAGTAGCAAAAAAAACTTAATTAAATATACAACCAGTGGCGGCCGGTGACTTCTTTTTTTCGAGGGCGCACGATGCGAAGTTCGTCACAACATGTATGTAGCCCGTCGTGTGTGGTTCGTAATTTCAAAATATGTGTTCGGCGCGTAGAGTGAACCTATGTGCATCACGTGTCTTTTCAAAATAAGTGCCTACTGCTGATGCGTCTTAAGGGTTTATGATAAAAGAGACGCTGGCGTTTGCCAGATACTCGCATAATCTCATGTGTAATCAGAGTTTTCTGTTAAGGGAGTGTATAGCGTGTGTTTTGTGAACGTGAGCGTCTCTTTTATTCATAAACGTTTTTTACGCGTTATTTAGACAAAACACGTTATACACATGGTTCACATGATGCAACAAACACATATTTGAAAACACGAGCACCACACGACACTCCGAACACTTATTTTGAACATGCGCCCCTCAGAAGAGCAGTCACGATCTGCCACTGTATACAACACAACTTAATCCCAAATCCCAGACTAAAATGCATGTTTGAGCTGCCTTAATTTAAACACACTTTATACTGACATATCCTAACATATACCAGTGCCATTGTTTTGTCTCATATGTTCTAATATAACTAAGACCTAGTCCTGGATTAATCTAAACCCTGTCTGAGAAACCGCCCCTAAACGTGCAAATCTAATTAAAATGTTAAGTATGCTAAATGATGGGTTGAAATATTTAGATATTTGGTATTTCTGACCTGATTCCTTGGAATATTTACGGACTTTAGACTCTGAGAATGATGACATATCGTAAGGCTTGGAAGAGTTAAGTGTATGTTCAAAGCCTTGGAAATGTACGCTCTTACAGAACACAAGGTCTGAGAGCTCCTTGCACAGTTTTTGCTTCACTTCCTAAATAGAAGTAAAAAACAATGTAAAATAACACAATTCACAGAGCAACCTTTAATTTTCTCAATAATTTTTGACACATTATACCTTTCCATTTGTTGGTGGGCTCTCTGATGCTGCATTGTCCTTGTTCATTTCTGCAGCTTCGTCCTCATCACTTACTTCACCTGTGAGGTTTTCCGACTCAATCTTCTTTCCTTTCAGCAAGATTTTATTTTTAAGTGCCTAAAAGAAATAAAGCCATATATACCTGCTTGACCAACCTGATCTCATGAGAATTTGTTCCTTTTATATATTTGGCAAATTTGTATGAATTCATACAAAGTGAATTGTAAAAATAAAGGCCCAATTTTACTCTTAAAAATGATGTGTTAATTCTTTACACATTTTGTGCTACGCTTTTTGAAACAGTATGTGTCATTTTAACACATTATGTGTCATTTTGTGTAGATTTTTTATTAAAATTAATAAAAGTGACAACACAAGTTGTGTTAAAAATGTGTTGTTCCAATAATAACACAGAGATGTGTCTAATTTGGGACAACATATTTAGTGTTTTGACTTGATTGTGTTGTTTTAAAACACATTCATCTTAAGAGTGTTTAAAAAGTATAATGGCACCCCACCCCTAAACTCAATGTCACAGGGTAAAAAGCAAATAATAAAAAACGTGCAAATTTGGTCATACAAATTCATACAAATTAGCCACGAACTGCCATGACATTGTCTTGCCTTCACATGCCATTCTTATAGATATTTAACTTCAGTAAAACATTTGGGTTATTTCAACACAGGTTGGAATAACATGTGGACAAACCTAACTACCACTGGGTTAAATTAACCTAGAAAATGTCCATATTTAATGCAACCATGGGTTGAAACAACTCAGTATAGGCTTGTTAAAACCCAGTTGTTAGATTTATCCATATATTAAATGCATTTTTTAGAGAGTATCTACATGTTTAATTTACACTAAAGAAACATTAGCCTTAAAAACTGTATTTTCCTGTTTTGATACTTTTTCCTGTCAAAGGACTATATGTAATTCAACATTTAAACACTGTATGCAGTTTTGCAATCCGTCACCATCAATTGTTAATGAACGTGTGCATTACAGTCCACAAGCATTAAAATCATAAGACATTATTTCATCCAAGTTTTCAAATGGAAGAATGACAACTTTTAAAGCGGTTGTGTACTGCCATTAAAATCTATTGATATTTGTATGGATTAAAGTACTGAATGGCTATCCTGAGCTCACCTTTGGGGAAGGAAGTTCACTGGAGTCTCTGGCATCTTCTGTGGTCGTCATTAACATATCACCCAGGATCTCTCTGAAATGTCGAGCCATTACTTCCTGCTGCTCTATGCTGCAATGGTTTTCTATGGATATTATGAGCGGATACTCAGACACCTAAAAGTTTAAAGAATTAAAAATCTGAAATGGAAATAATTCTGGCTGCAAAAATAACCAATTTTCAGTGCATTTGTGAATTTGTGGAGTCTTAACGCTCACCTTGAAGGCATATTGTGCAATAGCAGCTATTACATCTTTAAGAAGAATCTTAGATGTGAATGTGTGTCCATGATAAACTATGGGCTCTCCATTTGATCCATTCCAGCAGTCCACCTCTACACACCTGCATCCTCTTATGAGGGCCCTTCAAAGAGTCAAAATAAAAAAGGCAGTTATGAACCAAATATTTAAACTAAATATTTCATCATTAAATGCCTAGTAGTCTATACTATTATCTTCTAGTTCCTCTAGTTTTAGGAAGTCCTCTATTTTAGGGAACTTTTCTAGTTCCTCTAGTCTTCAGGATTGTCTCCAGAACATATGACTTTCCAATAAATTACGTTTCATGGCTTATTTATTTTATTGCAACAAAAATACCTGACATGAAAATGCTACAGAAAAGACAAATTAATAAAAAAAAACATTCAGACCTTTAGCAAAAACAGCCCTAGTGACACCTCAAGTAAATACACAGCTGTATTACCATGTGTAAGCTGAACTTTATAACTCACTTAATGTAGGCCTCGACACTGCTGGGCCCTTTTAGTTGATCTTCCATCAGGTACGTGTTGTGGGAGGAGTTGATGAAATAGTGGACGAGAGGCTGGCTCATGTCTTGAAAGATGTCTTGATGCTCTGGATTGAAGATGGAGCCCTCAGGAGACGCCAGGTACTTTAAGAATCCATCGATTGACATACAGTGATTCATTTTGGCTGTACAGGGAAACAGAAAGAACCATTTGCATCTATTATCAATCATTACCCGGTAACCTTGAGTTAATGACCAATGTACTGTGGCTCAATGATCCAGACCCATCCTGTTCCTCTGGGACACCAAACAGTACACAGTTTGGATGTGTCCTATATCTGCATACCCATTACTACTAAAAACGTCATGAGTTGATTCGGGTGTGTACGATTAGGAAGACATTATGTATGCAAAAACAACCTCTGAGCAACAAAACTTTCCTCTGGGTAGCCAAATAGTTAGGTTTAGTATCATTGTACTTATTAAGGATTTTCTATAAGGGTTAGGCAATAATCCATACCTGTGTCTGAAGGCTCATACTGATCAATGAGCTGTAGTGCATGTTCGTAACTGCTCTCCCCCTCCAGCTGCTCCTCCCTGAGGAACTCCTCCAAATCACACTGGGAGAGATTCTGTCCATCACTGGAATACTCCTGAAACAGCTCCAGCACCTCTTTCCTTTCCGTCAGCATCTTGTAAAACTCCACAAACTCCTCATTCTCCAAAGTGTCCGACTGAGATTTATCTGCTTTCTGTGAAAAAAAAGTAAATGACCGAAGTCGATGAGTCTCGGTCGGATAAAGGTGGAAATGCAGGTAATTGCATGTGAACAATGGGTGCGCACCTTAAAAAGATAGCTTGCGTGTTCTTCATTCATGTCGATGTTCATCATTTTCAGCAGTTTTTTTGCTTCCTTAAAGTTCATTCTGCCATCTTTGTTTCTGTCTGCCTTTAAAAACCAATCTGAGATCCATCTGAGCAAATTGGCTTAGGAAAACAGAACTTCAGCGTTAATCTATCTAATGTATAATTAAATAATTGTATAATAATTTTTATTAATAATTTAATAATAATAATTTGATGTAGTTCTCAATAATTAAATAATTGTGCTCCTGTATAGCGCAAAAGGTTACAACAGCGCTTTGAATAAAAGCATCTGCCAAATACATAAATGTAAAAAAAAAATTATTCATTTTTAAGTGCAATAATTGGGTCCCCAGTGCTTGTATCAACCTATAAAATGGGAAAAAGAACAACCCAGTAACTTAGTTTTGGTAAACCATTCTCTGCAAGCATGTGAAAAAATAGTTCATTGAAATTTGGCTCCCCTTGTGATGTCAGAAGGGGATAATACCGCCCCTTAATCTGCACTTTCCAACCTCGACACTTGATATTTAGTGCAGAGATCAGCTCATTTGCATGTAAAAGGACACACCTTTTTGCTCACACCTACAAAGAGCCAATTTTAATTCAATTCAATTCAATTTTATTTATATAGCGCTTTTCACAAAAGTCAATTGTTTCAAAGCAGCTTTACATAAATAGAAGCAGTGAAAAGCACAGAAAAACAACAGATAGCACAAACATGATATAATAAATTATCTATAAGGTATTTTGAGCTCTAAGGACACCAAAGAGTTCTTTCACATTTTAAAAAAGTCTTGTGTCTTATATACTCTTTTAGTATATCAATATAATATAAAATATGATATTAAAAAAGACCGAACCATGACTAAAAATCAATTCATGGCCAAAACAAGGGAATTTTTTTTAAAGATTTTGAGAGGCTACATTACTATAATGTCTATAATAAGGATACTGGTCTTGTTTGGTGCCCTCATCCATGTTCTCCATGTTCTCCATGAGGGTTCGGATGCCCTGAATCCAGGCCTGAGCTTCTTCTGCTGACTCAGCCACCAGGTCCAGGTTTCCCTTGCGTCCACGGAAAACCACAGTGAAGCAGCGATCAGCG
This sequence comes from Paramisgurnus dabryanus, assembly GCF_030506205.2. Classification (NCBI taxonomy): domain Eukaryota; kingdom Metazoa; phylum Chordata; class Actinopteri; order Cypriniformes; family Cobitidae; genus Paramisgurnus; species Paramisgurnus dabryanus. Next base: position 10,531,788 of record NC_133351.1, read on the forward strand.
GGAAACTCATCTGCCACGCTAAGCAGGGTCTCTGACTGATGGCCGTCCCGGACCACCTCTACATCACTGATGGAGACTGAAAACCATAAAGATTATTTCACAAATATGGTGCAAAGTACCATGCTTAATCTTCAGAAGATACTGTTTTTCAGCTTAGAGGTCCAATGTATATATTTTTTTGTGTGATTTTATTTTCTAAAAAAATAAACAATTCATATACAAAAATTAAACAAAATACATAAAATTATAAAAACAGAAAATAGAATAAAATGTGTAATAATTGTATCATAATAAAATAATAACAACAAAAGTGGTCCCACAAGGGCTTACAGGTAGAATAAGAGTTTATTGCCCAGCTGGATTTATATGTGATAGTCTTGCAGTCCTCCTGAAGTTTATAGTGACGCTGACGCTTCCACATACGAGACTTGACTTTTCGCAGTAACATCCCTGCCTTCATGGTCTCAAGGACATTTTTATGACTCTCATCACCTGTAATAATAACACAATAGTTAAAACCAGCTACAGTGAATAAATGAACCCCTATGAATAAACTGGTTTTTCTTCAGTGATTTGCCATAAAATGTAATCTGATCCTCATCTAGGTCACAACAATAGACAAACACAATATGCATAAGCTGACAACACGCTCTAAAAAAAGCTGCTACAAAGGTCCTATATGGCATTTAAAATGGTTTCCCTGATTACGAGCCAGTGAACCACTTTTAGTGCTATTTATCACCATTTGTTTTTAGAGTGCACACAAATAATTCTAGTTTCTTGTGTCTTTTTTGAAAACACCCATTAAACATTCACAGTCCTGGAGGAAATGTAAATGAACCCATAGACTAATTACTTTAATGAAAACTAATTTGTGTTAGAAGCTGGCAAACTGGAGTCCATTTAATAAAATGAGTTTAAAGGAGTGGTTTATTGCTGCTTGGATTGATAAAAAGGCACTCAAACATTTTACAATTGCTGTCCAGCTCTTATGAACCATGGCTCAGAAGAAGGAGCTCTCTAAAGATATCCATCAGGCTAAAAAGGTGTTAGATCAGGTCTCCACACCAGACAAAATAAAAAACGATACAGCCCCGGGCACCAGATCACGTCAGAAATGTAAATTTATTTGTTTAACAGGCTTCTGTCAGTTAAGAGGTTGATCGATCGTTGCTAGAAAAGAACACAAGCAGGACATGAGACGAAGGTTTTGAAGATAAAATAGAACAGAGTTTTATTGATGGACATTTTCAGTTGCATATGTCTCAATGTTCATAGTCTTACCCGCATGAATTCAGCACGCTCTGTTATATCAAAATTGCTTAATAGCAACATCCCATAGACCTTGAGCTTCCATACACATTCTCTTTATCTATCTCTGTTTACACAGCTGGACAGCTCATGAGGCTTCACAAATATAAGACTGAACAACCATGAAATTAATAAGACATATAAAATATAGAAATATAATGAATAAATGAATGAATGAATAATATAATAAAATATAGAAATATAATGAATAAATTAATAAAATATAGAAATAAAATAATAAATGAATAAACATAATTAATAAATGAATTATAAAAATGATAATAATGAAATGAATATTAATAAAAATAATATTGAATAATCAAATAAACAATTATATGGATAACTAATGATTATGATGATTATGTAAATAAATGAATAAAAATCAACTAAAAAACACAATAATAAAAACATTCTGCACGTGAGGATCTCCTTCAAAGGGAAACAAAATAATCTCAAAATGTTTAGACATCCATCAGTCAACAGTTGTGAAATTGTCTATAAACGAAGACAGTTTAATACTGTAGCTACCCTTCCTAGAAGTGGGCGGCCAAGCCGAGATAATTCCTAAGGCACAACGCAGAATACTTAATGAAGTAAAGAAAAACCCACACGTAACAGCTAAAGGCTTGAAGACATCATTGGAACTTGCACACATCTCTTTTCGTGTGTCTACCATACGTAAGTCTTTGAACAGGCACAGTGTACTACTGGGAAAATATTTTATGGACTGAGGAAACAAATGTTTAATTGTTCAGGAAAAATACTATGGCGCCAAAAGGAAACAGCTTACCAACATCAACGCATTATCCCTGGACCACATGCCTTCATTGATGGGAAAATTAATTCCCAAGTTTAACAAAATATTTTACAGGATAATGTCTGGGTGGCTGTCTGCCAGTTGAAGCTCAGTAGAAGTTGGTTGATGCAGCAGGACAATGACCTTAAGCATTAAAGTAAATCCACAACAGACTGGCTTAAGAAAAACAAAATGCACCATTTGGAGTGGCCTAGTCAAACACAGACCTTAAACTCATAGAGATGCTGTGAAATAACCTCAAGAGAGCGGTTTACACCAGACTTGTTAAAGTGGTTTTGTAAAGGGTAATGGGCAAAAATTCCTTCTGAACAATGTGCATGTCTGATTTAGAGCTACTGAAAGCGCTTGCTTAAAGTAATTGCTGCCAAAGGAGGTTTAACAAGCTATTAAATCCAAGGGTTTCCTCTAGCACTGTGAATGTTTAATGGGTGTTTTCAAAAAAGACACAAGAAACTAGAATTATTTGTATCAGCTTATGCACGTTTTTGTCCATTGTTGTAGCCTAAATAAGGATCAGATCACATTTTATGGCAAATCACTGTAAAAAAAGTTCATTCCTAGGGGTTCACATACTTTTTCTTGCATCTGTATTGTGTTTACGAATTACATTTCTTAACAATATATTTTAGGTAACAAACATTTACAGTGCAATAGTACAACTTACAACCATTTTGGGATGACTCCATTTTCTACAATGCTTTCAATGTTTCTGCAGACACAAATCATCATTAATGATCATCTTTTACCACAAATTCAAAGTTCAATTCATATTAACCTAACACATGGCTACATTTACTCGTCAAGAACAAATAGCTCACATACTCTAAAGTAGGGGTGGGCCGATCCAATACTTTGGATCGGATATCGGGTCAATACGGACCTTTTTTGCTGGATCGGGTATCGAAAAAACGGGGCCGATCCAAATCCGATACTGTGCATTACTTGTGGTTGTTACTGTCATGCTACAGAAAAGTCAAACTATTATAAAAGCACCATAAATGTTATTATATACTATATTCAAAATCTTCCTAATATATTCAACAGCCTTATGCGAAAAACAAATGCAAATATGAAGATATTTAAGGTCACAAAACTGAATGGTTTGCTGCTCGCCGAGTTATTACACTGTAGTAGCATGAATTAAATATGTCATACACACACACACAAACACACACAAAAGCCGTATTTTAAACATCTGATTAAAAAGTCTTTCATGTTGTGACAGTTTGCGCAATTTAGTAAAAATGTACTTGAACTTTTTATTTGCTCAGTCGTATGTCCACTCAAAAACAATTATTAAATTTGTAAAAACACTTAAATTCTTTTAACTTGTATCTCATTAAAAAAAAATTCACTTGACATGATATTCTCTTGATTTTGTGCAACATGTTTTGTGTGTATATGTGTGCGTATATATATATTTATGTGTTTATACACACACAATTCTAAATGGATCAAGAAAAATACTAGTATTGGATCGGGATCGGTATCGGTCGATACTCAGAATACAGGTATCGAAATCGTATCGGTAATAGAAAAAGTGGATCGGCCCAGCCCTACTCTAAAGTTGTCTCGTACACGTATACTGTATACACTGGAGAGATGTACTGTGCATTTATTCTCATTAACTATTGATGGTTTGCATTAATATTATCCATCCTTTGGCAAACATGTCTTTATCAAAACCCTTCTGAAACTAAATCCTTGAGGATACTGATATGAGAACTTACTGGCATCATGTAATTTTGGTGCATAGGCCTACTCTCTTTTTTGAAAGATGCTAAAACTTTTAAATTAGGTTGCATGCATAAAAGCCCAATTGTATAAAAAGAAAACACAATGATTTTCTAATAATACATTTCTCTTAAGAGAAAAGGAAGCTCATTCATGCACATGAGAAAAGGGCAGCCCGGCATAACATACTGAGTCATGACTCATGTCTAAATATGACTCTGAGATTCACACGATCCTCTGCTGGCACCATCACCACAATAACACCAAGTAGAAAAAGCAGAATATGAATTTGACTCGTTTTGTTTCCTGTCATTGTTCTATATTAATAAATGCATACATATTATATTATAAAATATTTTTTCTTCTGCTGTGAATCAGACTTTTCAAATTAAATTATTAGAAATCATGGTCACCTTATGAAATACAAAACTATAAACATGCCATCACATGATTTTCAAATATTGTTGTTATAATATTGAGTATTGTTGTAAAATACTCTAATTGTGACCATAGCTACACTATTAATAGTAAATGCTGGCAAACGTGCATAGCACACATCAAAGACAAAAAGCAAGTCTGCATCTTGTAAATGGATTGCTAAAGCAAACAGAGTGTAACAACACAGGAAAAAGGGAATAAACTAAACTCACCAGACTGAAGGTCATCTGATAAATAAAGAGACCACACAGAGCTCTAGAGAGAAACAGTGAGATCTGATGTGTTTCTTCTGCTCTGTGTGAAGTGCTGGGAAAACAGATCTGCAGTCTGTGCTTCCAGTCCACCAGAGTGATGCATACTGTAGCCTGCCCCCTTCCTCGCTCTCTTCCTCTGGCTCATTCCTTCCTAGTCACACCCACCTTCCTTTTGCCCTGCAGTAGTAGGGTAGTTGTTTTCTGGTCTTTGTGAATTTACAACCACTGGATTATATATTATTTTATTAGAATACAGACAGATATTTTTTCAGATTGGTAGTGATGGACAGAAAGATGAAATACAGAAACCATTATAAATCAAACATTATTATTGTGGCCATACTATACACACCTATCTCTGACATTGCCTCAAAAGGGATTTCACCGGACACAACACACATTTACATTGACATTTACATGTAAGCATGTTTTTTCATAGTAACTTACAAATGAGTCAATATGGAAATTAAAGGGAAACACATAAACACAACCAAAAACGTTTTTATTACCAAAAATTTAAAATACATTTAAAAAGTTGTGTTTTTTTTATTCTTTAAAGACACATTGTTGAGTACTGATGTCTTCAATGCATTTAGCAGAAAAAATCTACATAGTATTATTAGAGTCACACTATTTGTTGTACTTGTTTATATATCAAGCATATATGCTTGAGTGCAACAAATAAAACATTGAGAGGAAATGAGAACTACTGTTACAAATAACTTTCCACACACATTACTGAATACATCCTTTTTCTTCTTCTACATCAATACTTGATGATGATGTTTATAAAGTTAACATTTGTAGTTTTTGACTGCAAAGTCAGTAGAGTATCCAAATTCTGATTAATAAACCACACTTTGTTTTGTTACATGGAAGATTGTTTATTTCTTACTGTATCTTATCTGTTATTTTTGCAAAAAAAAAAAATATATATCCAAATTCTGACCAAACCACATCCTGGTGGATGCAGGAAATACGTTTTGGCAAATGAGGCAACACGTTTTCGATCATCTAGAATTACTGATACAGATTTACTGCAACTGAAGCGTAATTCAATCAATGTGGGTTATTTCTGTAGTCCATTTACTTAAAAAAAGTAATTACATTACATATCAACTAGAGAGAGACGGGAAAACACAATGTACACAAAACATGCAATGTGCACAATATTAGGCAAACACAATAATACCCACTGATAGATTTTCGCTGTCACGAAAAAACAAAACGCAAATAATGACGCAGACTTATCGAAGTACAATACCATCATAGTCTTGCGAGAGCGACGCGAATTACACATTTCTCGCGTTATTTAACGTAATACTCCGGTCGGTCTGCGCAACGCCGCATGAAGAAATATATGCGTCATATGATTCTCCTCACGTGACATGTCGTGATGGCGGCTACGTCTGTTTTCCAGAGAGTGAGAACAGGCTCGAAAATCGGAGCCCAGTATGATCAAGAGGGCAATCTTATCAAGGTATAAAACACAAACTTTTACACACTTGTGTCTAACGTTATTTATTTGTGTAATTTTATTGTTGTGAGGGTAACGGTTATATGCATTCCTTTGAGAATGCCAAAAGGTTCAAACAGGCTATAAGTTAATGCTTGGTATCAATGCTTTGTGTTCCCATTTTTAGGGAATCTATAAACGTTTCTGTTAAATTAATGCATGTAAAGTTAAATATTATCTGAGTCCAAAGTAACCAGATCTACGGACCTCGTCACTTTCGGTGTGAGAACGCTGGCGCGCTTGTGCTGCCGCTTCACGCTGGTTACTCGTCGGTTTGTTTGTTTGTTTTGTTTGTTTGACGGCTGATCCGTTTCTGGACATTTTCCTACTGGATATACTTTCTTTCTTGGATATGCTTCTACTGCGAGTCAACATAAATGGACTATTTTCCGTACTACGGTGTACATTTTAGGACATCCTCAGATGTCAGAGTCAGGTGTCAGATATCAGATGAAAAGGCATCAGGTCTTAGAAAAACCGATGTTAATTTTACGAAATTGCACAGTAATTTCTCAGACATCAGATGAAAAGCGGTCAGGTCTCAGAAAAACCGCTATCAGAAAAAACGGAGTCAGATGAGAAGTTATCAGAGTCAGGTATCAGACATCATATGAAAAAAGTCAGGTCTCAGGAAAACCGCTGTCAGAAAAAATGGTGTCAGACGAAAAAGCCTCAGATGAAAAGTTATCAGAGTCAGTTATCAGTCATCATATGAAAAAAGTCAGGTCTCAGGAAAACCGCTGTCTTTTTTTTTGTCTCTTCTGCTGCCATAAGTGATCTAATTGTGAAGTCTAATTTTACATCCTGCCAGCTAGATCCAATCCCCACTGTTTTGCTTAAGAAGTGTGTTCCTGAGGTTGAGCCTTTTATAACACATATAATAAACTAGTTTAATATCGGCCATTGTTCCAGCAGAATTAAAAAATGGCTGCAGTGACCCCGATTCTCAAAACAACTACAGGCCAATCTCAAATTTACCCTTCTTAAGCAAAATTCTGGAAAATTTTTTAAGATCTCACAATTAAGATCTTACTTAAGCGAAAATCGCCTTTTTGAACCTTTTCAGTTAGGTTTTCGCACTTCACATAGAACAGAGAATGCCCTTCTTCGTGTGATAAATGATATTCTTATGTCCATGGATTCAGGGTTAGTAAATATTCTTATTCTTCTCGATCTAAGCTCTGCTTTTGATACGGTCTGTCATGAAAAACTTATCACCCGCCTTTCTAACATCGGTATCACTGGTTCAGCTCTTTCCTGGCTCATTTCCTATATCAGCCACAGAAAATACTATATCACTATACAAGGGCATAAATCTGCCATTGCTCCAGTCTCACAGGGTGTTCCTCAAGGATCAGTTTTAGGTCCACTTTTGTTTATCATTTATATCTCTCCATTTGGTGACATCATACGCATGCATGGACTCCAGTTTCATTGCTATGCTGATGACATCCAAATCTATCTTACCACCAGCTCTGATAGGCTATCCCTGCCTGACTCACTCACAGCATGGATCAGGGACATAAAGCACTGGATGTCCTTGAATTTTCTTAAAATCAATAACAACAAAACTGAAATATTGGTGATTGGCACTCCTACCTCAGTCAAAATAATGGACCTGTCCATTGAAATTGATGGGGTTCATGTTAAGCCTTCTTCAACCGTCCGTAATCTTGGTGTCTTATTTGACTCCACTTTATCTTTTGCCTCTCATCATATTTCTTCTGTTGTTAAAAACTCATTTTTTCATCTCCTTAACATTGCCCGTCTTCAACCTTCTCTCACTTCAGGTGACGCTGAAATTTTAACCCATGCATTGATCACATCACGTCTGGACTATTGCAATGCACTGTTTTTTGGTCTGCCTAAAAAACTCATAGCAAGGTTACAGTATGTTCAAAACTCTGCAGCAAGAGTTCTCACCTCCACCAGGCGTTCTGCTCACATTACACCACTACTGCATGATCTTCACTGGCTACCTGTGGCGTCACGCATTCACTTTAAGATATTGCTTCTCACATTTAAGGCATTACATGGTCTTGCACCTCCATACCTGTCTGACCTATCTGCCCCTATTCTCCTGCCCGGTTCCTCAGATCATCTGAGCTTGGTCTTTTGTCCATTCCTCGTTTTCGTCTGTCCACCGTAGGTGGTAAGTCCTTTAGTGTTAATGCCGCCAAACTTCATACAATACCAACTTTGTCTACCTTTAAGGCCCAACTTAAAATGTATCTCTTCAAAAGTTATTATGCAGGGCTCAACGCAAATATTTTTTTATACTGGCCCGGTCGGGCCAGTGGTTCATGTATTTACTTGCCCTGCCAAAATTTTCACTGGCCCCGGTAAAAAAATGTCTGTGTCACATATTTAAAAATAATAATTCAAGTAAAATATAATTGTACACATATACAACAAACATGTTCCAACTAAAAAAGGTTCCCAACTTTTCTGCTTTACCTGTAAACTGACATTAAATTTAGCAAAATATTGCATCGTTTCTTTCGTCGTGTTTTACCCAAGTAAATGTCTGCTTCCTAGATGTTAAATAATATACATTGATGAAAATATATTTTAGTGACTGAGGGTGAAGCACTGGCCCGATCGGGCAAGTGACAATACTTTTTACTGGCCCGAACGTCTCTCACGCTTGCCCCGGGCAACCGGGCAGTCCTTTATGTTGAGCCCTGTTATGGATAATGATTTTAAATCTGCTCTAATGTGTTTGTATTGTGTATATGGTCTTATGTGTTGTATTGTATAGGTGGAGGTGTTAATGTACTGTATTATACTATGTGAAGCAGCATTGAGCCATGGAAAGGCGCTATATAAATAAAACTTCTTCTTCTGATTGACAGGTGGAGACACGGGAGGATGAGGAGCAGAGCATCAAGCTTGCAGAGATTTTGGAGCTGTTGCTCGCAGCAGGTTATTTTAGAGCACGTATTAAGGGACTATCACCCTTTGATAAGGTACATCGGACTTTAAACATCTGTACCAATACAACATCTTTTTACACACACACATAATTTCAGTGTTATGCGTCTTTTCATTATCAGTCTGCTTATACTTTTAGGTGGTCGGAGGAATGACTTGGTGTATAACAACATGCAACTTCGACATTGATGTTGATCTGCTCTTCCAGGAAAATTCCACCATTGGCCAGAAAATGTGAGTAGGTACAAACCACATGACCTCACATAATCGAGTCACTTACAAAAAGCTGTCCTGCCAGATTAAACAAAATTCTGAGTAATGTTTAATGTTTCTGTTATGTTTGTCTTTTCCATTAAAGTGCTCTGACGGAGAAGATTGTGTCGGTTCTGCCAAGAATGAAGTGTCCTCACAGGCTCGAGCCTCATCAGATCCAAGGGTTAGATTTCATCCACATCTTTCCTGTTATACAGGTATATACACCTGCATACCTGCATCCTCCTAAAACATACTATAAATGCCTTTTTTGATGTCATGGAAACCATAACACTACATGGAAAATTTACTTACAATGCATTTGTCTATGTGGGATACACAGTGGTTGGTAAAGAAGGCGATTGAAACCCGGGAGGAGATGGGTGATTATGTTAGATCATATTCCATCTCTCAGTTTCAGAAAACACATGCATTTCCTGAGGTGAGAAAAACAGAACTATAATTTATTAACACTATGAATGGCACATGAAATTGCTCAATAAACTGTTTTAGTGAAAACTTTTTATTTATATTTTAATACATGTGTTTGTTTCAGGATGAGGAGTTTGCATTAAGGAAGGAAAGAGCCATCAGCACTGTGGTGAATGTTTCTGTGAGTATCTGATATGCTGATTCGCTGATTTTTTTACTGTAGATGTGTACACATACTGTACGTTGTGTGTGTTTGGGTGTAGGAGGTGTATGCTCCTCAGAGGCGATATAAACGTCAGGAGGATGCAGGTGATCTGTTGGATGAGGAGTCTCGGGTTCATTCCACACTGCTGGAGTTTGGCAGGTACTTCATTTCCTTTAAAATAATTTTTCTCATGCAGTTTTTTGTTACTTGCTCAAATTTGCATCTACACTCTTATTTACCATTTCATCAGTTTCTTTTATCTTTATTGGTCTGACGGATAGTTTGGTCAGACAAGCAGCAAAAATCTGAAAAGTAAAAAGCATGAAATTTAATCAAATCAAACTTGATCTCAGCTATATCCGTAGTTGATTAAAATGTTTCGCTGGATCACAAAAATTTTTATGAGATTCATAGGATATTTTGTTATGATAGGACAATATTTGGCACAATAGTACAACTATTTGAAAATCTGAAATCTGAGAGTGCAAAAAAAACAGAATAAAATACTGTATTTTGTTTTGGAATACTATGATTTTTTTACAAATGACATATCTGTGAGCTTCATTATTTTTTTAAAATCCATGTGGCCTTATCTATAATCAAAAACGCATATCTTCACCCCCCTCAAAATGATCTCTCTATACCAGTGTTTCTCAAACTTTTTCAGCCCAAGGACCACTTTATCTTCCAATTTTTTTCTGAGGACCACCTAACAGAATCCCACTCTAACACGCCCCCAAAAAACAACAAAATAGGAAGGATAAGCTAAATTTAAGCTTAGTATGCAACTGTTTTATGTCAAAAACTAATTTTTTAAACACAAATGCAATGCTATGTTCAGAAATTATTATATGAATTTTATTTCATTTGAACAAGTAAATGTGAAATGAGTGTAAACAACAAACTGCACATAGGAAAAAAACTGCAATTAAACATAGTATAATAGCCTAGGTCCCACTTAATGTCATTCCAAAGAGCCATTAGGTTAAGACTGAGGTGGTGGGTATATGAAGTCTATAGTTGTAACTATGGTAACAATAAAATGCTGAAAAATGTTATATTTTGACTCCTCTTTGGTTTAGCCAACCGACCCATTTTCACGTTATAAAAACAGAATGGCAAGAATTGATATCACAGTTTTGCAAGTGCATTAAAAATCTACTTAAATAAGTGACAATTGTATAAACACTTGCCTAGTTTAGGTCATCTTTTGGCGGACCACTGGGGGGGTTTAGGGACCACACTTTGAGAATTACTGCTCTATACTTCCTGTCATATGGTATGGCAGGTGTGCAGGGTCCGGGAAAAGATTGCAGCGATTAACAAATAGCACCCTGACCCAACTTCAAACCATCCAATCAATTCTCTATGGATAAATTCAAGTCTTGCTCTACCTTTTTTATTTAAGCAGCTGTTACACTCGAATATACATCACAACAGGAAAAACAAGACGATCGCTACTTCCGTTTCATGGCGACTTTAAGGTTCAAGTCCAAATGAAGTCCTTTTAACACGTATTAGTAATGAAATGGTTTGTTTTAAAGCTCTCTACTGGCTTACCGATGTATTGAAGTTGTTGACTGAATGGGTAATGATGTAAGCTTTTACTTAAAAAACAAATTTGAATGTGAAATCCCCTAGGAATGCGTAGCAACGCGAAGCTTATAGGTGAGTTTCTGGGCAATTTTGATCGTGATTTTGCCGCATCCACTCACAAAAATAAAGTTTGGATATGAACACTGCAAAAAATGACCTTCTTTGTAGTATTTTTATCTTGTTTTCAGTAGAAATATCTAAAAATTCTTAAATTAAGACGCTTTCTCTTGATGAGCAAAAAAAAAATCTTGAATTAAGTGTTTAAGAAAAAAGTAAATTTATTTCAAGATTTTTTTTCTCACCCCATTGGCAGATATTTTTGCTTGTTTTAACAAATTCACTTATATGTATATATTTTTTGTCTAAAAACTAGACTTATTTTCTTAGGTCATTTTGCTTATTAAGAAAATACATCCAATATTACAACATACAATATTAAGAATTTTTTTGAAATTTCTACTGAAAACAAAACAAAAATATTAAGTAAGAAAGTAATTTTTTGCAGTGAAAAGATTTTGATTTTAACCCTTATAACAATTTTTTTTGCTAAATATCACAATAAAACAGTTATAAATAAGAGTCATCCGGCTTTGTAACCAAACTCTTCATTGCGGTAGGAAATGTACAAATTATCTTCATGAAAAATTATTTTTTTACATAATATACTAATGATTTTTGCCATAAAAGAAAAATCGAGCATTTTGACCCATGCAATATATTTTTGCCTCTTCTACAAATAAACATGTGTCTTACGACTGGTTTTGTGGTCACAAATATTTTGTTACAATGTCTCTTGTAACAATGTGAGCTTGTTCACACCTAGTGTTTTAATCCCTCTCTTGTGTCCATTTTTGACCGCTTTTGCCCTGATTACTTTGAGAGGAAGGTCTATAGGCCAGTCGTTTAAATACGAGCGGGAAAAATGACGTTTTTAAGTTGACGTGCACTAATATTGTGTCAGAGTACCGCTGCTTGTGTTGTTAGTAAACAACATGCTGCAAATATTTTTGTATATGTAAAGGCTTTCTTTAAGAGCAGTTGATGAAATGATCTCTCTTCTGGTATTTCTCTCATGCTCTCTTTCTTCATTTCCACTTTCTCCCTGTCTGTATTTCACTGATCAGTCCGTGTCTTCTCATATCACAGTATATGCAGTGAGTATGAATGTGGTTCAGTTTCTGCCAATGAGAGTGACACAGATTGACTGTTGCTCAGATGTATAAGCTTTGCATCAGCTGCATTATGCTTTTAGTTTTGCATCTTCTGTTTTTCAGACATTGCATCTAAATGTTTTCCTTTGATGTGGGTTTTCTGTTATGTGGTGTGTCACGTGTATAATTTTATGTGGATTTTGATGTGAGCCTCACAGTGTCCATAATGTAAACTGAAGCATCTTTCTCTTCTGTTTTTACAGGCGCTATGGATTTAGCAAACAGTCTAAAGAAGGCACAGTGAGTATCCAACTCATACTGACAGGGATGTTTTAAAACATATGGGTGCCTTAAAGGGATAGTTCACCCAAAAATAAAAAAATTGTCATTATTCACTCTCATGTTGTTACAAACCTGTATAAATGTCTTTGTTCTGATGACCACAAAGGGAGATATTTTGAGAAATGTTTAAAACCAAGCCGATCATGAGCCCCATTCGCTTCCAAGTTATTCTTTTTTCCTACTATAGAAGTCAATGTGGCTCATGATCGGTTTGGTTTCAAACATTTGATTTGGGCAGTCTGGGCATTACTGTCTGGGCACATTAGATCACAGGTGTTTAAAGATAGCATGGCACTGACCTTTGGTTTTTCAGAGCTGTATGATTCACATGAGCTGATGATGTTTGTAACAGGCAGCAGAGCAGAAGCAGGTGTTGGCTCAGGGCACACAAGCTGCGCCACCTGGTATGACCAACGTGTCTGAGGAAGAAGACCTGCAGGCTGCAGAAGAGGTCACCTTATGAGAATCACGTCAACTAACATTGTTACATCACGCACTGTTTATCTATCACTCGCTAATTTTCCATTAACCAAACGGAAGCTGTGTTTGTTTCTGTTATAGCTGAAAATTAAAGCCTTGATGACTGGAATGGCTGCAATGGCTACAGAGGAGGTAGCTTATGAACATCTGCGTAAAACTGACTGGAATTAATTTGTTTGTCATCACTTACTTATTATATGGTGCTTTTTCTAGGGCTTGGAAAGGAAGTACTATATTATTGAACTGAACTGACCATTTTAATTTTGTACAAATGTTTTAACAATTAGTTTACATTTACGTGTTCTGCTTATGAGTTAAACAATGTTTTATTTTTTGTATGCACTCTATTTCTGTGTGTATGTTTATAGAGGAAGCTGTCAGCCAGTACAGTGGGACAGATTGTTGGGATGCAGTCTGAAGAGATCAAGCAAATTGTCACAGAGTATGCTGAGAAGGTAAGATCAGCTTTATTAAAGGTACACTCCACTTTTTTTAAAAAATATGCTCATTTCCAGCTCCCCTAGAGTAAAATGTTTGATTTTTACCGTTTTGGAATCCATTCAGCTGATCTTCGGGTCTGGCGCTACCACTTTTAGCATAGCTCAGCACAATCCATTCAATCTGATTAGACCATAAGCATCGTGCTAAAAAAAAAACCAAAGAGTTTCGATATTTTTCCTTTTTAAAACTTGACTCTTCTGTAGCTACATCGTGTACTAAGACTGACGGAAAATTAAAAGTTGCGATTTTCTAGGCCGATATGGCTAGGAACAATACTTTCATTCTGGCGTAATAATCAAGGACTTTGCTGCTGTAACATGGCTGCGGGAGGCGCAATGATATTTCACAGAAGCCGAAAATAGTCCCTTTAGTAACTTTCAATGGCGGTCTTAGTACACAATGTAACTACAGAAGAGTCAAGTTTTAAATAGGAAAAATATCGAAACTTGGGTAACTTTTTTTAGCGCAATGCTAATGGTCTAATCAGATTCTATGGATTGTGCTAAGCTATGCTAAAAGTGTTCGCGCCAGACCCGGAAATTGGATGACTGTATTCCAAAACTGTAAAAATCTAATGTTTAACTCTAGGGGAGCTGGAAAATGACAAGGCTTAGCTAAAGTTAAATTAAGACGTTTAAGCATCTTTTATAAACATGCCTCAGAAAAAGATCTTACTGGTGTATATCTTGAGACAAATCAAAGGAATTTTCTGTTGAGACATACTCATATATGTGTCTTAGTCTAGGACTAGCCTTTAGCCTTGTCTAAACCAGAGATTAAACTTTAAAAAAAATACTCCTAAGTTACTGAATGTATGTGTGGTCGGGCAGGCCGAGCGTTCGGCTGAGGATCGGCCTGAGAGATTTGGACCTGCACAGCAACACCGCCGTCAACTGGCATCACTCAACAAACAAATTGTGCAAAAAACGAAAGAGCTGGAAGAGGTAATGCACATACCTAAACACATTCATGTACATTCATGCACCTGTTTATGGCTCACATTTTTATTCCTTAACTACTGTATAGGTGTGTGTCTCATAAATTAAAAAGAATTCAATTTTAGTCTGGTAAAGAGGTTCATATTTTTTTGATAAACAAATTTCATGCAGTTTGTTAATGCAAATCATACTCGTATGTGTAGTGTACATAGACGTTCGACACGGGGCTTTCCTGGATTACATACTATGTTGTCCTGTACATGCATGAGTGACCTACGCATGCAAAGTACATGTGGTTACAAAAATCCAGCGGTGTGCGTACATTCCGCATGTACTTTTTTGATGATAAAATTTGCATCATGAACACTGTGCTTATCTTTGACTGAAACGTTTATTTCTTGGATCTGATTGCAACACTGAATACCCATACACAGTTTTGAGAATGCTGATTGGCTACAATCATTGTTTCTTTTTATTTTAGCTGCAGGTCAAACAGCAGGAGGTCAGAGCAGCATGTGAGGATGCTAAAAGCAAACTAGCAGAGGTGAAACACACACACACACACACACACACACACATACTGACAGAAGAGTGGTTGACCTGGATGAATAACACGTGTCTGTTTAGGCCACCACACGCACTGAAACGCTAGAGAAAGAGCTGAGCTCTTTGGAGGAAGTGGAGTCCGAGGCTGATTCTGGGTAATAATCTTGTTCAAGTTGTCATTAAGTTGAATTATCATACTCTCTAAACATCTGCCGTATGTGGCTTTAAAATCAGAATGTGGTGTTTGTTTTTTATATTTTAGGTTGCTGGAGAAACTTCGTGCTTTGGTATCCATGAATGAAAACCTGAAACACCAAGAGCAGACTTTCCGCTCGCACTGTCGTGTATGTTACCATCATATATACTACTGCTGTAGGCGCAGTACTTATATTTGCTCAAATTTAAATCTAAGGTATCCCTGCAACACACAATAATATAACAAACAATTTATTATTATACGACTGTGCATGTATCAATAGGAGGAAATGACCCGTCTGCAGCAGAATATTGAAGAGTTGAAGATGGAGTATGGAGATGATGGCGACGATAAGAAGGTGTGTATTACAATAACAATCTCAGAGTCTGTAATCTGTATTGATTTAGTTTTCCTAAAATAATCCTATGTGTGTGTGTGTCTTTAGGAAATGAATGTGTTGATTGATCAGCAGTACGGTGCAGACAGAGAAAAGCTGCAGAAGATTCGTCTGCTTATGGTAAGGCTGTGGGGAACGATGCTGGTACTTTTTGTGATATGTTTTGAGAGATTTCTCAGACTGATTGTTTTTCTTTGCCGCAGGCTCGGAGGAACCGTGAGATCGCTATCCTGCAGAGAAAGATAGACGAAGTTCCCAGCAGAGCCGAGCTGACACAGTATCAGAAGCGATTCATTGAACTGTATAGCCAAGGTGTGTGCAAAGCATCAATATTTAAAATGCAAATGTACAATAAAAATAGTGCTTACTCTGATGCTTCAACCACACACACAATTTATATTAATGTACCAAGTTTACCAGTTTTACATTTAAGCATTTGGCAGACACTTTCAGCCAAATAGACTTAAAGTGCATTACAGTGCCGTGGTTAACTGCTTTATTAAGCACAGCTGTATTGTCATTTTGGTGTTTTTTACAGTTTCTGCTACACATAAAGAAACAAAACAGTTCTTTACACTTTACAACACATTGGATGACAAAAAGGTTTACCTGGAGAAGGAGGTATCATTTTAAACTTTCTTTTTACTTTATGGCATTAAAGGGCACCTATTATGCAAAATCCACTTTTGCAAGGTGTTTGGACATAAATGTGTGTTGGCAGTGTGTGAACACAACCACCCTAGAAAATCTTTTTTAATCCCCATCAAAACAAAACAGTTTCATTAGACATGCTATTTTGATTCTCTTGTTAATGTGACATCACACTGATAAAGCCCCACCCAATGCCACTGACTGACAGTCCTGCATTACCATAGTTTCCACCCTCAGCAAATTTTACACAGTCTGCCATATCTTAAAGGAATATTCCATTTTCTTCAAAGAAAAATCCAGATAATTTACTCACCACCATGTCATCCAAAATGTTGATGTCTTTCTTTGTTCAGTGGAGAAGAAATTATGTTTTTTGAGGAAAACATTCCAGGATTTTTCTCATTTTAATGGACTTTAATAGACACCAACACTTAATACTTCACTCAACACGTAACAGTTTTTTTCAACAGAGTTTCAAAGGACTATAAACGATCCCAAACGAGGCATAAGGGTCTTATCTAGCAAAACGATTGTCATTTTTGACAATAAAAATAACAAATATACACTTTTAAACCACAATTTCTCGTTTAGATCCGGTCCAGCGCGACCTCGCGTAAATGCGTAGTGACGTAGGGAGGTCACGTGTTACATATATAAAACGCACATTTGCGGACCATTTTAAACAATAAACTGACACAAAGACATTAATTAGTATCATTCCACATACAACAACGTCGGAACGGTCCTCTTTCAACACACTTGTAAACACTGGGGTGTTCGTCCTCTGTGACCTCTTGACGTCATGACGTATTGCGTGAGGTCACGCTGACGCTTTCAGGACCGGATCTAGACGAGAAATTGTGGTTTAAAAGTCTATATTTGTTATTTTTATTGTCAAAAATGACAATCGTTTTGCTAGATAAGACCCTTATGCCTCGTTTGGGATCGTTTATAGTCCTTTGAAACTCCGTTGTTAAGTGTTGAGTTAAGTATTAATTGTTGGTGTCTATTAAAGTCCATTAAAATGAGAAAAATCCTGCAATGTTTTCCTCAAAAAACATAATTTCTTCTCCACTGAACAAAGAAAGACATCAACATTTTGGATGACATGGTGGTGAGTAAATTATCTGGATTTTTCTTTTAAGAAAATTGACTATTCCTTTAATAGTGAAATACTAATGTATCAGACTGTATTTAAAGGAATTAGATCTATTTTAAGTAAATGCGCGCGCAGTTTTTTTTTTTAAGGGTGTGAGGAGATGTAGCTCATTTGAATATAAAGGGACACGAAAACAGCGCACTTTTTGTCCCACTCAAATAGTGGCATTTTGGATATGCTGTCATAAATGATCTGTGGGGTAACAGACACAATTTGGGCATATTTAATAATTATATTACATCTTGTAAAAATTGACACAATAGGGGCCCTTTAATGTAATCATTTCACAATCTGTATTTAACATTTAATTTTAATTACTGTATTTTATTTCACAGGTCAATCTACTGAACTCCATACATGATCATTTTCAGCAGTGAGTATCAATAAAGTGCAGACTTCCCAATATTACAACAGAAGCCTCTGATTATCTGATTTTGTAATTTTTTTCATGGCACATGTAACATATGAGTAAAGTGTGTGTTTGTGTTTAGGGCCATGGCTTCGTCCGGTGGTAAAGAGCAGTTTCTTAGACAGATGGAGCAAATTGTGGAAGGAATCAAACAGAGTCGTATAAAGGTACAGGACACACGTGACGCACACGTGTCGCTTCTGCATGAATTAGTTTACTGTTACTCCACCTGTTTGTTTTTACCTGGTCACGAAGATGGATTACATTAGTGTGTTTGTCTAACATGTGTATTAGATGGAAAAGAAACGACAGGAGAATAAGATGCGCAGAGATCAGCTGAATGATGAGTATCTGGAGCTTCTGGACAAACAGAGACTCTACTTTAAAACTGTCAAAGACTTTAAAGAGGTATATACACATACACAACACAAAAGTGTAGCTTTCTAACAAATATAATATTCACATTCTGCCACAAACTATGTAAAAATTGACATTTAAAAACATCTAGGGTAAATTCAGGTAAGTCAGTACACTTTTTTTAAGTCTAAAAACAGAGCCACTAAAAAAAAACAAAATATTAGATGTAGCTTTTTCATGCATCAGCCGACACTTGCTTCTTAATAGTTTTGCATTCACAAAATTAGCCCACTATTTTAAAAAAATCTTTCTATATGTGCTGAGTAGAAAATGCGTGGTTAACTAAACTGAATTGAACAATACTTAAAGCCCCCGTAAACCGGAAGTCACGATCGGCTTTACTTGATGACGCATTGTCGTGGATTTTCCAGATGGAATAATGGATGCAGTAGAGAGATATGTAAACTCATTCGTTTTATTAAATAATTGTATTTAGACAGCATAAACACAATACTGGCTCAGCTTGATGATCATCAAAGAGATATGACAGCTGAACTAACTCTCCAAACCCCTAATTCCTATTCTTATAGTTTCATTGCAAGCTTGCAACGCACACATTTCCTGTTTTATTTTAACACCTTTTAAAACCCAGACTCAATGTTTTACATAGCATCAGCTACTAATTCTGCGTCTGTCACCTTTGCTAATTTGAGCAGACCAATTGTCTGTTTTTTTAACCTTTTAGTTTCCACCAATCAGCAATTAGGTTTGCTTTGTTGCTACAGAGCAAGTTATTTTTGTTTCAATGCAACTGCACTTTTCTTAAAAACTTAAAGGAATAGTCTACACTTTTGCTATATTAAACTATGTTATTACCTCAACCTAGACGAATTAATACATACCTATCTTTTTTCAATGCGTGCACTGTACAGCGCGTTGTGAATGTGTTAGCATTTAGCCTAGCCCCATTCATTCCTATGGTACCAAAAAAAAGTTTTATTTTGTGGCACCATACTTACTGGTATAACTCCTCATGTAACAGTCTTTAAATAGGGAAAACACGGAAGTGTTTGGTGGCTTCCCTGTTTGGTACCATAGGAATGAATGGGTCTAGGCTAAATGCTAACACATTCACGACGCGCTGTACAGTGCAGGCATTGAAAAAAGATAGGTATGTATTAATTCGTCTAAGTTGAGGTAATAACACAGTTTAATGTGGCAAAAGGGTAGACTATTCCTTTAATGCACCTGCAATGAACTTAGTTAAAAAAGCAATGCACTAAGTGTCCTTTTGATGAACCGAAACTTGACAGCAAAACCGTTCTATTCACGTGATAGAAGACGCATTAATATTAAACTTAAAGATATGCATTACAGTTAAAACACTCAGTAATGAAACCATATGATAATGAATCAAATACAGTATATAAATGCAATATTAATCTCCCAAATTCTCTCCCAGTATTTCTGAGTTAAACAAAATATCAAATGAGGAAAATAAAAAAGTGGGCGTGGCTTGTGTTTTCCACTGTGCTTTGATAAAATAAAGAAAAGTAGGCTTTGCATTCAGAAAGTGGTGGGGGGGGGGTGAGGTAACAGATGCTCCTGCACGAGCTGTCTAACTGACGTCATCTAATGCTGCCTTCACGTGCTATCGTAATTATGGTAAATACCAAAATCCCACTTGGAAAATGCACATGAACACCCCTCATGTGGTATTTTCCACTGGGCAACTCGTAAAATATTTTGATGCCCGAGTTGCCGAGATGAGATTACCTTTGACCTTTTCAAAATGGCGGAGAGCAGCAGCAACGTCGTGAATGGTTGATGACAACAAAAGCAATGGTAAATACCAGTTCACAAATGAAAAATGCACTTGAACACAACACGCTGGTAAATACCAGTTCACAAATGGAAAATATCTTCTTTCCCATAGCACGTGAAGGCAGCATAAGAATGAGCGCAACAAGAGGGCGGAAGTTAATTTGCAGGTTTTGATCAAAGTTTATGAGGGCACATGAATTAAAAAAGAAAACCCAGATAAATTGTTTATAATAAACACTGCAATATTACATAAAAAATTGAACTTTAAAGCGACGTCTGGTGCTGCATGGTTTCGTCGTATTGCGATAAAGCCTGTCTCATATCTGCTGAGATAATCATCTAGGCCTTCAGTATTTTTTTCAGCAAGATGTAAGCACAGTTTGGTTTGATCTTAAAAAAAAAAGATCGTTCTTGTATGTGGACCCAAACATAACGGCAATATTCAGGCAATATTTGTCTTCTCCTGCCAGATCTGCTTGTGCCATTTAGCTCGCACCACTGGAAGATTGATTGATGTACACAGCTGTCATCGGTGACGACGGGTGTAAATAAAGTATCTTATCTACAGTAGATTAAATATTATTTATATTATTAAATTATTATCAAGCAAAGACTGAAACAGCGGTATGTCCCACTGGCCCTGTTTTCACATTAAAAAATTTGTATTTAATAAACTGTAGTACATTATAGTATACTGTAGTGCAGTGGTTCTCAAACTGGGGGCCCCGGATTACTGACATTAAAAAAAAAAAAATTTATTATAAATTCTGTGTAATTAAATCTTAGACAGCACTACATTAAATAATTAAATATGTTTTAATTAATTAAAAATTGTAGTTTTGGAATGTCATAATTTTTTTGGGGCGGGCCACGAAGTGATCCACTGTATACAAAGGGGGTCCGCACGCTAAAATGTTTGAGAACTGCTGCTGTAGTGTATATTATAGTAGTTAATGTATAGTATTTGATAATGTATACTTATTTACATTTTAAGTAAAATAAACTTTATATTATGGTGAGGTTCAAAAACATACACTGTAGTATGCTTACGGTATCTAAAAATTTTACTATAGTATTTTTAGGTATTGTATACTACATTATTGCACGTGCATCCTAATTAAAGATACACAAAGGGGATTAAATTCATTATGATATTTTTGATCGAGTAATGTGAAATGTACCAATGCACTCTGTTGTGTTTCAGGAGTGCCGAAAGAATGAGATGCTATTATCCAAACTGAGAGCAAAGGGGGCTTCATAACAGCAGGATACCCATCTACCCTGAACAAAAAACACAAAGCAGCACTTCAAACATACACATTCCTTCATATCTGTGTTTGTTTTTCATGCAATACTGATGCTGAGATCAGAGTTGCTCTCAGATTGATAAACCACACAAACACATTGGGTGTGTTACCCTCCATTTTTCATTGCAAGTTCATGTAGGAGCTGCCCAGTATTACCCACTTGAAGCGTGCTATTAATATAGTTAAATTGTAATGTTTTCATCTGTGCCTTTTTACACCAAGTTGAACACATTTAGTTTACTTATAATGTAATGTGATTAATTTTCTAATCATGTTTCTTGTTTGTAGCATGAGCATAATCGGCAAGAACAAAGCACATAAAAAGAGCAAAAGCTATTTGCTGTATTGACATTTATTTGCAGAAAGTCACATAAAATACACTAATAGTTTACAAATTTATATTCTGCATATATTTGAGTGGTCAGTTGTCTTTGTTGTGATGGTGGCCCAATGGTAAAATGCCTGTATTTGATGCTAAGACTGGGCAATAAATAAAAAATATTTATTTGTTCGCAACAAAAATTAAGCAACAGTCTTTTGCCGATGACAGCTTGGGTAATTTAGTTATAATAAATATTGATTTAGTGGAAACAGAATGTGGACAACATGCCATGAATATTACCTACATTAAAATACCCTTAAAACCTTTTAGACCAATTACATAAAAATAGACAATGAATATGAACATTGAAAAAGATTACCATCCAATTTTTTAAAGAATGAAGCGGTTTAATAATCAGAATTCACGAGTTGTTTCCATGTTTTATTTTCAGCTGGACCAGTAACACGAAAAGTTTAATAGGGGGAAAACTATTATATAACAGTATAATGGCCTCTGAAAACATTTCTGTACAGACATGGAATGCAGACCAACAAAGGCGTGTTACACAATATTATAACGTAGCCTGATATTAACTCCACAAAGATCAGAAGTATCTCTGGAAAACATCTCAGCGTGAAAACTGCCTTCTATCTCCCTTGCCTTTGTTGACATGTTTGAAGATCTTGGCCTTGTGAACGTTCTTAGACTTCTGGTATCCGAAGCCTCCTCCACCTCCTCTCTTCATCATCTTCACTCCTTTACTGCTGTGGACGTCTGAGAAAGGGAGCGGTCAAGGAACACACATATACAGCCACAGGCCTTAAAACTATAAAGCCTTAGTAATATGACAAAGCAAGTCCCCAATTGTATTTTTAATTGCATAAACTCTCAGGGGTGGTTTCCAAGACAGGGATTAGCTTAAACCAGGACTAGGCCTTAGTTTAATTATGAAACATAACTAGGTTTAACAAACATGCCTTACTAAAAACATTACCAGTGTGCATTTTGAGGCAAAACAAAGGGCAGTGATGTATTTTAGGATATAAAAGAAAAGCAGAGTTTTCTGCGCTTGATCCACAACAATCCGGTGCAACCAAGAAAGGACAGAACAACATAGACAAAAGGAATTGCCGGTTCAGCACAGATGTCTATTTAAAAATAATTACATAAAGGTGCACAACAATGGCTTATGTTTCAATGCACAATTACATCTTCATCTGAGTCCTGGGGAAAATGGGCAATAAAGCCCTTAAAATGAATCGTAAACAGGTGCGTAAAAGGGGTGTAGGCCAACCACAACTATACCCATCTTAACCCAGGTGTCACCCTCACAAATCAATCATTAAGGGCAAGTGTCCAAATATAGGAACATATACACAAAAATCTAAATGTTAGCCATTGTTGTGCACCTTTATTAAATTATTTTTAAATAGCCATCTGTGCTACATTGGCAATTATTTTTGTGTATTATACACTGCAAAAAAATTCTTACATTTTTGTCTTGTTTTCAGTAAAAATATCTAAATTATTTTTAAATTAAGATGCTTTTACTTAATGAGCAAAATCACCCAAGAAAATAAGTCTTAGTTTTTAGACCAAAAATATCAAATTTAAGTGATTTTGTGCATAAAACAAGCAAAAAATCTGCCAATGGGGTAAGCAAAAAATCTTGAAAATTTTTCTAAACACTTAATTCAAGAAAAATTCTTTTTTTATTCTTGTTTTATGCAAAAAATCCCTTAAATGTGATATTTTTAGTCTAAAAACTAGACTTATTTTATTGGGTTGTTTTGCTCATCAAGAAAAAGCATCTTAATTTAAGAATTTTTAGATATTTTTACTGAAAACAAGACAAAAATTTGGAAAGCTCTTATGTTTATTTCAGTCTAAGACTAGTATTATCCCTGTCCGAGATACCGCCCCTCACTCTACTTGGCAATTTGGTCGCTCGGATTAGACAAAGAAAAAAATTTTAGTCAATACATATCCAAGTACACACTAAATGTTGTCATAAAGGTAAATAATAAGATTTTAAAAACTATACATAAAAAAGGAAAATCATCAGCTTTAATTTAAAGTAGCTACAAATTACATTAACTCTCTCACTGCCATTGATGAGTTATCTCGTCAATTAAGAGAAAACATTTGCATAAAAAAAAGTGTTCCTGATTAATTTTTGTGTTAATCTGCAAAACTAGAAGAAAATCACTGCTTAATTAATGATTTAGTAACAAAAAAAGAATGACAAGAGAAAGTATAATGCTGAAAGGATACTGAGGTCCACAAAGGGCGGCACTTTAAACCCAAAGGACAACGCCACCTTGGGAAGGTCGAGCGTCTCTACGTTATAAATCTGTTTGAGGGAATGTGAGTCGTAAGCTCTGACATAGGACTTGTAGGCCTCCTGAGCCGATTTATGGAGGTAATAGTTCTTCTCTATCAGCTTCTCCATCTGAAAAAGAGTAAAGCAAATATCAGTCAACAACAGACATGACAACACAAGTCTAATATTTGCTTAACCTACATTATTTCCTTACCTGAGACTGAATATCAGAGATTTTACTCCAGGAGAACTCAAACTCACTCAGGGGAACCTTTTATGAGAAAATCATAGGACAATAAAACACAGTATCTAGAAAGTTTCAGTTAAAATCATTTTGACTTATCTTGTAAAAAGGAGAGAATTCAACAATACATATCATTTATTATATAACTGACACATGTAAGGTCAGTATAAAAGAGCAGGTGTATCGCTGTCATACTTTAGCCTGTCTGAGGAATCGCAAGAATCCAAGCTCCTCTGGTCTCAAGATCAGGAGGGCGTGTCCTCTGCCATCAATACCACGAGCCGTTCGTCCTACACGATGGATGTACTCCTAAAATGCCAATGGTAAATTCACATCAAAATCCAATTACATATATCTTTACAGGGTTCCCACACCTTAGTTAACTTCAAATTCAAGGACTTTTCAGGTTCAATACCCTTAAATTCAAGGACTAAATTGGGGACACATTTCAAGTGAGAGTAAGGTTACATTGTGTTACCTTTAAAGATACATTGTTACAGTTCGAGGGAACTGAATCTACATTCGCATTCAGAAGATATAAGCATTTAAAGCAAACAGTTTAGCACGTGTGCTTAAAAAGTCTAGAATTTTTATGATATTATCCTACACTAGACAGGGAATAATATGGATTTTTTTCCAGAAAACGTCTTGCATAAAATAGATTCAAGCACTTTCAATGACCTGTATCTATGTATGTATATTTTCAAAAACTTCCCAGGGCCTTGAATTTTCCCCCAGATTCACAAACGTTCATGGACCCGTGGGAACCTTGATCCATATGGCTTAAGATACCAAAGAAATAACCAAGCAGGTAGGACTGTACCTTGGGATCATCAGGTGGGTCATACTGAACAATCCAGTCCACCTCTGGGATATCCAGACCTCTGGCAGCGACATCAGTACAGAGAAGAATCCCAGTGTCTGCGTTACAGAACTGGAAAAATGTGGTTGTTCTCTTTGTCTGTTTTTGCTTCCCCTGGAAGATAAATAATAGATTGAATACACAAACTACATCACAATGAATTAACAAAACTCATCCACCTCGATGAAGTGATTTTCTCTTACATGAATGGCCATGACGGGCAGGTCGATGTAATTGAGCAGTTCATAGTGATATTTTACAGACATGCAGGATGAGAAAAACACCATGAGCTTCTTCTTTCGGTTCTTCTTCAGAAACGTGAAGAGTAGCAAGAATCGTTTCTCTGAAGGGCATACAACATAACCCTAAAATCAAACGAAACACACGGTTATCCTCACATTAAAATAGCTGAGTAGGCGTGAGAGATGTATGAGTCAGGTGAGCGGCTTACTTGTTCAAGTCCTTCCACGGTGGCTGTATCTTTATTGTCATCCACTCCCACATACAGTGGCTCCTTTTTAAGAGAGATTCGTGCAAGGTCTTCCACTTTACGTGTCTGTGTTGCTGAAAACAGCATTGTTTGCCTTTTTTCTGGAATGGAAGGAAAGATTTTTATAATGCTGTGCATTATGTGTTTTCACCCATATATATATCATTATGTACTGCTTTTATCAGTTAAGTCATTAGTTCTTACTCGGCAGCAGTTTGATGATCTGTTTGAGCTCCTCTTCGAATCCCACCTCCAGAATCCTGTCAGCTTCATCAATGATCAGACACTGAAGGTTCTTGTACATAAAGGCAGGTGTGTTCTGGTCACAAAAAGAGGTCAACTATTAGTCAATTACATTTTGGCAGGGGTGGCAAAACTGTTAAATGGGAGAGGCTTCACCTGCAGGTGATCCAGAAGTCTTCCAGGTGTAGCCACCAAAATATTGACTCCATTAGAGAGCTTCTGGGCTTCAGCCGAGCGATTGCTTCCTCCCATGATGAGACCGTAAGTGTGCACGTGATGGGTCATCAATTCCTTCAGCACACCATACGTCTGCATGGCCAACTCACGGGTAGGTGATAAAATAACCACTCCGGTTCCTAAGAAACAGATGCAAACACAGCACAATGGCCATCTAGTACAGTACACTTGGCAGCTTTTTTCTAAGTGCGTAAATGTATTCAGTGCGCACACTTACCATTCCTAGGCATGAATTTGAGTTTGTAGATGAGCTCAATAGACGGGATTAGGAAAGCCAGAGTTTTACCACTGCCTGTTTTGGCTGCTGCCAACACGTCCCTGTTGAACAAGTACAAACACACATACCCCAAAAATCAGTACAAACACAAAAATGTGAATGTCAAATGTGTCGTGTGACATCACGGTAACTGTGGTTACAGCAAGCTAACCTTCCTTCCAGCAGGGGGCGTATGGTCTTGTGCTGGATCTCTGTCATGTCTTCAAAACCCATTTCTTTCACTCCCTTCAGTGTATTTTCACTCACAACACCCGCCAAGGATGCAAATGATGTGTCCTCGAATGCTCCTGAATCATTAAAATAGAAAAAACAGATGAGACGTTTGCTTGCACATGAAAGGATAAACAGCAATCTCCACATGCACAGAAAAGTAGCAATAACGATAATCCAGAGATTCTCTGACCTGTCAGTCCGGATGGAAGCTCTGGTAGGTCATCATCTTCCTCTTCATCGGCTGAACCCTCTTCATTGCCATTTTCCGGCAACTTCTCAGGTTCTGCACTTTCTTCTTCTTCTTCTTCTGGTATTTCCTCACTCTGCTGCATTTCTTCTTCTTCTGACACTTCTGTTGTATGTTTACCTGCCTTCTGCTTTTTAACCTTTTTTACACCTAAAGATCCATCAAGCAAACTTATAAATCAGATCAATTGAAATAATCAGTACTTTTTAAGGCTATTTTAAGTTAACATTACTATTTTTATTTCGATTAGTAAACCATAAATCAATATTTGGTCCAAGCCACTCAACACTTCTTATAAACACTTACTGGGGGTTGAGTCTGTACTCTCCAATTTTCTTTTCGTTTTCTTTTTCTTGGGGGTTTGTGAGGGTTCATGATCAACTGTGGATAAACTGTGTTGCTGTTTTTCAGTGGATGTTTGTGTAGTTTCATTGGTCACACCAGATTCCTCCAGCACTGCCTTCACCTCTGTTAGATCAGAAATACACATTTATCGATTTCTTGCCAAAAAAACATGATTTACAAAATATATGGATGTTGATTTATGTTTTGAATGTGTCAGTATTTCTACATGAAAAAACTGAAACAATTCAGTTAAGAATGAACATTACTTTAACAAAACGCAAGATTTTTACATATCAGTGGCCGAATATAGTTACAGACAGTTGACAATATAATGTAACGTTAACTAATATAAAGCGAGAGTTTGTTAAAATACAGTCGCTCATCATTAAACTCAAATAATGTGATTAATCTTAACACCCCGACAACATAACTATATTTAACTAAACCAAACTGTTGTGGTGGACTACAAAATAAGGTACAAATAAAAAAGATACCCAACACATAAGCAATGTGATAACACATGCTAGCTGAGGCATGACGCTCTTAAAAGCATCTGAATTAGTGTCCCAAAAATTCATTCAGGCGAACAAGACTAAAAACTTACCTTCATCGTTATCTTTTTGTTCTTTCTGATTTTTGAGCAGTGTGCGTTGTTTATTTTTCTCACTCCTCTTGTTGAGTTTTTTGCGCAGAATCTTCATCTGCATGTCCGCCATGGCTGTAGACAAACACGTGTGCGCGTGCATGCGTGGGGTCCTGCGCGCTCAGCTAACTGTCTTCTTCTTCTTCTTCTTTCGGGTTTAATGGCGGTTGGCAACTCGACTGAAAGGTGCATTACCGCCACCTACTAGACTGGAGTGTGGGCATTAGAATGACATAAACGGAAGAGAGAGAAAAAAAAAAATAATAAAAATAATAATAATAATACTAATAATTACATAAATAAACCCTATCAAATTCTTTCACTTAACCCAGTATTTTTCAAAAATAAAATAAGTAAATTGTGTATTTTTCCAGATGTTTCCCCTAATAACAGCTCAAGTGTCATACTTTGTTCGTCTATATGTGTCTTTAATTCTACCCTATCTTCTTCATATTTTGTGCAGTCTAAAAGTATGTGTTTAACTGTCTCTTGTACATTACAATCAGTGCATAAACCAGTGGGATGTTTTCCTATTCTATACAATGTTGTGTTCAAACCAGTGTGACCTATTCTAAGACGTGAGACTAGCATCTCTTCCCTTGGGCTCCTGCCCTTCCTCATTCTTGTGGCTACTTGATTTTGTAAACTGTATAAATGACGTCCTGTATCAGCTGTGTTCCAATATTCCTGCCATATTTTAAGGGAATGTTGCTTTATGATGGTTTTGACCTCTGCTCTACTTATAGGTACATGCATATCTATGATTTCATGGTTTGTAGAGTTTTTTGCCAGTATATCTACGGCTTCATTTCCTTCCACCCCTACATGGGCAGGAACCCAAAGGAAGGAGACATCTATTCTTTTATTATGAAGTGTGAGAAGCAAGTGTAGTATTTGATGAATGAGGTCTTGTCTGCATGACGCTATCCCAGACTGTATGCTTATTAATGCTGATAAACTGTCTGAGGCTATAATGACACCTTTGTTTTGATTATTATTATTTTCCTCCACCCACTCTAATGCCAGTAAAATTGCTACCAACTCCACAGTGTATACTGACAGGTGATCTGTTGTCCTCTTTTTGACTGCCATTTCATATCGAGGAATAAAAAAGGCTGCACCAGTACGGCCTGTTTCTGGCTGCTTTGATCCATCCGTAAATATGAATACCGGTACTTCCTCTTGATACTGCTTTACATAGTTTTGAACTATTACCCACTCTGGCATTATTTTTGTATTTTCTTTTAGTATTTGTTGTAAGCTTATATTTACAGATGGCTTGACAAATTTCCAGGGTGGGATAGTTGATATTGCTACAGTGGGTCCTATTTGCAACTGGTTGAGACCTGCATTTTGAGCCTTATTATTCCCCACCCATCCGAAACTACAAAAATTGCGTTTACTGTGCTCTGCGCATTCTTGCAAGACAGTTCTTGTAGGGTGGACCATACTATGTCCTTGTAAATTAGTCCAATATGCCAACATGATCTTAACCCTTCTTATATGTAACGGCATCTCTCCTGCCTCCACCTGTAATGCATTTACAGGTGATGTTTTAAACGCTCTGGTACAAATCCGAAGAGCCTGTGCCTGCTCCACATCAAGCTTTTTAAGGTTAGATTCCGATGCTGACATATACGCTAAGCAACCATAGTCAGAGGCAGTTCTCATGAGAGCCTGATAAATGTTTATTAGTGATGCTCTACTCGCTCCCCAGTCTCGCCCTGATAAACATCTCAACACGTTGTTGATCTTCTTACATTTATTTCTGACCTTGTCAATATGTTGACACCAAGTCAGCCTCTCGTCAAAGATCACTCCTAGAAACCTAACGACTTTAAGTTGTTCCAAATCTTGTCCATACAGTTTCAGTGGCACTACTTTGTGGCGCTTAGAGAAGCATATAACTTGAGTTTTCGAGATTGATAGTTTAAATCCCCATTTATAAGTCCATTGTTCAACTTTCTCTATTGCATTTTGCATTTTCTTTCTTAAGTATTCTATATTTCGACCCCTAACCCAAAGTGCTCCATCATCTGCATAAAGTGACTTACCTACACTTCCATCTACCTGATCAAAAATGTCATTTATCATAATATTGAACAGTATGGGGCTGCAAACACTACCTTGTGGGGTACCATTTTCCACAATACGCCTACTTGAATACTCTGTACCAACCTTAACTTCTATTGTTCTGCTATCCAGGAAGTCTAATATCCAACCAAATAATTTACCTTTTATTCCTAATTTGTCAAGTTTAATAAGTAGTCCATCCTTCCACAGCATATCATATGCTTTTTCAACGTCAAAGAACACGGCAATTACACTTTCCTTATTAGTTTGTGCTTTCCTAACTTCTGCTTCTAAGCATAAAACAGAGTCCATTGTCCCTCTACCCTTACGAAATCCAGACTGATACACTGAAAAAAGACCCTTACCTTCCATATAGTAGTTTAACCTATCTGTTATCATCCTTTCCATGACTTTTCCTAATTGTGACGTCAACGCTATAGGTCTATAACTTGACGGGTCTACAGCATTCTTACCAGGTTTGAGAATAGGGACTATCACTGCCCGTTTCCATTCACGTGGGATTTTACCTGTATTCCATATCATATTAATAAGCCTTAATACTATCTCCAATGACACATCTTTCATATGCCCTAGCATGCTATAACATACACCATCTTTCCCTGGTGTTGTCTGTCGTACATTTAAGATAGCCTTTTTAAATTCAAATATAGTAAAAGGCAAGTCCATATCTCCTCCTGATGCATTTCTACTTTCTTTTATTTCAGGATTTTCCAACAATGTCTGATTCCTATTCTGCTTATCTATTATAGATAAATTTCCAGAACTGTGGATTTTCACAAAAGTTTCTACCAAAAGCTCAGCTTTTTCTGCATTACTAACTGCATTCTTGCTGTTGCTACATAACACTGGCATTTCCACCTTTTTACCTAATCCACTCATTCTTCTAATTGTTCCCCATATGTCTGACAACTGAGTTTCACTTCCAATTTTATTGCAATACTCTCTCCAATACATACGTTTGATTGATCTAATCGTCTTTCTAACTACTGCTTGTGCCCTTTTATAGCCAATTAAAGTTTCTAATGTGTGATGAGCTTTAAGCTGTTTAAATGCTTTATTTCTTTTTTTAACTGCTATTCTACAGCTATCATCCCACCATGGTACGCTTTTCCCCTGCTTATTCCCTGTACTTTTAGGAATTGTTTCTTCTGCTGCTTGTATAATGACTGTGACTACTTCATTATTCATTTCATCCACATCTGTTATATCTCTATTCAGTATTTCTTCACACTTATTCCCACTAATTTCTTGAAAAGTCTCCCAATCAGCTTTATCTAATTTCCACCTTGGTATTTTCGCTTCCCCATCCTGGTGTATCTCTATGCCAATTCTAGTCATTATTGGATAGTGATCACTACCCACTGTCGATCTACTCATTACTTCCCATACACTAATTCCTGCAATTCCAATTGAAACCAGTGTTAAATCAATGGCACTTTCTGTGTTACTTGAATTATTATACCGTGTGCCCTTTCCATCATTAATACACACTAGCTCCTTTTCATCTATAAATTTCTCTATTGCTAATCCATTTATATCTGTGGTTTTACTTCCCCATAACGTACTGTGTGCATTAAAATCCCCGCACATCACTGTTTTGCCCTGCAGTGCTCCACAAACTATTTCCAACATACCATCACTTAATCTGTTGCAAGGGTTGTAAAAATTAACTATTTTAATACTGTTTTCCCCTGACCATACTTCAATTACAACAGATTCCTGTTCTTTCCCTTTATTAATAAGTTTATACCTTACCCCACTTTTAACAAAAGTTGCTACACCTCCACCTTTACCTGTTTCTCTATCTCTCCTAATTGAATTATATCCATACAATACAAAGTCGAGCTGTGGTTTTAACCATGTTTCTTGCACACATATTACATGAGGTCTATCCGCTAAATTTGAGACAAAACTCTTGAACTCTTGTCCATTTGCTATAAGGCTTCTGGAGTTCCATTGCAATATTGCTAATATCATAAAGAGCCACCAACCCATGACTGCGAGTTTGCACTTCCTGCCATTATCATTTCTTCCACTACTTCACAGCTAAGTCCTTTTATTCCTAGATATTTTTCCGCTGACTTAACTATTATTTTGATATTTTCAGTCTTTCTGTCTGTCTGTGCCGAGCAATTTATCACCTCAACCATAAACAACACAAATTCACTTTTACTCATAACCAACAAATCTTTCTTTGCCTCAATTTTTTCACATTTCTCACAAGACTTACTCTCATTTCCTTGGACTTCTGGTTCATGGGTTTTCTTTTCCTTAGACACTTTCTTTGCAGCTTCTGCATATGTTATTCCTTGCAGTGACCTCACTCGCTGCACCTCCATTGCTCTCTTGCTAGCTTCACATCCACGATAGGCTGAACTGTGCTCTCCTCCACAATTACAGCATTTCAGCTTTACCCCTTCTCCACACTTCCCATACTCATGTTCACCTGAACATCTACCACATCTTTGTTTACCTTTACATACAGCTGCTACATGACCATATCTTTGGCACTTAAAACATCTCAATGGGGGAGGGATGTATGTTCTGACCTCGTAGCTCATGTAACCTATATATACCTTACTCGGAAGTCTTGTTTCATCAAACTTAATCATAACAGACAAGCTATCGCTCTTTTCCCCGTTTCTGGTTGTTTTAAGGCGTTTTACATCCAGCACTTTTGCCCCTGCTACATTGTCTTTGATTTGATCTTCTTTGACATTTACCGGTATTCCTGTAATAACTCCTCGAACCAACTTGCTTCCAGCCAGGACACATTTTATTCTCTTATCGTCTATTGTGACCAATTCTATAGCTCTCTCTTGTTGTTTTTTATTCCTACAAAAAATCAGCAGTGCTCCACTTCTTAACACTTTTGCATTTTTGACCTCACCTAACAATTTGCTTATCGATTTTGTTAAATGAATCGGATTCCACTCACCAAATGACGACCCCTCCTGAGTTAGTTTCATGATCACTTTATACTCTTCTTCTTGTGGTTTACTTGTTATTGTCATACTTTGTTCACTATCCGTTTCATTTATATTATATGCTACTTTCTCCTTTTTTTTCCGTTTTCTTGATCTCATTACATTCCAAACACTCCTATCTCTCCCGCCTTCTTCTTCAAATCCCATCTCACTTCCTGTCTCCTCACTTCCTTCCGCCATCTCCTACCCAGTCACAGTCTAGCTGTTGCCAACCACCGGGCTTGTTACCCTCAGCTAACTGTCTAATACAATGCCTGACTAAAAATGTTTATATTCACGTTTGGTCCCAGCTTAGTTATAAATGTATAATTGTATAATAATTATATAATAAAACAACCGACTTAACTTCATTATTAAGCTGTGTGTGTGAAACTTCTTGTGAAACTAATTTGTTGTCTATTCCTTTATTTTTTTTTTATGGTCTCTGACAAATAAATAAATGAACGTAATACACGAACATAAGCCGTGTCGTCTCCACGAGCGGGCGCTAGGGGGCATGACCCCAGCACTTTAGTAACCGTGCCCATAGATATGTATATAGGCATTTCGCATTTTGCGGCCATCTTACCACAGGCAGCTCGCTCACTCGTAGCGTTGAGTTTTAATGGTGCAGGTACTTTTAAATGACCATAACTTGTTTAATTTACTACCGATTTTCAAACGGTTTGGTTTGTTATAAACGTCAAGATGTACCTATGACACTGCGTACTTTTACAAAAAAATTAATGAAACATGTTAAAGCATCCAGAATTATAGCCACGTTAATAACGTTTGTAAGAAACCAAACCGTTTGACCTTGAAAAAATGTTTATTAATCTGGTCTTTGGGGTCGATATGACTCCAATTGAAAATGAATGGGAAATCCAATTTAAAAAAAAAAAAAAAATCAATTTGTAAAAATATTAATAAATCCAGCATAAATCTGAAAATTTCCAAACAGAAATGAAGGCCTGGTAATTGTGCATAAATGCAATGTAGAAAACACATGCTCACACAAACACACACAGGTATGACTGCCACAGAGAGCATTTTGTATAGAATTTGGCAAATAAAATCAGCCACAGATGCAGAACAAAAATCCCTGCTGAAAAAACCAGCATAGACCAGCATGATTGCCATGGTGGTCTATGCTGGTTTGTTCCTGGTTTAGCTGGTGGTCACCAACATACCAGCACCAAAACACAACATATGCTGGTCTTGCTGGTATGCTGTTTTTTTCCAGCAGGGATGTAAAGTGGTGGGATCTAATGCTCACACACACACACACACACACACACACACACACACACACACACACACACACACACACACACACACACACACACACACACACACACACACACACACACACACACACACACACACACACACACACACACATTCTGGTTTCCATGTTTTGTGGGGACATTCCATAGACGTAATGTATTTTATACCATACAAACTGTATATTCTATTCCCCTTACCTGCCCCATTCCCTAACCCCAACCATCACAGAAACCTTTCAGCTACTTCACATTTTCAATAAACATCATTCTGTTTGATTTATAAGCTTGTTTCCTCATGGGGACATCAAAATGTCACCACAAGGTCACAAAAACACTGGTATTCCTATCTTTGTGGGGACAATTGGTCCCCACAACGTGATAATTACACTGAAAAAAATGATTCATTGAATTTAATAAATTTTTTTAAGGTAAGTGGTTGCAATCAATTAATTTAAGCTACATTTAAACAAAAGTTTTATATTTTATTTTACTTTACTAATCTTTTATGTTTAAATTTAGCTTAAATAAATTGATTGCAACCACTTACCTTAAAAAAATTGATTAAATTCAATGAATCATTTTTTTCAGTGTACCAGGTACACACGCACACGCACACGCACACGCACACACACACACACAAACACAAACACTTACATTCAGTGAATTTTCTGTGACATTTGGTAAAAACAGACATTTCAAAATGCATCAAAAACTACATAAAAATTCTACTATTTGAAATACTATTTATAATCAATGTCCTTTCTAATGTTTATATATACATAAATTCACAAAATGTATCACTAAAGTAGTGATGTGAGCAGTTTGCAGAATTTGGTGGAATTCTACACCTTACACCAAGATCAATATCCAGAAACAATTCAAATTAAATGTATATAATCATTTAAGTGATTGTTTCATAGAAAAATTTGTATTTCACATGCAAGCTGATGGTGTAGTTGTGATTTTTGTGGTAAATTGGTACAAAACACAGTTTTATTGTATAGATGAGAAGTAAACAAAAAATTATATATTATTATTATTGTCTTATTGTATAGCATAATTAAAAAATGTATATATTTCTTACAATTATGCTTTCAAATTTGAGGTCATATAGACCCAAAAGACCAGAAGTGTAAACATGAAATGAGGACAATTTGAGGGTTAATTCTAGTTGTCCAGGTAAGATGGTTAGTGTGGGGACTCAGACAGTGCCCAGCGATGATAAATCATCTTCTGTTTTCATGAACACACCTGGTGATGTTTTATGGAGGAGAAAAATAAAAGTGACTCATCTAATGAGAAACCACTGCAGGAATCTCATCCTGTTACAGTTTTTTTTATTCGCTTTGGTACTATTTTCACAAGTATGTGGTAAAACCTGACAACTGTTAGTACAAAACTCAAATTAGATAATCAAATAGTCCGTTTTTTCAAACATGTAATCACATGTTCAATTGACTTAGTACATTACACAGAATTATACATTCACTTTTTCACCACACTTAATCATTGTGTCATCAAAGAAATACCTTTCATATTAAGTAATTGTCTTTCACAAGTAAAGCGCTATGATAAGGATAGCTTTAACATCCGAAACTGCCGTAAATGATTTCGACATACTTCAGACAGGAAGTGACTTCATTTCGCACATGCGCAGAACCGATCGTGTTGCCTGTACGGATCGAGTAGTGACAAAACGCGTCGGCATGACTCCGTCGAGTCCGTCCCAACGTCACACGTTGCCGACGCCACTCCGTCGAGTCAAGTGCCAAAACGCGTTGGCACGACTCCATCGAGTACGTCCCAACGTCACACGTTGCCGACGCCACTCCGTCGAGTCAAGTGCCAAAACGGGTCGGCACGACTCCGTAGTGACAATATCTACCGCATCCATCGGATCTTGCTCTTCCTACTTTTACTCTGTGAAATCCATAACGTATGTGTTTCTAGCTGGTTCACATAATTTAACCAAAAACAAGTGCCAAACGTGTCGGCACGACTCCGTCGAGTCCGTCCCAACGTCACACGTTGCCGACGCCACTCCGTCGAGTCAAGTGCCAAACATGTCGGCACGACTCCATCGAGTCCGTCCCAACGTCACACGTTGCCGACGCCACTCCGTCGAGTCAAGTGCCAATAGCGTCGGCACGACTCCGTCAAGTCCGTCCCAACGTCACACGTTGCCGACGCCACTCCGTCGAGTCAAGTGCCAAAACGCGTCGGCACGACTCCGTAGTGACAATATCTACCGCATCCATCGGATCTTGCTCTTCCTACTTTTACTCTGTGAAATCCATAACGTATGTGTTTCTAGCTGGTTCACATAATTTAACCAAAAACAAGTGCCAAACGTGTCGGCACGACTCCGTCGAGTCCGTCCCAACGTCACACGTTGCCGACGCCACTCCGTCGAGTCAAGTGCCAAACGTGTCGGCACGACTCCGTCGAGTCCGTCCCAACGTCACACGTTGCCGACGCCACTCCGTCGAGTCAAGTGCCAAACGTGTCGGCACGACTCCGTCCTAACGTCACACGTTGCCGACGCCACTCCGTCGAGTCAAGTGCCAAACGTGTAGGCACGACTCCGTCGAGTCCGTCCAAACGTCACACGTTGCCGACGCCACTCCGTCGAGTCAAGTGCCAAACGTGTCGGCACGACTTCGTCGAGTACGTCCCATCTTCACACGTTGCCGACGCCACTCCGTCGAGTCAAGTGCCAAACGTGTCAGCACGACTCCGTCGAGTCCGTCCCAACATCACACGTTGTCGACGCCACTCCGTCGAGTCAAGTGCCAAACGTGTCGGCACGACTTCGTCGAGTCCGTCCCAACGTCACACGTTGCCGACGCCACTTCGTCGAGTCAAGTGCCAAACGTGTCGGCACGACTCCGTCGAGTCCGTCCCAACGTTACACGTTGCCGACGCCACTCCGTCGAGTCAAGTGCCAAACGTATCGGCACGACTCCGTCGAGTCCGTCCCAACGTCACACGTTGCCGACGCCACTCCGTCGAGTCAAGTGCCAAACGTGTCGGCACGACTCCGTCGAGTCCGTCCCAACGTCACACGTTGCCGACGCGACTCCGTCCCAACGTCACACGTTGCCGACGCCACTCCGTCGAGTCAAGTGCCACACGTGTCGGCACGACTCCGTCGAGTCCGTCCCAACGTCACCGACGCCACTCCGTCGAGTCAAGTGCCAAACGTGTCGGCACGACTCCGTCGAGTCCGTCCCAACGTCACACGTTGCCTACGCCACTCCGTCGAGTCAAGTGCCAAATGTGTCGGCACGACTCCGTCGAGTCCGTCCCAACGTCACACGTTGCCGACGCCACTCCGTCGAGTCAAGTGCCAAACGTGTCGGCACGACTCCGTCGAGTCCGCCCCAACGTCACACGTTGCCGACGCCACTCCGTCGAGTCAAGTGCCAAACGTGTCGGCACGACTCCGTCGAGTCCGTCCCAACGTCACACGTTGCCGACGCCACTCCGTCGAGTCAAGTGCCAAACGTGTCGGCACGACTCCGTCGAGTCCGTTCCAACGTCACACGTTGCCGACGCCACTCCGTCGAGTCAAGTGCCAAACGTGTCGGCACGACTCCGTCGAGTCCGTCCCAACGTCACACGTTGCCGACGCCACTCCGTCGAGTCAAGTGCCAAACGTGAAGGCACGACTCCGTCGAGTCCGTCCCAACGTCACACGTTGCCGACGCCACTCCGTCGAGTCAAGTGCCAAACGTGTCGGCACGACTCCGTCGAGTCCGTCCCAACGTCACACGTTGCCGACGCCACTCCGTCGAGTCAAGTGCCAAACGTGTCGGCACGACTCCGTCGAGTCCGTCCCAACGTCACACGTTGCCGACGCCACTCCGTCGAGTCAAGTGCCAAACGTGACGGCACGACTCCGTCGAGTCCGTCCCAACGTCACACGTTGCCGACGCCACTCCGTCGAGTCAAGTGCCAAACGTGTCGGCACGACTCCGTCGAGTCCGTCCCAACGTCACACGTTGCCGACGCCACTCCGTAAATTATTCCGAGATGACCAATAAAATCAAGTGCAAGAAAGATGTAAGCAATGAAACACTTACTATTATACAGCATTTTATTGATGAGAAATATGAAACCGCAGTGATTGTCAAGGTGACAAGACAAGAAACATTACTGCATCTGAGCTACATGGGTATCCAAATTTAATGCACTGTTTTCACTCCCTCAAGTAATTCGCTTCCCGTTATTCAGCATGTTTATTCAACACCACCCTTTAATTTTTGAAGTGATATTTTTTACTGTATAATAGATTCATTGTGTTGAACTGGAATGGAGTTTAAATGAGCCCATGTTCATCTTTTCGCTTAAACATTTTATTGAATTTGCTCTTAAAGCCTAATAAAAAATACCTTTTCAAGTCCTTAAAGTTAATTAAATAACAAAAGAAGAAAATAATCACCCACTCGTCCTGGCTGTAACTTCTTCTATGTTGAGCTCTGCTATTTAAAGTAAGTTTAAGGTTTATCATGGAATTTTGATTTCCTGAACAACTTTTACTAAGTTACTGCAGTTAACAAGAAGCCTTTTGCTTCATTAACAGACAGTAAATCAGATGTGAGAAGTTTAAAATTAATTAATAAATCTTACAGTTAGTATAATGCATGCATGTAATACATCCAGGGCAAGAAAAATATTTATCTAATGTGGGGTAATGTGAAGTAATCGTAGATTCATTTATGCTTTTTTTAAAATTACAGTTTTCTTTAATGGGATATGGAGCTCCTAAAGTAGCCTTGGCCAACCCATTTCTACAATTCTAGTTCCACCACTGCATTTCTGATGTTGTATTTCAGCATATTAAGTCTATAATAAGTGTGTGCATATTGTGAATTAATTTAATAAATTAATAATTGATAGCCTTTAGTTAATTCACTAAAATAATCCTATATTCAGTTAGCCTATGTTTACTTCACTGACACAGCCCAGTGTGCCCAGGATGGGTAAAATAAGTATTACAATGTATTCCTAATGACCAATACAAGTCTTCTGCATACTGACATGGTTGGAAATCTATAGTTATTTGATTCTTTGGTTTTCTGATGTATTAAAATTCATATGTAGAACAGAAAAATAAGAATTTTTTATTCTGTCTGTGCATGCCCTAAAAAAATACTTATATGGACCTCAGTATTTATAAAACCAAGCGTATGGCCCTGGACTCCTTTAACATATTAGTTCAATGTATTCTTTGGCACCTTTAAGCTTTACTGTTGGCCGTGCACAGACAGTTTGAGGGACAGTGGTCCAAACCAAAAAAAGGGCTAACGTTATGTAGAGGGGGGTGGTACTATTGATATGTTTTTAATAAAACGTGTCTGTAGTGTGTTATAGATGACTAGCATAAGTGATTATTATGTTATTAACCTCCTAATACCCAAGCTTTGGTTTGAATTTTAGATTTGGGGTTAGGAAGAACAAATAAATATAATATCCAAATATTTTTCTTTGAACATGAAGCGGT
The DNA here is from genome assembly GCF_030506205.2 of Paramisgurnus dabryanus. Taxonomy (NCBI): domain Eukaryota; kingdom Metazoa; phylum Chordata; class Actinopteri; order Cypriniformes; family Cobitidae; genus Paramisgurnus; species Paramisgurnus dabryanus. The sequence continues at coordinate 10,571,833 of NC_133351.1, forward strand.
ATAATTGTCTACGTATGTGTACAACAGGTTCCAGTTACACAGATATAGTGCAAACAACATAAAAATGTGATGTCCATGTATGTGGACACACCAGGTCTTAGGAGGTTAAGATAAATATACTTAATAACAAGAATTAAAGTTTGACAAACTGCTAAATATTCTACTCTATTATACGACTTACCAGCTGGCTTGATGGAGATTTGAATCCAGTTGCAATGTAGAATTGCCTTTAGCAGCCTTCCCATCCTTAACCCTCTGTCTCTGTCTACTTTTTTGTGAAGGCAATGTTGGTTCGTCTACAAAGTGTGCCAACAACAGACATTTTTTGTTACTTATATTAGATCCCTACTAAAAAATCCAGCTAAAACCAGCATAACCTGGTGAGCTGGTTTTAGCTGGTCTCCCAGCTTGGTTTTGCCAGGCTGAGAAAACCAGCTTAAACCAATTTATGCTGGTCTTAGCTGGATTTGATCGGGTACATTAATTTGATTAGAGCATTGCAATTCTAAGTGTGGATTTTTATTGTTATTTGCTGGCTAAGTTGTTTTCACTTTTAAAATACCGAGAGCAAACCAATACAAAAACAAACTACCAAATTACTAATTCAGCGGATCGACAACTTAAGAAATGTAATGAACCGTAAGTTACGAACTTCGGGAACTGTCGCCTCCACTCCAGATTGTGATAAAGATGCTGCAGAGCGGGCGGGAAAACACGAAGTGGATCATCGAAATCAGTGGATCTTTAGCGGAGCGGTTGAGCCACCTGACTGTTTCTATTTTACCATAAGTGTAAACATATCGGTTACTACAGTAACCTCGGTTACCTGAGAGACCGGACGTTCTATGTGACGTTTTACATTCTATAATCAATTATGTCATCGTGTCAGGTCGTAAGGGACGGGGAAATCCCTTATATTTTCAACTGTATTGATTTCATTGAATACACTATATATTTATCTGAGAATTCATCTCAAGACCCTTCTCACTGATTTTATCTTTGTCAGCCGAACCCCATTTACCTAAATTATTTACTTGAAATGGTAAATAAATGGTAAATGGACTGCATTTATATAGCGCTTTTAACAGACCTATGGCCATCCAAAGCGCGTTACAAGTTTTGCCTCACATTCACCCATTCACTCACACATTCATACACCGACGGCGGTGTTAGCCATGCAAGCCGCCATCCAGCTCGTCGGGAGATTTTTACTTGAAATCCCACTGAGAATATAGGAAAATATTTCAATAATTTAATAGCATTTGGATGTTAAACTTTATAAAGACACTTATTTTTGTCCGTTTTAAAGTTTTTATAAATGGCATTTTACATTGTTGATATTTTAATATGTTATTAAATTATCATCTGGATAATTCTCCGGTCATTTATTGGTACATAAAACAAATCTGTCCATTCCAGTTTTGTATATCTTGTAGTGTTGTGTAGTTACATGACATGCAGATTAAGTCTTGATAAAATTAAGCAAAATTAAGCACCATAAAAATAATATATGTTGTTATGTATTTTATGAAGAAAAACAGCTTGCTTAGATTGTAGTAGTATACAAATATCTATTTGAAAAAATATTTTTATTCAAAAGTTACAACAGACAAATTCAAACTTCTCAGACAAAAAGCAAAATATTTAATAAAAATGTCCACAGCAATCACTAAAGGGATAGTTCACTCAAAAATAAACTGTCATCATTCACTAAACAAGCATTTCACCCGTGGAAACATTAATCTTTATTGAAAGTGTGTCATATTTGTGTCATATTTGACTGAGAAAAGGGGTGTTTGTAGTCTCACTCCCTCAACAAAGATATTGGACTTCCTTCTTCAATGATGCAAAATGATGATTTTTACATCATTGAAAGAAGGAAGTGCAACACTGAAATCTGTATTTCTCCTGTCTCAGCGGCAACTGAGGAAATGATGCATGACCATTCAAAAACATGACTGGGGTTCTAACTATACAAAGCTTAATGCAAATGGGTGAAGTGTCCCTTTAAAAACTGTATGAGTTTTTTTATTCTGTTAAATACAAAAGAAGATATTTAGATAAAGAATAATAGGAACACAATCAACACTAACTTCCATAGTAGGATAAACAAATACTATAAAAGTCAATGGATCCCGTCAACTGTGTGCTCATCATCATTTATCAAAATGTCTTCTAAAAGACAAAACATAAAAAGTGCAACAATAATTAATATTATAATTTATTAAAAAATTTTAAGTATCAACTTTGACAACATTTTCTCTTTAAAAAACCTGAAGTGTATAGTCATTCAAAGCTCTTCTTTGTGTATTCACATCACATTCTTGCAGGTGATATACAACTTAAAATCACACAGTCTGTTAAAATAAACTATTAGGATTCATAATTTTCTAGTAGCTGGTCACTTCAGTACAACATGGTAACCATCATTACTTTCATCTGCAATCACACAGGTAAAAAAAGCTAACATTAACCAAATACAGTATTATAATAAGCACAAGGACATTATGAATTAAATGTGAATCCATTAATTGGATTGGTGTTTTACATTGTAGCTTGTTATTTAAGACACTTTTAAAAGTCAGATCCATTCAATTGTGACACAATCATATTGTATTCTTAAAAACAAACTGATTTACTTCATATTTGTATCTATTATAGAAAAGTCCTGCTTATGAAAGCATCTTTTAAGCAATGGACATCTGGTTAATTTTCTCCTGATAAGTACAACCTGACAAACATAAAGCTATCAGATTAGTTGAGATAAGTGTCATGTCCATGAATTTACCTTTCAAAGAGCTGATTATGAAGCTGGTCTCCTCTGTGAAGTTCTGCACCATCTGAACAAATACAATATTTTTATTATATTCCTGGAGAATTATATTTTCAGGGTCTATATTTTAAAAATCAGTAACTGGAATGGATTATGGGGGAAAGACTGCTGCTAACATAAAAACCTGTGTGCTTTTCAAACCATGACTTACATGACCTGTTAGTTATACAGTTGCCATAAATGTCAATTAAAAGTTTAAAATAAAACTTTTTTTTTCTAAGAAAAGCACCCAAATCTCCTAGCTAATCTATAGGACCAACTTCTGCCCTCTTACCGCATCTGAAACCAAGACGTAAATCCCTGTCGGCCCTTGTCTGTACACATGATGAATCTGCTGTGAGGGCACATTATATAGATTGGCTATCTTCTCAGTGAGCTCAAACACAGTAAGGTCCTCTAGGTAGAGGGCATGGAAGACTACAAACAAAAAAATGAAAAGCCAGAGTATTAGGAATACGTCTGAATGGTTCCTGCATGTCACAGGTATCATAAACACTGTGCTGTCTCTTACCTCCATCAGCCCCTCCTTTGGCATGTGATTGATATCTATTCTGCAGCTGAGATACATAGACAGTGAGACGTGGTTGTACGCACCTGACAGACATTAAAGCGAAAAGATCAAACAACATGATTATGAAGCATCAAATTTGGATCATGGTGACTGGTGAACAGTGTTTATTTAAAGAGATAGCTCACCTCCCCTCGATTGCATTAAAAAGACGGATTCCATCAGCAGGCCCACAGATCTGAATGAAGTCGTCTCTGCTCATTTTTAGCAAATCAGAACCTGTCGGTCAAATTAACATTGTTATTTAAAGAATAATCGAGCACTAACATTTTAGGTAAACATGGGTACTATGGCTCTGTTCTGAAATGTAATGATCTGGCCATAAAGACAACACTTTAAGACATCATAGTTGCACATAAAAATGTTTGGGTCAAATTCTAATCTAGCATTGGTTTGTGCAAAAGGCAATCCCAGAATGCACTGTGGTGAGCTCACAGAAAAATATATTGTCAATCAAGCAATGTTGGTAAAGCACTGCAGTTTACTAGATTTCAGATGAGAGCCAATAATATAGTTCAGCTTACCTGAAAAACCAGAGAAAATCCTGCAGAAAGATGAGAACCTATTACGATGCAACCACTGCTGTGTGTCATGCGCGGAGGACGATGGCAACAGGTGCTACATGGCAAAAATAATAAAAATCCCTGTAATGAGCATAGCATCATCCATGTTCTCAAACCTATACACCTATAAAATAAGAGAGAAAGGCATTAATGCTTTAACTAGATCTCAAAATACTTACATCAGAGTAGTTGGGCAGGAGTAGCTCCCCCTGCTGGCCTGAAGAGAAGTTTCTATAAACGCAATAAGATGGGAGAGCAGTGGGCTTTTTGGGTATTAATGCTTTTATCTTGTATGCGAGAAAAGCAAAGTATAGCCAACGCCAGGACTCACCCCTCTTGAAAGCTGTATGAAGCAGGACTGCTGGGATAAACAGGAGATCTTGTAGTGTTGATAGATGGGGCTTCAGGCCAAGGGAAGCACTTAAAGAGAGGAAAGGAAATTATACAATGTTAGACGACTTTTTTAGTTTCAACCCTTGCCATTTTTTACAATGTGGATTGTTCAGCATGCAAACAAGTGAACTTCAGTCACATCTTGTTTGTGCAAAAAAGCTTAATATTTTACTATGGTCAGTCAAAGGAGAGAGGTATTTGTGATCATTAACAGATCAGCCAAGTTAAAGGTGCATTGGGTAACTTTTAGAAGGATCTATGACAGAAATGCAATATAATTTACATATTATCAGTGGTGTATAAATACTTAATAACAAAATGAATCATATTGTTATTATTATCTTAGAATTAGTCATTTTTATCTACAAACACTGTGGGTCTCCTTACATGTTCTTATAGAGGGCATGTTGTCACTATGTTGTTTCAGACGATGATAAATTTGTCATGTGGTGGCTACCGTAGCTCACCATGCGTTTCAAAAGGGAGGGGTGGGCTGTGGACTGAGCAATTGGTTGCAATTCACAATCTCACCGCTAGATGCCGCAAATAAAATCTAAACAGTGGACCTTTAAATGAATACTTCTCACAAACCAATTTTTTTTATTTACCCACCCATACCTTACCTCGGTAAGCAGAGTAGTTTTATAGGAGGGTTGATATTTCTCTCTATCTTGCAGACTTTTTTTCTCAATTTTCTCTTGGTCATTCTTGAGTTTGCGATCCGCGCCTTTTGGCTTGAGAAGAAAATTGCAAGATGACATTTTCTGATCAATAAAGTTACAGTGTCATTTCTGGACCATCAGGCGGATTTACAAAAATGATAAAATAATGATAGTTTTCCAAACAGATCCATTGCATTAAAGGAACAGTATGTAAGAAATGTACATCAATTAATCATAAAATGGCCCTCATATGTCACTAGACATTAAGAAATCATTTTAATTTCAAATACTTATATCACTGACAACAGTGGTCCGGACAGGACATTGTCATTTAAAAGTGGAGTTGCAGCACTCAACTGATGTTTATGTTGTCAATTTGTGTATTAGCCACCAGTTGTGTGATTGCAGTACCAGTTTTGGCCACAATCCTACATACTGTTCCTTTAAATATTAATAATATTGCATTGTGATGACTTCAGACTGTGAAATAAAGTTGAAGTTAGTGTTAATGTTACAATACTTTCTCTAATTTCAGTTTAATCTGCAAAAAAAGGTTTAATCTGCAAAACAACTATAAATAAGTACATGTAATATATTTTAGGATGGCAAACTGTAAATCACAAACAGTATGTGACCCTGTACCACAAAACCAATAAGTAGCACAGGTATATTTGTAGCAATAGTCAAAAATACGTTGAATGGGTCAATTTATCAATATTTTATGCCTCAAATCAATATGTGTTGCTAAGGACTTCATTTGGACAACTTTAAAGGCCATTTTTAGTATTTTTATTTTTTGCAACCATGGATTCCTGATTTTCAAATCGTTGTATCTTGGCCAAATATACTTACTAACTATACATCAGTGGAGAGCCTATTTGTGCAGCTTTCAGCTGATGTATCGATCTCAATTTCAGTTCCAGGTTAACATATACTTAAAATTGTTTTATACATATTTTACAGTCTAAAGCAATCACAATTCTCACAGTTTAGATTCAAAAGTTATCTTTTCACAGCTCTACCTTAAATACTTTGACCTGGCAGCTGGCGGAGTGCATATATTTAACATATTCCCCCTGCTTGCTGGCTGCAAATGTGTCTATCTGAATGCGGAAGGGGACTCCCTTCTCTCCACCATGTTTTCTAGGAGTAAATTCGGTGCTAATGCAGTTAACCTGCATATGAAGAGACAGAGAAGTTACTGCTTTTGATAATAAATTCAGCATAAAAGCGATTGAATTTATAAAAAATATACCCGAATAAACACAGAGGCATTCTGTTCAGGATCCCAGAGGAACTGTATGGTATTAAGCTGCAATGGATGTGCTTGAGGATCCACGATCCCCACTGACAAAGGGACATCTGAACATATAGACATAGTAAAACATTTTGGGAATTCTTTATGTTCATTTTTAGTAAACAGCATACTTTATGATAGCGTAAATATTTTGATCATTTTATAATGATAAACGTCTTAGACTTTCAAATAGGGAAGACTGGTCTATATCCAAGATTCTGTCTCCTGGTCGGTTCCATCTCCATCCCTCCAGCTGTTGGTGCTCTGTGTACTGAAGCCGTCGGTCATGAAACACCACACGCAAAATACTCTGAAAACAGGCTAGCATAGAGTTAGGATAGTATGATGACATGCAAGCTTATAAAGAAGAAGAATAGAATAATGTAGTAATAATTAACACAAAAACTTATAGAAGAAAGTTTCAAAAATTCAAAACCTAGAAAGTATGATCAACAGTCATACTCATAGGTCAAAAAATCCAGAGCTTTAAAAATATCCCATGCATGTGCATTGTATTTATTAATACATTATTGTATTTAATACAGTATTTTATTGTATTATTATACATCTTCACACCGTTTTAATGAGAAGCAGAGTAATTTCCTAAAATACATTCAAATGAAAAATGTATTTAAAAATATTTGAGAAACAAGCTCCAAAATAATATCATTAACTTACCTTAATATATTTGGTGCTTATACCTTTACACTCCGTCAGTTTTCTGTTAAGCATACGGATTTCATAGAACTGACCTACAGTTATAGAAATAAATCTGATTTAAATGTGAAAAATGCAATAATTCAGTAAGATAATATGGCAGCGGTGCACGATTAATAACCAATACCTTGATTTAGATAAGTGAGTGCTTCGTCTTGTAGTTTCACAGCTGGAGATGTGGCTGCACAAAGCACATAATAAAACGGAGTCACTTTGGATTCAGCACAATGCTGCTCCTCGTGCTTCAGAAAATGGGCAAGAGCATCTCTGAAAGAAAATGATGTTAAAAGTTCAGTGACCACACCCGAGCACCAACAGCAACAGCATAGGTATGTTGATATAAAGATTTTCGTTGCAAAACGAGATAACTCCGTTTTTAACATTTTTGTCAAAACATCTTTATTTTTCAGTTATAATGTTATTATTTTTGTTTTATGGTGCTACTTAGCTTTAAGTTATGAAGGTTTAAATCAAAACAAACCAACTGCAGTTGAATTGATATTAATTGGAATACACAACCAAAAAAACGCAACGAAACTCTTCATATAGGATAAGTAAAGTAACTTACTATACATATACTATAGTATAATAATGCTTCTACTATTATCAACTAAGCATTATTTTAAACCTTCCAAACATTTTAATTACATCACCTAACAAGCTCATGGCAAATTATCCAATAGTAACATAAAATGATTAAATTCGTGTTTTATTATAAATTAACTTATCACTTATAAATGAAAATGTTTCGTAATAAGTTATGACTTATCTTAAAGATCATTAACGAAATGTAGGAATTTATAACGACTAACGTTACCACTGGACAAACAAGTGACAAAACTTACCTTACATGCGCGTGCTGTTGATAGGTTTCGGGATGACTGTGCCAAAACAGCATGTTTTCCAGTTCGTATCCCAGAAAATAAGAGCTATAATAAGTGATCAAAGCCTTTCGGGATACCAGTGTGAACACAAAAGCTTTACTAAAACCTTTAATGTGTCCGCCCGTCTTATATACTCGATTGACACGCGTGTGATTATCATAACGTCTCAGGTAACCTGCAGGCTTGTTCGACTTCATGCGGCGCTGCGAGAGCCGACATGCGGATGACGTCAGCGTACCGCGAGAGCGAGTCGAGAAATCACATGTGAAAATTCTAATTTGGAATCGTTCTCGCGGTACTTCGACGTCATCCGGCTGTCGGTTTTTGCAGCGCCGCATTAAGTCGAATACACATTACGAGTGGCCGGAACGCTGCGCAGACCGATCCGCGTATGACATCATATGACGGTCTAAGAAACGCTGTATGACGTCTTCAAAATATCAATCCCGTTCCTCAAATCGACTAGAAAAAGCTATTACCGTGTTGTTTTTTTAACAGCGTGAACCTGATATCAAAGTTCAGGACTAGTTGTTGATAAACCATATTTAGCATAAAGTACTTCGACTTTACGTGATGCTTGTGCGCATGCGCCTTGACATTTCTGGAATAGAATGTACAAAATACTTTAACATTTGACTTAAACTCAGAAAAGGAACGCAGCACACATATTTAACCCAACCTTATTATAATTAAATAAATTAACAATATCATTTATACTATATTTTTATACTATATCCCTAGATACTGTGTTTCTGTACGAGATTGTAAGTTATAACGTTTAATTAATTCATTATAGTTAATACCAGGGGTTTTCAAACTGGGGTCAGAAGATTCTGGGACCCAGAAATTTTTAAGAGAATAAAGACGCAGCAAAAATTAAAAAGTCTAATGTGTAGCCACTTATATAGTTGTAAACAATACGCCAACTTTATAATAAAAGTCCCTCTCTAAAGGTTCATCATGTATGGGTCCCTGACATCATAATGCTTGAAAACCCCTGGTTAATGCTACACTTTACTATAGTAAATACTAAAGTATATACATATTTTTTTCCCACGTTGGTGGATATTCTTTGTAAGATTTACAGCACTGCACCAAGTATAAATGGTCAGATGTGATACATTTTGACAAACATCACATTGACAGACATCACATTAACGTGCACACACAAAACATAAAGGTTAATAAAAGTAATAACAATAAATTCATATTTCTGGTTGTTTTATTTCTAGGGCAAACTTAAGTTGTTGTAAATCTATCACAAGCTTTGAAAAAAACTGTACATTGGGAAAGTAAAGGAAATAAAATAAATGTATAAATACAAGAGTGTATCAGTGTCCAATGACAAAACTTAACAAAATCTAACATGCTTAGTGAACAGTTAGATGAAATACTATTAGAGTTCAACGCTTCAGAAAACTCAGTGAGCTGCTTTTAATTTTAATACTTGCACTGCTGATCTTCACCATTGGCTTTTTTCCTTAAATTAACTTTTTTTTAACAAGTTGCCCCAGTCTAAACCAAAATAATGGTCCGTGGTCTAAATCAGATAAAAAATATTCGAATGAATGCTGCCTCAAACAAGAGTATGCGCAATTAGCATACCCAAATAAAAGCCACATGCCCCAGTATATAATACTCAAAGATAGTAGGCTGCTTCCAGTGCCTGTCCTTAATTTTTAATGTGGTCTGGTTCACAGTCTGAGAATAAACAGACATTTTGGTCAACTCTTAAATTTTGCACTTGCCTACTTCCCAACATGGGCGAAATATCATTAATAACAATAATAATACTGTATTTACAGACTGACCAGACTGCTGAGGTTACAGATTTCTCAAACAGCCAAACTTCAGTCAGTCACGGCAGCACAGGATTGTTACGTCTTCAAAACATGCAGGCTATTTGTTAACGTGCGAAAGAGTGCAACACCTTTTTTTCTTTCCTGTGGGAAGTGAGAAGCAAGATTGAAAGGTATGTACAATACACTTAACTCCCAGCATTTAAGATCGGATGGAGAAACAAAGATCTCTGAGAACATAACACAGCCTCAATCTCTAGTGATCCAAGATTTGAGGGTTTACATTAGTGTCACAGACATGTGCAGTGCCATGCTTTTACATTGTAGTAGTGTGAACAACTGTGGAAATTTTAACAGTCCGAGTATTGAAAACAGAATGAACATAAGGCAAAGTAGTTCTCGTTCCTATAGAGCATAAAGTGTAAGCAGGTTACAGATACTCCTGGTTATATTTTTCAACTCCGTTCCACATAAATTACAAGCATTAGTGAACTTTTTACATTATTTTGTTGGTTGTGGCTCGCACGTCTTTCCTGGCATGTTTTGTTTATAATTTACTCACGAAACCCTTCACTTTTTCGAAAGATAAAAAACAACTTTACATTCAGAAGTTTGTCCTTGTGTTCTGTAGTGAGGCATTTTTAAACACATTATCCATCTTATACTAAAATTAATACAAAGGCCTTATAATTTGCCTAAGACTTGGAAAAAAAAAGATTTCCTACATTTTCGCCATTGGGGTACGATATGGTCCCATGTTATCGGTGTACTTGCTAATACAAGAAATAAAAATTGATATTAGAACATTCTTTTTTGGTTGTCATTGTAGCCAAACCTACAAGTTGATTAATTTTTTTTCTCTAGTCTTTACATTTATCACTCGGCCAGCCAAATGATCCACTAGCATTAACTAAGATTTAATTGATGTATTAGCCAACTGTGCCCATTTAAAATGTAGTCAAATAACTTAAACCTACAACACCAATTGCAAACATAAGTTAATAACAAAGTTGAAGCAACCCTGTTTGCTCCATTTAAGGAAGCAAGATTTGATCCCTATTAAAAGGCCGGAATTCGTTTTTCCACTATCCTTACATTCTGTCAATGTTCCACAGATCAAAGGAATCATGTGAGACTAACTAAAAGGTTTCCAGGAATTAGATGAAAAACAGTCTGATTGTGATGAGCAACATGTTTCTCCTGGAGATATGAAGCTAGATTGGGATAAAATAAAACACGATGTATGGAGGAGGCACAGCTACGTTTCCAAAAGCACATGAAGGGCACTGATCGAAGTATATCTGGCTAGCTGTGAGAGGAAACATCTGAAGAACTGCTGCTGTTGCTGTTTGTAGTCTGGGCCCTCTTAATGTACAGATTCAGCAACTTCATCTGTGGGGATAAAAGCAAGAATGTCAATTTTAAAACAGCATATGGTAAAACTGATTTGAAATTGTTAAAAAATGATCCTCCAACACTAGTCAAAAGCACAGGAGAAACAAACAAAGACTGCGGTACTAAACAGGGTGAAACTGAAGTCATTTTATGGAAGTCATGCCAACGATTAAACCTGACATCATTTGTACCAAAAATGTTTTTCTTAAGCTCAAATTGCAAAACATTTTTCGAGGTTACTTAGCCTACTACTGCTCATGCGCACAGGTTGGTAAGCGCATCACACAACTCAGTATAGAGCTCCTACCATTAGTCTTTCTTGATTGATGATTGGTTCCATTTAAAGGTGCAATGTGTAAAATTTGGAAGAAAAGAAAATGGAATATAATACACATAACTATGTTTTCAGCAGTATGTAAAGACCCTATTACCTTAAAATGAGCAGTTTTTATGTACATACACCGTGTCCCCTTAAATGTAAGTCGCTGTCAAGTTTCTACAGTAGCCCTAAATGGACAAACTTGTCACTACGTTGTCTCAGACAATGACGTGTTTGTCCCGTGGGGGCTACCATAGCTTTTAGGGATGGGCACGAGTACTTGATTGCTCGAGTACTCGAACGTGGCATCGATGATTGATCACAAAAATGATGATCGTGTGGGTTTATTTATTTTTTGGGGTTATGGCGGCATTTGGATGTCTGCAGGGCTCCAGACTAACTTTTTTCACTAGGAGCACAGTGGCCCCCAGCTGAAAATTGTAGGGGCGCAACCAGAAAATTTAGGGGCACATACCGTAAATCAACATACTAACCAAATAGTCACATTTCTACTAATTAATATACTGTATTACTAATAAATACTTTGATGATAGATGCAAAAAGTACAATGTGCTGTTTTAAATTCAGTGTCACATCACAAAAAAAGGTCAAATTTACTGGTCGCACATGAAGTCTTGCATTTTGTGCCGCTAAATTCATATTGTATATTAGATTTATGTTGTATATAAGGCTTAATATTATGTAGAGTGTGTCATATAGAAAGCACTTCAGTTTGTGTTTATTAACCCTTTAGTTTTACTTTCTGTTAAAAACATTTAATTCATTAATAATCTAGCATGTGTTCATTTTTCTGTGATAGTTTCTTCAAAGTTAAGTTTTATTTGAGTGTTTTTATTAAAAATATTTTCATTTTCACAATGACGTGTATGCCCTTTGATTGCCCTACCCCCAGTTAATCGAGTACTCGTTCTTTATAAATGCACATCCCTAATAGATTTACTATGCGTTTCGAAAGAGACGGGTGACTTTTGGACTGAGTCGTTGTTTGCAATTCTTTACTCTGTCTCACTGCTAGATGGCGCTAAGAACGACCATATTAGGTGTTGCATTGCCCCCTATTTTTAGTAATTGCAGTCTTCAATTTTGTCATATAGAAAATCTTTGGTGATATTTTGGAATGGTAAACATGTGATCATACCTTGCTACCAGTGAGCTGGGCCAAGTGGGGCTTTAGCTCCTCACCAATCACTGAATAGATGGCCACCAGACAAAACACACTGGCCTTTCGAACACTGCTTTCTGTGTTGTCATAGCCCTGCAGACAGACAGACAGACATTAACAAGAGTGAGATAGTCTCTGGTACAAAGAAGGCAGTGTGTTGACAATGTGGGCTAATGCAGAGTATACAGACAGAATCGGGTCAGTTAGTAAATGACCAAAACTGGTGCTGAAACAACTTATTGTGGATTTGAATCTAATTTGAATCTGTATATGCGCATGATTCACGCACCATCATTTTAAACCCATATAATGTTACATTTTTTGTTAATAAATAAGGTTTAAATGGGACACTCTGTCCATTATATCCTAATGTTAACAGAGTAAAAATATGTTATAACTGAATGTTGCAAACAACGTAATACTCACTTGTAGGAGTCCAGGAATGATGTCTGGCATTAACTGATGCAAGGACTCTTTAGAAATGCGCTCAACGACTTTGCTTTGCATCTTAATAGCAGCCAGGTTGATGGGATAGTCTGCGGTCTGTACAATGGGACATAGCACTTTGATGCATTGCTCTGGGTGAATGGAACCGGCCAATGTAGAGGCAGCCTCTTCAGCTGCTCTTACCACCTGCACATACAATACAACATCATTATGAGACGAAGTTAGTTTGCAGAGTGTGAAGTTCTAATCGTATAGTTCAGTGGTTCCCAAACTTTTTTAGTGTGTGGCCCCCCTTGTGTACGTGCATTCCTCCGCGGCCCCCCAAAGAAAATTTGTGACAAAAAACTGTTCTAAAACTCAACATTTTAATAAAAAAAAAAAAACATTAAATTATACAAGAAAAGTAGTGCTTTTGGTTAGTAGCCTTATTTTTTTAGGTTTAATTACACAGAATTCATGATAAATTTATGTATTTCATAAAATGTCATAAAACTGGGGCCCCCCTAGCACCATCACGCGGCCCCTCTGGGGGCCCCGGCCCCCAGTTTGAAAACCACTGGTATAGTTAACGTTATGGTTATTGATGAAGTGTGAACCAGTTATAAGAGTTTAATTATATTTCAGTTTAGATGTACAGTAAAATTTAAGGAGGTGAAATGAAACAATTCCGGCTCAGGTTCAAATTTCATTCAATTTCAATCACGGCATTGACTGTCATGACAACAAGCAGCTTATTTTGCACTGAGAAAAGAAAATTGTTGTCCACCAGTGGCCTGCAGCACATTCATTTATTCATCCAAGTGTTAGGTCATCTCAATTTAGATGTTACCAAGGTGCTCAGTTTCCACAGGTGCAAGGGTTGAATTTACAAATGGATTAGAGAGGCCAATTGGCTTACTTCTCTCTTTATGAGGTCTTTACAACAAATGTCACCTGGCAAGCTTGATTTCTCAGCCACGTGTCAGGGATACGATGGTAACAATGAGGTGTTGCTTAAATATTTCTACATCAATTCATACGAAAAAAAAAAAACATACAGAAAAACACAATTTTGCTACAAAATTTTATAAATACTAATAACAGTATTGTCTTAGTAAATTTCCACATTAAAGGAAAACACCACTTTTTTCAATATTTTATTATGTTCTTACCTCAACTTAGACAAATTAATACATACCTATCTTTTTTCAATACGTGCACTTAGTCTTTGTACAGCGCATCGTGAATGTGTTAGCATTTAGCCTAGCCCCATTCATTCCTTAGGATCCAAACAGGGATGAATTGAGAAGACACCAAATACTTCCATGTTTTCCCTATTTAAAGACTGTAACATAAGTAGTTACACGAGTAAGTATGGTAGCACAAAATAAAGTGCTGCAAACTAAGTGCTCTTCCGCCAAACAATGTATTTCTCATTTTTTATCCACTTTAAAAAATAGCCACGTTTTGTGCCACCATACTTGCTCGTGTAACTACTCATGTAACAGTCTTTAAATAGGGAAAATATGGAAGTGTTTGATGGCTTCTAAATTCATCCCTGTTTGGATCCTAAAGAATGAATGGAGCTAGGCTAAATGCTGACACATTCCCGACACGCTGTACAAAGATTAAGTGCACGCATTGAATAAACATAGGTATGTATTAATTCCTCTAAGTTGAGGTAAGAACCTAGTAAAATATTGAAAAACAGTAGTGTTTTCCTTTAAATAATTGAGTTTATATTATTATTTCTAAGTGCTTTGAGATGGTAATTTCAAACCTCCTTATGAGAGTCCTTGTGAGCTTCTAGCGTCTTCATGATGGTGAGTTCTGCATAGTTTTTGAAGCGTGCTGGTTGGTTCCTCAGGATCTCCTTCAGAACTCGTAAAGCCAGCGCTCTGATTGTGTGCTGAAACACAAATACAATCATGACTAGCCAGATAATGCACCAGTACACAACGCTGCCATATATTACTAAAGCCTATTACATAATAACAAATGATGGCCATTGAGTGCAGTGACTTTTGATGGTACTCATTAAAGCTGCAACTCTCTTAAAGGAGCTATAAATGTAAAGTAGTGCTCACATCCTTGTCCCCAAGTGTTTCCAATAGCAACAGTAAGATGGTTTTGAAGTGTTCGTCCCAAACAGCCAGGCTGTCCTCACGTGCAATCTTCAGCAGTTCGATCAAGGCTCCCTTCCTTTCCTCCACTCGCTCATTGTGATTGGACAGCTCCTTCAGCAGGTCTGCCACCAGATCTGAGTGACCCGGAGCAATACAAGTCAAAGAAGAAACTACAGGAAACACAGCTAACATCCTTAATTAACCTCCTAAGACTCAAGCTTTGGCTTGCATTTTATATTTCTTCCAGCTATTTGGGTTTAGGAAGAACCAATAAATATAATAAACAAATCTTTAAACATGAAGCAGTGTAACTGTCCATGTTTGTGTACAACAGGTTCCAGTTCCACAGAATTAAGTATTATGGTGCAAACAACATGAAATGTGATATCCTTGTATGTGGACACACCAGGTCTTAGGAGGTTAACCTTACTTGGATCAATATTTCAATACATTTTAGGGTCATCTGTTTCAAATGACCCATCATACACATGGCAGTCATATTTAATCTTAAAATCAAAATGAATAAATGCCACAATGCAAATAAAGTCCATAATGGTCAGAGTACATTTTCTTCATGGCTTATTTTTCAATATTTTGGGTAAAATGTGATCTGGCCATGTTGACATTTGACTCAGCCTTATATGTGACCCTGGACCACAAAACCAGTCATAAGGGTAAATTTTTTATTGTTGTTTATGCATTATCTGAAAGCTGAATAAATAAGGTTTCCATTGAGAAAATCGTCTTTAAAGTTGTCCAAATGAAGTCATTAGCAACTGCATCCACTTATAATGTAAAAAAAATAAAGTAAAATAAAGTTTTGATATATTTACGGTAGAAAATTTACAAAATATCTTCAAGAAACATGATCTTTACTTAATATCCTAATTATTTTGGCATAAAAGACTCAAACACAAATTATTTTGGCCCATACATTGTATTTTTGGCTTTTCTACAAATATTCCTGTGAAAACACCACCGTTTTTCAATATTTTACTATGTTCTTACCTCAACTTAGACAAATTAATACAGACCTATATTTTTTCAATGCATGCACTTAATCTTTGTACAGTGCGTCGTGAATGTGTTAGCATTTAGCCTAGCCACATTCATTCCTTAAGATCCGAACAGGGATGAATTTAGAAGCCTCCAAACACCTGTTTTCTCTATTTAAAGACTGTTACATGAGTAGTTACACGAGTAAGTATGGTGGCACAAAATAAAACTTTTGTTTGGAGCCATAGGAATGAATGGGGCTAGGCTAAATGCTAACACATTCACGAAACGCTGTATAAGAATTAAAAGTGCACGCATTGAGCATTGAAAAAAGATAGGTATGTATTAATTAATCTAAGTTGAGGTAAGAACATAGTAAAATATTGAAAAACTGTGGTGTTTTCCTTTAAGTCCAGGGTCACACAGCCATCATGAGCTATCAATTTGTAAAGCAGACATGTTCTGTTAGTTTTAGTTAGAAGGATTCGAAGTAGTAGTTAACAGTTAAAAATTGTTAAAGCTTTTGTTTTGATTGAAAAGGGTTAATCATAATTTTTATCACATAGATTTTAAGTGACATGGATGTGTTTGCAATAAAATGCTGTTAGTACTAAAGCGAAGCATTAAAATCATCACTAGGTTTCTGTCTGATCTCCCCATTCTTGTATTTCTTTGTATTAGTGCAGGTGATCTGTAGCAGTGTTATATCACATGACCCTGTTAGCAACATCACCATGGCATTTAAGGCAAGTTGACATCACATGGGAGACAGTGAGATGGATGAAGAAGATGAGAGGGTGATGAGGGGAGTACATGACAAAAGTTGCAGGTGGTTACCAGGAGTAAAGGTCTTGGGCAGCACCATCTTGTTCTCACCACAGTCCTGTCGACGGCCTGTAAAAGAGGAAGGACAGGAGGGGGGAACAGCAGGGGATGTGATGACGCTCAGACTCTACTATCCTGCACATTACACCTTTGGGGGCAGTATGGAGTATGATGATGAAAACAATGAGAGTGAAGTTATCGGAGGTATATGATCACCGGGCAGACTCACAGTCACGAAACTGATCCACATCATCATCGAAGACAGCCTCTTTAAGGGCGCTTTTGTCATAGGATGCAATTGTGTCTCCGTAGCCGTACGGGGCGAACTCGCGTGTCCGTGGCACGGCAAAAGACCGCGGGGACGGCGTGTTAAGCAAAGACGTTTTGTTATCCAAAGCGGTTCGACCTCCTTCCATTACGTCCAATCCTAGTCTAGCATCAGATCCTGGAGACGCACCTTCCCTTCCAACCTAAGACATGAAAGCAAAAATTTAACCTATTTGCAATTTTATTGTGAATGGTTCCTTTCTGTATGTTATTTGTAATAATAAAATCAACTTATTATTAGGGCTGTCAAAAGATTAATCGCGATTAATGTCATCCAAAATAAAAGTTTGTGTTTACATAACATGTGTGTTTGTACTGTGTGTAAATATTATGTATATATAAATACACAAACATTCATGTATATATTTAAGAAATATTTACATTTTAATACTGTATATACATTTATATAATTTAATTTAATTAAATATTTTATATTTAAATATAACCAATATTTCTTAAATATATCCATGATTGGGTGTTTTATACACCGTACACACACGTTATGTAAACTTTTATTTTGGATGCCATTAATCACGATTAATCTTTTGACAGCCCTACTTATTATACATATACTAGATGTAATTCAGATTATACAACAGCAGGAGTGTTCAATGTTTCATCAATAAAACTAATTGGTCTGTCGATCCAATAGCAACCAGCTTTCATTTTGCATCTGGAGACACATTTGTGTCACTGTTAAAGGGGAATTCCGCCCTAAAACGGAATTTAGGGTGTTTTTTCGTTGTTAACGAGTCAAACTTTCATTTAAAAGCATATTTATGACTAAAGAGCAACATTTAAGATATTTAAGATTTTCGTTTTCTGGTAAACTGGCCTTTGAATGGGAGTGAATAGGGCATGTCGATTGAGCGCACAAAATCTCTATTTTTACAACACTAAGGAGGCTCGACACAACGTGATACTTTACTCGAAGTATCACGTGGGTCTCTACACATGAACGCGAGCATTGAGAACATTGTTTGTGTACACAGATTTTAGTAAAAGCGAAAAGTTTGGAACAACTTACCGTGCTGTTAAACTGCGTCCCGCCGCCATATTGCCAGTCATGAGCAATCGATTTCAGAATGCGATTGAATGGACTCCATAGGACGCTACTTTTCAACTACAGGGTCAATATTGTTTTTCACTTGAGACAAAACAACAAATTATCCGTGCATTTATATGGAACTATGCTTTAGGAGCTATCCATCTTTACTCTCCTTCCTCCTTATGTCGCATTCTGAGATCGATTTCTCATGACTGGCAAGATGGCGGCGGGACGCAGTTTAACAGCACGGTAAGTTGTTCCAAACTTTTCGCTTTTACTAAAATCTGTGTACACAAACAATGTTCTCAATGCTCGCGTTCATGTGTAGAGACCCACGTGATACTTCGAGTAAAGTATCACGTTGTGTCGAGCCTCCTTAGTGTTGTAAAAATAGAGATTTTGTGCGCTCAATCGACATGCCCTATTCACTCCCATTCAAAGGCCAGTTTACCAGAAAACGAAAATCTTAAATATCTTAAATGTTGCTCTTTAGTCATAAATATGCTTTTAAATGAAAGTTTGACTCGTTAACAACGAAAAAACACCCTAAATTCCGTTTTAGGGCGGAATTCCCCTTTAATATTCCCGAATTTAAAAGGCAAAGACTCACAGCATCGTCCTTTTTGCCATCACGTCTGATTGGTTCATTCAGGTCCTCTTGGCTGCGATAACTGAAGCTTTGGATGGCCTCTGTGACACCACGCAGCGAGCTGAAGATCTCATCAGAGTTCATGTTTTCTGTGTCATACTCCAGCATACTGAGAAAATGAAGATAGCAAGACAAATATTAAAAAACGAAGAAACAGAGATAAGATCGACTTTAAGCAACACATCACAAAAAAGCAACATACAGACCCAGACAGAGCTCCTGCTTCTAATGTCAAATGCCATGCATTTACAGTGTTTGAAAAGCCTGCCTGTGTGTTTATGTCATATTTATGAATGATTTAGTAAGGTTAAATGAATTTGTTCACAGAAAAATAACTCCTTTATTTTGGAGTGAAACTGCCACATGCATCCAGTGCGAATAAAGGGATGCAATCAGTATTCCTCAATGTAGTACTGTTCCCTAATTTTAAACTTTCACAAACAACCACTACTTTTAAGAGCAAATCCACCCTGCGAATTTTTTATAAAATCTTATATTTGTGCACAAACACGTCTGTGCATTACATGAAAGTATGTCTCTGGAAGTGGGTGGGAATCTGAGCACCCGTCCCGCCCCTCCTCGCCGTGACAAGCGGGCGGCTGAGTTACCTTGATGAGAGAGCGCAGCGGAAGGCCCTAAGTGAGGGGCCAGCAGGAATAGAGGAGTGAGATGGAGGAAGAGGAGGAGGAGGGGGAGGTGGGTGCTTTAAGAGCCCATCGACACTCCAACCCCATAACCGACTGTGTCCACAGAACGGCCGGAGAGGAGGAGAGGAAGAGAGAGAAGAAAATAGTGTTCCAGTCCGAAGGTTGTGGTTAGCAGCATGGGTTAATAAGTTAATAGACCAGAAACCCCCAAACTCTCTCTACAGCTGATATGATTTCTTGAAAATCTCTTATAAAGGTCTGGTTGGTAGAATGCTAAATACTGTAAAAATAAAACTGTAATAATTGTTTACCAACAATTGGTAAAGACCATGGCATGCTGTGGTAAATATATCTGACCCTGCCTGTCAAAACCTAGCTAAAGCTTTTTGTGATTTACAGTTTTCTACATACAATCATCCTAAAAAATATGAAAATCTAACCTTGATATCTTAAATATTGACTGGGTAAGGTCTATTTTAAATTAAACATTTTGATCATACCATCATTTTGGGGGTTTCAGGTTTCAAAGGGAAGAAAACTATAAAGGTAGACTTGTCGAACCGAAGAAAACTACACGTCAATAAATCAAACGTGTTCACTGCTGTAAAAGGCCATCATGCATTAGTGTGCATGGTTCATGAAAGCAAAGAAATAAATGTGTTACCTGGGTGACAGCCCACCGTGTGAGCAGTTAGTTGGAGACGTAAGAGGGCTGGTCCTGCTTGTGGGGTGACGGGATGCAGTGCGACCCATAGTATTGCTCGGAGAACTCTGTGTTGGACATAGGAATGAATGAGTTCTCTATACGTATACATAACTATATGTATGGGGTTGCATATGGGCTTCTTACGACGCTGCTGGTGTTGCTGGAGTTCTTCAGATGGTTGTGCAGGAGCTTGGTGGCTCCATCCTGGAATGTTTTGGGCAGAGCACCCAGCAGCATGGTGAACTCGGGAGTGTTCAGCTCAAAGAGTGAGATCAGCACGATCTGGGCAGCCTGCACAACACAGCACAGACATTATCAGCGAGCTGGTTAAACACCGCAGTAAGAGGCGGTCCGCTAACACATGCTGAGAAATGCGGGAGGTAATAACTCAGAAGAAAAAGGCATTTATCAAACTGTGACTGCTTTGCTCCTATGAACAGAAGACAAGTTGAAATGTTGAGCTGGATACAAACTAAAGTGTGCACTACTCAGAAAACACAGTTTTGTACGCAGAGGGTAAATGCAAAGGTTTACGGCAAATATCAAATAAAAATCTCTTAATTCACAAAAAAGTTTTTTTACGTTCGCTTAAGGTGGTTTCTGACTTTGTGAAAAAGAGTAAATGCGAATAATGGGAGATGAAAACGTATTGGCGAAAATTAATTCCACGGGGTTCTAGCTGTATCAGCTGACGTTGTCTTTCCCATTTATGGGGCTCAAAGTCGTCGCAATTCCCTTGCTGCTAGTGCCTGCATCAAAAATGCTGCATTTCTTCTTCTGTGCACAGCATTCAGTTTGGCAATAACAAGCTGCACTGCTAGTAAATTTATAACTTGCCCAATCGTAACAAAATGCAGTCCTGTCTGCATTTTCTAAGCGTGCCGCATTTAATTGATTGGTTACTACGTTACCAATACCACTTGCTTGAACAACTTCATGGAAACGCACCCAATTCGCCTTTGTTTTTTTGCAACAAAAAACAAAGATTCACCTCACGTTTTGATGGAAGCTCAGCTACTGTAAAAAGGCTGGTTCAACCTTAAAAAGTAAATCACCGGGTTGCCTTAACATTTATAGTTAATTCAACTTAAAAAAGATTAGTTGACAGCAACTTTTTTGAGTCAACTAATATTTTTAAGTTGAATGAACTTAACAAATTTTATACAGCGTTACAACGATGCTCAGTTACGCAAAGAAAAGATGACAATGTTTAAATGTGTATGCTAATCTGCACTGATGTAGGCATCAAACATTTTCAGATGGGTGGGCCTATTTGTGCATTCAGAATTTCGATTGGCAGCACTAACGTTTGCTTTCTTATTGCATTTACCGCCCATAGTTTATATATGGCACTTTTCCATTGCATATTACCCCACGTTTGGTTTAGTTTGGGTCGGGTCAGCTTACTTTTGGGAGCTTTTCCATTAGGTGCATTACCTGGTACCGTTACTTTTTTCGTACCACCTCGGTTGGGGTTCTAATCGACCCGAGCTGATACCAAACGTGACGCAAAAACACTGCAGATCACTGATTGGTCTGAGAGAATCATCACGTCATCGCTATAATGTAAAATATTAGCTTGCGCTGTCTCGAGCAAACCTGTTGTCATCTGTGCTTTGCTGTATGTTCCCAAACTCCCTTTTAGCAATGAAAAACATCCACAGGTTGAGAATCAGGGACACCATAAAAGTTTTTTCCATTCTTGCAGTTTGTGGCGGCACATTCGCGACGCGCACGTTCACATATATGCTTAAATGCAACATAAATGAGGCTCAGCGGAGCGCCGTTGAAAGACGCCACGGGTGTTTGAACAGAAACTGTCATGTAAGACAGAGGTACTGAAAAACACAATGTGCAAAATTTTTATTTTGTGGCGGACTGAGAAATAAATAAATGTATGGGAATGTACAACGGCGCTCTCACTTGTGATGTCACAGCAGTATGCAGCGCAAATATAACGACACGCCTATAATCCCTCCCACTACAAATTGATACTAAACTCGATGGAAAAGCTAACCACGCCAAAGTGAGGTGAGCTGACCCGACCCAAACTAAACCGTGGGGTACAATGCAATGGAAAAGCGCCAATAGAGAGCTCAGATGTTTATCCTTTAACTCTGTTTTATGTTAAACGCATGCAAAAATGTTGCTTCACTCATTGTTACTCTATTATAGAAAATGAATAGAAAAATATACAAGTACACTTTAAGCAGTAGAGAGTTAAAAGCAATTAAGATAAGAAAACTTTACAACATAAAAAGATACAACACACTTTTTTTATTCAAATCATTATTTGGAAAATCATCTCTTTCTTAAGCCTTCTAGAAAAACATTATTGAAAACTGCATTATTAAGAATAGCATGTTAAAAGATTGTGTTCATCGGTCACTTCGCAAGGCAGATTAGAGTGAGGAGAGGCACACGGTTAGGCGCAGCGGTTACGTGTCGTTGGTTAGGCCGTTGGGTTGGCACTACCTGCTTGCACCTGTCCTCCAGGTGACTATCTCCAGGCAGTAGGGCTGTAGTGCTGGGCCTGCCTGAGAACTCCTCACTTGCCCAGTTATGAAGGGTCTGGGCCATCATATCATAGCAACAGGATTTGTCAGCGTAACAGATAATACACCAAGACAAACTAATGACCACGTATAAGTGGTCATCCATCAATTAACTGTAATTTACTGATCTTTAATTATTA
The DNA here is from genome assembly GCF_030506205.2 of Paramisgurnus dabryanus. Taxonomy (NCBI): domain Eukaryota; kingdom Metazoa; phylum Chordata; class Actinopteri; order Cypriniformes; family Cobitidae; genus Paramisgurnus; species Paramisgurnus dabryanus. Next base: position 10,594,891 of record NC_133351.1, read on the forward strand.
AACTACAGTAAATGTAAAGCTGCAATCCGCATTTTGTTTGGTTACAAAATAAGCAACAACATAAAAATAGGCCCCTTTCTTTTTCAAAATGGTAAGCTTATATTTATTTAAAAGTAGAGCTGATTCTACTCAAGGTCTGATTTTATAGGAAGCATCAGGTTTATTCCAACAAACATTAAAATAAGTATGTAAAGTAACTAGCAATTTTACATTTTAAACTGAGACACAACAGAGAGGCAAATGTTATGGATTGCAGCTTTAAAAATACAGTATAAAACATTCTTGCATTAATATAAAAAGCTTAATGAATACTAACCTTTCTAACGTCAGAACTCTTTGGTTCTGTGGTCCAGGTGATAATCCGGGAGACCGCTAATCTTGTCTCACTCGAATTCACGAAGTCTCCGGGGTCCATCTGCCGTGCCAAGGACTCGATGTATTTCAGGATAGCCACCTTTACCTGCATTGCGTTATCAACAAAATCAGTATCAACCAACAGATGGCGATTCACAGCAGGTTTTTCGTAAGGGGTCACAAAGAAGTCGCTTTACCTTAAGATTAGGGGTTTGGGTCTGATCAACAATAAATCTCATCAGGATGTTAAACTGTTGGTCAAATGGGAAAGATTCCCTAAAAGACAAACAAGTGACAAAAGACATTATCCTCCTGGTGCTTAAAAAGTTGACTTTCTTAGTATTTTTGTCTTGTTTTCTGTAGAAACATCGAAACATTTTTAAATCAATATGTATTTTCTTGATGAGCAAAATGACCTACGAAATAAGTCAAGATTAAGTCTTAATTTAAGTCTCAAAATTATCCAATGGGTTGAAAAAATGTGTTCAAGTGTTTAAGAAAAAATAAAACTTATTTTTAGTTTTTTTTCTCACTACATTGGCAAGATATTTTTGCTTGTTTTAAGTTTAAATTTACTTAAATTATTTTTTTTATGTCTATAAACTAGACTTATTTTCTTAGGTCATTTTGCTCATTAAGAAAAAGCATCTTAATTTAAGAAATGTTTGATACTTCTACTGAAAACAAGTCATTTTTTGCAGTGTTAAGAGTTGTAACATACACATGTGGTTAACAGGTAGACAAACCTAGACTTAAGACTTACCGTGTGATGTCCAGAGCCTTTTGGACCTTAGCTTGGACTGAGCCCAAGAGGTCAGCTCCCATCTTCTTCAGTAGCTGAGTGAGTAGTACAAAAAGCCAGTCTTGAAGATCCTCTCTGTGTACAGTGATGAAGTCCACCAGAGTCTCCAAGAACATGCTAAACACCTAGAAGGACATTAATCCATCATTGGTCATTGATAAAAAGGATTTAAAGGGGGGGTTTAATGGTATTTCAAGCATTCTGACTTATTAACACAGTTATAGAGTTGTTTCCTCATGCTAAACGTAGGCAAAGTGTCAAAAATGCAGTTGGGCGTGTTTCAGAGTATTTCTGTGCCGAATGCACTTCGCCAGGGTTCGTACAAGTTTCGGCTAATTTTTTTCGATTACGGTTCTAACTGACGTTTCAGGGGTTTTCGATACGTATCACTTCTTTATATGGGCTTCCGCCGGAAAACTTCCCCCGGAAAACCCCGCCCAGCCGTCAGTCAGCGGGAGACGCTAGAGCTTGCTAACAGCTTATCACGCCACTCAGCTTTGTTTAATTTCAAAAGTCAACAATGGCACAACAAGAAGTGTGTTTTTGGATGTAAGGAGAAGACATCCAGCCTTATGGAAACAATGGATATAGTTTATTATCCGGATTAGCAGCGGAGTTTTGCGTGTGTGTGTTTGATGCGGTGGATTTTCATGACGAGTTACACGCGGTAAGTAAGACTTCTGTGTTATGTTGGAAATAGGCGCGTGTATATTATATAAATGACACGAACATGTAGTGAATCATAAGTTAAAACAGTGTTATATAGTGTTGCATGACTCGTACTCGCTCCTCCCGTGTTATAACTCCTCCTTCTTCATTTTTTCGTACGTTATCGGAAAGATTCGGTAAAGCTAATCTTTCTTTTATAAATCTGATTAAACTAAAGACTCTTCAGAGATATAAAGGATGTCATACTACTCCATAGGTACTCCAGATTAATATCAGAAATGCAGAAACAGCGTGTGTTACGTGAGCTTTAAAACTAGATGGGTCTTGTTAATTTTATCAAATATGTGACCCTTCCTATGAAATTAAGAGCTCTTTGCCTCATTATGAGATTAGGAGCATCAAAGTTTGATTCCACTCAATGATTTTACTTTAATTTCAATTTTTGACAGGATCTTACTCACTCAATATTAAAAAGATATCAAGATTATATTTTCAGATAATGTTCTTTATAATATGTAGGATGACTTTATGTAGAAAACAATTAATAAAAAATGACTTTAGCTGGGTTTTCACAGTAAGGGTCACATATGGACATCCAACACTAAGTTTTTAGCATGCTTTTTGCGGCTTCTAGGGTGTTTTGGCTTAATAAGACAATACTAGATAGTTACATACTGGCCATAGTCAAAAGAGATCAAAGCCTTTTTGATATTCTGGTCCTTAGATATGTTGTTGACTCCCTCCTTCAATCTAATGTTGTGTACACACCAAACGCGAAGCATCGCGTTCCTTGCATTATATTACTCACAGGATTTACCTTCGTGTCATGTGAATTTTTCGCTTGAGTTGAATATTTTCAATATTTTTGAGCAATCGCGTTGCCTAATTCACATTTGCATCGCCACGCGCAAGTTTGCGTCTATTCACGTCTTTGCATTGACTTTGTATGTAATCTACTCATGCAAATAATTGAATTCACGTTTGGTGTGTACCCTTTTGTGTGTACGTTTGGGTCCAAAGTCTCCCATTTTATCGTTTTCAATTTATAAATAACATAAGTACAGTTAAATTAAAATGTAATGCTAGGGCTGTTAATTTAACACGTTAATAAGATTGATTAGTTATGGGGAAAAAACGTGTTAAGAGACCTTACTAGTAATGGCACATGTCTCCATAACAAATCGCATGGGTTAAGTTATCACTTATGCGTATAGCACAACTTCTGTTAAACTCTGGGGTTAGGGGTTTAGAACAAACTCGTAACCCTTAAGCCCTGGGTATTGTCTGTTTTTTACGCATACGCAAGTGTACGCGCTTAATCGAAAGCATAGCCTTGCATAGCATAGTTCATTTGACTCATACACGTGTGCTGACTTTTGATGCATGCGCATTGCGCCGAATTGCAATACCTCTCATGGCCAACAAACTGTCCTACATAGTCCTGTACACGCATGCGTGACCTACCCGTACAATCTTCTTAGGGTTTCAAAAAAATCCTGGTGCGTGTACACACGCACGTACCGAGCCCCTAAGGTCACATTGGAGTAAAAAAAATCTAAAGTTTAGTTTCATGTGCTCACGTGAAACTTTCATGTGCTCACGCAAAACCTTCATGTGCAGATTTTTATGTTTAAGTTTAGTTTCGCGCGCTCGCGTGAAACTATCGCGCGCTCGCGTGAAACTTTCGCTTTCACGTGCGAGCGTGATAGTTTCAGGTGAGCACGCGATAGTTTCACGTGCTCGTGCGATAGCTTCACGTGAGCACGCAAAACTAAACGTAAAAAAAAATTCTGCACATGAAGGTTTTGCGTGAGTACATGAAAGTTTCACGTGAGCACATGAAACTAAACTTTATTTAATTTTGCTCCATGTCCCCTTAGGGGCTCCGTACGCACGCACTCTTCCGGTGACTAAAATTTTGTCACACGCACTTGACTATACTCCGGCCTTTAGTATGGGCAATAATAATAGTGATGCTTGGCAAATAACAAAGAATACAACAAAGTCATTTAGATATTTGTAAGATCCACTTACTCTCTATTGTTAAAATCCACATCAAGGCAGACCATGCAAACAACAGAAAAACACATTCCATTAGTACAAACACATTCCTTTAAAGAGTTAGATAACTATACTGTTTGCTAAATGAAGCCATCTTTTCAGTAAAACCATTTCACAACAGCACATATTTTAGGTTAATCCTTTATAAAAAAAAAAACATGGGAATGCTTCCATTAATCCAGCCGTTGTTATACACAGTAGATAGTGAAGTGTGAGCTGTCACAGAGGATACGGATGTCTCCTAATGCAGGTTACCTTGCTGTGAGGATCAGCAAACATTCTGGTGAATATCTCACAAAGCCTCTTAAGCTCCACACGGCTGAAACACAAAACAGATGGGATTGAAGACCTATTCAGACCCAGCACTAAACGAAAAGGCAAAAAATTGCAGACGAAAATTCTATCCCACCTGTATCATGTCTGTATCTTACTATACAGATTCAACTTCCCAAATTTTTTTTATTGCACAAAAAAACCCAATATGTTAACACTTTAGAGTACTACTACATATTGGATATAGATATTGAAATAATAATTTTTGGCATACTATATAACATTTTAAATTAACTAAATATATTTTATTGTGAGAAAGTTATGCTCCTCATTGTAATAAAATTTTTTAATTGGTTTATTAATGCATTTTTTGTTTTCATTTTTAAAAAATTTGAAGACCCATGTTCTTAAATACACAAGTTTATTGTGCTACACTGTAAAATGGTAATAATTTTCCTAGAGGCAATAAAAATGATATTATATCACACAACCAAAAACACTAAAAGCCATTTGCAATAGGCCACTATTCTTGAAAGGCATCACCTGAGAATACGCTGACTTTTTAACAGGTTCTGCAAACCCAGTAGGCCCTCCTTCCTCTCAGACCAATTGGAGCTGGCACAATGGTTCAGCACCTCCGCCACGTCCTCCGTCTGCCGCAGGTAGTGCGGGATGCCTCCGTTACGGGAGCTATAGGAACGTTCGGAGCAGGCGCTGGATGCGTCGCTGTTGGCATCGTCGTCTGACTCGTACCTCCTTCTCAATGGCTTGCGCTGAGAAGAGCATAGAGCGGATAAGCAACTAACAAGGTGAGACACAGTGCATTACTCAATTCAAATACAAGGATGCTGTTGAAATGAGAAAGCCATGCAGCGTTAAAAGTAATTAATCATTGGAAAAACCAAAGCGGCTGGTGGCAAAAAGTTTATTTTAAAAGTCAATTCTTCACTTTATATGATCCTTTACTGGAGTGTGACGGAAAAACAGTTCCTATGTTTGGTGTGAGTGAGTGTCATGAATAATTCAAACTGGTCACAGACAATTTCCAGAAGTTGGTAATGCATTAAGAGTTTGTCATTAGTATAGTAGAGTTGGTGAAGATGATGTAAGTGAAGAGTGTGTCACGCTTGGATAATTACATCTACTTATTTAGCAAAGGGGATGTGTCATGCTAATCCATAACATCTGTCCTGCTTTGCAACTTAATCCTGCCCTGATGTCACTTGTGAATTAATAATAATAATAATGTGTCAACAACATATATAGTGATAATATATAAATGAGATAAATACAAAAATGTGGTGCTGGTGCAGAACATGAGACTTATGTGGAAATTAGATGGTTGCTTGCCAACTTAATGAAATGAGCGCAAATGTTTGTGCCTAAAATGCTATTTGCTATATTAATTAAAATGACAAACACAATAGATAAACGGAAGCACTACCTTATTTCTGGAGTCTCCTAACAGCTGAAGACAACCAAGAGAGGAAGAGCAAAGAGATGCATTTCAACAATAGTAAAGATGTTGTACAAAAGACACAATATGACAAGTGTATCCTCATAATACAGCTGAGGACAGGAATAAAATTGTAGGATTGTAGATTAACATTGACAATTTTAATGTAGGTTCAAGGTCACCTAATATGGCAATTTTTAAGCTGTAATATTAGTCTCCGGTGTCCCCAGAATGTGCATGGAAAGTATCAGGGCAAAATACCTTATAGATCATTTATTATACCATGTTGAAAAGGCCCATTTTTGGGTGTGCAAAAGAAAAAGCGCTGTTTTGGTTTATGCCTCTTTAAATGCAAATGAGCTGCTGGTTTCCTCCCCGTTTACTGTTCTCTATACCGAAAACATACACTGTTTTTAATAAGGTAATCACCTTACATTATTGTTCATCATGAACGTGCTGTAATGAATTATGTGACGCGAATCAGAAATTATGACCTAACTGTAGTCTCTGGAAGGTTATGGGCGGAGCCTGCGCAAAGTGATGTCAGTTTGCTCAGATAACTGCAACAGCATGTCCCATTAAACTTTTTAGGGTTTTACGAGGATTTAAAAGAAAGGAGTGGGCAGATTTTTATCATTACAGGGTGGTTGTGATGCACAATTATGTTCAAAAATATTTTTCATATTAGGTGACCTTTAATATGATATTAATGTATAAGAGAGAGGGTATTTTCATCATTATAAATATTTTTTCACACAATTCTCTGGTGCACTTAACTCTGACTGGTCTATCGCTGCATTATGCAATCAAATATTGTATAAAAAAAAACCTATAGAAGTGACAATTTCTCTTGGCAAAGGATCAGTGTTCAAAGGCATCATTTGTGCTGTTCTACATCATATAATGAGCAATATTGTAAGTGTAAAAGTCAGTTTTCTTACCAAAGCATCAGCCACGGCAGCTTCCACCTCTGTCCCAGTGTTCAGGACCCTCATGGCATTGACTGACGCAGAAATACGAGCCTGATGGATCAGACCGAATCGATCTGTGGGTTTTAAACACCACAGTATAGTGAGAAAGGACAAAAATTAGTTAACACATACTTGCACCCTTGATGACATCATCCTAAAGTTGAGGGCAAAGTTATCTTATCAGGCACATTTCGCAATAAGAAAAGCATGAGGATGACATATGGAAAGTGAAAGAATCACTGACAGTCTGATAAAACCCAACACATCATACAAAACATAAGCCCAGAAAAGACACCTGCATAGAGTAGATGAATTATGGTTGCCTAAAACCAAAGATGGAAAGTAAAAAGATGAATGAACGAATTTTGATATCGATATTAAATCATACTGCTGTAAAGATAATGCGTGTAATTTTTTCCATGCCAAGCAGAGGCAACTAGAATTAAATTCACAATGAAATTGAAATGTAAATTCTTTTTTATACTGTGGTATTTTTTTCTACAAATGACTTATCTGTGAGCTTTATTATTTAAAAAAAATCATGTGCCCTAAAATCTTAAATCAAAAAAGCAAATCCCCTTTCCCTCCTCGTAACAATCTTCTTTATTTACGGTCACGAGGAATGGCGAGAGGGTGGGGCCCGGGAAAATATGGCATAAATTACCCAATTACCCAATTTCCAACAATCCAATCAATTGTCGATGGACAAATTCAAGTCCCTCCCTACCTTTTTTCTCATTTCAGAAGCCATTTCACTCAGATATACCTCACAACTGGGAAAATAGACAACCGCCTTTTCCGTTTCATTGTGATTTAAAGCCATTTGTGATTTCTTTAAAAAAAAAAGCATTTATGCTTAAAATGACACTTAAACGAGCAAAGAATGGAGCAAAAAACTAAAATGACAATTTGACCAACTTTACCAAAGACCAGCAAATTAAAATAATCTTTATAAGAATGATGAATTTAAACAAAAACGGCAAAAAGCATAAAACATCACATTTCAGACACACAAGTGATTTCCTTGAACCGTAAACTTTCAATGATTCATCATCATCATCTAAATCTAAGTGACAGTAGGCACCCCAGTGGGTTCTCATTTTCCAAAATAATGAAATAATGAATGAATGAATGCATGCATGCGGCCCCAACTGAGGAACCAGGAGAGGGATCATGCAGGTCACCTGACTGGCCCACGGGTTCAGCCGTGGACAAGGCGCTGGTGGAACGAGAGTGGCGTCGGGAGGCTGCAAGAGGACAGGAAGAGGGGTAACACCCCAGGAAGGGTTAGTGGCACATTACAAACACTGAGCCCCATCCGTGGCAGTAACACGAAACATCCAACATGGTAGTAAACTAGTCAACTGACAAACATGCCCGAGTCTCCCTGCTCTCTACTGTGGAGTAGACAGCATTCAGAAGCAGCCGTAGCAGATTATACACAATGAATACATAATGTAATAAGCTCTGCATTGCAGTGTTTTGCTTTGCCGTATCATTTTTATTTTTTAAGATCAGACCAGCCGTCTTCATCCACAGATTTACAAAGAAAACGGCATATACATTTTCTATTGACGGACAAATAAACACAATGAGCACTAGTTGCATTTACACGATTTCTGCCTTTTTTAAGCCCACATTAAGTGAAATTTGTCAAATGTATATGTTTTCTTATATTACGTACATTCCTAGATTAATGTAAATTTATGCAAAATGATGTGCATCTTAAGAGTTGGCTCATGAATATTAAGGCTACATAAAAAGGTTATTCAATAACAATAAAAACTAAATTAATATTCATGTTCGAAGTCATTTTCATGCAAAACTTTCGATTGAACTTAGTGCATGCATGATAGAGGTCAAGAAAAAGACAGCTTTACATCATTCATACTAGCGAAAGAAAAATCCACAGATCGAGGCCCAATAGAATTAGAGGGAAAGTTGAAAAGTGGGACTTGGGAAGGGTAGGTTGTTGTTTTTTGGACTCCACTAATGAGCTCTACTCACCAAGAGGAGTAAAGCCCCGAGCGGGGCTGGTGTCGCGGCTGCTCTCGCGACTGGTGTCACGGCTGCACCCCTGACTCATGCTGGGGCGGGGGATGCGACTGCTCCGTGCTAGCGTGCGATAGGGAGAAGTGGCAGGAAGAAGAGCTTTACCACACAGCCTGGCTGTTAGAACACATGTTAGGGCATTAGTGAGGCCATGGGGTCACAGAAAGAGAAAGGATGGGTGTGGAGGGAGGCGGCTGTGATCGGGCTGGTCACTCACAGGTCCCTTTTGGTTCAGAATGGTTAAACATTTAAAGCAAAAGTTAGATTTAGAAAACATTAATGCAGTAGTGAAGCATTAAAGGCGCACCAAGTCATTCCATCAGGAAAAAAACTTCAACGTGAATAAGATTAATTATTTTAAACGCTTTGACAATTTATGAAGTGCTCTTAATGCATTACCTTTCATAAAAACTGAGTAGAGATAAATCAAACAGAACTATTCTATCTTGTCGAGTCGGAAGACGGATCACATGAGCTCTTTGATGTCGTTGGTAGTCACTGCCTGATGTCATTGCTCATTTGCCAACATTTTTTTTATTTAAATTTGCATAAAGTTTTTACTTTCTCATGAGATGATCAAAAGTATCATTGACATGTCATTGCAAATCACTGTCCGTATGAACTCCCCCTTTATACATGTAAATGACTTCGACGAAATGAAATTTCGACATATGCAGCTCCCCCGAGAATTTTCGGGTGTTTGTTTTTCACCTCCCACCTCTATAATGGCTTTATAGGTGCACTGGAACAATCTTTCCTAAAATGCATTAAACTTTCGTTTACAAAGACGTGAAACTCACCGAGTGGTCAGGGGTGTTCACTGATATGCTCACACAAAAATCGCTGCAAAAGATGCTTTCCAACAGGTGTTTTACCATTCGTTGTAAACTTGTGGACCTATTTTTCCAAACGCCTCACACCCGTATATTCTTCCATGGGAGCTTGAATAATATAGACACTCCAGCCCAGTTGGTGGCGATAATCCGCCTTTGCCAATTGCAAGAATAGAAACAAAGTTCCCGGCGCGGAGTAATACCGTACTTCACAGCACATCTAATACAAGTCAATGGAGTTGGACAAAACTACGATTAAAACCTGTTGGAACGCATCTTTTGCAGCAATTTTTGTGTGAGCATATCAGTGAACACCCCTGACAACTGAGTTTCACGTCTTTGTAAACGAAAGTTTAATGCATTTTAGGAAGGATTGTTCCTGTGCACCTATAAAGCCATTATAGAGGTGGGAGGTAATACAAGAAACACCCGGAAATTCTCGGGCCAGCATCATATGTCGAAATTTCAGTTAAAACCGTTCTTTTTCATCATAAACAATCTGAAGGGCTTTAAGTGTAAAATACCGAACTTGTCCTTTAATATAAAACGATTTTCAAAACTATATTTTTATAGTTATTGTTATAATGTGAATGCCCTTAAAGGGATAGTTCACCCAAAAATGAACATTCTGTCATCATTTACTCACTCTTCTGTTGTTAAAAACCCGCATACATTTCTTTGTTCTGATGAACACAGAGGAAGATATTTTGAAGAATGTTTGTAACCAAACCGTTAGTGGACCCCATTCACTTCCATAGTAGGAAAAAAGAATACTATAAAAGTAAACGGGGTCCACGAATGGTTTGGTTAGAAACATTTCACAAAATATCTTCCTTTGTGTTCATCAGAACAAAGAAATTTATACAGGTTTGTAACAACATTAGGGTGAGTAAATTATGGCTGAATTTTCCTTTTTGGGTGAACTATCCCTTTAAGTCTTTTGTAATCTTCAGAAACCTGGTGTATATTAAAGTCTAAAGAATGTAAATATTACTAATATCTTTAGGGGTAAAACCTGTGGAAAAACTGCTTGGTGCACCTTTAAAAATATTTTAAAAAATTTAAACGTGGTTTAAGTCCAAAGTCCAAAATATTTTCAACTATTCGAAATATTCCCGCTCAGTTTTTAGACTTACTGAACTTCCAGTTAAATGTAATGAACTCATAAAAGTAGCAGGCGATTTATTGGTCAAATCTTAAAAAGTCAGCTTCGTAAGACACGCACAAATAAAAACATTTCTCACAATAGGCTGACAAAACATAAAGAGCTCAAGATGAAGCCAAGAAGCTGAAGAGATGGAAGCAGTCAGGCCTGTCATCTTTTAATAACGGATATATAAATCACACACGGAAGATGATAATTAGGAGCCAGAGTCGGTTTTCCTATAAACATTTGCATCAGCATCTTAAATGAATGCTGAGCCTCTTTTCACACAGCTAATATAGACATCCCATTGTTTTGCACTGGTGGAATCTAATGGGATTTGTACCTGGAGTAAACTGTATGAAGATTCAGCAAAAAAAGCTCTCACTAATTACTTGAGACTTTGGCTTATCATTTTATTCTGTTTTGCAAAATGTACTGTTTTCTGGTTGTATTCTAATAAAGAGAAATAATTATAGTTGTTCACTTTATCATTGCAAAAACAACAAATCAAATGGTGACATGGTGGCATAAGATTTTTTGCACAGTACTGTACATCTAGGATGGCATGAGTAGTAAATTATGGGAGAATATTTATATTTGGACAAACTGTTCCTTTAAGAAAGTAAACCAAGACAATTTTTATTTCTAAGTTACATACCAATTATTGATTTTGTAAATAACTAACCAAGGGGATTGTTCTAGTAAACATTCTGGGTCACATAGAAATGGGACTAGTGTTGAGATGTGAGTGCAGGCCTTACCCAGTGCCAATCTGCTGGGGCTGGTCTCGCGGCTGCAGCCCTGACTTTTCGGGACCCTCGAATACTTGTCTGAAGGCGTTGTTGGGGCAGTGGCCCGAGGAATTCTGCCATATGTGTGCCCTAATAGCTTCCCCGGAGAGCTGGATCGGCTGCCGGCTGTAAAGGAAAATTAGACGACCACTGTTAGCAACTTGGCTTTATGTCTAATTATCCACCAGACGCCTCTGGCTCTGCTGTGCTTATCATTTAGTAAATTTAGACTTAATTCACTTCCAAAAATCCAATGTTTTGAGCGAACACTTCTCAAATGTACCGTGACTGTATGACAAAATTCAATTAAATCAAGATTCTATAATCAGAAAAATAAAAAAAAACACAAGGAAAAATTATATAAAGTAATAACGATATAAAAACATTTTCCCAACCATAAAGTGTACAATTACTGTACGCTTAACTCCCTTTATGCCCATGTGACAAGCAAAAGTTCCTAAAAATAACTGAACAGCTGAATATTTGAGAGATACAGATGGACGGAAGAGTTTAGCTTTAATGAAATACAAAGATATTTGCAAGACAAACATGACGATAACCAAGGCCTATTCTACACAGACATGGTAGCATGACAACATACAAGTGACATATTTGCAAAGACAGACATCAAAGCATTAACATAATGGCAGACCTAAAAAAATAAAAATATGATTCCATTAAAAAAAGCAGAACATGCAACATGGTAGACGTGTGACTCATGCACTGTTCTTCCTGAAGGGGTAATGGTTTTATTTTGATGAACTGGGTTCTTACCACTAGTGGGATTAGCTGACCTGGATCCTTGTGTATGAAGGCAAGGCAACCGACAGGTGAAAAGTAGCCAGTTACAAAAGACGCTTGATGTGACATATGGTTACCCAGCATGCACCAGGCAAGATGTTGTTTTTGGTTCGTGCTCTAGCAACTTAAATCTAAATACATGATCCTAAAACAGCGTCGACTTTGTAATGGTGCTATAAACTTCATGTTTAGCAAGATGCCAAACTTGGTTTGTGAAAACATTAAAAACGAAGTTAACAGAGACAAGGGAAGATGAAGGTGGTGGCAGGCCAGTGATTAAGGGTTTGAGATGTTATTATACGGCTAAAAAAATCTGGTTGTACAAGGGTGTTAAAAATGAAAGTGAAGTATGCTTGAATAAAGTAGTATGCTTTCTACATGGACACTTACGCTGGGACTGTGACACCACTTTCGCTCTGCTTCGACCACGGCTATCCGTCACTGTGCTGCTGGCGTTGACCGTGTTACCTGAGCTCTGCCGCCTTGTGCGCACACGACCTGCGAGGTAAAACAGCAAGTGAGATTAAATAATGCAGAACACATAAGAACTTCAGAAATGCATAGAAGGACTGACAGAGAAAGAGACACTAAAAGGCTATTTAAAGGGATAGTTCACCCAAAAATTTAAATTCTCTCATCATTTACTCACCCTCATGTTTGGGTTTCTTTATTCTGTTCAACACAAAAGAAGATATTTTGATGGTAACCACACAGTTGATGGCACCCATTGACTTCCACAGTATTTGTTTTTCCTACTATGGAAGTCAGTGGGTACCATCAACTGTGCGGTTACCTTCTTTTTTTTCAAAATATCTTCTCATGCAGGTTTAGAACAACATGAGGGTGAGTAAATGATGATGTATATTTTTGGGTGAACTTTCCCTTTAACAACAACAGTAACTGACAGAGATACTGTACTAAGGACAAACATAGGGATTACATTGTGAACTATAAACAAACACTTAAATTAGTTTTATGACATGCTGTATGAAAAGTTGTTTTTTAAAATAAATACAATGATAATATATAACACAATATTAGCAAAAACAACTACTTTCAAATAACTTTCATATTAAGCCATATTTTCTAAATACTGAAATTCGAAATGTTTTATACAGAACTGTGCAAAAGTCTTAGGCCACCACCACCAGACTTGTTGTGTTAGAAGTTTTAATGTTCATCCATATTTATTTTTCAATATATTTTATTAAGATACAAACAGAAAATACTAAAAAATTATTTTTCAGGACTAAATGTCTTCTTCAGGCATCGTCGGTGTTTAGTGTGTCCTCTCTTGGCACTAAAGACATCTTGAGTGTTTTTGAGCAGAATGAAGTAAAAAGATTAATTTCTTTAAAATTAGGATTAAATTTTTTTTAGGTTTAAGAGATCCTGCAGTCTCCTGCTACTGCTCAAGTTGAAGGGGTGTTTACCCTAAAAACTTGACACATCAGTTTACATTTTTATACAGTTTTTAATACTATATACACTTTTCCTTTATTTTCTGGAGTTATTCTATAAAAGAGAGTGAGAAACAATTATATATGATCACTATAACATAGCAAAAACAACAAATCTAATGCTGGCATGGTGGCCTAAGACTTTTGCACAGTACTGTAAATATAAACCTGTGCAAAATAGTAAATCTGCACATTTTCTACCGTACCCATAGATAGTACAGCTCACATTGCAAAATAACAACAGTTACCAATAACAGCAACATGGCAACCTTCAGTTTCAGTGTCTATCCGTGTGAATGCCAAGAATGGTTTGTTTTAGAATGAACCATAAACTTAACCAATACCACAACATGTTGAAAGCAGAGCCTACATACAAATTAAATACTGATTCTACTGTTAAGGCAGAGAGGTACATGGCTGTCACTACTCTCTCTATATTAAGTCTATAAAGATCAACCAATAAGGACCTTGGGCATGAGATTACAAACAGGTTACCTAGACAAAATCATTTTATGGTTTCTTTAAGTGGTAAAATGTACAACTACTTTCAGGGGAGGGGTACATCATGCACACAGATCATGCACACTACCATTTATATGACTGTCAGTCATCAGATTTGACAAAAGACGGCCTGAATCTCTCCGATAGGACACATACGTCTAATCATTCACACACATACATATACACAAACATCTTACCATCTATTTTACCAGGCGCACCGTCTTTATGGCAAAAACACAAAACAAAAGCAGAGGTGTGCGGGGTGAGAGGAGAGGCATAAGAAGCAGAGATTAAAGTCAGTTAAGCCAATGGAAGCGTGGAAGACAGGGATATGTTGAAAAAACAGGCCTTGCATGGAAGCACACAGGAGCTACCAAGTGTGACTGCAGATAAGGAAATTAAATCAGTTTGATCAGTTATGAGGAGTTATGGGATTAGAATGCAGAACAGAGAGAACATTACACAACGTAATAGATAGTTAGTGGCATTGACAAGAGATGAGTTTTGCTTGTTGGATGAGACCAAGTTAAAATACTTGAGAATACTTTTAGGAAATGCACCCCAGATCGGTAAGTTCAAATACAGTGTATGGTGGCAAGTTGATGTACAGTAGTTGAATCTCAATCAATGCCTCCAAATTTGCCTACTATTCGTTGTGTTTTGAAGTGTGTTAATGTTAACGATTACAATATTGTCTAGGCAACAAAGTTTGCTTCTGTTGCGCACTAGTATATCCCAGTTCTTGCACCCTGTTTTGCTATGGACTAAAATTTCTATACTTTCCCATAGCAAAACCTGTGCATACTTAATGGCATTGAAATAGTAAGTAAACTGGGTGGGACACAGCAATTGGTTCTTGCTTGCCTCGTGAATAGTTGTCAAATGCATTTTTTGTCACTACTAGACACAAGTTGATATTGTTGAATCTCAGTTGATTCGGCAAATTCGCCTACTATTCGTTGGATTTACATTTGCTTTAGTATACCCCAGTACTATTTTGCTATGCACTAAATGTATATCGTTTCCCATGGCAAAAACTGCAAAAAAGTGCATACTTTTAGTGAATAAAATAAGTTGGCGAATTGGGACGCAGTTATTAATTCTTGCGTGCCTTGTGAATGGTTGTCATATGCATGTTTTGTCACTAGACACGCAAAAACCAATGAGATTTGACTTTATCGATGTGCCACCATATCTGAACTCCAGATAAGAAGTCATATACATCTGAGATGACCTGAGGGGAGTAATGAGAATTTTCATATTTGGTTGAATTATTCCTATAATTCTTTTTTATTATTATAACCTCTTAACAAGTATTACAGTAATCTATTTTGCTTAATATAGCTATATAAGCCAGCTGTTAACAGAAGCCAAGCAACATTTTTAGTCAACAAATTCAGCCAGTCACATTTCTTACCATTTTAGACTATTTTATCAACAGCACTCTTGGTTGTGCAATATAACTTAAATTGCTTCTATTACCCATCTGCATCAGATGTAGATGATCCAATCACATTTTAGTGACAGAACTGCCTTTTTACGCTTTTCTAAAATAACTTTACTTAATAAAAAAACCTTAAGGGATAATAAATGGCAGAACATTTGTGACACCCTCGTCGTTTGTTCCTCATCAGAGAGCAGCTTAATAGCATCTATAGTGCCCATCAGTTTTATTAATGGGCCGCTGCAGCCATAAAAGCCACTGATTTTTATGAGTATTTTATTAAAATTCCTAATTAGGGATGAGAGAGGAGAGAAGATGGATGGGACAGGATCGGGTCTCACCCAGAGAGGCGTAGGAGCCCGGTGGCAGAGCTGCAGCGGAGCTGAAGGGAGATTGGGGCGTTGCGCTGGACATGCGGGATTTGGCGCTGGCGGCTGCATTCACATCCACATCGCTGCGGGAGCGCTGGAGGGCACCGGGTGTGGAGGACACCCTAGAGCCAATGACTTTACCTGAGAAAACATTAAGCAGGCAGGAGGGGACTTTAGATGGGGACGTACATGTAAATACTGTATGTGCTGTATATAACAACGCTTCACACTTACTTCTTGTTACGGGGGCTCCAATAACAGTCTTCACAGAGAGTGGTCGACTAAGGGAAGTTAAATAAGAAGTTAGCATTCAATCGTGAACAGCAAGACACTGGTGGTCATTTTAAACCAATAGACCATTTAATGTAGTCAAAAATGGTTTAAGAATGCAAAGAGCTTGGCACACATAGTAAAGTTAGGGCATAATTGATGTAATGAGGTTCCCTTCATCTTGTTGGCAGCAGCCATGAATAAATGCTAAAATAAGGCAGATGGTAACTATGACGACCGAAAAGCCGTCTCTCAATCCGAAGGCTACAGCCTCTGAAGGACACATATGCAGGCTGCATATGTTATCATGCCTGGTTTATTTAAGTTAACTGAGCATTACAATTGTAAGTCATATTACAACAATTAACAATCAACTAAGAATAATAGTCAACTTTATAATTGTTAATATCCTGGCATAAGACATCTCTTGTCTTGATGAAGTATGCAGCCTACAAATGTGACCTCCGAAGTCCACAGCCTTTGGATTGAAAAACGGCCACAGCGAACCAGAAACAAGCCAATCCAAAAAGTTATTTCAATGGTTTATAAAGGATATATTTTATAATGGCTTTTTTCTTTTTTGCTACTAAATTTCAGGGATCAGGGATGCAATAAGATCAACTCTGTCTTAATGCTCTCATACCTGAGTCGCAAGAGAAAAATAACATTAAATTAGAGATTTTAAAATAAAAAACCATCACAATATTCATGTTGCCATATTTTAACCCCTTACACTATGCGGACTCGCCAGCGGGTCCAAAACTGCATTATCAAATGTATTCAAAAAAAAAAAAAAATTGAATACAATCTTTTGAATACATTTGATAATGCCGTTTTGGACCCGCTGGTGAGTCCGCATATATATATATATATATATATATGTTGTGGAGCACAAAGTTTTTTGTAAAATAAGACAATTTTCATCAGTTTCTCCGAAGTAAGTGGGTAGATGACTCTTTTAATTTCAGGCATGCCCAATTCTGCAAAAAAATTCTAACTATACTGCAGAGCAAAAGTTGAAATTAACATCTACACAATACACTAAATCTACGCTCAATACCAAGTATAACATTACAACATATAACATCTTACATAAATGAATTATCTTTTTATATCACAGCTTGCAAGTTGATCTCACTCGCTCTGAACAACACAGACAGAATTTAACAGATGTTGTTGTCCAATGCCGAAAGTAAGATCACTGATACATATACAGAGGAAAAAGAGCCATCAATCTGTGCACATGCTTTAGTCAAATCCAGCAAAACAACTTCAACATGACTGGTAGCCATAACTTTTTGATGATATGAGTTATCTCAATAACACCACCAAGATAAAAAGTCATGTGACAATGCTGAAAAGACCAGCAGAAAATTTCCATGGTGATCTTGTAAAGATGGTCGACTAAGAACATCTTGCTGGTAGTGGAAACATACGTACAAGCATATAGAAATAAGGCTAATTATTTACATCTGTTATATGAAAACTAAGTGAAAGGCATGCATGTCTCACTTTAGACTCTCTTGAGAACTTGAGGACGAGCGGTCAGATTGTGGGAGAGATACGACGCTGTCTGAGCTCTTTAGGTGAGACTGGAGGGCCTTCTGATACGTCAACTCCAATGCCTGAAACAGAAGCTCGGCCTCCCGATTGTAATGACTGTGAAATCCCCAGTAACACCTATAGGAAGATAAAAAACTTTTCTAATTAAAAGGAATAACAAAAATCTTGCTAAAGAAGCAAGATCAACAGAAAGAAACTTGCATTACCAGACACCCGAAGATAGGACAATAAAAATAATTTAAATAAATAAATATTTCAAATGCATTATTTAAGAAAACAACTACAAATTTACAATGTGCTGTTTAAACGATCTAAACAAGTCCACCAAAAAACACTTACTTTCTGGCCACAGATCTGGCCTCTGAGTCAGCATCATGGATCCCCTTCTTGATGGTCTCGGTTAGAACCGCCACATGTCTGGGGTAGTAGGGAAACATGTCAAATACAGTTTCTTAACGTCTTCAGAGGCAACGGTGAATACAACTCTTTTGAAACTTTCTGAACCTGGCACCGGACCTTTTCCCAGTTCTCTAAAGGCAACACAGTGGGAAAGAAAGGAGCAGGGGAGCCCAGCTCTCCTTATAAAAGCGCTCTTGGCAGTATTGCCATGGAAACGGAGGGGACGCATGGTTGCCACACATCCTTGGCTCATCAATTCAACCCGCGAAAAGCGTCATCAGCTGCCCGCTCAGCCAAGCTTTGATAAGTAACACGCGTTTTCGCTACTTAAATGTCACAAAAACAAGAAGGGGAGGGGCTGATGGTTTGGCCGCAGAAGAAATAAGCACATACTAAGTTCAGAGAGATTCATCTTGGGGTTTCACAAAAGCTAATGTCTAATCGTATAAAGCATTCAGTCATTTTTCACTGTCTGTACTCACCTCTCCAGAGTGTGTGTCTGCCATTCCTGCAGTAACAGGTCTAAAAACTCGTAACATCGTCTGATAGGAGATAAACAAACTTAGTAGCTGTAGTTAAAAAAAAAACATAATAAAAAATATTTTAGATATATTATTTAGGGAGGGGAACTTTACCTTCGAACAGCGACGGATTTGGAAGTGCAGTTGCTCGTGATAATCGGGATAAGGCGTGGAAAGTGTGTGTGCTATAACACAAAAAAAGACAAAATAAAGTGCACCTACAATTTGCGGCGCAAATTTGCTCCCAATTTCAAGCATTACAATTCATTCACTGATTATGTTGCATTTTGGGCTATAATGCTGCTTTGAAAGGTAGACAGTATACAGAAAATGTATAAATTTTATAACCTTCAAATTGAACAAGAAAATCCAATGTCTTACTTTGAGAATGAGGCGGATGGCTGCCATTCCGGATGTGGCCATGATTTTGGCGCTGTTGGGCACCAAGTTGAGCAGCGTGGGCATGATGCTTTCAGCCCCATGGTCAAATTTATTTCCCAGTATTGAGGACAGATGCCTGTGAGACAGCAAAACCCACCAATCAACAAGACCCAGAGACTGGATAAAGGATGGGGTGACTTCTACATGGAAATGCATCACATGTGTGTGACATTAAGCCATGGAGTTTGTTTAGACATCCATCATTTGCCTGCACTTTACCAGAAGAGCTGTCTTGCATGGTCCAGTCAGCTCTGTTCCACTCCATTAGAAACACATTACGACTCAGCATAATTAAAGACCCACACGGAGCCATGCTCAATCATAGAGACCCGCAACTTTATTTACTATTTTAAAACGGCTTGGTTTAAAGATGAGACAGTATTTGTGATGGAGTGTATGGATTTATGGAAATATTACACTGGTGTTTGAAGTGTGTCTTTTACGAATGAACATCTAAAGGTCCCTCTAGCTTGCAAAAAATGATTCAGTTTTTGTAGACAGTGTCATACTTCACAACTAACATGTTGATCTTTTCTGTCAGAAGACTGACACACTCATCGATAATATTTAATAAAGTGTTTGGAGGATATGAAGGTAACGGAGAGCAGCTCCATACCCTAACGTGATGCAGGCCTCGCGAACCACTTGGGACCGAAGATCTTTAGCGGAGAGCTTGAAGGCACCTTCTAAAAGCCGGAGATGTTGAAGGAAACCTTCATGTTCGGTTGCACCAGCCAGAAGCAGCGATCGCATCTTCTTCAGCTAAATACATGACATAAGTAGTACTTCAGTGCCAAGATATGTTGTTCAAGCTGAAATTTTTACAAATAAACACAATAACTTACAGCGACGACTCTGTGCTCCCAGTCTTGCTTGTCATCCGATAGAACCTCACGGATCTTATTCATTGAATCCTCCAACTCCTTACTGGAATATATCTGAAAATAGAGAACAAATTTGAGTATTATACACTGCGCAAGAGAAACGGATAATATTCATTCATTCAGGTGAAAATATGGTGTTGCATGCAGCTTTACCTGCACTGCAGGAACATCTTCGAAAGCTTTGATGAAATCCTCCTCATCCACGGCTCCTGCACTGGCATCCTTCCCTGAAAATAATATCACAAAATAATATTTCACTCACAATGTCTTAATTTGTTTGAATGTCAGTGGAGATAAATGCCAGCTCCATTCATCTCCACTGCCTTCTTTGTATCTCTTAGGGTTATATGTTGTATATGCAGCCTTAGTTATGCGGCATTTAATGGTTTCTATAATGAGCGAGGTTTGGCTTTAGATTTTTTAGGCTGT
The DNA here is from genome assembly GCF_030506205.2 of Paramisgurnus dabryanus. Taxonomy (NCBI): domain Eukaryota; kingdom Metazoa; phylum Chordata; class Actinopteri; order Cypriniformes; family Cobitidae; genus Paramisgurnus; species Paramisgurnus dabryanus. Next base: position 10,615,384 of record NC_133351.1, read on the forward strand.
GGTCTAACCTGCAGCTCTGGATCCAGAGGCAGAACTGGGACGTCTCATTGAGCCCATGGTGCCTCCTCTTCTGCTGCTGGAGAAGCCCTTAGATGATGAAGAGGAGGAGGACCTGCCCCCATCCACTGAGTCCTCGTCATCAAAGTTCTTATCTGTTGAGCCAAGAAAATGAGTCAGTTGTGTACAACATGCAGAGAGAACTCTGGGAAAATCAAAAACACATTCAATCAACTGGTGGTGACACGTCAAGCGGGTTGATCTTGGCTAAAAGAGGACATGAGAAAAACACTTTCTAAGTGCACTCATATTAGTGTTTCACATGGTGGCTAGACCACTCACCAATAAAGCCTGGTACAAACTTCCCATCACACTAACTAGCATACGTGTTGATGACAATAAGCACCCATTTTCACAGCAAGAACCCTAAAAAGACTGCTCAGTCCAAGTCAAAGACCTTTTTGAGTATCGTTAGTCTGTTTAGACAGACATGTTCCTCTATAGCTTATGCTGGGTACACACCAAAAGATGTTTTACTTCTTATAAGATTTTCAAAATGTGATAGACCACAAACATGAGGATAAAAAATCTTAGATTTAACCGTTTTGCTCCTATAGTGTGTGGTGTGCCATGATGTGTCAAAGACAGCACACCACACACAAACAGATTTTCAACCAGAAAAAGCGGGAACAGGGTCCACCTCTGCTGTCCACATCAACTTCACTTTTTGCTGCGCCATGACTGCTTCCGTCTTCCATCATCTCGCTTTCTCATTGGATACGGTTTCGTTTCACGTGATAATCTCAAGAGCGTGCGCGCGTTTGTCCTCGGGGTACTCCCCACACATCAGGATTTCTGATCGTAAATATTAAACATGTTTAATATTTACGATTTGCGATCGGGGTGGCTCTGAAGTTCTTCTGATCAGGTTCGGACACTCTTAACACACCTCACACCAAGGGAAAATCTTATAAGATAATCTGTAGAATCTATTGTTTACCCAGTATTAGTGTTACAGCATTGAGCACTGTGTAGCGCAGGGGTTTTCAAACAGTGGGTCGGGACACACTTGTGGTCGCACAGTGGGATTAGGTGGGTCGCGCAAAAAACGCTTGTCTGTAGTAGTGGTGAATGACACAATAAACAGTTTAGTCCAACTAACGATAAGCAATTAATTAAAGGAATTTTAATATTGCAGTTAAACTTACATTTTATTAATAAAATGACAAAGAAAATAAAAACTACAATCATAAAAGAGTCATTTTCCATTAGATATATGGTGGGTCTCAGGATAGATTGTACCCTTTTAAGTGAGTAGCTATAAGTTTGGGAACCTCTGGTGTAGAGCATTGCGTTAGCAGCGCAAAAGGTCACAGATTTGAACCCAGTGAAAAAACATACTGTATTCCTTAAAAATGTTTTCCTTGTATTGCACTGTAAGTCACTCTGGATAAAAGTGTCCGCCAAATCCATAACATTTAAAAAAAAAAGATGTCTAAAAGAAGCTATTCAAAAGCATGTCAAAATGCATTTTTAATAATAATCATTGATTAATCTATCATAATTCTGGACATATGCTAAAGTCAAACCCTAAAAGAGCGGAAATTTGAACATTCCAGCAGTCTGGGAGGAAGGAGATGGCAGTCCAGTCTTTCTGAACAGGAAGGAGCGACAGGATAAGTCTAATCTGCTGCTCGAGTCCTGTGCTGTCACCATCATGACATTATTGCTTTTATAATTTTCTTCTTTACTTGGCATTAACAGTTGAAGTGTCATTCTTATTTTTTGTTGATCAATTGATCAATAAACACTGACCAATAGTATTTATATGACATTTATTACCCATCTTCATCCAGGATTTTATAATTATTAACGAAAGTCCTAAAACATTCTCAAAATATATTTAACAACGGCACACTGTCAGAAATAAAGGTACGAAACTGTACCTTTTCTGTCACTGGGGCTGTACCCTAGGTTTCCGTTTAGTACCTTTACAGGAATACAAAACAGAATACAATTTTGGGTAGATTACCGTACCTTAAGGACCTAAATTGTTAGAAAAAAGTCAAAATATGTACCCTAGCTGTAAGTGGGGCAGCACCCTTTAAAAAGGTAATTGTATGGACCATTAGGTACAGATATGTAAACATTTAGTACAAACATGTACCTTTGAGATACTAATATGTATTTTTCAGGTACTAATAAGCTCTCTTTTGTCCCAGTATGTACTTCTGAGGTACTAAAATGAAATCCTTAGGTGCAAAGCTGTACTTTTTGAAAGGGTACAGCCCCAGTGACAGAAAAGGTACAGTTTTGTACCTTTATTTCTGACAGTGCACATGCATCTTTCCACACTAATGTCCCCACTTCCAGAGAGCCATTAGGTTCAATATTCTTATGTTCCATTGGCTGGTAAATCTTTCACTCCTCCTCAAACTCATACTACAGGTTGAGCCAATGTTGCTATTCCAGAATAAAATTACACATTTAAAAAATCCTCAGTGGATGGAAAACCTTTGTGTTGAAATGTAAAATACTGATGCATCTCTCCAAATTAACCAAACTGACAATTAAACACAATATTTCCATGTATTACCATTTCTTTGAAAACAAAATCATTCAATGACAGATATGCCTAACCAATGCATCTTTGAGAAAAAGGCAATAAAAGGGTAGAAGCCTGCAGATGCAAGTCAAGCATGAATCTCTGTACTTAGCAGAGCAATGGCGATTCAATAGAGATCTCTAAGAGATACACTGTGACACACTGCAACTTTCAAAAGCTATAATGTCTGCTAGGAAATATGTTGGCTGCTGACAAACGCCTCATCAAATGATGAATGGTGGTGACAACGGCAGATCAGACCCCAATGGCATGCAGTTGCCGCAGTGTGCGCAAAACCACTGAAGACAACTTTGATATGTCCACAAAGGGCATCTTTCATGAGACAGCATGTGGGCAGGTAGGTATTTACAGAAACAACACAAAAAACTCATTCGCAATCCTTTTTACAGAATTATCAGCTGTAGATTGTTATCGTAATCTCTCAGTTCGCTTAATGATACCAGTTTGCTTTGATTTGAGATATAACAACAGCATGTCTGTATCGGCTTGCATAGACAGAGAGTTGAAGATTTAACGCCCTGTGAACTCAAATAATTGGCTTTGAAAATGAAATGGTGCATCATTTAACTGCTGGGAAAATCAATCTAACAGCAAGCTCTCAAATAAATGGTTAAATAGGAATAGGGGGAGAAATGGCTCATTTAAAATGTTTCCTCTCCATGTGCCTCTCGAAAACAAAGATGGTAGTGTCTTATATTATCTGAAGATTGCAGAAGGCACTAAACACCTGCTGAAGGTTCAATGAAAAATATTGAATAATTTGCTTAATAGATATTTAGTTTAAAAATCTGTTTTCTTTCTTAAAAAAAAACTATAACAGAAAATATTCTAAATAATTTTTACAATATTCAGGAAAACGTGCCTTTTTGCCATTTTTGAAACTTGACCACATGCATTCTCATTTACTTAAAAAGGTAAGCAAATAATGTCAGAATTCTCATTTTTACATTTGTATCACATTTTTAAAATCAAAAGTTGTAATTGTCAACATTAGTTAATGCCAGTGTACTAACATGAACAACTGCACTGGCATTAACTAACATTAACAAAGATTAATAAATTAATTGTTAGCTAATGCATTTACTAATGTTAACAAATACAAGTGTTAAAGCTAGTTTTTATTCAGTTTCTGTCAAATTTCCTCTGTGCAAATATGATATGATGCACAGGCAGAATCTATTGTAACTGCTCCATGCTGTTTGTAGATATAGCCAATTTACCAATGACTATGCAAAATTTCCCCCAAAAAACAGGAGGAGTACATCAGTCTTTTTAAAAAACAATTATTCGCAGAGCTTAGAAAGAGCCCAGGCTCTGTGTGTCAATATGATGACAGATGGTATTGATTCAAACTTATGTATTTACTTAGCAGGGCAGTGGTGAGATAATATTTACTCTCATTACTGTCACAAACTGACTCAGAAGTGAGCAGTGTCCTCACAAGGTGACAAAAGTCTGGAGCTGACTTTCATCTCCCTAACACTGAAGTTTAAGAGATGTGTCATTTTAGCTGGAGTAAGGGGGTGTGTTAATCTTTTCTGCATGACCTGCCAACTTCGATTTGGAGAAGCACTTGTCTATGTTTTGCAAAAATCCTTCAGATTTCTCGTGTATGCGACTAAAGGCAGACTTTGAGCGTGTTTACATGTGCAACAAACTGATGACTATCATAAACAGCGTTATTAATATGGATCACATTTGGAAATCACCAGGGATTTTTGATGGTCAGTACATCTAAAACTCACTATGCAGTATGAAAGTTTTTTTTTTTAAATGTATGTATATGCATCTTTTCTTAAACACTGTTTTGTAGTTAATTTAATGCCATAAGCAATTTTAAATCAAAATTTAGGGCTGGTCCGAATACCAGTTTTTGAACTTCGGTAGTAATCAACACCGAATATTTGAAGCATCGGAGGGGGCTGAACTTTAATTTTTTTTATTTAACATAATTGACAACATTATCAACATTTATGCCAGCCAAACATGAGTGTGAAAGGTTCTCAGCGCCATGCCGCCACCTCGGCAGTCTCTGCATGAATGCTAATAATGTTGAGGGGAAAAAATATTTGAATCTTAAAATCGAATGCCAACCCACCGAACGAATATTCGAATAATTAAATACTCCGGCCAAGCCCCATCTAAATTATTTTACAAATTAGGTTATTCATTGGTATATAGACTTGTACATGTTTAGGCACTCCATGTTTTAACACTAAAGCAATATAATTTGTTAACCACACCTGTGAAAACACCTGAAAAACCTGTGTTCTCCAAATGCCCCTATCCCTTTAGTCCACAGTACTGCCATTGTGTCAAATGACAACTTCCTATAGCTGCTGTCCAGACAGTGACGACACAGCATAACATGTCAAAGTGACTTTGGGAAAGTCAGCCTAAAAGTTCGAAAACCCGGGTGACATGTTTACATAACAGTACTGTAGGACATGAACTCTTTCCCTGTCACGTTGGCTTCATCCATTAATCTCATACAAAGCTGTGCTGCTAACTGTGAGTCCAATATGAAGTGAGAGGCACGGCTAACGTTTGCACATTCTTTGGTTGTATGAAGTATTTAAAGTAAAATGTCACTGCAACTCTCACGTGTCTTTCAGAGTATTAAGACGTGGATCCCTGCATATCACTTTCCACAGTGTGTCCTACCAAGACAAACAGACAGTGCTACATGAAATCCAGTAGAGATTTTGCCAATGTTATGGTTTGGTTGTTGAAAGATTATGTATCTGGCCAGTAACCCTTAAACTGTTGCATCACTATGGATTCGCAAGAGAAAAACATAGCAAAACTTATTCGATAAACATATAGGCTGTGTTATCCATGGACGTATTTGGATTTCCAAATAACTTGCTGACTATTATATTAACTCTTTCCTCGCCAGCGTTTTTTTTTATTGCCAGCCAGTACCAGCATTTTTCATGATTTTCACAAAATTTTAAATGGCATCTAGAAAATGTTCTTTAAATATATAAACATACAATACATCAAATGAAAGAAGAGACCCTCTGCTTTCAACCAAAAAAAAAAAAAAAACAGTTTCATCCTACCATTATTAGTTCTTTTTATCACCTCTCAAATATGGGTAGGTTTCTTCAAAAACACCAAATTTTAAGCAAAAAGCTAAGATAATTCCATTTTTGTGAACTTTTGATAGAGATCAAATTTAGAGCGATCCTCAAAACATACACGGACATGCAGCTGTTTCCCTTAGCGATACTTCGGGTTTTATAAGTTGTGGAAGAGCACCGCCTGGTGGATAATAGCACTATTACTGATTGCCGGATATACTCGTCATTGGCAAGGAAGCCTTTTTTTCTTAATTGATGAGATAACTCGTCAATGGCGGGGAAAGAGTTAATGCAAGTCAACATGAAAACAAAATTGACCCTTAATGGATGTTTGTGGTCATACTGTCCATGATACATCAGGCAATGTTATTTCATGAAAAAGTCAAACTTCTTGTGCCACAGAATAACTTTCTTTTTTTGGATGACATCACCTGTTAACTATTAGTCGACCAGTGACTTTGCCATTATTTTAGGATGATGTTCCTCAAGTATCTTTTAAAAACTCATGACGAACGACGTCTCACAGACGTCTGATGTGTGTGTACTATGGACAATTTAAAAAATAGGAAAAATTCTCCCTAGTTCCTCCGCCACCCCCTTAGGACTTCATTCATCTGCGGAGTACTCGAACAGTCAAAATAAACAACATGTTCATTCCTTATACAAATGAGTGTAGTCGATTTTAGATAAAAGCACCTGCCAAATGCAGAAATGTAAATGTAATGTTTATGTAAAAGCAAAGTGAAACTAAAAGAAAGACAAATTATAACAGGCTCCTGAAAAGCACACATAGTGTGCAACAAATCAACAAAATAACATCAGCGCTGCTTCGCCTGTACATGACAAACATGCCAACCACAGACACCAAAAAAACGGAAAACCAAACATAATATCACATCAAAATAGTGCACATGTTCTCAACTCCAAAACAAAAACAGACAGATGAACAGGCAGTCCTCTGTGGACAACAGCAGCTGCAGTTTTAATACTACCAGTTCCCAATGCTACCTTCATTTGTCTGACATTACATTTGTCTTACCTTCTCCTGTTGTCATAGAGCAAGCGTCTCTTCAATTCACATGGAGAGACTGCACACACAACAAAGCTCTAGTTTTTTCGACACACACACACTCTCTCGCTCTGCTCTCCGCCTCTCCCTCCCTTTCCCTTCCTGCTGTTTTGGTCTTGTGACTGCACAAAAGCCACCCAATTCTTTAAAAAATAAGGGATTTAGAAAGCATTTCCCTCTTAATGGATAGGATGTAATGGACATACAGTGAATCCCTGCATCTGTTTGTTTGTTTGTTTATTTTTCTCCTTTAAAAAAAAGTTTATTCACCAAAGGAGTTTTTATTTTTCGATGGATTGGAAAACGTTTTTACACCCAACTGAGATCTTGGCACAGGAAAGACACTCCGGATAGGCCGGCCCTCATGCAACAGATTTACACTAAATACAAGCAGAGGAAAAGACAGAAATTTCCGATAATATAATGCTATTAAAATTTTTGCAAGGATAGCATTTACTAAAAGACTGAAGAGCATGTAGACAACTCACAGTCCTGGAACAGATCAATATTGTTAATCTGTGAACTTAATATACACAATCTTATGCTTAAAACTATTATAACAGTATTTTTTATTATATCTCCATTTGTTTTATACTCTCACTCAGAGACAGTGTTCAACCACACAAAGGAAGAATTCAAAAGACCACAAACATCCCCACAGATACTGCATTTCAACCACCTACTGAAATGCGAAATGAGTGTAAATCCTGCAATACTCTAGTGTGCCGGGCCTCGGGGGAGAGCAGGAGAATTATTCAGCCCTCCCTCTTGTTTTTCCAACAAACATGCTTCATAGCAGCCTCTTATATTTACTGAATCTCAATTGTCTTCCAAATCCCACCCCCGGGGACCTTGAGGGGCAGAAATTTGGAAAGCCTGATCAAAAATGCCTTTTAGCCTACCCTACTGCAACCAATAAAGTCAAATCAATCATTATTTAACAGTACTTGAATGCCAACAGGACAGTAACTACCATTCACACCAAGAGGGGCACATTCTTCCTAATATTTATAAGAGTAGTTGGATTTATAAACTTTTCCTACCTGAACCAGATGAGGGGATCATGTTCCCAGCTCTTTGGACTTCATCAAATCTGCTAAAAATGACATTCAACCTGTAATGAAATAAAAAAACACATTACACCACAGAAAGCAGGGTTGATTAAAACTAAGCTAACAAAGGTTAAAGATTGCTTGAGTTACAGAAAAACTGTAACCAGATCAATAGAAAAGTAACTCTTGGAAATCTGCTCAGGCATGCCAAATTTCCACTATATGACCTTTGGTGTACACAACACAATCCGAACAAAAAAACAGGTGTTGCTGCAAAAATTACAGGGAAGGTGCTCAGAGAACAGAGTAAAAGTTTATGAAATATCTATAATTTGCTTGTTCGCTTATGGAAAAAGTACAACTTACTAACATGTGCTTGCCTGTTATTTCAGGCACCTGTCACTTCACATTGATCGCAATGAAATGATAGCAAAATGTCTGTTGTTTATCACTAAGAGATCAGTAATAAAGGGACAAAAGACTGTGTAAAACTGTATTTTTTTGAATTATACACAGCAATTTAAAGGTGCATTGTGTACCTTTTAACTCTTTCCCCGCCATTGACGAGATATCTCATCAATTAAGAGAAAACGCTTCCCCGCCAATGACAAGATTTTCCGTCTTTCCGCAATACCACTATTATCCACCAGGTGGCGCCCTTCCACAACTTTTTAAACCCGGAAGTATTGCCCTATGGCAAGCGGCTGCATGTCCGTGTCTGTTTTAAAGATCGCTCTGAATGGGATCTCTATGAATAGTCGGTCACAAAAATGGAATTATCTCTGCTTTTTCCTCAAAATGTGGTGTTTTTGCAGAAACCTACCCATATTTAAAAGCTAATTGCAAAAGAATCACTAAAGGTAGGATGAAACGGTTTTTTTTTTGTTTGAAAGCAGAGGGTCTGTTCTTTCATTTGGTATATTGTATGTTTATATATTTAAAGAAGAACATTTTCTGGAAGGCATTAAACTTTGGTGAAAATCATGAAAAACGCTGGCGCTGGCTGGCAACTTTTTTTTAAAAACGCTGGTGGTGAAAGAGTTAAAAGGATCTCTTGACAGAAATGCAATATACTATACATAACTATCAATGGTGTATAAAGACTTTACAAAATGAACTGTATTGTTTTTATTACATAAGAATGAGCCATTTTAATATACATAAAATGCGGGTCCCCTTACATGGAAGTCGCCATTTTGCGCTGCCAAGTTTCTACAGTAGCCCTTAATGGACAAACTGTCCTTTAGAGTGCATTTTGTCACTATGTTGTCTCAGATAATGAGATGTTTGTCCTGTGGCGGCTACAGTAGCTTCACTATGCGCTTCGAAAGGGAGGGGTGAGCTGTGGAGTGAGCCATTGGTTGCAATTCACAGTCTCACCACTAGATGCCACTCAAATCTACACAGTGGACCTTTAAAATATTAAAGAGTAACTAAACCCTAAACCAACTTTTTTTAGTTAATGATCTGTAAGAATGGGGCTTTATTAGTGCTGTTCATTGATGCAAGTAACTTTTTGACATTTGGGTATAAAGTGTTTCAAGTGTTTCAAAACGTCTGAGTGCTGCCCTCTTCAGGTTGAACGGTGGCTACTGCAGTTGAATTTTGCTGTAGGATGTTGCTGTACTGCGTGATGTAAGCGGTACGACCCTACGTAAGCAGGTTCAAGCTTAACATACCCTTACTACGATCTCACCACACTCTTGGTACGAGCTCAGTTTGTCCCCTTTAACTCTGTTGGGGTCTGCCCACTTTTCTTGCATTTTTCAAATATTGCCAGTGGGTGAGTCAGGCTCTGACCAAAGATTTAGTTACTCTTCAAAGACTAATCTTTCAATTACTTTTTACATGTCGATGCTAACTTGGCTATCGCTGCTGACAAAGCATTTCAATAGCTTTTAAAAAATCTTTGCTGTTTTTAAACCTTATGTGAACTTTAGTTATAAAAAATATGCACATAAGCACACGTAAAGCACAAACACGCAGTGCAGCACCCTGAAACTGTATTCACTGTACTTTCCAAAACCAGATTATGCTTTCTACTTGTAAAAGCCTATGAGAATCCCTCATTCCTCTCAGAAGATTATCTGTGTGAGTCAGATGCAGATCCTCAGAGCTAAGGGCATCAACGCTGATTCACCAGCATATTCAGAGATTCAGGGGATTCTGGCATCAGGATGAAATGACACATGATTTTCAGTATGGAAATGCATAATTTTAGCTTATAACTAAGGCCAAGATGCATAAAATATTCACAACATATTCATTTTTAACTTTTCTGATGAAATAAACCTATTGAACTTGAAAAATGTTACATCTATATCAAGGTATGTAAAACCATTGAAAATGTTTGCGTATGTGTGGGGCGGGTCTATCAAAAGAAGGTCCAGACTCTATTGGGGTAGGGGTGTGTTTGCTTAGGTGATTTCAAATCTCAACATTGGCTTTCAGAGATCATGAACCTGCCTTTAACGCATAACCGAACAAAGCATTTAATATGAAATGAGGAAATATCTGCTGACACCCACTAAAAATGTGAAACATTTAATCCTACAAGATTATCAACAGCACTCCACACCGCAACAGACTTTTGAATTGCAGATGAGATGCCTTATTGAATGAAGTGAAAGGGATGTTTTAGTGCTAAAGTTGTGTACTGAAAGCACTTTAGCATTCAACTGAGATTTCTTGTTTGGACTTCCATGCAAATTAAATCTGCCTCCTAATAAGGCTGCCTGTCAAGATTGAATATTTCAGAGATAAGTCAAGCACTTAAAAACTGTCAAGCATTAAGTAGAGCATGTTTTTGAGTCAAAACAAACAATAAACATTTTGAACATTTTAATGCATGTTAGATTGAAGATAAAAACAAGCAAGAAAAATGACTGACTCATATGGATACACAAGGGTTTGATTCTTTCCTAAATCGCTTTCATGCCGGGTACACACCAAAAGAGTTTTTACATCTTATACAATTTTCAAAATGTGATAGACCACAAACATGAGGAAAAAAAAAATCTTAGATTTAACCATTTGGCTCCTATAGATATATTCAGAATAAGCGTGGCGGACGATATGCAGAAAGAAATTTCAATGATAGTGTTTGGAATGATTTTCACAGAAAATTCAAGGAAAAAAGAAAAGGGTTTGAGTGAAGTCGTGGAGACAGCGGGAACATGGTCTACAAGTTTACTTTGCATCAACTTCACTTTGTGCTGCGCCATGACTGCTTCCGTTTTCCATCATCTCGCTTTCTGGTTGGATATTGTTTCGTTTCACGTGATATCTCAAGAGCGTACGGGCCTTTGTCCTCTGGGTTCCCCCCACACATCGGAATTTCTGATCGTAAATATTAAACACGTTTAATATTTACAATTCGCGATCAGGATCGGACACTCTTAACACACCTCACAGCAAAGGACAATCTGATAAAATAATCTGTAGATAATCTGGCACGCTGTCGGTGAAATTAATTTTATGTCTCTTATAATAATAATAATTTAATAATCTATTAATTGAAGTAGTTAGAATTGGCAAAGGCACTAGCTAGGCCTAGTGGTAAGCACACACACGCACGCACGCACGCACATGCAATTTGAGCCATGGTATTTAGGCTGAGGATCTAGGTTACAGGCCAAGAACCAAAAAAACAACCCATATGATTGAGTATCCATTTAAGCCGATTTATAGTCATAAACTTCCACAGTTACTTAAAAAGACATTTACATAGTCATCTGAGATTGGGTGTGAATGGTTGCCTATCTTTACACTAGAGAGTTAACAGCCCGTTATGGGCTTTAATGGCCCAGTTGAGTCTATGGGGCTGTTTATACCTAGGGCTGTGCAAAAATATCGATACAGCTAACTATTGTGATACATTTTTCCAAGATAGCGTATCGATATTTCAGTCTCTAGTATTGATATAAAACAAACCATCAAATCCCTCTGTGCGGGTCAAACGACCTCCTCCGCCACTGCTGTAGTTGTCGCTGTCTAGCTGTCTGTCATATACGGCCATTCGGCCAATGTCTCAGAAGTTAACAGGAGTGAGAAAATGGCAGAAAATTTTAAAACGACTGCAGCTTTCAAAGCCGACATGTGGAAGCACTCTGGCTTTTAAAAAAAGTAAAAAAGGAAAAAGTATTGCAATTATCGCGGCATGCACCGTGTCGCGAAACATTGCACATGCATAGTGATAGGTATCGTATCGTGAGGCCCTTGCCAATACCCAGCCCTATTTATACCTGATATTAAGATGTTTTTTGGTTGTTTGACCATTTCTTTTTTCCACTTTCAACCGCTTCTGTCCTGATTACTAAAAGGGGTGGTCTTGTGGGCGAGTCCCTCTGGTTTCGTTTATACGCGAGCAGGAGAAATGACAGGTTTAAAATTATGCTGTTTGTGTTGCAAGTAAACATGCTGCACAATGTTTTGTACATGTACATGCAGTATATGCTTTCTCTGATAATTTAAACAATTGATGAAAGAAGCTTGCTTAACTTAAGAGGCGGAGAGCACTGTGTGTTTGCACTAGAAGTCAGGTCTGATGTAAAAACATTCTGCTTGTACATCACATTAGACTGTCTTTTGTGGCTACCCGAACACATTCAACCACATGCATGTCTACACCACAAAATCAAACCGGACGAATAGGTTTTCAACTAAATGTGGTTTAAAGTGGACAAGGTTTACACCTTGTTTATACGTGTATTTTAGTGTTGTCCACTTGTGATCCAATCGACCAAAACACATCTTAATACCAGGTGTAAACAGTCTCTCTGACATCATAGCTGGTGACATAATATCAAAGTTTCACCAGTACATAAAATAAGATTATAAGACTTCCCCAGAAGGTCCCAGCAGAGTGGCATCTGAGGAACCCCAGATGATTCCTCAAGTATCTTTTAATTATGACAGTGAAGAGACCGAACTCTTAAGCGAGATGAAACCGCAGGACACTTCTAATTGAGCCTCGTCTTAAGAGTATTAAAACTAAACCACCGAAGGGATCAGAAAAGCAGATGCATGAACGTTCCCTGAAGACATCCCCATGTTCTAGTAAAGGGGGGGCGCCTAACAGATCCTACAAACAAATTCAGACCACAAGCAAATGCTGTTAGCCTTTCCTTCATAATCATTACACTAAAGCTATGAAAAACTACTTTCATAACGTCATGGGCACACCAAGGTTGCAGTGGAGAAGTATGGGTGGAGGCTTTCACTTGTTTAAACCAACAGCCATTATGGAAGCCACAGTGTGGCTATGAGGAGGTTTGTGCTAAATGCCACAGGCAGTGTGATATGAGGACATAATGTTAGCTGATGAGACCAAATTAGACTTCAGTTAAGAGGGCAGAGCCTGATTCTGGTCTGGAGGGAAATTGAGACCTAATGACCTGTATGAATAGCTTTCCCCTTTTAAGCAAATAAGAAAAATTACATTACTGGTTTATAAAGCGGTCCACTGAGTCTATTAAGAAACACTTAATGAGATAAAAGAACAGATACAAACGCTCTTACCGTGATTGCGGCAGTCCTTTTTTGCTAAGATCAATCCTAACCCTCTCTCCGACATGTCTGTATATTTCCACGAGAGAATTCATAGCCGCATCTCGAACCTGGGAAGAAGATCGGTAAACAACTTCATAAATCCAGTCATTTTTAAAGGCTCCTGACATTGTACTTTATAACTCAACTACTATTTAATTAATCTGACATAGTCTAAAAAAATAAAAACGATGGCTGGGTGTTATAATTTTATATTATATAATATGCAAATGGTATGAAAGGTGAAAAATGCCATACACAGTGTTAGTTTTTCTATTTTTAAAATGACAGTCTTACCCTTATTTGCTATCCACTATATCTGTTTTTTATTTAACAAAATGCACATATATACTGTTTAGTGACTCGAAACCACCACCAGATGTCCCCAAAGCTTTGTATAACACACATTCAGGCCATTGTTCTGTACAAAAGCCATGTCAGCTGGTTCAGGGCTTTTAAAGATCTTGCATTATAATGTTGGTGAATACCTGACTCGTAGGGTCTCCAAGTAGGTTACATATATGTGGTACTATTTTACTTAGGGTTAAGCCTTGGGCACCGTATCTGAAAAACAGAAGAGATCCAACATCGGGTGAGGGGGATGGGAATTAATACAACATGGGGGTTACAATCTTAGCCAAGTCCGACTTTACAGGCTTATCTCAAGAAAAATGTGCAGCTCAATTTTAGCCACCGAATGTCTGCAAAAATGCAGTTACAAACGGAAACAAATTTAAACCTTACAAAGAGGCAAAGGTACTTACATGTTCAGAGTTGCTATAAGACAGAGACAAACACCCTCTCTGGTCCTGTTGTTTTTGTGTTTGAAACCCCCCAGCATTCTGTCCCATATGTACTGTAACAGCAAGCCACAAGCATTACAATTAAAAGATATCTGATCTTATTAAGAGATCAGTCTTTGTGTGGAGCTAAGGGTTATTTCATTAACTAAATGAAATCGTTGTTTAAAACATCCCAAAGGTGAGCTTCTGTTCATAGGTGAAGGAGATCTTCAAACCCGACAACAGCAATATTGTTGCATGCACGCTGTGAAGAAGTATTTGCTGTACTAAACTTTACATATTAATAAATCCTGGTTTCTAAAGGATGCCTATTCTACACTTGTCATAATGTCTTTATGTTAGAAATGTATTTGGCTGAAAAAATGTTACTCAGGACAGTGAAAATCCCGGCAGTGACCTTCAGGCTACTTTACACGACAACGCTGTAGTAGTAAAATAGGTGAAAGGCTTCCCTTGCATTTTTGAAAAATTTCACATACACATGACAATGCTGTCGAAAAAATCCCCGTTTACACAGGTCTGTGAAGATGACTAAAACACTGTATTATGCATGCCAGGCAAGTAGACAGCAATGATACTTTTGAAGGAACGTTACACGCCTGCGCAGATATGTATTCTTCTACAGAGTGATAAACAATCAATACGGCGAAAGCATCAAGCAGTTTTGTTTAGATGGCAATGAGGCAGGTTTGTTACTAAAATTGACCACGGACAATAAAGTCAGCGGTTTTAGTGCAAATAGCATTAGATACTATTCACACCAAGTGTAAAAAAAACTTATTTTCTTAGCAATAGATGCTATTAACACGTAGTGCCGATAGCTGTAGATGCTATTTAAACTAAGAAAAAAAGTGACCACATCAGCATTTTCTTAGCGATATGCTATTTACAGTTGGTGAAAATAAGTTTAATTTAATAAATAAAATTATTAAAATTTACAATAAGTGAAAATGGTAATGGTATCTATATTGACAGATACTATATGCACATCAGTATTTTTGTAGATTTAAAGGATGTAATAATTAACAGAGTGTAAATGATTATATTTATTACAATTATTAAAGGGATAGTTCACCCAAAAATAAAAATTCTGTCATCATTTACTCACCCTCATGTTGTTACAAACCCATATAAATTTCTTTGTTTTGATGAACACAAAGGAAGATATTTTGAGAAATGTTCGTAATCAAACCATTCGTGGACCCCATTTACTTCCATAGTATTCGTTTTTCCTACTATGGAAGTGAATGGGGTCCACGAATGGTTTAATTACGAACATTTCTCAATATATCTTCCTTTGTGTTCATCAGAACAACAAAATTGATGTGGGTTTGTAACAACATGTGAGTGAGTAAATGATGACAGAATTTTCATTTTTGGGTGAACTATCCCTTTAAAAGGATGCTGCATTTTTGGGAGAATAAAAGCCGTCCCTACACCACCCCTTAACCCTACCCCAAGGTTTCCCGCAGCATATTTCAGTTTGGGCGGCCCACCTAAGCTTGGAAACCCTACCACCTTAACTAGGTTGTCAAACTAAAATAAAAAAATTCTGCCGCACAAAAGGCCATCAAGTGCATCTCGGAGAATAGTGAGTACGCGCTTCACACCACGAGCGGGGATGTGCGCCACACGGCCGAAATGAGAAAGACATGGTCCGGACCGTCACTGTCTGGAGTATAACTAGCCAGTTGATAAAATATCTTGGAGAATAGTTTCACAAGCCATACCCTCAATAGTCTGCGCCCCTCAAGTTGTTGATTTCTGTGTGATTTTCCGTGCAACTAGTGGTCCAACCAGACGTTGGTGGGTGGAGCTTGTGTAAATAAAGTTTGCCAATAAGGGACGCTTTTTGCACTTTATTATAAAAATATTGTAAACTTTATTAAAGAAGTGTTAATAAACTCAGTACCTTGAGCAGCACAAACAAAGTCCTGTGGCCATTGTTGTTTTGGTAATACTTGTGCATGCCTATAGACTGAATTAACAGAATGCGCATAGCGTCACCGCTATCAGAGATTCACGGTAACGTAATTTATTTGGAGATGACAAGGCATCATTTTCAAAAACTAACACATTGAAACCGGTCATGAGAAGTTTGTTTTTTCAGGATCCCAAAATATCATTGTCATGTAAACAAAAAGCCAAACTGCATAAAACCTTTCCATTTATGTGTGAAAAAGGACACTTAAAAAAATTATCAGAAACAGAGCTACCTGAGGAGAAGCTGCATGGTCCATGATCTTTAGCAGCAGGATTTGATCTTGATCTCTGACTTGATCTTTGGCATCGCCTAAACGATCTATCAAGCTGGGCAAAACTAAAGAAAGTAAACAATGAATATACAGACAGTAAAGACAAACATCCTGTCAATAAAACACTTGGTATAGGAAATAAAATGGGATGGGACAGAAAAACTATTATTGTTATAGATTATAGCAAAAGTAATCATACCTGTACCAACTTGGGTCCGAAATCGGTCCTGTAATCTTGTCACTAAGGCAGACAGTAGGTCTATTCCCATCAGAGCCAGCTGAAAATGAGAAAGAAATAAGCAAATACTTTAAAAGGTGTGTATGACAGAAATGGTACACAAAAATGTTTAATGATCTCTATTAGTTTGACAATGTGGTTGGCAATTAAACTACAAAAATTTCAACTATAAAACTTAACGTTTAGTCTAAATGAGCAGTCCAAAGGATTATGGGTATCCAACAAAAATTCCTAGTAGGCTTGTTCGACTTGAAAGAACTGACAGGCAGATGACGTCAAAGTACCGCGAGAGCGAGTTGAGAAATTCTATGGAGAAGTCTAATTTCACTCGCCCTCACTCTGTCTACCGTGAATGAGTAGCGCAAAGGATTATGGGTAACTAAATATAAATACAAGTAGATTTAAAAATCATAAAAAACTTTTTTGCATCTGTGCATCTAAAGACTTTTACACACTACTGTACATACCACATAATGCAGAATAAATAATAGCAGTATGCAGGTATGCTAATTCAAACATAGCCTTAGTCAAGCAGTAGTGCAAAGGATTATGGGTAAATTTACAATTTCTTATTTATTTTCCATTTTTTCATTATTTTACAACTTTGCCAGGTTTCATTTAAAAATAAATCCCAACCGCTTCTATCAAACATACTTCCTTGCAATTGTTCATTGAAATATTTATTAATATATTTCTTGTTTGTAATTACAACCACCAAAGAGAAGACTATCACAAACCAAAGGTACTGTCATTGCTCCACCCATCACCTATCTTTCCTTGTCATGGGGTTAAGGACGGCTCAATGAATGTATAGTGAGAGTTGGCCTGCTAACACCATAATCAACACCACCGCATCACCTGGCATCCTGAAGTCAGACAATGGTGCAATTTTTGGAAACCCCCCACTAAGTTAAAAGACAATAATGAATGTACCCCAACTGAAAAAAAAAACAGCTAAAAGGAGCTTAAGCTGGTTTAAAGTTGCGGTAACTGGTTTAAGCTGGTCCTTCCAGCCTAACCATCCAACTTGACCAGCTTAAAAAGTAACCAAAACCAGCTAAAACCAGGCTGGGAGACCAGCTCATCATATTATGCTGATTTTAGCTGGTTTTCTCAGTAGGTGCCAGCAAAAAAACATCTTTGTCTAAAAGGTTGCAAACATTTATTTTGTTGTCTATGGACTGATCAAATGAATATATCAAGAAATAAAAAAAATTAAAATGCATTTTAAATGCTGGGCTTGACTGAATTACTAAATCATGATCCTTTGTTCTAACCCAAAAAGAAAATTACTATAATTATCCCGGTGACACCCAACTGAAGTAAAGGACGGAGATACAGATAAACCCCATCAGCTGAGGAGAGCATTAAATGCCTTTGAGGAGGTGTAATAAAGGTTCCTTCTTTGGCAAGTCATATCATGAGACACTAGGCAGCTGATTTCTTTGTAATCCTTTTAGGATACACAATGTCTGATAGGGTAACCACTAGGGCTGTCACTTTTGAGAAAAAAAAAATTCGAACGGATTTCGAATATCATGCAATGTATCCGGATATATTCGAATATCTGCCCCCCCCCCGGCGCGCATCAAAAACCCACCGTAATGGAGATTCAATCACAAAATTATTAACAGTGACAGTCATAAACTGGGCTGTCTGGATTACCTTTTTACTTAATGTTTGAAACAGCAGGTTATCAACTTATGAATACAAAACTTATATATGAAAAAACGATTCAGAGCAGTTACAGACAATAACGTGACAACTTAAACAGCAGCAGGAGTATAGGAGCCCAAACGGAATTCGCGCCCGCAGATTTCGGCAGAAAACTCCGCGGATTTCTGCAGATTTAATGCCCGTCATTTACAAGCTCACATATCCCGCGCTTGAGCGTGTTTGTGAGAAGTAATCATTGACAACAAGGACACATACATAGCCGTTTGTGAGCCGCGTTTGTGAGCGGTCAGTGGAGAGTACATTAACCCTGCGCGTGCTGTTTGCTCGCCCGTTTTCAATGATAGAGAGCACAAACCCTTTGATACTTGAGATGAAATCAAACTTACCGCAGATCTCACTTGACTCTGTCGTCTATGTGACGCGTGACAGTCAGCACATTATCATTTAAAATCCGTTTACAATACAAATGCTGTTGTTGTTTAATATAAAGTTTACATTGCGTTGTAAAAATAATAAAATTATCTTCATTCATGCTAATTTCATAATGCGAACGTATTAACACAAGCTTTTATTCTGCTATAATATTTAACACTATAAACATTAATATGTCATTTTATATACAAACTATAATTCTATCTTCACATGCACATTAGGTTCATGTTAGTCAAATTTGATTCCCTCTCTTGCGCACAGTTGCCGTCGTCGGTCTCACTCTCAGCCTCCTTCCTATTACGAGGTGTTACTGTAAAAAATGCATTACATATGGCATTTAAAAAACCGGATGGTTTATTTAAAGTTCGAATACCGATATTTCACGTCATGTTCGAATGCATATTCGAATATCGAATAAAAAGTGACAGCCCTAGTAACCACACATAGAATCTTTTAATTTGCCAGGAAGATCTGTCAGAAGGATCCAACATCAACTTTATTGAACGCCATGTGATTTAAAGGGACACTCCGCTTTTTTAAAAAGATGCTCATTTTCCAGCTCCCCTAGAGTTAAACATTTGATTCATTGTTTTGGAATTCATTCAGCCGATCTCCGGGTCTGGCGGTACCACTTTTAGCATAGCTTAGCATAATCCATTGAATCTGATTAGACCGTTAGCATCGCACTCAAAAATACCCAGAGTTTCGATATTTTTCCTATTTAAAACTTTAGTCTTCTGTAGTTACACAGTGTACTAAGGGGCAATGATATTACGCAGCGCCATAACTTTCAATAGCAGGGGACTATTTTCGAGCACTGCGTAATATCATTGCCCTTCTTGCAGCCATGGTATGGCAGCAAAGTCCTTGATTATTATGCAAGAATGAGTATAGTTCAATTTTTTATTTTCCGTTGGTCTTACACAATGTAAATAGGAAAAATATTGAAACTCTTTGATTATTTTTGAGCGAGATGCTCAAAATGTAATGGATTATGCTAAGCTATGCTCAAAGTGGTAGCGCCAGACCCGGAGACCGGGTGAATGGATTTCAAAACGGTAAAAATCTAATGTTTAACTCTAGGGGAGCTGGAAAATTAGCATATTTTCAAAAAAGTGGAGTGTCCATTTAAGGAAATGTACCACTCACTCATATATTTTTTTTACTGAAAATACGACTGTATTTCACATGAATTTATTTGTGTTATTGTGTTATTATTTCTGACAAACAGCAGAGGTCCTGTGTAAACTGCAGTACCATAGATAATAAAAACTGAATCTGACACAAACACATGAAGCCTGGTATGATTTTGTTCCTCATTTTCATTTCATTTTCACAATATGAATGGAATATTCCACATTTGTGACCCTGGACCACAAAACCAATCTTAGGTAGCATGGGTATATTTGTAGCAATATCCAAAAAGACATTGTATTGATCAAAAAACCATCAGAATATTATGTGAAGATCATGTTGCATGAAGATATTTTGTAATTTCCTATCGCAAATATATCAAAACATATATTTTTGTGAGTGGATGCAGTGCTAAAAACAACTTTAAAGATGATTTTCTTAATTTTTTCACCCTCAGATTCTAGATTTTCAAATAGTTACATCTCGGCCAAATATTGTCATATCCTAACAAACCGAACATCAATAGAAAGCTTATTTATTATTAATCTTAAGAGAATTTACCATTATGAGTGGTTTTGTGGTCCAGGGTCACACATGTGCCATCACAATGGAAGAAAAAAATTCACTTGCGGTAAATTCCTTCCTGATAAGGCACAAGTTCTTGAGTAGGCTACAGAGTTTTGACAGATACTTTCTTTAGAAGATGATTTATATGTTTCTTATTTGAATTATGAACATAACTCACTTTAGCTAAAATCAAATATGAAAACATACACTATGCTGCAATTTTTAATAAAGGTTACCAAACAACAGCCTTTGTATTTACTTGTTAAAGTGAATTTTTACTCGTAGTAGGAAGTGATAAGTCTGCGCATCTTTCCGCCTAATGACAGCATTCAAAGCGAACGAACGCTGTTTGATTAAAGAGTAACTAAACCCTAAACCAACTTTTTTTAGTTAATGATCTGTAAGAATGATGCTTTATTAGTGCTGTTCATTGATTTTAGTAAGTTTTTTGACATTTGGATATAAAGTGTTTCAATAATACAATATATGGTGTAAAAACGTCTGAGTGCTGCCCTCTTCAGGTTAAACGGTGGCTACTGCAGTTGAATTTTCCTATTGGATGTTGGGTCCAAAAAATGACTCGTGACGTAAGCAGGTTCAAGCTCACCACGCCCTTGTTGCGATCTCACCACACACTTAGTTCGTCCCCTCTATCTCCGTTGGGGTCTGCCCACTTTTCTTGCATTTTTCAAATATTGCCAGTGGGCGGAGTCAGGCTCTGACCAGGGGTTTAGTTACTCTTTAATCTGCTAGGTAGAACCTGACCACACCCACTTTTTACCAAAGGACCTCCCATTCCTTATAGACAGACAGTTGACAAGCCCGCCCCAGCCGCTGTGCATTACAAATCACCCGCCCACCAGCGATCTCCTTCTTCAGACTGTCCAAATTCAAACATACCCTTTGCAGCTATTTATATCTCTCTGTTCCACTTGAGTCAATGAGAAAAGCCAAGGACATTTGTCGAGCTTTTGTTCTGTTCGTCTCATCATCTTTCTCTGTTTCCTTTATAATGATACATTAGCAGATATGATGGGAAATACATTTGATTGTTTCTGTCTCTATTCTAGGCTCAAATTGATTCAAAAATCTAATAATATTTCAAGTCTGCATAGGTTCGGGCACAGCTGGTCAAACAAATGATGGGTATCAGGAAAGTGGAGCATGCATCTGTCAAGACACTAACTAGACAGATCCATCTTACAAAGATGTGCACATTCCCTCAGTTTTGTCTTTGTCTTGTTGGCAGCAACATTGGTTTGCAGGGTTAAAGGGACACTACACTTTAAAAAAAAAAATAGGCTCATTTTCCAGCTCCCCTAGAGTTAAACATTTGATTTTACAGTTTTGGAATCCATTCAGCTGATCTCCGGGTCCGGCGGTGCCACTTTTAGCATAGCTTAGCATAATCAAATGAATCTGATTAGACCATTAGCATTACCGTACCATGGCTGCAGCAGGCGCAATGATATTATGCAGTGCCCGAAAATAGTCCCCTGCTATTGAAAGTTACCAAGGGGACTATTTTCGGGCGCTGTGTAATATCATTGCGCCTGTTGCAGCTATGGTACGGCAGTAAAGTCCTTGATTATTATTACACCAGAATGATAGTATAGTTCCTAGCCATATCGGCCTAGAAAATCGCAACTTTTCGATCAGTCTTGGTACACCATACTTTTACAGTAATGAAATATCTGAGATCTAGTGATAGACCGATATATTGGCCTGCCGATATATCGGGCCGATTTTTGCGAGCTTTATGTGTATCGGCATCGGCCGAAATGTGGCTGCTGTGTTCGCCGATTTTTTCCGGCAGGAAGCCGCAAGCGACTGCAGGTCATGTGACTAAAAACAACCAACCTTTCCATGACAACATCGAAAGCTCGGCCTAACAGCTGATCATAGCTACACAAAGCAGGTTTTTATTTATCATCTCTATATATATTTGTAGTAGTAAAGTGCTAAAAATCAATATCCTTTGCTGATAGTTCTTTGTCATTGTAGAGAGTGCAGTTCATGGTTCCATAGCATCCTAACCTGTTTTTACTATTTGTTAAATATAGTTTTATTTTTTAAGTTCAATAAATGTTACTTTTTTAAATTGAGACTTTTGGCTCTTTTGACTTTTGGCTCGTTTTCGGCATTGGCACAAAAAAAAAATCCATATCGGTCGATGCCTACTGAGATCAGCTATTGGTTGCAATGGTTGGTTCCTAAAAGCATTCCCAATATGCGGTCCTTTTAAACTTGATTATCCAAACATATCAGGAGGGTATTTTCAAGCATTTTGTTTGGTGTCACAGAAATTACACACTGGACACCTATAAAACATAATTTTTTTATTTAATACTGACCAAGGGCCTGGTCTTAAATATTTTCCGCCATGCCCTGAGCACCAAGGGCTCTTGTCCACATTCCTGTATCTGGTTTTGCTTCCATGCAGGCTGTGCTCTGTTGGTGCCAGCTTTGTGAGCTTTCCCTGTGGTTTTTCATGAGTCAAAGAGAGCAGCTGGGACGAGTGACTATGCAATGAACTGAACAGGCCCAGACATGGATGCAAGATATATCAAAACAGGCCTGAACTCTATGTCCTGGGCCATTATTATTATCATACCTTTAACCTTATCAAGATAATGTAATGGATCTTGGACCCTTGTATTTTGGAAGGATTTCAAGTTCAAAGTATTTTAATTAGATAAGCAGGTCTCAGGTCAGTGCTTGGGGGAAAAGAGATTCAAGACCAGCTGTAATATTAGACTAATGTTATACCACAGCTGTTCTTGAGCAGAGAAGTGGCTTACTGAGTCACTAGGAAGGACACCCTGAGGGACAACAGGAGCGCAAAGTGTAGACTAAACGCCCACAATAAAGCAGAGTAAATAAAACTCAAACAGCACTGCAGTAGCAGCCAAAATAAGCACAAGGGAAGATAAAAGATCACTTTTAGATTTGCTACTGAAATTCATTAAAACAGCATTGGTCAGACTCACACAAAACATTTAGAGATAACACTAGAATTTCTGATGGACTGCTTTGACAATACAGCTAAGTGAATGTGCAGTATGAGAGTTTACACTGTATAGACGCACATCAAGGGAGCTTTTAAGATCTTCTGAAAGCTCATGAGACCGCTTACTGCAGGCACCATGGGGAACTAAACATAAGCTCGCTTAGACGAAAACCAAAATGAGGCAACACAACAAAAACCCAATGGGGCCTGTTTAGTGTTTAACACCAGCCACAAAAAAGTACACAAGAAACCACAACCAATTAAAAACATACATAATAATATCATGCAGACAATTAAAAGTAAAATATCTGATGAGTACACTGAACATTCAAAAACGGCAATGTCTTTACTAGGACCTTTGTGACCATTGTTGAACTACATTAATTTTTAAATATGCATGAACTCAAGAGAGATCATCACTGCTGCCCTGATCCTGACCTCATTACTCTCTTTTCACATATGCACTGCACACTAGCTGCGTTTCCATTAATTGACATTGCGAATTGCAAATATATCGCAAAAAAGTTTTTACGCTTGCATGCAGTAGTTTCTCACGCAAAAAGGTGTATTTCGCAAAGCTGCAATGGAAACAGTTTATTAGCATTTTCAGGTCACCTGAGGCAAGTAAGTAATGTGACCGTCTGATCTGTGCGTGTTAATGTGTTTTGAAAGAGGCATGACTTTGGATGGCGATTTGACTGGAGAGTGGGGTCGTGATTTCATTGCTAGGTGGCTACCGTTAGCATTTTTCAAAATGTGATACCCTACCTTTAAGCTAGAAGTATAGACCCGTTTTTACGCATACGCGAGGGTCAGCGTACATTGCGATTGACGCAAATTTCGTCATCAGAAGAGTATGTGTGCACTGTACGCGCACCACTGGATATGTGTAAACATTCATAATTTATACGGGTGAGTCACGCATGCGGGTACAGGAAAATGTAGTATGTAGCCCAGGAGGTGCATTGCATTTTGTCAATGTGCATACGTCATACGCCTATGTACCCGAACGAGTAAACTATGCTTTGCAGAGCTGAAAGTTTGACCGTGCGCATACATATAATAACAGATTAGACTCCATCCGGGCTTAAGGTAAAAGCTGCCTTCATAGACAACAACTGACTTGTTAAAAGAACAGCATGCTGCAGTGCATTCTGGGATTACCTTCTCCTCAAAGAACACGTAAGATTTTACATCAGATTTTGGATAGTTTAGAAGGTTATCATGCTAGCTTTTGGCTGAGGCGTAACATCATTCAGGGACATACTAGTGATGCATTAAAACTCTACTTACTAGGTTTTGGAACAAAGCCACAATATCCTAACAGAGATCACTAAGGTCTGCTTGAGCTGCAGAACTGTCTACTGGATGTGTAACAATTCGAGCAAGTACGTGCAGTTTGAGCACACTTGCAAGCACGTACAAATGCAGCACACTTGCTTCTACCAACAGTAAAATGCAAACGCAACCTCATTACACACATTGGAAACAAAAACGATGTTGTGACATTTCACAAACTAACCAAGCCTGCTGTGCAGTAAACAGCTTGTTGTATCTTAATGACTGAAACTATCTAGAAAATAAAAACTCTATTTTTAATAAATGGTTTAAATGGTTTTGATAATTACAAATGGTACTACTGAATGAAATCAGCCTGTGATTTACGATGAATGTGACTGGACAAGCAGACATTGAAATCCATCTTAATTACAAAGACATTACCAGTCAGATACTATCAGCTAGTCCTGATCATGTCAATACAAAACAAACGACCCGGGCATTTCCTCTCTCACAATAATATGGCACACCCGCTCACACTGAGTGTTTGGAGACTGCTGAGAATACACACCCAAGAATGTTTTAGGCCGATACCGGGGGGCGTCTCTGAGGAATGTGGACAGACCTTGCCAGTCAAACGGAAACCTGACGGAGGCAGAACAACAGTGTACAGCTGATATCCTAAAAGAGCATTTCCTCTTATCAAACAGACACATGCAGCTGCAGCGACAGCAGGTGCTGACCGGTGCAGGACGTCTGAGTGGGCACAAGTGTAGTGCTTGTGTGTGAAAGGCAACTTTCTCTAATCTCTAAAGTGCTGGGGTGTCTTCAGCTAGTGTGTGGTCTAGGTCACAGTAATGTTAAAAAAGGGCAAGAAGAGTAAAGAAGAGTGTTTTATTTTAGATTCACTCTCTAATTTTAGGCTTAAGCAGTGGGGGTTATAGAGAGAGGCGCTCAATGAAATGTGTGAATGAATTTTTTGGTAAAATTGTCAAAATAGTTCAAAAGAGGGCTGTGCAATATAACGTAAATCAGTGTACGCAGCATTAGTACCGCCAAGTGTTTTGGTCAGGCTTCTGAAGGGCAGCTGAATTTACATGTCTCGACACACGTCCAACATCATATCCACATCAGCACATTTTCAACCTCCTTGCCATCTCACACTGAAGCTAGGTGACCCAAAAGACTCATATAATCTAGGCGTCTCTCTATATGGGCGTGACGTTCAGCTCTGTTTCCTTCATAAGCCTGGATGAGCTGATAGCACAATGCCAGTCTCATTGTGATGTGCGTTATTTTCAATACACCATGTTATGATCATAATTTATCATATCATCATCACTAGTATGGAGAATGATTGTAGACTAAGGGTCTAGGCATAAGAGTAGGTGTAATGTGGCTATTCAGTGCAAAAAGACTATATTGGATGGCTCATTATAATGGGAAGTATTGATAAAGCACAATGAGAGAAGAAAGCCAAGACATACAGAATAAGGGTGCACTAACATTAAAGGGGCCATGGCATGAAAATCTGACTTTTTCCATGTTTAAGTGCTATGATTGGGTCCACAGTGCTTCTATCAACTTATAAAATGTGAAAAAGATCAACCCATTAACTTAGTTTTGGTAAACCATTCTCTAGAAGCACATGAAAAAATAGGTTGTTGAAATGTTGCTCTCCTTATGATGTCATAAGGAGCTCTTATTATAATAATACCACCCCTTAATCTGCACTATCCAACCACGGCACTGCCATTTAGTGCAGAGAAAAAGAGAGAAAATAATTTACAGCACAGTTGAGTTTCAATTGCAAAAAACCACCATCAATGTGATCAGTGTTTGCACTTCATCCGCTCATTTGCATTTTAAAGGACACACCCAAAATGGCACATTTTTGCACACACCTACAAAGTGGCAATTTTAACATGCTATAATAAATTATTTATATGGTATTTTGAGCTTAAACTTCACATATGTGCTCTGGGAACACCAAAGATTTATTTCAAATCTTAAAAAAAGTCTTGTGCCATGGCCCCTTTAAACTTAACTGCACTGAATTGTACCCGACTCGAGTATGATTTTACACCCTTCCCTACATTCCCCTGGTCTGCACTCACTCATGCACTTATTTTAATCTTTTTACAGCGCCTTGTGAATGTGTTAGCATGTAGCCTAGCCCCATTCATTCCTATGGCTCCAAACAGCGATGAATTTAGAATCCAAACAACACTTCCATGTTTTCCCTATTTAAAGACTGTTACATGAGTAGTTACACAAGTAAGTATGATGGCAAAAAATAAAACTTGTTTGGAGCCATAGGAATGAATGGGGCTAGGCTAAATGCTAACACATTCAAGAACCGCTGTACAAAGATTAAAAGTGTACGTATTGAAAAAAGATATGTATGTATTAATTCATCTAAGTTGAGGTAAAAACATAGTAAAATATTGAAAAACGGTGGTGTTTTCCTTTAATAAGTGCATTTGACAGCATGTGCTGATCGATTGGCGTATAACTTTACATGAGTAACACAAGAGCAATTGTAGAGCAGACTGACACTAATATGTTTTTAAATCGGTTATTCAATGTCATAAGCCGTTCGGTCTGCAGATGACAGATGATGTCAGACACACCTCTGCTATTTGATCGCATCCCACACAACCCCCAAAAATTTGAATGTGAATGAGTCCAACATCACAAATGTTAATTACTGACCCTAAGAGATGACTTACAATCAATATAAGGCTGAAGATCAATACCCGATATCCTTATAATACCTCTGATCCTATGATCACCTCAGATACTAAGCAATAAATTGCCATGTTCATGTTATAAGGCAACCAGCCAACCAAACCCTAAAAAAACAACATCAGGCACAACTTGAAGATTTACACTATTAAAAACAATTAAGGCGGGTGAAGAATTAAACCTAATCTTGTCCTAACATGATCTGCAGTTCATGACTACATTTGGAACAAAAACAAACCCAACAAAAGCCAATAATGAGATATTATTACCTTGTAGAGGATAGAAAATATACATTCCAGACTAACAAAAGCACAAGGCCAGAGAGATAGGTTATATAAAAAGCAGCTTTATTTACACCACAACTTACTTAGACGATATATCTATACTCAAAACCACAGACTGCTCTGTTCATGTTCAGGCAGTGTAACCGTACTTGTATGCAGTCTACGCTTCTGTGTAGTTTCTGTTGTGTCTTTGTTGTGCTAGACAGTAGCACAGCTGGTCAGTATCCTACTGTATGTAATTTTGCATTTAATATCATACTTTGCATGAACAACACCTCACAAAGCCCTTTTGGGATAGGCAGAAAAAACTGTTTCTGCTGAACAATTAAGAACCTAACTGAGAATCTCATTTAAGAAATTATTAAAAGTCACTCAAAAGTGAACAAAACACTCTTCAGCAATTAATATTTGAGAGGTTCAGGAAGAAGAGTGGCCAACAGCAGGACAAAGGGGAAGATGTGGAACAATGCCAGCTAAATCAATCTTCCACCAGCTTAGTAGCTTAAGAAAGATGGAACACAGCAGCCGCTCCCTTCACGTCCCCTCCCCTCCTAAACTCTCCAGTATCCCATCAACCCCTGCATCAACACCATCATGGCGCTCCCCTGCTGCCAGCCTGACTCAATGCTCATCACAAGGAGGCACATGTTTATAAGTAGGATGGATGGAGTCAGAAATAACAATTATGAGAAAATTATGCACACTGAAAGAACACATGAGGTTTGAAATGAAGAGGCATCAGAAAACAAGTGCAGAGATGCTTAGCCTAGATATGTACTGAAAAGTTATTAAACAGCAGTTTTGCACTGTTGCTCATCGCAGCTGGCAACTCTCTAAAATAAGCATTATGTTCCACTCAGGGCTGGAAATTATCGAAATATTGCAGATGAGCAGCACATGGCAACATGAATACCACATTAGTTTGCAATAACAACATAATTGTAATACTTCCAAATGGTTATGTATAGTCAAAGAAAGACAGAAAGACTGGCACACGAATGAGTACTGGTGTGTGTGCTCTGACATGTGGAAGATGATCAACAATCAGAAAGAATGTGAAACTTATGTATGTTTGTAACATATTTAAATCATTTCAAATTCATTTTACAAACTTAAAGCATCATTGTATGCACTGTAAAAAGTGATCTACCTTAAATAATAACTTCAATTGGTAACACTTAAAAAAATATTTGTCAATTTTCAAATTACTGTCAATTTTTTATTTACCTAACATTTTTTAACTTAAAGTGAGAAAATGTAAGTTGAAAATGTACTTAGTAATTATTTTAAAGGGCGACTATGAGGCTGTTTACACTTGGCATTAACATGCGTTTTCATCGATCCGATCACAAGTGGACGACGTTAATGCCAGGTGTAAACGGTGTTCAAAACTTTTTGAACGCGTCCACTTTCGACCACTTTCAACCACATCCAGAGGTAGTCTAAACCACTTTCGATCGGATCGCTTTGGAGTTGTGGAACGCAATGTGGTTGAATGTGTTCGAACAGCCACTCGCGACCGCCTTCTCTCCGCCCATTTATCTAATCTGAGGTATTAAACACAAATGTTACGTCTTTTTTTGACTTCTGGCGTGAACATACGGTGAACAGCGCTATTTTTAGCCTTTCATTGATAAAACTACTACGGGTGTTCTCCGTAGTTTCGTTTAGAAAGCGTGAAAGTTGCGCGGTCCTATTTCATCAATTGCGCTGAAAATTCAGAGAAAGCTCTAACATACACACGTACAAAACTCTGTGCAGCATGTTTACTTGCTAAACAAGCAGTGGACTCCGACATGATATTTGTTTGCGTCCATATAAACTCATAATTACTCCCGCTCGCGTTTGAATGACAGCAGAGAGACTCGCCCACCATCTCACGGACCGTCCCCTCACAGTATTCAGGACAGAAGTGGTCGAAAGTGGACAAAAGAGACGGATTTAAATACCAGGTGTAAACGTAATGTGTCTCTCTCGGCCACTTGTGATCCGATTGATGAAAATACATCTTAATACCACGTGTAAACAGCCCCTATGGTCCGTTTCACGATTTTACATTTCCTTTGGTGTGTAAGTGTGTGTTAGAACATGTTAACAATATGCAAAAGGTACAACTCCCAAAGTAAACGATGATGCGAGTTATCATTTTCAACGTAAATCTCTTTTCTTGGACTACAAAAACACACGGATTGTTTACTTTCTGGGACTGTTGGCGTGGAAAAGACCGACATTATCATAATTCCTCCCCCTTCGAACTCAGTCTGTAAGTTAACTCCTGTCAGCATTGCATTGTGAGCGAATCTTTCAAACATGGTAAGGAATGTCATATTTCCGCCTGACGTCAGAGGTATTCAGACCAATCACAATGTACAGATTAGCTGGCCAATCAGAGACACAGCGCTTTTCAAATCGGTGAGCTTGGTGCAAGATCAGAGTGTTTGAGGAAGGCAGGGATATCTACAAAATGTACGGTATGTGGAAAATAATTAGTTTTTTGAACCATAAACCAGGCAAACACATTGTATTATACTAAATACACAAAATAACACTGTTTTTAGCAATGAAAAATAGCCCTTTAAGTAGATCCAACTTTCATTTTTCGTTTCACTTTTATCGTTTAACGCATCATTTGTCATTTCACATTTTTCATCAACAAAATGCAGCCATAGTTTCAATGATTATGAACATCAAAATTTTATTAAAACATGCAACTAATGGGAAAGAATAATGTGTGCAGTTTCTGTCGCACTAGCTACATTTTAATGCATTTGACAGACATTTTACAGTGCATTACAAGGTATACATTTTATCATGAAGTCTGTTACATGGGTTTGAACCCACAACCTTCTGCGCTGCTAATGCAATGCTCTAGCACTGAGCTACAGGAACACTACAAACATATTTTCATAATCACATGCAGGAAACACTTTCACATTCAATCATCATTCATTCAAAGTCAGAGGTGGCATGAATTCTTGCACAAGCGGAAAGTTCGCATATACCTACTACCAAAGACAGGATGACTTCACCGATTCAAATTCCAGTGCATAGTTGACTAAACAAACAGTACGAGAGGTTATGCAGCTAGGTAAACTTTGAGCCTTATTCAAATGACAAACATGTTGCTGCAGCTACACTGTAAAAGGTTAAGTGAATAAACCTAAATTCTTTAGGTGTTACCTAAAATAATTTGTTGATCCAACTTTTTATAGTGTAATAAATGTTTAACACACATCATATTGTGCATATCAGTTTCTCAGTTCCCTACAGTCTGACATAACCACTGATTCATTACATAATAGGGCTGCACAATATGTCAAAATTATTGTAATATCACAAATGTGCATATGGCAATATGCATATCGCAGTAGTTTGCAATAACTGAATAATTTTAATATATCCAAAGGTTATATACAGTCAATGTTTTAGGAAAGAGACTGCACATGAATAAGAGCTTGTGTGTGCTCTGTCATGTGGAAGATGATCAACGATCAAGAAAGAATGTGAAACATATTTGTTATATCATTTTCAGTTTTTAAACAAAATTTTGTAAATTCAAATTGATCTAACATGCTTAAAGCATTAACAATTTGTTGTTGAGACTGAGAGTGTGCAGAAATATGGCTTTTATCAGACGACAGAAAACATTTGACACTAATTTTACAATCTGGGCATGGGGCAGAATGTTTATGTTCAGATAAACAGAAGACAGATTTATAGAGACCATCTTAAGGCTTAATGCTTTTCTTGTAGGTGCCAAAACAAATAATCTAGAGTTTTGTCCTTCAAACAGGCAGAACAAGTCTTTTAGATTGAAGTCTAGACTGCATTTACATTCAAGATAGCATCTGTATAATGTTGTAAACGTGCTAAACGTGTCAGTGCAAGATTTGCACTTTAATGGGACAAATCAGCTATTGTTTATCAGGATTAAGCTCTATAATACTACTCTTGTAATAGATACAACAACCACAACCATCAAAATAACCACAAACGCTTTAATTCAGATTAACCAATCACTTAAAAAGCTTATTAGAAGTCTGATGGAACGGTTATAACCAGCAGAACAAAAACATGTGTCATAGTTGACAAACCATAAGGTAGTAAACTAAAAGGTTTAATACATAACCAATTGATTTCATTTTTATGCAACTACCACACTATGATGGGCCAAATATCTGAATGGCTCCAATAACCAAGTTGTTATTAATTTAAAGTGAACGACAAACTATTTTCTGTTAGTGACACACTGCCCTGAAGAGGCAACCTCGCCCGAGCCCTGCCCGAATACTTTCCACATTACTCCTCTCATCATTTGCTTTCTATTGAGGCTGGTGCTTGTCAATTAAAATGTGTTGTAAAACTTATTTGTCCTCAAGCGGTTGCAACTAGCGTTTCCTAAAATCCAGCAAAACTTGACATTGAAAATCACGGTTCTAGATGGAGCTCAACGTGTTTAAAACGAAAGCTACGCCCTAAGAAGACATCCATCAAATTTTTTATGGCTGTAGTGTTGACACTTCATAGACAAGTTTAACAACATGTCAGCATGTTGTTAACAAAGCAATCTAATTTTGAAAACGGTAAAAATGACCAAAAATTACCCTGGACCACAAAACCAGTCATAAGGCACACAGGTATATTTGTAGCAATAGACACCAATACATTGTTTGGGTCAAAATTATTGATTTTTAAATCATTAGGATATTAAGGAAAGATCACCTACATGAAGATGTTTTGTAAAATTTCCATGTGTACATAAATAAAATAAATACATTTTAAAAAATGATTTATCATTATTAATATGTGTTACTAAGGACTTTGTTTGGACAATTTTAAAGGTCATATTCTCAATATTTTGCACCCTCATATTTTCAAGTTGTATCTTGGCCAAATATTGTCCTATCCTAACAAACCATACATCAACCCTTGTGATTGGTTTTGTGGTCCATGGTCACAAATGTGTATGAATCAATCTATATTAATATGACCCTGGAAATTGACTATTGTGACTTACATAAGGGGTTATGAAAGGTCCCTCTCATAACTGTAAGAGGGGTTCAAACAAGGTTGCTCATAAAAATGTGCTCCCGATGTCTTTTGGGCTATCACTCACACCATGACCTGCCAAACTCGGAGCCTCAGCTGCTCCGACAACCTTTGTGTTGGGCTAAAAACTTTACAGAAATGGCCATTATGTGTTTACGAACAAAGATTAATTCTAAGAGAAATTCCTGTCTAAATAATACACACAAGCAACACAATAAGGCTGTCAACGATTAATAACAATTAAATTAAAAGTTTAAATCAAAAAGTTGTGTGTACTGTGTGTAGTATATATATATATAAGCAAACATTAATAAATATATTTTAGAAACATTTACATGTTTTGTATATATATGTATATTTGTGTATATATTTAAATGATATATAAATAAAACAAATGTATAATAAATGTATAAATAAATTTTTTCTTACATTTATATTACATAATAATTACACAGACACATATATTCTGCAAACACAAACTTTTATTTTGTATGCGATTAATCGCTGACAGCCCTAGTGCATAAAACAAAACAAATACAGGAGCATCTCTGACTCAGCACTATAAGGTCAAGGCTAAGTATTTCAAAGACAATCTGACTAGCGGTTGTACCGTAAAAGGATTTTTGGCATAATTCCTGTTAAACACTTCATCTCTATTAATACTGTTAGTGTTAGATTTCCTTGGAGATGCAACCAGACATTGAGTATAATATATCTCATCTTATTTCAACCTGCCGTCTTTTAAAACACCTTGTTTATTACAGTTCTTAACGTATGACAGCTATTGCATACGTAAAGATTAAGGTCAATACTCTAAATGAACAATGTCCTGAGCTCTAGCATAGCATGCATTTTTTGTATTTTTTAAGTATTTGACTGTCCCAGGTCACTGTATGATTTTACTGTATGGAAAACACCGGCAGGACAAACAAAGCTTTTTGTTTTCTCCACAAAAAAAGAAAGAAAGTCCTAATATGGGTTTGTAACAGCACTAAGGTGAAAAAAACTAAGAGCTTTCATTTTGGGGTCAACTAACCCTTTAATCATCTTTGCAGGATGTGGATGGAAAGTAAAGCCATTCTTTGTGTTTAATTTTGGATTAGGAATGGCAGTGAATGTTCCAGTGACCTCAAAAGCCTATTCTGCATGCTCAGGGTGTCGTTTCAGGCCCTAAATTTTGTGCCAGATTGCAAACAGCCTGAAGGACAATTCTAAAACAGAAGTGCTTCCTTTACAACCCTTAAAACTCCACCCTGTCCCTTTATTGTCTCAAAAAGTCACAGTCACAAAAAATGCTAAAGACCATCTCTTACCTTAAAGTTGCTCGAGTTAACCCATAAGGTTGCTATTCCATCCACCATCTTATCCAATGCAGTCTGGTCACTCTCCAGGTCATGACACTTCTCAGCATCTGTGATGTAGTCAATGAGCTCCGGACCCATTTGCAACCTGCGGGCCACATCCTTCTGAAGCACCTGCGTGAGACAGTACTCCATATTGGGCTCCATGGCCTACGATGTCCTGCCACCACCCGCGTGGCAGTGGGGACGAAAAACTTAAAAAATGGCCTTTACACACGTGCGATCCAGGAAAAACAAGAGGACGCTTAAAAATATCCCGTGTAGATGAATCCTACGAGTGCCACAGGCTGGCAAGAGGTTGAGCAGTGGGGATGTAAGCTCAAGAATGCAAACAATGCACCATATGTGACCAGACAACAGCTGGATCGTTAATTTTCCTTTTTTTTCTTTTGGAGAGAGGCCGCCAAACCACTAGGAACAGCAGAAGCGGTCTTGGTTACACCAGCAGCATGTATGGTGACTAAAGGAGTAGAGAGAAGGTCCAGTCGAGCACTGCTTCATAATTCAGAGGTCCTACCTGCTCTGGATGGAAAAAGAAAGCTGTTAGCAGAGTACCATGTCTGGAGATCAAAGACCAACTTGGCCAGACTGGCGTTTTTGTCAAGTCAAATCAGTAGACGCCTGGAGAAAAGCAGGAAGACCTTTTGATGGTGACATAACTTAAATCCTGCTTGTTGCTTTTATCTGTTTATCTGTTGACCACACGTCAGATGAAAGGTTTGTTAAATGTGAACTGTGTTAAGACTAAAACAGCCGTTTGCCATTGCTAGCATACCTAGAATATCGCTTTGTTGTTTTCCTCACTTTTGTAGAGAAGCGTCCACTAAATGACTAAATGTAATGTAATGCTAAAGCACTCCTGGGACTAATGTGGCTACAGTCACGGTTAGACTCTTCAGACAGTAAGACCCGGTTTCACAGACCTGAATGAGGTGGCCAGCCCGATTGCAACCGAACAGTGGAGCGGTTAGGTATAATGGGAAAAGCAGGACCCAGCGGTTCAACGAACAGGTTATCTTATTGCTTTTTAACCATGAACATACCTGATAGCTCTTTGGTGACTCATGGTAAGCAAGTCAACGGCATTCAAAACCAAAGCGCACCTGTTCCTTATAAAATGTCTTTTAATAGATCTTCTCCGCAATAGGTACATGTTAAGAATGTTGTCCTGCCAAACTTTTGATTCCTACTTAAAATAATGTATTAATATAGCCGCAGTTACCAATCCTGACAGACAACTTTGAACGGAATGACGGAAAATAAACAGATGTACTCTGACCAATTAAAGGACAGTTTAGTCGCACGTGACTTATATTGGGAATATTGACTTGTGAATGCAAACCGAACCAATATGATATTACAACATTGCAGCCACTTAACCCCCATTTTCGGAACAAATTAATCGATCTTCAGAACTTGTTGAAACTTTGTAACAGTGTATTGCACTTTTCATAGTATTGCCTCTTTAAAATTAATCGCTTTTACAAGAAAAAATGTCAGAGGCACTTTGTTTACACTGTCAGTCCAAATCCAATTTTTCTACATGTCCTATTTAAATCAGATCATATTTAGCAAAAAAAAACACATAAAAAACGATTTTTAGTTCTAGTTCTGAAAAACGTTTTAGTTTTGAACACTCTGATCGGATTTGGCATAGATTTTTACTTATTTCACGTTCTCACACCATGTAAAATGTAAGCACAGCAGATGTCGTTGCGTTAGAAGCAAGGTTTTTGTGTTTTTGTCAATGTGCGAGTGAAGACGGCAGCAAGGAATAAAACCAGTAGGTTGTTGTTGTATTTGTCCCACCCCGTCAGCGCTGAATACAGAAAAAAATGGGCTGTACCGATTAATTGTGCAAATCCACGTTTTCTCAATGAATGAATTTTAATGAATTACAGTGAAATCCCAACACATCCAAAAGCCAGAGGGCGCTCTCGTACAGAAACTCCAATTGTGCCACATAAGTAGTACCATTACAAACACTATTCCAGGAAATGTCTACAAGAATATTTATACGCTGTTCTTCAAATTGTTTTTCAGGTATTTTCATGATAATAAATAATATTTTGAATGATTTTGTTTAACGAGTGTTGCTTTTTTAAATGCACGTTATAAAAGACTTTTAGATTGATAAGGACTTCTTACTTACCAAAACCCCAAAGTACACGCACAGGCTCTGCTTGAAACACAGAATCGCAGCCTTGCGATTCAGAATCGAATTCAGACAGGTCTTTTTAATAGGATACGCGATTTATCGTCATAGCCCTAGTAAAAACGAGGCTCAGTATGGCCAAAACCCGCCAGCTGCTGGTGTTTTTGAAAAGCGAAAAGTGTTAGCTAGGTATACTTTTTTCTGCGTCCATGTGCATTTCGCTGTCTATTGCCATCGTGCATGTTGTTTATAGTGAAGTGTCTAGTCTCAAAATGTTTTCGCAGATGCACGGTCTCAAAAAGTTGACTGCACCCAGACAGGGAGTGCGGACAACTACAGACCCTTCTGATGATGATTATTACGCCATGTGTGCGTATGCAAATGGACCGAGTATATTTTGGGCATTAGTGTTGAAAAATTCATGTGGACACTGACTTCCATAGTAGAAAAAACAAATATGATGAAATTCAATGGGTACCGTCAACTGTGTGCTTACCCATTATTTGTCAAATTATCTTTTTCATCATTTATCACAATACTTCCATAATATTTGTTTTTCTACTATGAAATTCAATGGTCAGCTGTCAGCTGTGTGCTTACCATCATTTATCAAAATATCTTCTTTTGTCTTATCAGAAAAAAATTATTCATACAGATTTCGAACAACATCAGAGTAAATGATGACAGAAATTTCATTAATTTTTGGGTGAACTTTCCCTTTAAATCAGGGCCCAAATATTTTAAGCTGGAAAACTTGGATTTAAAACATGGAAATAATCAGAAGGTTCCAGAAGAGCTGAAATTTATCTAAAATAATATAAATAAAGAAACTTGGAATAAAATGAATAAGGAATAATTCTTCCATATTTTAGGTCACTTATCAATCTTATTTTTTTTTTAGACCAATTATGTTTACAGTTTAAACTGTAAGGAGTTCCCAGATTATGAGAAGAGGTGAGATACATGAATCATCTGTATTGCACAAACCTGCTATAATTAAAAAAATAAAGTTTAAATTCTAAATTCATTACCATTTTTCTAATAAACGTTCTTCTGCTTATAATGTTATCTGTATTAAATTAGTAAAATCTAGAATAAAAGATTTTTGTCTGAGGTTGCAATGTCTTTAACCTGCATTGTCACGTGCAGTTTTGTCTTGTTTAGTTTACATTACAAGTCTGTGACTGTAGCTTATATATCCACACTACACAATGGTGGGAGGAGATCTCCCTATACCCTCTTATTCTTTAAAGATCAGAAACCAACACAATAGGATAATACATTTAGAAATACACATCGATTTTACCTTAATTTAACACACATTACATCATCATTCAATACTGTCCTATATGCCACAGCTAACGTCAACCATGATTTACCTTCATCTTTTATAAACCCCACAGCAAAGGACATAGAATATAATATTTAATTATATAATCTCTTTTGTTTTTAATTAAAGCTATAACCTACTACATTGATTTCATAGTGAAACAGAAGATACAATAGACACACGCCTATATTAACGATTATTATTAACAACAATATTGTCAATCATTATATTACTATGTGCTTGTAACTCCCTAAACGCTATACAAATACACCAAAGCTTATTAAAATAAACAAACAATTATACATAAAACACGTACGTTACGTTATATTTACACAGAAGATCATATAGTATCTGTCATATATACCCTAAATGAGATGCTTTAATCCGGACCGCGGCTTTAAAAATCTCCCTGTCCACTACACACTTTAACAAATAAAAGATTAAAACCCTTTAATTGATAGCTGATCGGTATTTAAATAGTGTTTTCACTCTTTGATCTGGCTGAATTTCAATCTTTTTCATTGATCATCTAGCTGGTTATGCTAGCTCTCATTAGCCGGTCGAATAAACTGTCAAAACTCCGGGGAATGCCTCAAAACCATCTCACGAGAATGACAAGATCAGTTGAAAAAACAGGTAATATACTCACTCTGGAGATTTTCACGGAGGTTTCAGGGTGAAATGACAGTCGTTAGTTTATTAAAGGTAAGCGAGGTTTGTCTCTCTCGTACTCCAGTAGACACAATGATGGAGCCGGTGTGCGCATGCGCCACACACCTCAGCTCTATAACCGAATTCATGCAAAATCCCCTCGCAGGTTTGACGCAAATGTTGTACCATATCAACGTTCTGCGTTTTATTTTGCTTCATTTTATGTTATCATCTGACGATGGTAAATAATTGTTAAAGTAGAAAGTGGGGTGTTTCCCCTTCACATACACACAAAATTCAAGTAAACTCCATATAGCTTTTCACCAGTTATTGTTTTCTGGTCTTACATTCCGAAATTCTCGTTTAGACTAGAAATAATTTTGACATCTATATAGAAATCATGTTTTCGTCTAGCTGCACATGGTCCCTTTTTATGTGTGGTTAAAACAATGAATCACAATGAAAAACAGCTTGGCGCTCCACCTAGCGGTTACACTGAGAAAGGCCATTTT
Source organism: Paramisgurnus dabryanus (assembly GCF_030506205.2). Lineage (NCBI taxonomy): Eukaryota > Metazoa > Chordata > Actinopteri > Cypriniformes > Cobitidae > Paramisgurnus > Paramisgurnus dabryanus. Next base: position 10,654,245 of record NC_133351.1, read on the forward strand.
ATTTCAGTATTAATTTCGTCCTAACACACAATTCATACAGCTGTATTTGTAAAAAAAAAACTCCGTAAGAAAATGACACATTTTATCACAATTTCTGGTTGAATCAACTATTTAATTTAACCATATTGCAATGTCTGAACATAGCACTATACAGAACACAGATAGAAATACAAATCTCTCCCTGCTCCAAACTCAGAGCAGTTATACTCATATACTTTGTGTATTACACAATCAATTGGATGTTTAGAAGACCACACTGTACACATGAAAAGGATACGGGTAGAAGACCTGCAGAAAACACATCTCAGATCAAGACGTAACCATTCAGGCAGTACCCAAAACCACACAATTGTGACATCCAGGGTATGTGTGTGTTCCTCTCTTCTCCAGCTACAGGGAAAGACTGAAAGTCTTTCATATAAAAGCAAGGAGTCCAGTAATCCCTTCTTAAACAGAGATTAAAGTTCATTAAATTTATTAAGTCTTTTTTTAAGATGCATCTTCCTCTGTATCATCTTCCTCTTCACAATCATCATCAGATTCTTCCTCACTATCTTCAACATCCTCGCAGATTTCTGAGGCTGGTTTGGCTTTGATGATGATCTCATCATCAACATCATCATCATCAACTCTGATCGACTTCCTCCTCTCCAGCAGTGATGGAGTGCACACCGGTGTGGCATCCTATAATAAAACAGAAGACGTTTTTAAATCTCTAGAAGTGTAATAGTAAAATCTTAACCGTTTATAATAGCAAGTGTAGGCACATGGGTTTCATTGTGAGTCACACTGACTGACAATAAGCTTAAAATGTACCATTTTTCTGTCGGCACAGATATCTTACTCCAGTCAATGGATACAACTGAAGTAATTTTCAGTTTGTGCCAAATACATACACACAATAAAAGAAACATTTGACCTTACCTCACTGCACACTGAAACATCTGCTTCAGACTGGGCTTTTTTAGCAGGAACCTTAGCTGCCTATCGAATCAAAATGATGATCAGAATAAATAAAACAGATTAAAGCATCTTTAAAGTTTAAATTGAAATAAACTGCTTACAAATCCTGGAAAATCGTAGTCAATGCCCTGTGCTGCCAGTCTCTTGCGTAGCTTAGACTCTTTGCTCAAAAGCTTTTTTTTAAGTTTCTCCATGTCCTCTGGCTTGTGTGTTTTGTTATACCGAGTCACTGAAGGCCGCTTTGGTCTCTTGAAGCCCGTCTGTGAACCTGCAAAGAGCTTTTCGTGGATTTTCTCGGGTGCCATCACATCACCTAAACAGGACAAAAACAATATTCACACAATAATTTATGACACAATTGTAATGCAACATTTTGCATCATCCTAACTTACATTTTATGAGTCTCTCCCCCATAAGATAGTTGTTCATGGTTTCAGCGACAATCTTGGCCACCTCATCGCATTCAAACTCCACAAAACCATAGCCTTTGCTCCCTCCAGTCTGCAAAATATCACAGTTAAACATCATTGGGAATCCTGTCATTTCAATGCAATATTCATAGCAAAACCAAAGGATTATTTTATGACACCTATCTAAGAAAGCTTGTCTTCATTTTGACAGTGTTGGCACATGGGTTTCATTGCACAATCACATGTTGGCAATAAGCTAAATGTACCCAGTTACTTTCGGCACAATTATCTTACCGTAGGCACCAAATGGCCAAAGGTAATTTTCAGATTGTGCCATTAATAATATATAATATGGCAAGCAACTTATACAAGACTAATGCAAACACACACACACACATTTTTACTGGTTACAAGCTGATAAAACATCATACCTTTTTACTCCTGGAAACTTTTACTCTTAAAACCTTGCCAAACTGCTGAAAATAAGCTCTTAACTGAGGCTCGAACAATCCTCGTGGAAGATGGCCCACATAGATCACACCTGGAGTCATAGACTGTGTCTGAAAACAATTGATAAACATTACTTAAACAATACAAAAAAAAAAGCTCTGGAAGTGTAATAATAAAATCTTAGCCATTTATTATACTAGTGTTGGCACATGGGTTTCATTGAGAGTCACACTGACTGACAATAAGCTTAAAATGTACCATTCTTCTGTCGGCACAGATATCTTACTCCAGTCAATGGATACAACTTGAGTAATTTTCAGTCTGTGCCAAAAATTAAGCCTTTTAAAAACAGACTGTTACGTAACGGAGTATAATTCAGTTAACCAGCATGTACAGTATACTGTACTGTACTCACTGTAACTCACAGATTTATACAGATATACACGTTTTAGCAATCTAAATAAGTTTAAATTAATTTCTGAGTTTTTTATTTCCCCAAGATCAGGGCAGAAAATGCAGTAAATAAAAATGTTAACATTAACAGCGATTATAATTCAATCTAAGTTAACTTAATGATAAGATCATTCGAAATCGCCTCAAAAAAGTAACTTAGGCCAAGAAAAAGTACATAACAGATTTTGTCAACCTAAATACAATATAACTGTTTTGCTTCGAAACAACACGAGTGTGGCTATTAATAATCGTTAAGTAAATTATGATCTCTCAACTACTACAAATATAATGGAAAAATCTGACTGATAATGTCCGCACATGTTCACGCATCATACCGTTTTTGGTCGTGCCTTCACTTGCTGAACCTTCTTCTGAAACTCGGCATCGTCCTGTGGATTCAGAGCAAGCAGACTTTTCTGTGGCTTGTCTGACAACTTGCCTTCCGTCATTTTTAAATATGTGATTTGTAAATTAATCTAAAGATTCTGGAACGTGGTGTTACAACCTCTCCTAAAACCACGTTGTGCTCTTTAGCCTCTTTACAGGAAACTGCGTCGGCTTATTACATTTCAAAATAAAAGTCGTATTTTTACGACTGTGTTTAGTTTAGCAATTCCAAAAGGAAGCCTCAAAAAACAATATCTTCCATATGGGTTATTAAATGTGCATAATTTTGAACTAGCATCATCCAATTTTAACTGCCAAAATCCAGAGGTCCACATCGACATTAACGTTAATAAGAATAATATTAATGTTTTCAGTTGTAGTTATTTTTATTTATTTTTTAAATCTCCTCACATATGTGTTACTAGTGTTTTTATAAACCCTTTTTACCTACTTATTTTAAAATATTAAATAAGGCGCTGATGAAAATTTTGAGACAATTATATATCTATTTCTTTGCAGGTTTTTCATTTAATGTATTTTCTAATATTTTACAATGTGTTTATGGTCTTATGTGAATTTTATCATTTTTATTGTGATTGCTTTACACTTTACTACTTAATACGTTTTTCCGTTATTGTGGTAATATTTACAAACATACACATGTAAAAATCGACAATATTACTACTTATAGGTTTAATACTTAAGATAAAGGTTTAAAAATAAAAAATAAATTCTTGTGAAAATGACACTTTTGTCGTCATCTGTCTCGGAGAGGCTATAAAGGGGCGGGGCTTTTGAATAGTAGGCGGTGTCAGTGATGTACTGTACACACACATCATTTAGCAAAGGTGAGAGTGCAGCAGTTTATCACCTGACATGGCAACTAAAATCATCTATTTTACAGTACATGGTAGACCAGAACAAGCAGAGTTTCCTGTTGACTGCCCTGCACAAGATGTAAAAGGTAAGGTCTCAAGTTATATTCCTAGTCCAGTTTGCAGAAAATGATTTGTTAAATGTCTTGTTTTGGTGTTTTGTACTGGCATACACTATTAAACATATCTTAAATGTGCTCCTGTCCTGTAGCTCAGTTGGTTGGGCATGGTAGCAACACAAAGGTCATGCATGGGTTTGATCTCCAGGAAACACACATACTGATAAAAAAAACTATAGCTTGAATGAACAGTATGTTGCATAAACGTAAATAAAACTAGTTCAATTATTTGTTGTTATTTATATTTTTTATGCTCAGTAAGTCAAATTTAGACATAAGTATAAAAGTATCTAATGACAGATACAATAATTCATACCGTCATATATATATAATTTTTATTATTCAGATAAAGAGTGCCGGTTATAAAACAGTCTCTCTGTGAATGGCTTTAATTCATGCACTGCAACATCAAATAAGTTGTATATGAAAAGGTTTTTTTGTTATGGCTCTCTGCCCTCATTAGCTTTTATTCCCCTGAAAGCGAGCATGAGGACGGTTCTGCTTCTGAAGGGCAGTGAAAGCAGCATCTTTAAAGAGGCTCCTCTCACTTTTAGCCAGTAGGATATGAAGAGCAATCCTGTTGACCTGGATAGCTAATACATCATACGTTATGTTAAGACCCCTGTTCAGTTGTTTATGTTTAAAGTGATACATTTCCAGCTAAGGCTATTTTAATATATCTGTGTATAACCATTGTAAATTTATATATTTACTGATGCTCAAATAAATACATCCTTCAGTTAGACATCTCGAGTCCCAGGTGGTCCTGACAGTCTGCCAGTCCTCAAGCAACAAGCAGGGTCCCATAACATATGACATTTTCGGTATTAAATCGCCTTTTTTTACTTTTTAACCATAAAATTTGCATTAATGAATTTGGCAGGGAGATGCTTTTATCCAAAGCGACTTACAGTGCATATATATACTGCTTTTTTTATTATGTGTGTGCCCTGGGGTTCGAAACCATGACCTTTGTATTGCTAGTGTAATGCTCTACCAATTGCGCTACTACCATAAGTAACCCTCTTCTGAAGATGTGAAATGTGATGATATGGTATGTTATAAATGTATGATTTGTGTGTTTGCAATACAGACCTTTTCCGAGCTGCGGCTGAGGCGGGACCTCATGACATCTTGAAACTCTATAATACTAAAGGGAATCTAATTAATATCTCCCCTCAGCTGGCTCCCAACAGCCCTCACTCATGCTATAAACTGGAAGTGGTCGCTGCAGATTGCAACAGTGAGGTGTTAGGTATTCTCTAACGTAGCACCAGGACTAGTCTGTAACACACAGTGACAGCCAGAAAGTATCTTTTAGTTACTGTATTGTATCAATGTGACAATAATGACCACATGTTGAACCAGTTTGCAATCTTTCAGGTACAGAGCTGCCCGTTGCTCTGGGATTCGACCTCTCATCTATGGAAAAAAGGTAGACAAAAAGTTAGATTTCTGTAAAAAGACCTTTATTGGCTATCATCATTTTAGAAATTTCACTAACCATATGTGGGTGATTCTCACAAAATCCAGATTTAGAAGGTGTCCAGCATCAGAATTTTTAAAAAGCCCTTAAAGCCAATTTTCTTTTTTTGCACATATAAGATTAAGGTCTGAACTTTAAAACACATTTCCTATAGAATTATTTAAAGTTTTTAGATTATCATTATAAAAATTATCATTACCGCAACATGATATTACATTAAATATATGCATTTACAAACTCATGTTTCGGTAATGAGAACTTAAATGTTGTCTAGGTACTATGACAAACAAAATTTCAACTTTTATCTGGAGAGAAAAAATAAGAACTGCTTACCTGGTAGCCATCTTGTGTGTCACAGTCAATTATGTCCCTTCCAACAATTTTTTTTTTTGAAAATGTTAGTTCCTTGAGGGCTTAAACAATGAATGAAAATTGTTGCGGAGGATGAAAAAATTGGTCTCGGACACATTTATATTCCTTATTATTGTCTCTACATTTACCAATGATCACCAAATACCACATGTTTCTTTACTGTAAATGTTTATAGTATAACATGCACTGAAGCTTTTTTATTTTTTTATTATAAATATTTCCATGTCCCCTACGGAACCCAAATCCAGTCATGGACACGTTGCGGTAATGAAAATTTTCCCCTTAAATGTGGAAAAAACAACAAAATTGGTTTGAAAATCATGTGCATAATAGTTCATGAAGAGATGTTTGTAACTGTATGCTTCCGATTTTGATAATCTTACTTTGCATTTACTTTTTTATAAAAATGTTTCTTGACACAGTATAAGTCTAATTTCGCGAGAATCACCCATATGCCATTGGTCAGGCTAACAGAAAGTACACCCCAAACTGTTCACGAGTGGTTAGACCAATAAATAAATTGTAGTATTGGCTGAGTAAAGATTGAAATCAATATAAAATCAATGATTGAAATCAAACTTTGATGCTCCAAATCTATTAATTAGATTTTGAGACTTGAACCTGAATTTCACAGAGAGGGTCACATATTTTCAAAAATGACAATTTTACTATTAATTGTCTTTGAATCAGGTTACAGAGTCTGGAGAAAAGAATCCTTACTGAAGCGGTAGAGACTCCTGCCATTGTCTATGAGATGAAGAGACAAGTGGAGTCATTCAGAGAGAAGCTGGAGGTATAAACTGCATTATGAGGGTATAATCACATATTACTATTAATTAATGACTGTTATTTTTAGTATTTTAGCATACATTTTAGCATCAAGTTTTTCTCTGCAGAGTGTTGAGCATTTGAGCTGGTTGGGGCTTTTCAAAAACATGTCTGAGGGCACTCACAAGCCCTCCCCTTTCTACCATAAAAGGACTCTACGCAAGACGCGTGAGGAGTGTGAGCCCGTCAGGGAAAAATTCCTCCAAATGAGGTGAACTCACTGTTGCTTACCTAGAAGAAATTCACCTGCTGAAAAGACCTGCATATGTTGTGAGACCACCTCTGTCAACCAGCTTCATCAGAATAACCATGGTGGTTGACCAACTTCAACAGTGGTTTATCAGTTTGATCAGCACTAACCAGTCTGGACCAGCATGGATGTACATGCTGGTCTAAGATGGACTTTTCAGCAGGGATGCAATTTTGTCAATATTGTGTCTGAATTAAAGGCGGGGATTTTTGAAAAACACACTTGTAGCCAATCATCAGTAAGGGGTGTGTCTACTAATCAACATCGTTGCCTGGGTTGCCTATGTGTGGGGCGGGTCTATCAAAAGAAGGTCCAGATTCTATTGGGGTAGGGGCGTGTTTGTTTAGGTGATTTCAAATATCAACATTGGCTTTCAGAGATCATGACCCTCGTCTTTAATTATGAAACAAGAAATGCTTCTGATTTACTTGTTTTTAAACTAGCATCTGTCACGGTAGGAAATCCACTGTTTCCTCCGTGTCATGTTTGTGTGTGTGTTTGTTACTCACTGCTCTGCCATGTGCTCGTTAGGCTGATGCCGCTCACCTGTGTGTTGATTGCCTCGCTCCAGCTGCTCATCATTACATCTCCTCCATAAATACTCACATGACTCTCTGTTCCCTGCCAGATGATCACTTTCTGTTTGGTCCTCGTGTTGTGTGGTTCTACGTCTCAGTCTTGGATTACGAGTTGCATTGTGGATTGTTTATTGTCGTCGTCGTCTCCGTGTGGATGTTCCGTGTACAGTCTGGATTCACCACTGCTCACCACTCCACCAACGCCGCACTCAATAACCACCTACCACCGTAGTCCTCGTCACCATTGCCAACAACACCGGACATTTCCTGCTTGTGTCATTTCTCTCTCTGTGTTTATAAATAAACATTGTGTTTTCACCTGCAATTGCTTCCGCTCAGTTCGTGTCATTACAGAATCATCTGGCCATACATGGAAGCAGCAGGAGACCAACCCACGGCCACGCTGGAGGAATTTCTCCAGCGAACTCTGGCTCGTATGGATCTTCAGGACCAGTCGATCAACGAAATGCGAAAGGCCGTCCATGCAATGGTGACGAAGGTGTCCGAGCTCTCTCAGCGTTCCTCTCATCCTTCGCCTCCCACTGCGCCACCCACACCGCCCGCACCATCTTCTCCTCCAGGGGGTGGTTTTCCTCCGGAGCCTCGATTACCGATCCCTGAGAAATACTCCGGTGAGCCAAATTATTGCCGTACTTTTCTGTCTCACTGTTCTCTGCACTTCGCTCAACAGCCCCGATCGTTTTTCCTTGAGGAAACTAAGGTGGCGTTTACTCTCTCCCTACTGAAGGGCAAGGCTGCCCTCTGGGGGACGGCGGTGTGGGAGAACAACGACGCCTGCTGTTCTTCGTTCACCCTCTTATCCGAGGAAATGAAGAGGGTGTTCGATCGCTCCGTCGCCGGGCGAGAAGCTGCTCGCCTCCTTACCGAGCTCAGACAGGAGAACCGAACGGTATCTGACTACGCGATCGAGTTCCGGACCCTGGCGGCGGAGTGTAAGTGGAACGAGGAGGCGCAGTGGGATCATTTCCTGCATGGGCTTTCGGAACGTATCCAGCGGGAGATCGTCACCTCGGAACTACCCACATCTCTCAACGGGCTGGTGGATCTGGCTATCCGTGTCGACGCTAGGCTGACCGTAGCGGACCGTAGAAGAAGACCTACCAGCATACAGCGCCGACCTGAGTCGCCCAGCCCTCCCAGAGAGACACCCAGCAACGTTCTCCCCGATCCTGAGCCCATGCAGGTGGGTAGAGCTCGGCTTTCCCGGGAGGAGAGGAACCGGCGGAGATCCCTTGGTCTTTGTTTGTACTGTGGCGAGACGGGTCATAACTGCCAGAGGTGTCCGGTAAAAGACCAAGCCCGATAGTAAGACGGAGGCTACTATCGGGCGGGATCTTTGCTCGCAAGACCTCGACGACATCTACTCTCCTTCCGGTGAAACTACGGTGGTCCACCAAGTCACACACCGACCACGCACTACTGGACTCCGGGGCAGAGGGGAACTTCATTGACTCTTCACTCGCACGTAAGCTACAAATCCCCGTCATCCCACTCACTCACCAGATTGCACCCTTCGCTCTCAATGGACATGAATTACCCACCATCAGTCACACCACTGCCCCCATCACGCTTATCACCTCAGGCAACCATACCGAAAAGATTTCCTTTTTTGTTACAGACATCTCTCTCTCTCCCATCGTCCTTGGTCATCCCTGGCTCCATACCCATAACCCTAAGGTCGACTGGAGACTGGGCTCAGTCACCAGCTGGAGCGAGGAGTGTCATAAGTCTTGTCTTGTCTCTGCGTGTCTTACTGTTTCTGAGTCTGTGTTTCAGGGGGAAGCAGTGGATTTGGCTAACGTGCCCGCGGAGTACCACGACCTGAAGGAGGTGTTCAGTAAGTCTCGGGCTGATTCTCTCCCTCCTCATCGTCCCTATGACTGTGCCATAGATTTATTGCCAGGTACGTTTCCGCCTAAAGGCAAGTTATACTCTCTATCCGTTCCTGAGATGGAGGCCATGGAGAAATACATTTCTGATTCTCTGGCAACGGGGTTCATTCGCCCTTCCTCTTCTCCAGCGGGGGCGGGGTTCTTTTTTGTGGGGAAGAAGGACGGATCCTTGCGACCTTGTATTGATTACCGAGGGCTGAATAACATAACGGTAAAGAATACTTATCCTTTGCCGTTGATGTCTTCAGCCTTCGAGAGGTTGCAGGGAGCGTCTCTCTTCACTAAATTGGACTTACGTAACGCATATCATTTGGTTCGCATCAGGAAGGGGGATGAATGGAAGACTGCTTTTAACACCCCTCGTGGCCATTTTGAGTACTGCGTGATGCCTTTCGGTCTCACGAACTCGCCAGCAGTCTTCCAAGCACTCGTTAATGACGTGTTGCGAGACATGGTAGATCAGTTTATTTATGTTTACCTGGATGACATACTGATTTTTTCTTCGTCTCTCCAGGAACATTTGCAACACGTACGACGAGTGCTTCTGCGGTTGCTAGAGAATGGGCTTTTTGTCAAGGCGGAAAAATGCGTTTTTCATGCACAGTCTGTTTCTTTTCTAGGACACATCATTTCGACTGAGGGTGTTCGCATGGATCCTGAGAAGGTTAAGGCTGTGGTTGATTGGCCATCCCCAGAGTCTCGCAAGGCCCTGCAGAGATTTCTGGGGTTCGCCAATTTTTACCGGCGTTTCATTCGCAATTTCAGCCAACTAGCCGCACCTCTGACCGCCTTGACCTCCCCTAGTTTGACGTTCAGGTGGTCAGACGCAGCCGAGGCTGCGTTTGCCAAACTGAAAAGCTGCTTTGTTTCAGCTCCCATTCTCGTCTCACCTGATCGCACACGTCAATTCATAGTGGAGGTCGATGCGTCAGAGGTGGGGGTAGGAGCAGTGCTTTCCCAGCGCGCATCCTCAGACGGAAAGGTTCATCCTTGCGCGTATTTTTCTCATCGCTTATCTCCTGCGGAAGTTAATTATGACATTGGCAATCGAGAGTTGTTGGCAGTCAAGTTAGCACTGGAAGAATGGCGTCACTGGCTTGAAGGGTCAGGGGTACCCTTTATTGTATGGACGGACCATAAGAATCTCGAATACATTAGAACCGCCAAAAGACTTAACTCCAGGCAGGCTCGGTGGGCTTTGTTTTTCGGTCGTTTCGATTTTACTCTTTCTTACCGACCGGGTTCCAAGAACATCAAACCCGATGCTTTATCCCGCCTTTTTGAGCGTTCCGATCGTACTGCCACTCCCGAGCGGATTTTACCGGAGACCATCATTATCTCCGCGCTCAGATGGGAGGTCGAATCGAAGGTATTGACAGCCTTAGAAGGGGTAACGCCCCCGGCCCGTTGCCCACCGAACCGCTTATTTGTGCCGGAGGAGTTACGGTCAGACGTCCTCCAGTGGGGTCATGGTTCCAGTGTTGCCTGTCATCCAGGGGTTAGTAGGACTAGATTCCTAGTTAAGCAACGATTCTGGTGGCCAGGTATGGCTCGTGACACTCACGATTTCGTCTTGGCTTGCTCGGTTTGCGCCACTGGTAAGACTTCCAATCGTCCTCCAGATGGGTTACTTTTACCGCTGTCAGTCCCTTCGAGACCCTGGTCCCACATCTCGCTAGACTTTATTACCGCCCTCCCGCCCTCCCAGGGTAATACGGTGATTTTAACCGTAGTGGACCGGTTCTCGAAGGCGACTCACTTTATTCCCTTGCCCAAATTACCTTCAGCCAAGGAAACAGCGGTAACTGTCATTGACCACGTCTTCCGTATACATGGCCTCCCGACAGACGTGGTCTCTGACAGAGGTCCCCAATTCGTATCCAAATTTTGGCGTGAGTTTTGCAAATTGCTAGGAGCGACTGTTAGTCTTTCGTCAGGGTTCCATCCCCAGAGCAATGGCCAAACCGAGCGAGCCAATCAGGATGTCGAGAGGGTGTTACGATGTTTGGTTTCCAAGAATCCTTCGTCCTGGAGTCAACAACTCTCAGTTGTGGAGTACGCACACAACTCTCTGCCAGTGTCATCCACGGGCATGTCTCCTTTTAAGTGTAGTCTAGGTTACCAACCACCAAATTTTTCTAGTCTGGAATCCGAGGTTTCGGTCCCCTCCGCACACGCATTAGTCCAGAGGTGTCACCGCACCTGGACCAGAGCTCGTAGAGCTCTGCTCCAGGTGAGGTCGCGCACCAAGGCTAAGGCCGATCGCCACCGGTCGAAGCCTCCCCGTTACGTCGTCGGTCAAAGAGTGTGGCTTTCTACCCAGAACATTCCGATGCGTTCCGTCTCGAATAAACTTGCCCCCAAATTTATTGGCCCGTTTTCTGTTACCAAAATCATTAATCCGGTAACAGTGCGTCTGAGCCTTCCTCCGGCGTACAGGAGGGTTCACCCAGTGTTCCACGTCTCCAAAATTAAACCGGTGATTTTTTCCCGTCTTAATCCGCCTGCCCCGGTTCCCCCCCGCCTCGTCTCGTTAATGGGGAACCGACTTATTCGGTTAATCGTATTCTGGACTCCAGACGGAGGGGACGCGGATTTCAGTACTTGGTGGATTGGGAAGGTTACGGTCCGGAGGAGAGAAGGTGGGTTCCTGCTCGGGACATACTGGATCACCGCCTTATTGATGTTTACAATCAACAGGTAAAGCAGGCTGGGAACGTCAAGGGGCGTTCCTAGGGGAGGGGGTACTGTCACGGTAGGAAATCCACTGTTTCCTCCGTGTCATGTTTGTGTGTGTGTTTGTTACTCACTGCTCTGCCATGTGCTCGTTAGGCTGATGCCGCTCACCTGTGTGTTGATTGCCTCGCTCCAGCTGCTCATCATTACATCTCCTCCATAAATACTCACATGACTCTCTGTTCCCTGCCAGATGATCACTTTCTGTTTGGTCCTCGTGTTGTGTGGTTCTACGTCTCAGTCTTGGATTACGAGTTGCATTGTGGATTGTTTATTGTCGTCGTCGTCTCCGTGTGGATGTTCCGTGTACAGTCTGGATTCACCACTGCTCACCACTCCACCAACGCCGCACTCAATAACCACCTACCACCGTAGTCCTCGTCACCATTGCCAACAACACCGGACATTTCCTGCTTGTGTCATTTCTCTCTCTGTGTTTATAAATAAACATTGTGTTTTCACCTGCAATTGCTTCCGCTCAGTTCGTGTCATTACAGCATCTGATTACCATACTGATTTTTTATTCTTAAAAAAATAGTTCTCTTGAAGTTTCCGAAGAGGTGAGACAGTATCTTAAAACGCCAACTTTTGATAACTGGTAAGTTACCATGTATTATTCATCTATGCCTAGTTAAATACAGTTTTACATTCTATGGAACCTTTAAAGATATCAAGGTTATATTTTTACGAAATGTTCTTCACAATACGTAAGATGATTTTATGTAGAAAACAATAAATCACAAAAAATGACTTCAGATGGGTTTTCACAGGCAGGATATACAATGTAATTATTAAGAGGAAAACACCACCGTTTATCAATATTTTACCTTGTTCTTACCTTAACTTAGACAAATTTATCTATTTTTCAATGCGTGCACTTTTAATCTTTGTACAGCGCCTCGTGAATGTGTTAGCATTTAGCCTAGCCCCATTCATTCCTATGGCCCCAAACAGGGATGAATTTAAAAGCCACCAATCACTTCCTTGTTTTCCCTATTTAAAGACTGTTACATGAGTAGTTACACGAGTTAGTATGGTGGCACAAAATAAAACTTTTGTTTGTAGCCATAGGAATGAATAGGGCTAGGCTAAATGCTAACACATTAAGCGCTGTACAAAGATTAAGTGCATGCATTGAAAAAAGATGGGTATGTATTAATTCTTCTAAGTTGAGGTAAAAACATAGTAAAATATTGAAAAACGGTGGTGTTTTCCTTTAACCTTGATATGACTTAATATTGGAAATAAATTGAAACATCTTCACAGTTGTGGTAACCGCATCAGAGTCCTGCACCTGTCATCCCCCAATAGCAAATTGTTAGTAAAGCAAAGCACTTCTAAAATAAGCATAAAGAACACAGAGGAGAGTCCTTTCATCTGCCCGAAGAGCCTCATATCAATATCAATGGTACTGATCGAGGTCTACAAATCAAAAGCACTTCTTCAGAGCAAAGGACTGGAGCTCTGTGTTCACTAATGCATTAATCTTACGAGTGGAGTTGTTGAAACCAGGCTTTTCAAATCATCAAGATAGTTCTCCAAGAGGTTAACACACAAAAAAGGAAATGTTGTTTGTTTATTCATCAGCATTAATGAAGACGTAAGGGATAAACAGTAATCTATGAATAATGAAAATAATGTGTGTTATGTAAAATGTATAAATGTGTTGCTTCGGATGTTTAGTAGTCTACACTAAAAATGCTAGTGTAGCAGAGCGGTGCTAGAGAGAGAACATGAGCCTAAGATTTTAAGGAACTCCGACTACGCCACCCCGGGAATTGCACCCGGGGAAATCTCAAATTACCCCCAAAATGATGGGTGAAGGACACAGGTTCGGTCCCTTATAATAAAGTAGGCAGGAGACGTGGGTATCATACAAAATGTTACAAAATTTTATTGATACAATATTTAAAAACTCTCAATTAAGACACACCAAGTACTCCTTCAAAAGAAAAAGGAAGACAATACTAATAACAAAAGTAGAATCAAAACAAATAAAGAAAAAGGATGTTACCAGCAGGGCTGAGGCTCCCAACGGCAAAGGACAGAGTTCAGTTTGAGCAGAGCACACTTCCACACAACCACACACACACCAAAGTGCACTCAAACCACACTACGAAACACACAAGATGTTACACAGCACACGATGAGAAGCACCACCACCACTGTAGAAATTCCTGTCACCCGTGGGACCCCAGCTCACATTCTCACAACTCCTTTAAAGTGACCATTGATACGATACACAACCGGCAGAGACCAGAAAACATTTGGAGGGTTAATTACACATACCACTCCCCTCTGTCACAGTGTATTATTCGGGCCACTAGACCACACACACAAGGGCACATTACAAATATGAGGAGTCACGTGCAGCAAACAAATTATAAATAAAAAATAAATTCACAAAAGAAACAAAATATTTAAATGGGTTGGAAAGGGGAAAATCACAGAGCATCATTGAGTCTTTAAAACAGAAATGTTCATGTCCCCAACACGTATATGAATTGGAGCACTACGGTGCGATTTTACAAAGATTGACCAGACACCAGCAGCACCCTTTAATAATGGCAACCCATCCACACAGCAGGCAAACTTAGCAGCGCTAAAACAGCGCGAAGAGGTAAGCGGCAGAACTAATCACGGCCCGGAACGAGAGGGAGAATCCTAAAGTGGATGCAGATATAAACATTACTAATCCACATCATCACTTTCGCTTAAAGTTGCGGGTTATGCACTTACCGCTTCTTACACCAGGCACAACACCTTACGGACACCGGCATACAGCTGTCATGGCAGCCACCAGTGCCCTGGCATACAGGGAGTCAGCCTGAGAGGCTAGCACTCTTAAAAGCCATTTAACAGTGCTAACTGGCACCAACATCGGAACCAACACACTAGAATTCAAATTTCATTTTAAAATCACACACAACACATTAAAATAGCCATATGCTAAGAGCTAGCACGCTTACCTGTAACGACCGTCAACAGACACGGGGGGAGGGATCAGACATGACACACACAAGGCGTCAACCAATCAGCCCTTAAGTAGAGAGCCCTACTCTCTGATAGGTAAACACAGCTGTCAATCACCTTCTCCCACTACATTCCACCCCAAGTTTCTGCGACGTCGTCCCGACGGTGATGCAATTAAAAACCTACCTCAGAATTTAGTCCCAAGGACAGAACAGAGCACCAACTGTACTACCCACTATGCTAGACACGGAACCGGTGCCTGCTAATCGTAGGAGATGGTGTAGGTTAAAGTACCGACCTGCAGTACCCTTTCTAATGACAACACACAAGCTTCTCATGTGCTAAGGATTGAATCAGATGGTTTCACCCCAGATACTGAGGGACCCCATCTGAAAATGACTGACCTGTGTGGGGGGTACCTCTCCTACCTATAAAACTCATCAGATGGTTTCACCCCAGATGCTGAGGGACCCCATCTAACAACAAATAACATGGGACCGATTAGTACCCAACCCCACCTAAAAATCAAAGTCACGGGCAAATACTATTGCAGCAATGCCCTACCTTTAACTTATCCTCCTTACACTCTCAAAGAGAATAATAAAAACGTTTCCCAACCATCCCAAGGTAACTAGCCACAGGAACATCTCCTGGACTATAAATGTAACCAGATGGTTCCACCCCAGGTACTGAGGGACCCCACCTGAAAATGACATGAGGGTTACAATACATCCTGCCCCCATCAGAGATACCAGTCACAGGCAAATGCTGCTCCAGCAATGCCCTACCTTTAACTTATCCTCCTTACACTCTCAAAGAGAATAATAAACGGTTTCCCACCCATCCCAAGGTAACTAGCCACAGGAACATCTCCTGGACTTTAATTCTAACTGGATGGTTCCACCCCAGACTCTGAGGGACCCCATCTACCAAGGAATTAGGAGAATAGTGTTACTTCGGTCATATCAACACAGACTTCCAGTAAACTGACAGTACCGGGGTCTACCTTTCCTACAGCAGGCGGTCCAACAACCCGGCTGGAAGACCGAACCCTAATGGCAAAAACAGAACTGCATCACTCATGCAGAACAAATGACAACACCTGAGTTCAAGGCGTCTATGATGTGCCACATCAGACATCCCCAAAACCCACCCATAGAATCCAGTTGGCTCTCGACTTAACCCATGTTAGCAGATCCTCCCTCTCGTTCCAAAAATAATTCATTGTCTACCTTAAACTACCAAATCATTCATTCACATGACTTGCATAGTTAGGAATGACCCAACCGTAGACGTAAATTTAAAATACATACTCGCCTCAACGTGCAGACCCACCATAAGGGGAGATTTCTGGTGCCTGGTTTCCAAACACTACAATGTACACATAAAACAGAACAAATGCAAGCATAAAAAAAATACCCACGCCTCTGCACTACAAAGGGACCCTGCCGACTACGCCAGATTGTAGCAGAGCAGTGCTAGAGAGAGAACATGAGCCTAAGATTTTAAGGAACTCCGACTACGCCACCCCGGGAATTGCACCCGGGGAAATCTCAAATTACCCCCAAAATGATGGGTGAAGGACACAGGTTCGGTCCCTTATAATAAAGTAGGCAGGAGACGTGGGTATCATACAAAATGTTACAAAATTTTATTGATACAATATTTAAAAACTCTCAATTAAGACACACCAAGTACTCCTTCAAAAGAAAAAGGAAGACAATACTAATAACAAAAGTAGAATCAAAACAAATAAAGAAAAAGGATGTTACCAGCAGGGCTGAGGCTCCCAACGGCAAAGGACAGAGTTCAGTTTGAGCAGAGCACACTTCCACACAACCACACACACACCAAAGTGCACTCAAACCACACTACGAAACACACAAGATGTTACACAGCACACGATGAGAAGCACCACCACCACTGTAGAAATTCCTGTCACCCGTGGGACCCCAGCTCACATTCTCACAACTCCTTTAAAGTGACCATTGATACGATACACAACCGGCAGAGACCAGAAAACATTTGGAGGGTTAATTACACATACCACTCCCCTCTGTCACAGTGTATTATTCGGGCCACTAGACCACACACACAAGGGCACATTACAAATATGAGGAGTCACGTGCAGCAAACAAATTATAAATAAAAAATAAATTCACAAAAGAAACAAAATATTTAAATGGGTTGGAAAGGGGAAAATCACAGAGCATCATTGAGTCTTTAAAACAGAAATGTTCATGTCCCCAACACGTATATGAATTGGAGCACTACGGTGCGATTTTACAAAGATTGACCAGACACCAGCAGCACCCTTTAATAATGGCAACCCATCCACACAGCAGGCAAACTTAGCAGCGCTAAAACAGCGCGAAGAGGTAAGCGGCAGAACTAATCACGGCCCGGAACGAGAGGGAGAATCCTAAAGTGGATGCAGATATAAACATTACTAATCCACATCATCACTTTCGCTTAAAGTTGCGGGTTATGCACTTACCGCTTCTTACACCAGGCACAACACCTTACGGACACCGGCATACAGCTGTCATGGCAGCCACCAGTGCCCTGGCATACAGGGAGTCAGCCTGAGAGGCTAGCACTCTTAAAAGCCATTTAACAGTGCTAACTGGCACCAACATCGGAACCAACACACTAGAATTCAAATTTCATTTTAAAATCACACACAACACATTAAAATAGCCATATGCTAAGAGCTAGCACGCTTACCTGTAACGACCGTCAACAGACACGGGGGGAGGGATCAGACATGACACACACAAGGCGTCAACCAATCAGCCCTTAAGTAGAGAGCCCTACTCTCTGATAGGTAAACACAGCTGTCAATCACCTTCTCCCACTACACTAGGTTGTTTTAATTCATTATTACACGGCTCTCTGGAATGCTTGATTCTGATTGGTCAGTTGAGACATTTGCAGGTTCGTTCTTTTCAAATAATAACCGCTCCAAAGTAATAACGCATAGCCGGTACTACTTGTGTGTTTAAAATCCCTCCGCGCCAACAAAGATTACTGTTTGGCGCCATCTTGTGACAAACACTAGACAACCACAATTAAGAATGGAAAATTTTGACATTAATTTTAACATGTACGGAGAAAAACAAAACATTTAAACAGTGGATAGAAGAACGAACAACGACAAGACACAGAGAGCTTACTGAGAATGAACTTGACAAAATAGAGCATGACAGCTACGAAGCCAACACAAAAAAAAAAACAGAATGGGCATTAAAACTTCTCAAAAACTGGCTAAAAGAGAAAAAAATGGAGACAGACAAGTATGAAGCAGAGGATCTTAATAAGGTATAACGATCATTTTATGCATCTGTGCAAAGTTCACGGAAGGATAAAAATGTTAATTTAAAAGAAATATGCCAATAAAATGTTTCAAATTCATATTCATGTCCAGTTTTTTTTCTTATGTGGCAAGTAGCCGTGTAATAAGCGGGATAATGTAGAGGCAGCCTGTAGTTATCGCGAAATAAGCCCCTTCGGTGTGATACAAGACCCTCCCTGATCACACTGTCAGGGCTTATTTCCCGATAACTACCGGCTGCCTCTACGTTATCCCTTACTTGTTGGGTAAAATATGGACACATCCAACAGGGCGGGGTCCATGATTTTTAGAAAAGGGAGTTGGGCCATGTACCAAAACACACTTGTAGCCAATCAGCTGTAAGGGGAGTGTCTACTAACCGACATCGTTTCCGGGGTTGCGTATGTGTGGGGCGGGCCTATCAAAAGAAGGTCCAGATTCTATTGGAGTGTGTTTGTTTAAGTGATTTGACATATCAACATGGGCTTTCAAAGATCATGCACCCCGCCTTTAAATTCAGTTGGTTGAAAATTTTTAAACTCCGAGTTTGGGTTTGTACTATAACATTTTGCTGTTCTATGAACAAGTTTTACTGTCTTCCTCCCGAAATAAAGATTTTGCCCTGTTGTACTGTAGGCAATGGGAAGATGCTGAGATAATGGTGCTGCTTCAGGTGATGTACACAGACTTGGATTTCATCTCTACCTTCAACATTGAGCCGGATGTGCTGCAGCAGTTCCTTTATGAAGTGTATCGACGTTACAACAACATCCCTTTCCACAACTTCAAGCACTGCTTTTGCGTCACTCAAATGGTGAGGTATAAAAAGGGCAATCAGTCCCAAAATTAGACTTTCATCCAGGCACTTCAATTATCTTTGCCATCTGCTTGTCACACACTAAAATAAATGTTTTAAACTTCTTGCACTGACATATATTACATATATCAGTACCATTGTTTTTTGTAAGCTATGTTTGTAAAAACTGCTTAAATGTCCTAATATGGGTTAATCTTAACCCTGTCCTGGAATCTGCTCAATAGTGTATTGTACACTCTCAGAAAAAAAATAACAAAAGCTGTCATTGGGACAGTACCCTTTTTAAATGTCCTAATATGTACCAATCAGGTACACGTGAGGTATTAATATTTATGTACAAATATGCACCTTTTCAAAGTGTACAGTCTCACTGACAGCTCTTACCCTTTTCTGACAGTGCATTATAAAGGATAACATCCATGCTTCTGTTATATTGTCATGGTGAACACTCATGTCTCATCTGTTTGGCAGATGTATGGTCTGATATGGCTAACAGATCTCAGGAGTAAGATTGATAGTGTTGACCTTCTCATCATGCTTACCTCAGCTGTCTGTCATGATCTGGATCACACAGGCTACAACAATGCCTACCAGGTGAGATGAACATAGTTTCACACATTTTCATTGTAGAACAAAAGGTGCTAGAGAAGGTTCTTCATGACAATGCCATATAAGAACCATTAAGTCAAACGTTCTTTAAAGAGTTAAAGTTTTTATGATCTAAAGATTCTTTTGTGTTTCTCGGATGTTAAATGTTCATTATGGGAGCATACAGCTTTAAATGGTTCTTCTATGGCATCATGTGCCACCTTAATTTTTAAGAGTGTATAGACGGTTTCAGCAGTAAAAACATAAACAAGCGGCTTTCGTGGTCAACACGTAATTTCTGGTAAACTCAGTTAAGAATAAAAAATACAGCAAAGTACTTTAAACCTAGTTTATTTATATAACGAGCAAAATAAACAACACGTAGATTACATAGAAAGCCAAAAAATGTGTTATTTTTGATGAGGTATTTGTTCAAGTGTTCAGTTTAGCAACTAGTCAGACCATTAAAAAAACCCTGAAACTGGAAGTAAAGTTTGGACAAGATGTGTATCGCATCACCACACGTGTGTCCCATGAAACCGTCTATAAGCAACTGATGGAGCTTTGTATGGTTTCAGATTAATGCACGTACTGAACTTGCCCTGAGGTACAATGACATCTCGCCACTGGAAAATCACCACTGTGCTGTAGCCTTTGAAATCCTTGAAAAGGTAAACCTGTTTATTATTTGGAATATATGAATGGTAATGGAAAATACTCTTTTAGCAGAATTTATATGTATTATTTGGTTTGTGAACTGTAGTGCTTGCATAGCAGTACTGTTGATAATTCTCAAACATTCTGAGTAGAGGTTTATTTGAAACCTTAGCTCCTTAAAGGCGGGGTGAATGATCTCTGAAAGCCAATGTTGACATTTGAAATCACCAAAACAAACACACCCCTACCCCAATAGAATCTGGACCTTCTTTTGTTAGACATGCCCCTTACTGCTGATTGGCTACAAGTGTGTTTTGATACTTGGTCCGACTCCCATTTCCAAGGTGTTTTTAAAAAATCATGCACCCCACTAGAGTTCTCAACGGGCCTGAAAATTACAACCCGACCCGGCCCGTGGCTTTTAAAGCCCGGACCCGATGTAACCCGACACATCAAAGTGAATTATCTGTCCGAACCCGACCCGCGGCCCGACCCCGCCGACCCCCCCTGCCTTTTATTTCTCATACATGTAGGCTATTATAATGACCAGCAGACGGAAATTCAAATCAAGCTTTAATGTTCACGCCTTTTAACAATACAAACAACTGAAACAATAAACTTTAAATATAGGCTATAAATATGCCTTAAATAAAAATCACACAATAATAAATAAAAAGAACTCAAACATGTACCCAGCCAGCGGCTTCTCCTCCTGTACTAGCAAGCAACGGTGAATTCACCTGCGGCAAGTTTACTTTTCTCCATCTCTTCTTCTCCAGGCAACAGGCGTGGTGCACGCAGTGATAGCAATAAGCTCCGGGCGGATCCGCTAAGGATCCGCTCTGAAGCCGCCAGCTCGTGTCTGGATCCGTTACTGATCCGCTCCAGAGCTTATTGCTATCCCCCGCCCCTCTCTTTCTTTCTTTACGGTGAACAGCAGTGATGATTAATAATTTTTTTTCACGGAGCGTAAAAGATTAAGCCCGAGGTCCGACCCGACCCGACTCATTTGCTTATATTTTTGACCCGAACCCGGGTTTGTCGGGCCGGCCCGACCCGTTGAGAACTCTACACCCCACCTTTAAAGTTCCCGTGAACCAGAAGTACATTTTCAGAATTTGATTGAAGTTTATGAGGGCACATAATTTTTTTTTAAATAACGATTTACACGGCTTAATTGATTATAATACAAACTGCAATATTACATAAAAATTGTCCGGTTTGATTTTATTGGAACTAAGTATTAAGCCGAAAATTTTCCATATATATATATATATGTAGTTCTGCTGAATACAAAGAAAGTTATTCCGAATGTTTGTAACCAAGCAGATCTGGGGCACCATTGACTTCTATAGAAGCCTATGCAAAAATAATATTATGGAAGTGAATGGTGCCCCAGATCTGTTTGGTTATTAAAGAGCACCTATGGTCTAATTTACGATTTTACATTTCCTTTGGCGTGTAAGTGTGTATTAGTACATGTTAATGATATGCAAAAGGTACATACCCCTAAGTAAAGATGACACAAGTTAATCTCGTTTCTTGGACTACAACAAACACACGGATTGTAGGCAACAGATTACTTCCTGGGCCTGTTGACGTAGACAAGACCGACATGATCATAATTCCTCCCGCTTCGGACTCAGCCAAGTTAACACCGGCTAGCATTGCATTTGCATTGCAGGTAGCAAATCACAACGTACAGAATAGCTGGTCAATCAGGCCAATCACAACGTAGTACGTAATATCCGGAATATCTGGAGCTACAAAAATGTATGGTATGTGGAAAATAATGTGTTTTTTCAATCACAAACCACGCGAACACATTGTATTATACTAAATACACAAAATAACATTGTTTTTTTAGCAATGAAATAGGTGCACTTTAACTTTTTTCAAAATATCTTCATTTGTATTCAGCAGAACAAAGAAATGCATTTTTCTGTGACTTATCCATTTAAGGTCATAGCTCTTGACCAATCAGAATCAAGGACTGGAATTAACCATTTTATAAACTGTATGTAACCATTTGTAGAGGCCTATACTTAAAAATAAGGTTACAGTTGATTCAAGTGTGCTTACTTTAAACCAGACGCTTGCTGTTTGTCATGAAATTCACTTGTATTTACTTTTTTCAGACCGAAAGCAACATTTTCCGAAACTTGTCAATGGAGCAATTCAAAAGAATAAGAGAGGGCATAATTAAGTACTTGTCTACATTTATAATACACATACCAACTGCATATGTGAACAGAAACAATGTCACAACCACTTTACTCTTCCCCGCAGGTGCATTTTGGCTACAGATATGACCAGACATACCGAGATCCTCAACAAGTTCAAAAGCATTTTACCTGTGTTTGACTTCGGCAACAAAGATCACAGAGATGTGGTGAGAACAATCATGTCTGTCAGGAATTGTTATTGGATCAAAACACACGATTTAAGACACTTACTGCATGGCCACTTCTTCTGCAGCTGATGATGATAATGATTAAAGTAAGTGACATCTCCAATGAGGCGAGACCAATGGATGTGGCAGAACCATGGCTTGACTGTCTGCTGCAGGAATTCTTCAACCAGGTAACATCTAAAAAACTACACGCAAAGCTACTAGCATGGACCACAAAACCAGTCATAAGTAGCACGGGTATATTTGAAGATTTTGGTTCCAAAACGCAATAAATCAATTTTGACTAATTTGGGTACAAATGTGTTTTCTATACCAAGAAAGTGACAAGATGAAAACACTATTTTCTGTTACAAACTTTCACATAGCATCTCTGGGTTATAATAACATTAACATTTCAAATCCATAATTTGATTTTCAAAGATTTATTATAAAACTGATAATTTTTTTCCGCAAAATGCAATAAATCCATGACATGTTTTTTTCATCTTGTCCATCTATTGAATCAATCTATAAATGTGCATTCATCTTTGCCATGTTATATTTATTTAGTTGACTAGTGGTATACACTGATTAAAAAAATAAACATTAATGGCATTAATCAAAACGCTTACTTTGTCATATGAAGAACACTTTCATTGCTGCTGTCATCCTTGGGACGTTGCTCTATACTTTTTTTGACAGCGATCAGCTGTAAAATGTTTTGGTCCTGCTTGATTTTCGTTGGCTTCGAGTAAAACAATGGAAAGTTTTTCATAAGATCCCCTGGGGTCATTGTGTTAGCATGACAGAAGCTTGATGCTGTCGGGAGAACAAGCAACAGACGGCATTTTTCCTTCACTGGAAAATTTTTGTAATCTGTTTGTTGAGTATAAAGTAAATAAGGAAAACTTGGATTCTGTATGTATTCTAAGCACTGCCATTATTGTTTACAATGCATGGAATGGTGCGCTGTGATTGGTTAACTGGATTTATTGCATTCTTCAGAGAATGAGGACTGGCGTTTATTGCGTTTTTGGAAAAAAAGGGAGAAAACATGACAAAATAACACCGCAGATATTGGATTTTGCGTAAAATTAAAAATTTACTTTTTAATACTGATACAATACTGATTTTGGTGGTAACTATTTTTTTTGTAATGGCGTTGATCACGTTTTGGAACCAAACTCTTTATTTTTAGTCAACTATACATCTAGGTCAAAATTATATTTTTTTAATGCCAAAAATATTAAGTAAAGATTGTGTTCCATTAAGATATGTTGTACATTTTCTACACTAAATATTTCAACAATGTATTTATTGTTAGTAAAGTGTTGCTATTTTCTTAATATTTTGACATTTTTGGACTCTCAAATTCTAGATTTTAAAATAATTGTATCTCAGCCAGATATTGTCATATCCTAACAAACCAAAAATCAATGGAAAGTTTATTTTTTTCAGCTTTCAGATAATGTATACATCTAAATTTCGAAAAATTGGTTTTTGTGGTCTAGGGTCGCATATATTGTTCTGAAATATATTCACATATATCGAGCTTTCTAGTATGTATAGTTACACATAAGTATTTAGCAATAAACAACACTGTTTAGTGATTTATATTTATTTTATACAATAGCCTTTAACATAAGATAATTGCATAAGCAAATATTATCATTATTATAATTAAAAAGTTCCAATATGTTTAGAGTGACATGGAGAAGTTGGAGGGTCTTCCTGTCACCCCATTCATGGATCGAGATAAAGTGACCAAACCTTCTTCTCAGACTGGCTTCATCCGCTTTGTTCTCTTCCCTCTCTTCATTGAACTTGCCAATTTATTCCCAAGTCTGGAGGTAAGAAAGTACCCAAAATGTAATTTTCCACAGGCTGGTCTTTCATAATTCAAATGAAATTACTGGGTACATATATGCACTCTAAAAAATGCTGGGTCATTTTCAAGCCAGTGTTGAGTCAAAAAGGGACAGAGCCAGCCAGTGTGTTAAATTAACCTAGAAAATGTTTATATTTGGCCCATTAATGGATTAAAACAACCCAGCATTTTGGATTGAAACAGCCTAGAGTATGTTAAATTACAACCCAATGAGTTCATCCTTTTATTCTGACATTACATTTATTTTACACTAATTGCTGTTTAGCAGAACAAATTAAGATCTTGTCTGTGATTTTTGCTCTTACTCAGAGTCTGCTGTTTATTGCCAGTTTTTGCAAGTAAAGCTGTGACACTATTATCTAGGGTCGCTTTAATCTCTTTAACAACAGCTTTGTGAAAAATGTGAACATTTGCTTATTCACATCTTTGATTCCCTAACCATCTTTCTTTCTAACCCACAAGTCTAATTCTTAAAGGACTAGTACACCGCAAAATGAAAATGTATATATTTACTCAATGTTATGTTTTTTCAAACCCGTATGTTTTGGAACACTCACCTTAAGTATTTTTGTCCCGGACATGTAATGGCCAGGATTTCCGGAAGTCAACCGCATACTTCATCGAGGTTTATTATTCCAGTTTTTTTTCAGACTGAGTAAGGTCATGTTGAGAATTGAAATCACACTTTGATGCTTCTAATCAGATAATTTGGTTATGAGACTTTAGCCTGGATTTCAAAGACATTATTTTGTGGAACACAAAAGCATCATGTTAAAGATTGATAGCCTCATTCACCATTTACTTGCATTACAACTTTTTTACAGCAACATATCATTGATCCGGTGCGGAAAGCTCTTGACTATTACACAGAAATGGAGAAAGCACTGGAGAGGGAGAAACTGAACCGGGCCCAGAGTGAAAAGATGATCAAGCCCAGTACCTCAAAAGATCCAGAAGCTCATTCAGAGCATTGTGGAGCAACAAAGCCCCTATAATCTGACGTCAGACTTTCAAAAAAACATCCTGTGAAGAAAGTACAAGTTTAATGTTGGGGATTTTATCAGTCTTCATTGTTTGTTTAAAGGTGCATTGTGTAACTTTTAGAAGACTTTTTTAATATTATTTTTTTTTAAAGTATGTATGTGAAATTCTAGCTTAAATAACCACATAGATAATTTATTCTAACATGTTAAAATTGCCACTTTGTAGGTGTGAGCAAAAATGTGCCATTTTGGGTGTGTCCTTTAAAATGCAAATGAGTGGATCTTTGCACTAAATGGCAGTGCTGTGGTTGGATAGTGCAGATTAAGGGGCGGTATTATCCTCTTCTGACATCACAAGGGGAGACAAATTTCAATGACATATTTTTTTTACATGCTTGCAGAGAATGGTTTACCAAAACTTAGTGACTGGGTCGATCTTTTTCACATTTTCTAGATTGATAGAAGCACTAGAACTCAATTATAGCACTTAAACATTAAAAAAGTCAGATTTTCAAGATATGTCCCATTTAAAAGAAATGCTATATATAACTATATTATCAGTGGTGTATAAAGACCCTACAAAATAAACGATTGTTTTTATTACCTTTGAATGATTTTATTTACATACACCGCAGGTCCCCTTACGTTGCCATTTCGTGCCACCATGTTTCTACAATGGAACTAAATTGACTGCTCTATAGAGTGCGTTTTGTCACTTTACATACTAGTCCCGTAGATTTTCTTTGCGTTTTAGCTTTGGACTGAGCTGTTCAATTTCAGACTGCCATATTCAAGATGCAATTCATAATCTCGCCACTAGATGCCGCTAAAAATCAACACAGGGGAGTGATTGCAATATATATTTTTAGGCAGTTTCTGATTGTTTCTCAAAATGTGCTTTAAAATGTTACTTTTACAAGATTAATATATTTTATTTAAAAATGGGATTTAAATGGTTTCACTATTAACAAAACAAAGGTGCCATAGAAGAACCACTTTTGGTTGAATGGTTTTATAAAGAATCCTTAACATCTGAACAGCCTTTCTGAACAGGTTCTTTGTAGTGAAAAAAGTAAGAATGAAACTGAACCTTTGTTTGAATGGTTCTTGCAGGAACCAAGAATGATTAAAAAACAAGGTAAATAAAAAGGCTTTTATTTACCATGATCTGTGTAATCCAAAATATTATAAGAAACTTAAGAATGTGTCACATAGGAGGTATTAGACTATTTAGCTAATTTGATTATTGGTTAAAATAAAACTGTCTTTAAACCTTAATTTTTTCTGTTTAAATAAAAAAGATTGCAATAAAAAATGGCTTTTTTTGTTTTCCATTGTGAATAAGGCATTGAGAATGTCTCCAAATTGTCTCCATCACGGATTAATACGGAGCCCCTAACAGGAAATGGAGCAAACATTAGCTAAATTCACGTGAGCGTGTGATAATTTCACGTGAGCACGCTAAACTAAAAAAAAAAAAAAGAGTTTCCCGTGAGCACATGAAAGTTTCACGTGAGCACATGAAACCCTTAGGGGCTCGGTAGATTAAGAGGGATATTTCACCCCAAAAACGAAATTCTGTCATTATTTTCTCACTCTCATGTTGTTACAAACCTGTGTTTTTTTTTTTTAACACGAAGGAAGATATTTTAAGGGATGTTTGTAACCGTTTATGAGCCTCATTTACTTACTTCCATACAGTGTTCGAATTGAAGGGGGTCTGGGGGGGTCCCGGACCTCCTATAAGCCTTAAGGGACCCCCCATAAAGCACAAAAATATAAATTAGGGGGGTCCCCTGGTTTTTATTAAAATTAAAATACTACATAAATTTAAAATCCTCATTTTGCGTGTCACAAAGCGATACTGTCCGTTATTTGTCCCAATTTCGCAATAAAATAATTCAAATGACTTCTGTCTGAAATATAGAAACTCGCAAGTGCGCCTCATGCTGTTTTCTGGAGGAATTGACAGACGAGTTAATGTCTCTATCTGCGTGTGGAGTATTTTTTATCTCAGTTGCGGTAAGAATCTTTAGTAATCTTTAGGTTTAAGGGTTTTTTAAAAAATCTTCTCAAACAATTATTTCATAACAGTGGCAAAGCTATTCACTCAGACTGACGGCTGGTCAACCCAGTCACACAAAATATTTTATTGGGAAAGCAGAAGAAATCACGCTTAAATGATAATAAATGATAGTCTCTTTAATACTTAGCCTATCGCTCAACTACGCATCTTTCAGAAATAAATAATTTGTAGAAAGTATCTTTTGCATGTGTTTTTTTAAACCTTTGAAAAATGTCGCATGGCCGAAGTGGGACTCATTTTCAGCCCTGGAGTTTCATATCTTAGACCGGCCCACTTTAGTTCACCACTGACTATATTAAAATAATATAATTAAATCCTCAGTGCACTATTCTTTGCAGCCTTGCAATTAATATATTTTCCAAAAATATAATTTCCAATTCAATGCAAATAGTCTAAAACAGTTATGATTTTGCCATAATCGTGCAGCCCTACCATAAGGTATTTTAATATTATTCAATTAACCTTATTCAAAAACTGCTGAAAGGGAACAAATGTTTTCCCCTATATTTTTTCCCCTAGAGTTTTGCATGAAATAGATGAAGAATAACTATTAATAGATTAATCATTGTTACATATATAACTTACCGGTAGATATAAAAAATACGACGTTTACCTTTTAGAGGCCGTTCGAATCAAGTTGCGCTCAAGTTTATTTTAAATCTAAACGTGCGGCAAGTGCACTCAAATATAGACGCGTCTAAAACAAAACTCGTGTTCACAGGCGACCGCTTTGAAAAGCAGAAGGCGGCGGCGCGTCATGCGTTGTCCATGCGTTTTAAATTAATATGGACCCTAATTATGATTATGAACGCAAGAATTACTTCGTGATCGGAAGTTGGGGCACAATCAACTTGGTCATAAAGCGGTGGGGACGTATACCACCCGCAAATTACGCGAGTGGGGCTGCTGTGAGTGCTGGGGACAGCAACCTTGAACCTGGTGGCATGATAACTATCTTTAAAATTATGTATCTTTAAAAAGATTAATTATATTTAATTTATACAGTGAAGAAAACAGTGTTATTATTCATTTGATTCTATTTATGTACCTAAATACTATAAGATCTTGCTTTATTTGTAACTTTGTTCTTTTCTATTTTTATATGCTCATAATTTCCGAAAATTATTCGATCTATGACTCAAAAAACGCAATGTAATCATCAATTTAACCACTACTATATAGTGAAATTATGTAATTTAAGAATGAGTCCACCCTATTTCACCCCTATTCTGTTTAAAAGTTCTGCCCTTGCCAGTGTTTCACACTAATTTGAGGGGTAAACATTTTTTTAGAGTTTGAGTTAAGGGTAATTTGGGGTTTCTTTGATTAAAACCAGGATCAGATGATTGTTGATCAAGGACGATCACATCTTACGTTGTGAAATCACAGCGACCCTATAATGAGGGGGGTGGAGCTTAGCCGGGGGTGGGGCTTAGCTAGGGGACCCCCCATAAGCTTTGACATAATTCGAACACTGCTTCCATAGTATTCTTTTTTCTACTATGGAGGTGAATGTGGCTCATGATGAGTTTAGTGCAAACATTTCTTTAAATATCTTCTTTCAAAAACAGGTTTGTTACAACATGAGAGTAAGAAAATAATGAGAATTTTCGTTTTTGGGGGAACTACAGTATCCTCAGCAAGATCTAGTGAACGTGCACAGGCAGTCCAGAAGATGGCGCTACAAGACGCTTAAATATCTTAGCGGTGGGACTGGGAGAGGATTGGCTTGGTATTTCATTTTCCTATTATGACAGAACTCACCGTGTTATTATAATTACAAAAATTGTTATAAATAATTATTGGCGTACATACTGTATGAATTCTTAATATGTACTTATTTTCAATAAGAAATATCATTTTTTAAAAGAGTTGGGAAAAATGAAACATCACAAGGAATTCTCAACACAATGCCTCTTACATTCAGTTTTATTTTACAAAATAAAATGCAACTAAACTCACTTATTTGTACACATCTATTTTCCAAAAACATTGTTTTTTACTCTAATGATGCAAAATGAAAGATATGCGTGCTGTCCTCTCAAATACCACCCCACACAAATAATACCCACATTTCTGTTTGAACCGTTAAGTTGCAGAGGGAGGTAAAGCTGTAGCATGCAGCACTGTACATATTTGCATAGTAAAGTGATGCCATTTATTTTGTATTCTTTTTTTATTAACATGCCACTTGAAAACTTTCACTGAGGAAAAATACATCTGTCCCCAGGTCAGGAGGGTTCAATGGAAATATCTGCATGATTTTACTGTGGTAGTGGTATTTAAGATAGGAAGTACAGAGTTGTTTTTTTTTACAAATGAAGGTCTGATCAGACATTAAAAAATAGCACAGAAAAATGTCAATGTTGGATGCATATGGAAAACATGTTTCAAAATGATTTTAGCCATTTGTACAAATAAAATTTTCTTAAACATATAGGCTGCCTTATTTACATGTATGATGTGGAATGGGGGTGGCAGTGATTGAAAAGTAAGGACACTTTACCTAAACAACAAAGACTGGCCCATCATTTCCAGCAATAAACATGTACTTAATGTTTTTAAATGCTACATTTATATTGTACTAAAATTAGTCAGTCGACTGCTGAATATCTTCCTACTGGCTGTGCACATAGCAAATGCAGTGGTTTATAATGATCAAAGCGACCTCTTCATGGCTTCTCATAGGTTTCTAAATAACACAGCAGAATGAAAACTGGACAAATCCAGTTGTTTTTCCACATAAACATACAGTTTTTACACTTAAAAATGACCAAATCTTAAATTAAATGAATGAAGTATGAGCACTTAATTAGGACTTAATGCTCTTTATAACATAGTAAACGTAATGGATGTAGAAACAAATAAATAACTCTGCTGCTAAGATGACACAGAAATGTAACTGTAATGACAATAAAACATCATGAATTTCATTACACAACATATGAACAATGTCAAAAATAAATGTTATTTTTGGTCAGATTTTCATAAACCTTTAACACGACCAAGTAGTTTTACACATGCAAAGCCAATACTGACACCTGACTGGTGCTGTTTTACACAAGCAAAAAGTACACAGTGCATAAATAGCTTTGCTAACAGCTCCAATAACTAAAGAAAAGCTCATGTTTATACATAAAAAACAATAAATAAACCATTTCTTTTTATAGTCTTACATTATCTTAATTTATCTATGCCTAATGATCTAAATTGAATTCCAATATTTTATAAATACATTAACCTTCAGTGTACCTGATAAAACCCACAGAAACAATAACATTACTCTCATTCAGGCACATGTTCAGTAGGTCAAGACGACAACGTCTGACAAACCTAAACACTATAGAGGAACAAATCGTAACATGTTTGGCACTGATGAGTATACATGGAGTCAATCTGGCACATAAAGTGAAACATGATGTGCTAAACCCATGTGGGGAAAAATTATGTCCAGGACACTTATAGAAATAACTTATTTTGTATAAAGAAATCTTTTTTGAGGGCCGTTCAGTTTGATTTTGTGATATCTTCATGAAAATATTTATGCACCCCATCAATTCTGAAAATGGATAAAAAATCAAACCAACAGTGCTATGATACACCGTCAGACAAAAAGGATCTCTAGCTGTCATTGGGACGGTAACCCAGTTTTTTTTTTAAGTACACCTTTTCACCTAAAAAGTTCAGATTAGCACCTATATTGGTACAAAATGTTTACATATCTGTACATTTTAAGACAGGGCACTGCCCCAGTGACAGCTTGGGACCATTTTTATTTGTAGTGTGACTGTGGGCATTATGGTATATATATATATATAAATGTATATATTGTTGCTACCTCTGTTTAGAAAAGTGTACTTTGACACTTCCTGTTGATATATTCATTTAGGTCACAAAAACAGCTAAAATTTTGACATGCGTGAAGCAATCCTGCTCTGTACCTGAGGGTGCCTGGTCACAGGAAAACATAAAAAAAGAGCATAAAAAATAGTAAATGCACGACACTCTGCTTCCATTGGCTACTAAAACCGTGCAAAAGGCTCTGTGCTAATAGTCTGCTTAAGCATTCCTGCATGCCAGCAAGTTCAAAATCTGTATGCAAATCCTACAAATCGTAAGAATGCCTGTTTTTGGGACCGGATGGCCAGTCGCTAAAATCTCCACACACCACAGTGCTGATATTTTGCATTTAGTAAAGACAACCCATGGATGGGCACCTGGAAATGCACTGCACTACATTTGGTGAAAATGGCTTATAGATATAGTAGTGGTTTGGGTATTGATCTAGAGTCTGTGCCGTGAGTCATTACTGTAGCTGCTGGGGGAGCCCCGGTTTCGGTGAGGTTTGTACGCGTCCGGGTAGGGATCATGGTAGTCTTCTTCCACCAGTGGGTAGTTGTCATGACTCTGCTGGGAGCTGGACGATAAGCGGTTATGACTCTTTTTTTGTCGTTCGTTGTTGTGGTAGTTCTCGTCTGAGGTCATCAAACTGTGCCTTTCCATTGGAGAGTGATCACTTATGTGATTGCTGTTTTTATTTCTTTGGCTCTGTTGAAAGTACATCGATATTAACATTAATGCTAAAAATGACCATTTAAAGCAACACTATGTAGTTTTTTTACCTTTAAATAATGTCTCTAAAATTATTTCAGTGATAGAACAACTTTTAACTGGACAAATTGTACTGTTGCTGCAACCTGAGCAGCCTCCTAGCTGCTACAAGCACACTCTGAAAGTGGAGGTGGAGGGTAGGAAACACAGCCCCGCCCCTCCCCCTGCCTGCAGAAGAGTGTCTGATACCAGGCACTGTTGCGCTTTTCAACCACATGGGGGAGCTGTAAGTCATTTTTACATGGAAACTACATAGTGTTGCTTTAATATGCTGCTTGAAAACAAAAGTCGGTTGGCTTGTGTTTTGGATGCTGGCATACTGGTGTCGCCTCCAGACATTTTACTCTAAATCTAAAAGACTTAATGTGTTGATGTATTTCCTATAGAAATAGTAAAAATATAGCAGTCTGGTACTGCTGGTTTTTTAAAGGGACATTGCACATATTATGCAAAATCCACTTTTTGGACATAAATGTGTGTTGAAAATGTGTGAAGCACACATGAAGCAAACCTACAATGAAAAAATCCACCATTTGCTCCTTTTTGATCCCCATTAAACAAAAGCAGTCTCATTAAGACATGCTGTTTTGATTCTCTTGTTAGTGTGACATCACAAAAACAAAGCCCCACCCACGGCCACTGACTCACTGGTTCATTCATTCATTTTACCCAAAAAGCTTTTGTACATGTGTTTGGAACCACTAAAGCGGCTAAAGATACTATTGTCTCAGACTGTATTCACGGGAATCAGATCTATTTTTAACCAAAAGCGCTTACGGTCTGTTGGTAATGGAGTGATGAGCTGCTCATTTGCATTTAGGTACACACATAAAAATTTTACTTTTTTTGCTCTCACC
The DNA here is from genome assembly GCF_030506205.2 of Paramisgurnus dabryanus. NCBI lineage: Eukaryota > Metazoa > Chordata > Actinopteri > Cypriniformes > Cobitidae > Paramisgurnus > Paramisgurnus dabryanus. Next base: position 10,687,251 of record NC_133351.1, read on the forward strand.
TTTTTGGACATGCTATAGCATGAATGAACAAAAATGCATGATAAGTTTCACCTGTAATCCAGAGATAGATGTGGGGTATGGAGACAGTGTAGTAGAGCCCAGGTTACGGCCCAGTAGAGGATTCAGAGGAGTGCTGAGGGAGGTGTGCGTGGCCCGCCAATAGGCTTCAAGGTACTCCGCCAGGTGTTCACATGCATCCTCCAACTGATTCTCATCCAAAATAATGTCAAACATTTCCTAGATCGAAGCAGAAACAGCGCTGTAGTGAATGTTTTATGAAAGGAAACGGACTGTGTGCAGTTTAGTCTATATTAGTGCCGGCTGGTATAAATTATGCAAACCCTTAAATGTGCTTCTTAATGTATTTTACAATTATGCAGTTGGCAGTATCCATTGCGACTTACAGCGCATTTCATCTACACATTTGGGTGCATTGTGTAAGTGACCTTTGCGTCCTTTACTCTACCGACTGAGCTTTGGGTGCTCTGGAAACTCACCGGAGGACACTGGGCTAATTTGTCTGCTGCCACCAGCTGGACATTTAAATGCTTGCTTTGAGACTTCCCTCGTGATTTGATCAGCCTCTGCAATACCTGTAAAGACACCCATACTATAAATAAAGAGACGATTACATCATTGAATACTTTTGTCATTAATTCAATACGCCAGATATGTGTAAAAAACAAATGCGATGGTAACTTTGTTACCTTAGGAGAAGACACTTTGACATGGACAATAATCGGAGCCAAAGATGTTTTGAGGAGCTGGGCCGGATGATTTATTGTGTCTGCATCCAGGACAACAAGCTGAAGGGATCTGGCCAATTCAAAGATCCGCTCGATCTCACTCTGAACCTCGGCTGTTAGACAGCAAACAGACACACGATTAAGCATCGCCAAACATGAACCAATATATATAAATTTAATGTCCAACATTTGCATTATGGGTGCATGATTTTTGAAAAACACTTTGGAGTCGGGACCGAAACCAAAACGCACTTGTAGCCAATCAGCAGTAAGGGGCATTGGGTTTCAGAGATCGTGCACCACGCCTTTATTTAAAGGACTTTCATTTAGAAAAGTGCCGTTTAATCCATAGGAAATCATTAGATGACATACCTAGATTGGATCTGGTGTTGGATCTCTCAATGATGGCTCTTTTACTGGGGTTATTCAGCACAGATCTCTTGGCTAAAGAGATGTCTGCAGTAACTCTTGTTATTGATATCCTGTAATCGGGATATACATGTGAAATCAGACTCTACTACATAAACATCAAACACATAAAGTAGTCTCTCTGTGGTGAAGATCATGACCTCACCTTCCTTCAAACCTGTGTTTTAGGAAATCAAAGAGAGCTTTCTGCATCATATCTGTTACCTGTCAAATCCATTAAAAACAATTAGGAGTTAAAATAAAGACTTATTGTAATTTTTTTATTCAGTTTAGTACTGTTTGACACAACCTTTAATTACTTAATTACAGTTAAGCTCATAATATTCAGAAATATCGCTTTAGCAAAATTGCTTCACTAGGTGGCGATGTTTGCAACCCTTCCGGGCAGTTCTATCTACTTGAAAAGCAAAAAACAGATCAAATCGCATACTAAAATCACAACTAAACAATATATTTCTGACCAACAATTAAACAAGAAATCAACTATTACAATATATTACAATAACTTTTGTTTCTTAAAGGGATAGTTTGGCCAAAAATGATATTAAACCCATGATTTACTCACCCCCCAAGCTGTCCGAGTTGCATATGTCCATCGTTTTTCAGACAAACACATTTTCGGATATTTTAGAAAATGTTTTAGATCTTTCAGTTGATTAAATGTAATGTTACGGGGTCCACGCCCTTCAAGTCTAAAAAAAGTGCGTCCATCCTTCACAAAATAAATCCAAACAGCTCCAGGATGATAAACAAAGGTCTTCTGAGGGTAATCCGTGCGGTGTTGTTGTAGAAATATCCATATTTAAAACTTTTTTAACGAAAATAACTACCTTCCGGTAGCGCCGCCATCTTAGACTCCTCTGTATTCAGGAGAGAGTATTAGCGTAGTGTACGCACTTTTCTTAGTGACGTATGACAAATTCGGAGGGCGGGGGCACAGAGCAGCAGCAGAGTAACCTCTGTAGGCTGCGTAAGCTCTCATCCTGAATGCGGACGCGACTAAGATGGCGGCGCTACCGGAAGGTAGTTATTTTCGTTAATAAAGTTTTAAATATGGATATTTCTACAACAACACTGCGCGGATTACCCTCAGAAGACCTTTGTTTATCATCCTGGAGCCGTTTGGATTTATTTTGTGAAGGATGGACGCACTTTTTTTAGACTTGAAGGACCACGTAACATTACATTTAATCAACTGAAAGATCTAAAACATTATCCGAAAATGTGTTTGTCTGAAAAACGATGGACATATGCAACTCGGACAGCTTGGGGGTGAGTAAATCATGGGTTTAATATCATTTTTGGCCGAACTATCCCTTTAAGCTCAAACTGCAATAATAACACGTTCAAGGCTGTTTGAGCTTCCGCATCGGATGATGATTGGTTGTTTTAACTGGGAGGCGTGACTTTTTGACAGGACCATATTGAGCATTGCATCGACCAGAGCGCAGTTATGCTAATTTGAAAACCACGCCCACTAGAGGGGAAAACAATCCAACCGCCTCCAATGACTTTGTATTGCGAGAGGCCGCCTCCTTGTCATTTCTGGCTTATAACAAAAACAGAATAATGCCTAAAAGCTGCTGTGTGAGAATGCATACAGCTAACAAGCCAAAAAACCCAGAAATAAGTTTTAATAAGCTGTTGAGCTGTAAAACCCAGCCTTTAAGGAGAAATAAGTGGATCGCCGACTACGTTTCCCCCTAGTGGGCGCAGTTCTAGTAATAGTAGTGCTATGAAAAGTTGCCTGTTTCCACTTTTGTGTCTTTAAACGCTCGTTTTTTGGGGTGGACAGCTTATAAAAACTTATTTCTGTTTTTTTGGCTTGTTAGCTGTACACCCCATCACACAGCAGCTTTTAGGGATAATTCTGTTTTTTGTTATAAGCCAGAAATGACAAGGAGGCGGCCTCTCGCAATACAAAGTCAATGGAGACGGTTGGATTGTTTTCCCCTCCAGTGGGCGTGGTTTTCAAATTAGCATAGCTGCGCTCTGTCTCTATAGCGGTGTTCAAACTTATTTTATCCAATATCTTTGAAAATATGTTCTGTTTAAACTGCTCATAAATGTAAACATTAACACCTAAGTTGACTTAATGATTTCTGATGTGTACTGAATATCCCAGCTTTTATAATGGTGAAATGGAGGCCTTCACACAACTCTTAGTCAATGGCCTATTCATAAATGACCCCATTTCTTATTATAACCTCAACCCGTATACATTGCTCTTACAATATCTTCACTTTATATTTGCTTTTTGCAGGTGTTTTTATCTGAAGCGACTTATGACTATACAGTGTATCAGTATGTGTGTGCTGCTAAGGAAATGCTCAAAACCTTAATAAATTGAGTGTAGAGTATAACTTCTGGTATATACAACAGTCGGAGTCCTCCAAACCCTCTTGCACAGGGGTCTCCAACCTTGTAAGCAAGGGCTACCACAATGGATAAAACAATCTGGAAGGCTACTTTTTTAAATAGTCTACTTGAATCTTTTTTTTTTACTTGTTGATTTAAATTTTATTTTACTTGATATATTTTATCATTGTTTAAAATGTTAGCATACATAAAACAAGCCAAGCTAATATAAAACATATGTTGTAAATAAATGAGGCTATTAAAAGAGTGCATTGGCGGGCAACTCACAGACTCTGTATGGGCAACCTGGTGCCCGCAGGCACCATGTGGGAGACCACTGCTCTAGCAACTATAGCAAAAACTGTATACTAATTTATACAATTGTGCATGAATGTCTTGATCAATGTTTATGTAAAAGGAGATTTGCAATTATGATTGAACAATGAGCTTAAAATATCAATATGTTGAATTCTAGTTGTAGATAATTGGCTGGATAGGGCATTTTAACAAATGTGTCACTGATTTCTAAACAATGGTTATATCTTTTCTCTGTTTCTAATTTCAAATGCTCCATTTTTGTGACAGGCATGTTGGTACCCAGAAGGTTGTTGCCGTGGTAACTCTGCTTGGAGATGATGACTGGTATTCAGTGACAAACCAACATCTCTTGCTTTAGAAGTGATGCCCTGGTTACCATGTCTAAATATACACATAGACACACACCATAGGGATTGGGGTGGACCTACCTCATAGCCCTTAAGCGATGGGCCAACTAAGACCACAGGCCTCATGGAGGGAACCACATCATATGGAGGAATGTGCTCGGCCTGTAGTATGACACCAGTTAAATGGTGAAATAATATGATGAAGATTTGCACTACTACAATAACCCTATACCGCTTATGCTCAGACCATTTTAATACTTTAAATAGTGTATTACCATAGGCAGAGTTTCGCGTTTGTGCTTGGGGGGCACCTACCGGCAAACATGGGTACTGCAATACTTTGAGATTAGCACGAGAGTGCGGCTTCATGGTTTTTAAATGTGGTATAAATGAATTAAAACTATTTTAGTTTTAGTTACTTAATATATCTATTCAAATATTTTCAAGGACTTTCCAGGTCCAATACCCTCAAATTCAGGGAATAAATGCGGGGACACATTTTAAGTGAGAACAAGGTTACATCATGTTACCTTTAAAGATGCATTGTTACAGTTCCCTTTGAGGGAACTCGCGCTGCATCACTGCGGTGACATTATTGGGACGCCTCCAGAGGTAAGTGCATCTGAATGTGCATATAAAATTCAACCAATGGTGAGGCTTAACGACAAAGACATGGGGGCAGAGGGAGCCAGGTAGGATATCGCTATCTGAAATATTGCCAAAGATGGCATTGCAGGGATGCAGGAAGTATGGCAAGGGAGACACAGTGTCTTGTTACCTTCTCAGGGAACAACAGTTACATACATAACCCAAGATGTTTTCATGTGTCAAACACAACTATGCAAAAAAGCATTTTGGTATGAATCAAGTTACAAACATAAAAGCATTTTTAAGTGAACATTTTAGCACGTGTGCTTAAAAGGCTAGAATTTTTATGATATTATCCTACACTACACAGGGAATAATATGGATTTTTTTCCAGAAAACTTGCATAATAGATTCAAGCACTTTCAATTACCTGTATCTATGTATGCACATTTTCAAAAACTTCCCAGGGCCTTGAATTACTTCCCCCAGATTCCCAAACTTTCAAGGATTTCAAGGACCCGTGGGAACTCTGTTATATTTCTATTTCATTAATAGCTCAGAGAAAATCATAATTGGCTCTGGTCTGGTGGGGGCCGGCTTGTGCCCCCCATCCCCCAAAACTCTGCCTATGTCTATAACAATCGTAGAGCTATGGCACAGAGCTGACCAATTACAGAATAACTTACCACTTTCTGTTTTTGTTTACCTGTGGTAATAAACAAGAGAAATAAATGTTTTTAAAATGCTGCCAACCATAAATACAAATATATCAAAATGCAAAGTATAAACGCAACTAATATATAATATAATATAATATAATATCATATAATATAATTATACAAAGTCATGTATTCTGTGAATATACATATTCATAAATGCTGTACACAAATATATAAGGTAGCTCATGTAATCTTTAAATGTCTTTGGGCAAAACAGCCTCAGTGATTTTCAGAAATATTTCTGTGTATTTTTTCTGTGTTTTGTGTCAAGACAAATAAACAAAACATAAAGTGGGTATGAATGCCTGCATACAATAAAACAGAAAAGCTATGCAAACAACATATTAAACAGCCTTTTATCAATTAACTCTGTTTATTCCCTAATATCTCTGTATTGTTAAATCTCACCTGCAGAAGGTGGGTTGGGTTTGAAGGTGCCGGACACCATTTCACCCAGACTGGAGGAGGAGTTACCACTAGACTTTCTGTGGTGGGTGAAGCAAAGAAGTGCTGTGTTTAGAATAAAATCTACTAAATTTGCTTGTGATTTTTTTTTGTCACACTACATTTATATTGGCTGTTCACAGACAGAAATTCTTCAAGAACACAAACAGCAAATAAAGTCTAAATATCTTTGTCCTTTCACATCCTAACAGTTCCTTTGATAAAGATTCAGAAATGACTAGCGAAAAAATCAACTGCACTGATAAAGAACACAACACATCTCATTCAAACAGTTTATGCATATTGTCGTACAGTAAATTTCCTTACACGATCATGCATCAAATATAAAGGACATCCTACATATTTTTGTGTAATTTAAAATTTGGCATAAGGTACTGTAGAAATCCTTTGCATCCAAAGCCTTTTAACAAATTCTTGTTTTGAAAATATGTAACTCAGCAGCAGTCTTACCCATGGTAACGCCCTCTTTTTTGCTCCTGCTGGCAGCGAAAGTTTTCAAGCTTTATAGGACTGGGGATGAAACCAATATCACAGCCTTCTTTCACCAGCCGCCCGATCCACCAGTCGTTGTTGTATTTCTGTTAAATAGACAGAAATACAAAATATTGCGTATAAGGTCAATTTATGCATTCTATATGATAGACTTTTGTTAAATAAATAACTTTCTATATCACCCTCACCTCCTTGATATGAAGGAAGTCTTTAGCATCAAATGAAATGGCAGTACCAGCGACAGGAACATCCTCATCCAGGGCACCACAATAGCTGACGTTCGTTCTCACAGCGAAGGCCACTGCTTTGGCCTGAGGATGATTTAAAACACCGTGTTTTACTACGGTATGTGTTTAAACAAGTTTTAACATTATAATGCCGTTTTATTTACTACAATTTTGACAATTTGGAGCAACAAGTTGCTGATACATAAATCAATGTATCGTAAAAATAATCACAGGTGTATTTTACAAGCATGATTGCTTTATCACAAAAATGAAATTTTTTGATAATAATGAATTATACAGTCAGTTAGGTACTGTGCAGGTTGATTTAGTATAAGATAGTTGAGTACTGTTTAGCTAGGTTTAGGTTCTGCTTAGTATAGCCTGACCTTCGCCCTTTCCAGTTGGACAGTGGCCTGCTGTTCTTTCTCTTGTTGGCCGCCCTGCTCCTCATCCAGTGAGACATCTGAATCAGACGGTCTGCTGTTGTACGAGTCAGCCGAACCCTGCACACACAATCGTAAATATCTGTTCATTTATTTCCTTTTCCATTAATCCACCCTATCACAAATCAACCAGAACATCAGACAGTCTGATTATACAAAGTATGACGTTAAATAATGACAACATATTGACTTTTAGATTTAATTTGATAGTGCCATAATAAATAAAACAATGACAGGCTAACAATACAAATATGTAACCCTGTCTGTGAAATGCAGGCTATATGGGAGCATCAAATTTTTATTTTAATCATTGGCCCTGCTCAGACAATATTAAAGATATCAATGCTGTATTTTTCAAAAAATTGTATTATGTAGGATGATTTTAGGAAGAAAACTGGGTTTAGCTGGGTTTTCATGGGCAGGGTCACAAATAAAAATGTTTTGAGCATTTTTCAGGAATAAACATACCTACACTTTTTTTATAAATCTAGTCAGACTCCAGAAAATGACAAAATAATTTAAAGTTATGAACTGAACCTAAATATGCAATTGCAAACCTAAACATCCTACAATTAATCTTAACCTGACATCATTAATATTCAAGAACTGAGCAAAATTACGCAAAGTCTGACAGATCATAAAAACATTCAAATAAAAGCAGCACCAAACGGTACATTAACTAAGATAAGCATGGGCGACTTTATTAGCCGTAATGCAAAAAGATGGGATTGGTAAGATAAATGGACGTTTAATTACACATCACATCTGCATATATTTTCTATGATATAAACCATCTTGATTATAAAAATGTAAATATGTACAATAATTATTAAAAGATTACACAAATGGGGATATTTTCTTAGACGCTTTATAAAAATGATCACATGCAGCACTTAAAAAAATACAAAATAAAAGTCTAACACAAAGAGACACCATGACAAAGATGATACTTAAATTAAAAATAACATATAAACAAAATGAGCTTTATAAGACTTATATTTTTATATAATAAACATAACATAAGTTTCCTCTTGGCTGGCGTAGTGTCACAAACCGCATAAAATACATCCTGTATATATTCTAAAGACTAATGATCTGATTGACTAATGATCATAGTTTTAGATATCATAATTAAAAAGCATTTTGCATTTCTTAAATGGCATAACAAAGCTGACAAAACATTAAAGGCGGGGTGCATGATTTTTGAAAAACACTTTGGAAAAGAGAGTCGGGCCGAGTACCAAAAGACACTTGTACTGGGTTGCGTATGTGTGGGGCGGGTCTATCAAAAGAAGGTCCAGATTCTATTGGGGTAGGGGCGTGTTTGTTTAGGTGATTTCAAATATCAACATTGCAGGGCAACCTGACTGGGTATGACTGTCACTTCATTCAGTACAAGAGTTGCATTAAATGCCACAACAACAACCATGTGTGTTGATATTCTAATCTAAATATTTTCCTCAAAGCCTGAAGATTCATTAACCTTGTAGCTCATCTCCATAAACTAATCATCTTTACTTACAAACATTTATTTTGCCACTGTAACAAATTTATCCAACAGCTATGCCTTCTCTCACACCAACACCAGCAAACAGTGTATTTGCTATTAAGGAATGATTCGGGTTTAGTACAAGTTAAAGGAATAGTCAATTTTCTTAAAAAAAATCCAGATAATTTACTCACCACCATGTCATTCAAAATGTTGATGTCTTTCTTTGTTCAGTCGAGAAGAAATTATGTTTTTTGAGGAAAACATTGCAGGATTTTTATCATTTTAATGGACTTTAATAGAGCCCAAGATTTAATAAGTAACTCAACACTTTACAGTTTTTTTCAACGGAGTTTTAAAGGACTCTAAATGATCCCAAACGAGGCATAAGGGTCTTATCTAGCGAAACGATTGTCATTTTTGACAAGAAAAATAAAAAATATGCACTTTTAAACCACAACTTCTTGTCTAGGTCCTTTCCTGCATGACCTAACGTAAATGCGTAGTGACGTAGAGAGGTCACGTGTTACATATATGAAACGCACATTTGCGGACCATTGTAAACAATAAACTGACACAAATACATTAATTAGTATCATTCGACATACAACAAGGAGGAACGGTCCTCTCTCTCAACACTTGTAAAACTGGGGCGTAGTTTCGTGTTCGTCCTCTGTGACCTCTTGACGTCATGACGTATTGCGTGGGGTCACGCTGGCGCATCACGACCGGATCTAGACGAGAAGTTGTGGTTTAAAAGTGCATATTTTTTATTTTTCTTGTCAAAAATGACAATCGTTTTGCTAGATAAGACCCTTATGCCTCGTTTGGGATCATTTAGAGTCCTTTGAAACTCCGTTGAAAAAAACTGTTAAGTGTTGAGTTAAGTATTAAATGTTGGGCTCTATTAAAGTACATTAAATTGAGAAAAATCCTGCAATGTTTTCCTCAAAAAAAAAACATAATTTCTTCTCGACTGAACAAAGAAAGACATCAACATTTTAGATGACATGGTGGTGAGTAAATTATCTGGATTTTTCTTTTAAGAAAATGGAATATTCCTTTAAGCTCCATTACAATTATTTGTTGTTGTTTATCACAGAAAGTCTTTTTTCATGTCCGGTTGTAGACCAGTATGGGTTTATAAAGTCTGATATGACCTTGATATTACTCAATATGGCATACCATATTACAATAATAACATCAATTGTCAAAGAGCTGTCATGAAAAATAAGCCCTGTCCCCTGATTCACTTTGACTGGCGATGACCATACCTCTCTCTCTCTCCCTCTCTCTCTCTCAATCTCTCGTTCTGTGTCTCATGTCATTAAAATTAAAAGAAATGCAAACTATAGTCAGACAGGGTTCTGGCACAGGCACATAATCTAGAGAAAAAAGCTGAGCTGATCCTATTCCTGATATTTCATACCATCAATGTGCATTTGTATGATCATCATTTCAGCTGGTAAGTGGTTACTCAATAATGTTATTACAAATTTCTTAAATGTTCCTGATGCTCAGCTGGTATGTGGTGCTAGCAAAGTTGTGGATTAAATTCCAGGGTTGGTCAGGTAAAATATGGACAAACCCCATTGTTGGGCTTTAATTAATAGCCAGTGGAGAGGGATGAAGAGTGGCGTTACATGAGCCCTTTTAAGCTCAACCTATGCTGTGTTGTTTTAACCAATGGTTAGTAAAAATATGGACATTTCCTTTGTTTATTTAACCCAACATATTTGACCCAACTATACTGTAGGTTAAAGCAACCCAGCATTTTTAGACGGATGCAGGGACTGATTAAACCTAAACAATTTGATATACGTGCTTTGTTCAAAATGTTAACAAATCTTAAACATTTTCAATTCAAGCTTCAGGACATCCTGTGTGATAAAATCAAAGATATTGGATATAACAAGATTGAGCACTCCTATTATTATCAGTAGGGGATAATGAAATCATGTTGCAAACTTTTGTGCAAATTTGATTAAATCTAACCCTTTTGCTCTGTTATGTTTATACACTGGTTGCTGTCTAACTACATACAGTATTGTTGTTTTACAATGTTACACCCTAAACACACTTTTATCAGTAAGAATCAGTCCCTGGGAATCAACCTTTCCCTTGCTAGTGCAATGCTCTAACAATTGAGCTATAGGAACACTTAATATGTTATTGACTTTTCTTTACAGCGCATATTTAGCCAAAAAATAAGCTTTGCCGCTTTTTAACACACAATGATCATTGTTATGACCTACGATCATGAACCCTTGTGCCCGGGACAGTCATGTGACCAGGATTACATAAGGTGATGCTCACTGAGGCGAGTAAAGTGACAGGGGCGGATCTGCTGTTGATGACATCAAAGCCAGTGTGATTCATCCTCACGTGCCTCATTCTATATTCCCATTCTCTGCACATTTTACTCCTGTTGTCTGCAGTATTATTCATATGATAGCAACATAATGCCACAGTGTAGGTACAGTAAAACGTAAGAAAAGTAGCCTCAGTCAGTTGGACTAAATTGTAGGGAGCAAATTGCAAGATTTAACAGCACTGCAAATAATCAATGAGACACAAGCGATCCAAGGAAACGTGCAAGCGTTTACAGATTTTGTCCTCAAACAATGGCTCAACTTTGGAACACATTACACCCCGTGGCCAGCTGGTTTGATTACTCTGTGTTTGCCGACTCAGCAATTATGATGGTTGATGGAGAGGGATGGCAAGGGATGGTAAAATTTCCCCAACAGATGCTAGCACAGATCTGCTTTTATAGGGTGCCAGCGTTTCAGTCACATGATAAAAATTTTATTTAATGCTTTGAATATGCCAGGTTTGGTTTGTCATGCTGAACAAAGTTGCACGATTATAATCAGTGTTGGGAGTAACGCATTACAAAATATTATATATTACAGTAATATATTAGTTTTTGCTGTAACGCAGTAATATAACGCATTACTAATAAAATTTTGGTAATATTTTACTCGTTACAGTCTTAGTAACGAGCGCGTTACAACAATGCATTTCAAAAATAGACGTGTTATTTTAATTTTTTTATTTTTGACCAATGCGCGCGACCAGCATCTACACAGGAAAAAGCTGCGCATAAAATAGTAATGGCTGCGTCCCAAACCGCCTACTTCCATACTATATAGTAGGCGAAAAGCACTACTTCTCATACTCTTTGCCTACTATATAGTATGGAGGTAGGCGGTTTGGGACGCAGCGTATGTCTGTTTCCAGGTGCTGTATGCAGCATGTTCATTTTTACTTTAATTTTGTATTTGACGCGAGCCGAATCTGGGAAGTCCGCGGCTGTATAAGCATTAACTAAAGTGGTCGCAATCAGGTCCGGTAGCGCCGCACACGCAAAATTCTGCGAATGAGAGCACTAAGTAAAAGCAACAGAAAGTTTATATCGGTCTCCTGTGCTGCTTGAACCTCAGAAGTAAAGAGACTTTTAGAAATCTTGCCAGTAAAATCTATTTCACCACACCAGCAATGATAAGGTAAGCTAACGTTGCTATGGTTACAGTCCATATACATAATAGATTGCTAGGCTATTCCTATGCTATCTACAGTTTTATTACAAACAGCAACCTAAACTACAACATAACATTAATGTAGACTTAAACATGGTTATCTAAATAGTACATTTAAACATCACTGTTTAAAGTTTTACCAGCCTTTGTATGGGAGCCTCATTGTTTGGCAAAAAGCAGTGTTCCTCTGTTTGTCTGTGTTTTATTAAGCAATTATGTGTTAACCTATATGTAATCCTTATATTGTACTGAAATGAGCTGTATTCCTTGAGGCCTGATCCTCCAATAGCACTTTTTGATAAGTGTCAACCCAGTGCATGGCAGGTTTGTGCTGTGAATCTGAATTAAAGTGAATTAAAGAATAGAAATGAAAAGAGGTTGCGTGTCTTGCCATGTTATTAGTCTATAGGTTGCATTATAGTGGGCTTTAGCTTTATTGTGTTTGGTATGTGTACCATCATTTACCAGACTTTTACCAGATCATTTGTCCATGTTTATGACTCTGACAGTCATTGTTACTGTTTTTTGCCATAAGTCTTCACTGTGCCTATTCAAAGCTCGAGGGCCAACACATAACTTCTAGATTTATAAGCATCAATAAACTACATTTTAACATTTTATAATGCCTAGTCATACTTCTGTTATTTTAATGAAAGTAACTCAAAAGTAACGCAAAAGTAGTGTAACTCATTACAGTTCAGAGTCAGTAATATTGTAATGTAACTAATTACTTTCAAATGACAGTAATTTGTAATATATAATGTATTACACTTTGGAAGTAACTTGCCCAACACTGATTATAATGTATAGCTAATAGTTTTTTGATATACTAGATTATGCTAAAAGTCACACAAACCAATAATATGTGACCCCCCTGTCTGTAAAATCCAGGTTAAAATCTCATATCTCAAGAGATTGCATAAGAGTTTGATTTCAATCATTGATTTCACATTCATTTCAATCTTTGACATGACATTTCTCAGTCAATATCAAGGTTATATTTTACAAAATGTTCTTTACATTATGTAGGATGATTTCATGTAGAAAACATTCAATCACAAAAAATAACTTTAGCTTGGTTTTCACAGACTGAGTCAGATATGATTACTAAAACTACTGTAGCATTCCTAATTTGTCCTGTTTTAATGTATATATTCTTTTAGAAAGATACCTACAGTCTTCTCACTCAAGCAATTGGCATGAATGCCCAGAGAAATGCTTTCTGTTTCTCGTCTATCATGACATACTTAGCACAAGACGGTTTTTTAATGATCCAGCCGATGCTTATTTATTTCCACATAATGAAATCTATTAACCAGAGCTTCCAACAGCATGGTATTTAAAAGCCATTCTGCATCTACAGTAAATAAAAATGCATTAGGTTAAAACGTCTCTAAAGCACTGCATTAAATACCGACTGCCAAGAGGCTCAGATGAAATCTGCTTACTTTTTAATTAACATTATCTGATTTTTGGAGAAAATCCAATGGTAAAGTGTAAATAGTGCTAGGAGTATTTCTTCATCTTGGTATGTCAAAGCATTATTAAAATAGTACAAATATTTCAGTGTAACGGTATGTTTGTGGAAGGAGATAAGGTAAATCTAATATGAAATAAACTTTAACAAAAACAGGCAAACTGGTCAGGTACGCACACATTAAACAACTACGAGGACGGACAAGAATGGGGAGAACAGACTGACCCTGCGTCCCAATCTGCAAACTATCCATCCTAAATATATTTCAAATTAGAATTAGTATGTCCCAAATCATAGTATGTTAAAATGAATATCCATAAAGTTCCCAGATGGTCTACTGTTTTAGGCAAAAGTTCGAAGGGTAGATCCCGGGACACCCAAATTACTGATATTACCCACAACTCACTGTGAGAGGGTGGCATTTAATTGTGCTATAAAGAATTAATATATTAAATAAATGATGCGTCACTGAATCAATAAATGAACTCATTCCCGGCTGCCAGCCATTTTTTGAAAAGTTGCCCGCCAGCATTTTTTGTGATTTTCACAAAAGTTTCACAAAATGCCTTGCAAGAAACTTTTCTTTTAAAATATATAAACATACAAATATGTCAAATGAAAGAACAGACTGCTTTTAAACAAACAATAAACAAACAAACAAAATAGGAAAAAACTTTCGTCCTATCTGCTTATAAACTCTTAAATATGGATATTTCTCTGTAAAAATTTAAAAAATTGCAAAAAGCTGAAATAATTGCATTTTTGTGAATGAATTTTGTTAGAGATCAGACTCAGAACGATTATCAAAACATACACAGAGTTTAAAATGAGTAAATAACGTTTTGGCTTCACTTTTTTCTTTTTCATACATTGGGTAGTCCACTACCCATAGTGGATAATTCTTGGTATTGCAGATTAACAGTTTAATCAGCAACACTTTTTTATGCAAATGTTTTCTCTTAATTGCAGAGATAACTCGTCAATGGCGGGGAAAGAGTTAAACTACAGAGTAAACATTATATGGCAAATAATGAATAAAAAGAAATTATTAAATGCAAAGATGAGTTTGTCACAGTTGTAAAAAGTATCTGAAGAGTTCATATTAGTACCTTAGAGGTACATATTGGTACCAAATGTATACATATCTTAAATATACCTAAATAGTACATATAGGATCTTTTTAAAGGGTACTGACCAATCGTGCCGCACAAGCCCTGAAAAGTAAAGCCAAAACATCTCGATCGCCCCCCAGTGGTCTCAGTATAGGTCATAAACCCCGCCTCCCCCAAGTTATTTAATGGGACTTGAGACCAACTAAACAATTTTATTACACTTCAATTCTCTTTTTTCCGAAGCTGGTTTCTGTCATTTACTGTAGTTTTTGTCACGCTGATGTAAAGTGTAACTGCGCAGACTCAAGACCCAAGATGTCAGCGCCGTATCGGAACACTGGCGGCTTCACTTTTCACCAATGGAAAAAAGCGAATGGGCGTCATCCATCTTTTTTTACAGTCTTTGGCAGTGGTTATTAAACTGAGGGCCGAAGCACATTTATCATGAACTCTGTGCAATTAAACCTACAAAAATAAGGCTACTAACCAACAGCACTACTTTGTATCATTGTATCATTCAATATGTTTTGTTGAATTAAAAAGAGTTTTAGAACAGTTTTTTTGTCATAAATTTTCTTTGGGGGGCCGCAAAGAAATGCACCGTACCCAAGGGGGGGGGGGGGGGGCGCACGCTGAAAAAGTTCGAGAACCACTGGTCTATGGTACTGACCCAGTGACAGCTTGGGACCATTTTGTCTGATAGTGTACATTTAAAATGCAAAGCTACTATATGGTGATCTTGTGTGGAGCCAATAAAAAATACGCATGGATGTCATGACAACAACAAAGCAGCTCTCTTGCATTTCATTTATCCAAAACCAGAAACCTAAACTTTAGTTACCCAAATGCTCACCAAACGCAAACAAAGAAATAACAGCCGAACCACAAGCGGCACTCGTGTAGTCTGCCTCAGTACACCATTATCTAACCACGTCAAGTGTGTGCTTGGGTTTGTCAAGCCGCACGTTCTTTTTATCTTCAGAGATTGTACACGGCGTGCACATTTTTATGTGATGCCAGCAGGTCTGAGAGCATTTGGGGCCCTCAAAACCCACTGCACTTGTGGATTCCTTCCTGCTTTCTTAAAAAAAAAAAACACAAAGCAGATAATATCAGTCGATAAAACAGCATCCCCCAGTTAAACAGATGAATCATGAGCTGAGCACCAATGCCTGCTTGTGCCGTGGATAATTACAGATAAATCTCTTAACAACACAGCATGAGATCACTACCATTTAGGGCCACATCTGATAAAAGCAAATACTTCACCATAAAAAGAAAAGACAATAATGTTTTTGTGTCACGTATTAGGCCTTGAAATCAAAACTATTTTAAAACAAAATTAACTAAACTGTGAGGATAAATTAAAAACCTTAGGCAGGTTTATAAGTAGTTCAAAAATATTTAAGTTTGATTAATTACATTTTTACACAAGCCACACACACATCTCTGCTACAAATGAACATTTAAGGTTTGTTTCTAGTACTTACCATTCTTGAACAATTACACCAAGCGTGACAGAAGTGCAAACGTTACAACTTACCCCATAGGTGGGGTTAATTGTAAGAGGCAGGGGGTTAGTTGTAACACTTGCTAAAAATTAAGTTTGCAGGCAAATATTTCAATTTTGTCTATGTACTTGAAGTGGATATATTGTTTATATATCTGTCTATAATAGACAGGTATCCACACTGTATTCATTCATCCAGCCCTTTTCTAACAATAGTTCAATTATAAATAGATACAAATGTCTAAATATGTGAGAAAAAGCGGCACAATTATGACAAATTTTTTTTATATGTGACCCAGTCTGTAATAACCATTCTACAGTTTCAAAATCAAATTCTGAGAGAACGAGCATCAAAGTCTGATTTTAGCCATTCATTTCATTTTGATTTCAATCTTATTCAATCAATATTAAAGATATGAACAAAAATTAATTTGACACACGAGTTTTGATAAGACAGGCACATTTTTTTTGTTGGCAGCCAGCAATCATTCATGTGTCGCCTATTTAAAACAACGGCGAGAATTACGCAAATGTTAACGGTTTTCATATCGTAAGTGTTGAGGGGTTAGTTGTAACACAGCTTTACAATTAACCCTGTTGGGTCAAAACATTTCCAAGCCCACAAAAAAGTTGCTAAGAGCTGCAGACATTTCAAAACGATGCTATGTTTTAGTCAACAAGACACTGATTAAGATGACATGGTATGGGATTTGGTATCTTACACACCCAACTTAGAAAGCAAAAAAAAAACATGTGATGAAAAAACTTTACATGCATGCCACCAAAACACTCGTTCATCTATAACTCTCTGGAAAAACATTATACATAACATTTCCAATAATTTCCAGGAGATTAATTTTTGGCAGCGTGAAAAAAATACCAGAAAATCAAATAAACGCTCAACTTTGTGCAACAATGTAAACAGTCCGTGTTACAACTAACCCCGCGTTAGTTTTTGCCCCCCACACCCCTATGCTTTCCGTATTTTTGTTGCTGACCTAGAGCCTCTGTGGCCAAACTTAACTTAACTTGTGCCACAGATTCATCAGTCACTTGCTAGAAATTATAGGCAGTTGTCAACATAGTCAATAGTCTGTAAAAGAGATAGATGTGTGCCTTATTTTATCTGTTGACTAATGAATCCTTTCATTGTAGCTGTTCATTCATCAAAATAAATAATTATATTGCATTTTAAGTTCAAGTTTAGCACACTATCTGATTTAGTCTGCGTCTTAAGAAAATGTAAAACATCTATGAAAAAGAATAAGAAATCACTATGCTTTAAATGCTGTTTGATGACCTGTGTTTGTTTATTAATTCTTAAAACCATTCCAGCATCTATGGATATTCATGGTGAGTACTGGTTAATCCACACACAAATTAATCCACACAAGTTGATGGAGGCCACCTGACCCGGCCGGGGCTTCCTGCTGTGAGGTAACAGTGCTACCCACTGAGCCACTGCGCTGCCTGTTTAATCTGTGTAGCTGCATTTATTTATAAGTCATAACAGTTGATATTTTGAGAACACAATTATGGTTTATGAACAGAGGAACATCCTCAGTCCTATAAATATGAGATATTTCATGAAGCGGATAGTACTTGTTTGAACCCTCAATTACCTTTAATATTCATAAGCTGTAAGAGAAGAAAAGAAAAGAGAGGCCGACACAATTAGACCGAGGCTATATTAAGATCTAGAGGAAAGCAGATACTATTTCATTTTTATGACAATTTCCATTTGCACCATCTAATTTCAGATTAATAATAGCTGCATGGTATTAAATTGCCCTGTACACAAAACACATATAGATCATTTGTGCATTCTTGCTTAATATTGAACAGATGGATGAATGGATGGATAGACGGACAGGAGATAGATAGGTAGATACAATCTAAAAAAGGATATGTAGGATATTTTTTTACACTTTTTTTGTGCTATGCCATTTAACACTATGGGCCCTATTTTAACGATCTGAAACGCAAGTGCGAAGCGCAACGCGCAAGTGAGTTTGTGGGCGGATTTATGAAAATATTTTAATCGTTATTTGCATGAGAATTTTTTAACGCAGCCACACAATAAATAAAAACTATCACCACAATGCTCACCACTATGATTCCCCTTATCTCGTGTATTAATATTTTTTTGTGTAACAATTTATGATTTGCAAAAATAACTGTTGCATCTGTGTAGATTAGATGCAAAGTGTATGCGCGTTGTGCAAGCTATACGGTCAAGCATGCGCCCTTAAAATAGCATAATGAACAACGCGCAACGCGCCACAGACTTTAAACTTTTTTTTTCTGGTCAGTGGCGCAATTGTTTTTTGAAACTGCAAAATAGCATCAGGGATGGTTTGCGCCGGAACACGCCTCTTTTTTTGCGCTGAACCGCCCAGGGTGTTAAAAGTAACACAAAATGTGTTGGTCCAATAATAGCACAAAGATGTGTCTAGTTTGGGACAACGGATTTAGTCTATATTTACAAAAAATAACACTGATAAACCCCATTCACACAGACCTTTGGTCCCAGAAAATACCTGTAAAATTGCCAGACAAGCATCTGTGTGAACACAAACTCGTCCCGTTAATCTTCTGGGATCGCAGCCGGAAAGAGGACCTAGTCAGATACACGGAAAACCCTCTGTGTGAACAAGAAGCCGAAACAATGCCGTAATGGGCGTGTCGTAGTGAGGACGCGCGCGTCATCACAACAAAAGTTATGGTTCAGCTTTTTAAAACGAGAGATAACATGCATATAAACATTCACCACCAGAAATGTTGCAAACTAGATTGAAGCAGTTATCAGGAAATGATAAATGAAACGCATAAACAATGACACACGTGCCGAAGTGAGGAACATAAAGTTGGTTCAACTCTTTAATATGAGGGATTTACAACATTCACAACGAGAAATGTCAGCAAACTGGACTAAAGCAGATATCAGGTAAGTTAGCTCATCCCTTACTGCGTTGAAACATTCAGCAGCATAAAAGAATATTGCGTCACATGCTCATTTGAGCTATAATAAACAAAAATACCCGTGCGTCATCCCAACAAGATATAAAGTTCAGCTCCTCAAAATGCGGGTTTTAAATGCATATAAACAATCACGATGAGAAATGTCTGAAAACTGGATTAAAGCAGAGATCAGGGAGATCGTCAAATATCCATACTGAACCTGAGATCATTCACCAGCATAGAACTGTGCGTTCACGCGCTTCTTTATAGTCTTATCATAAACAAAAATGCACGCGAGTGGTTTCTGGAGAGAGAAATAATAAATAATATGCAAACTTCAGACGCTGCGTAGAAGAGAGGATGGGACTCAACAGGTCACATGTCTTTCCGGGACCATCAGATGCCGGGTAATCATGGCAGTGTGAATGAACAAAAAATTTAACGATTCCGGAAAAATCCAGGATGCATTTTACGTGTATTTTCCGGAATGTCTGTGTGAAAAGGGCTATTGTGTTGTCTTTAACACATCCGTCGTCAGAGTGTAGATTAGGTAGATAGATAGATAGACAGACAGATATATTTTGTTATGAGACCTAAAGCATATTGAATATATGTCAATCAAGCATAAAAATAGTTGTGAATATCAGGTTTGACTAATTTAACAATTCTAAACCTGTTTACAGTGAAGTTGTCAGATATCAGAAAATGTCATCTAAATGTAATTTTTGCAGTTTTTATATGTAATCCAAACCAGATTAAGTCCACATGCACTCACCTAAAGGATTATTGGGAACACCTGTTCAATTTCTCATTAATGCAATGGTGTAATGGTGTGGGGGATGTTTTCTTGGCACACTTTAGGCCTTGTAGTGCCAATTGGGAATCGTTTAAATGCCACGGCCTACCTGAGCATTGTTTCTGACCATGTCCAACACCATGTACCCATCATCTGATGGATACTTCCAGCAGGATAATGCACCATGTCACAAAGCTCGAATTATTTCAAATTGGTTTCTTGAACATGACAATGAGTTCACTGTACTAAAATGGCCCCCACAGTCACCAGATCTCAACCCAATGGAGCATCTTTGGGATGTGGTGGAACGGGAGCTTCATGCCCTGGATGTGAATCCCACAAATCTCCATCAACTGCAAGATGCTATCCTATCAATATGGGCCAACATTTCTAAAGAATGCTTTCAGCACCTTGTTGAATCAATGCCATGTAAAATTAAGGCAGTTCTGAAGACAAAAGGGGGGTCAAACACAGTATTAGTGTTCCTAATAATCCTTTAGGTGAGTGTACATGTTAACAGAATTTTAATTTTTGGGTGAACTATCCCTTTAAGATTTACTGTCAAGGATATAAAGGAATAAATCTGACCAGTCCTTTTGTTGTAATGTTTGTGTGTCAAGTATTTATCATAGGGGTTTCTACTGTTTTTCTAGAACACCTTACCTCCTCCTCATACATCAAAACATATGAGCAATAAAATCACTTTTAATGTACTTTTAACAAACTGAAGCTCCTATATAACTCAGTGGTAGAGCATTGCGTTAGCAGTGCAAAAAGTCATGGGTTTAAACGCAGGGAACACACATACTGATATAAAATGTATACCTTGTAATGCGCTAAATGTATAATGTAAAATGCAAGCTCACGAAATAAAATGCAATGAAGAGTCAAGTGTCTACATTATAAAATAATGAATAAATTAAATAAATAATAACCCTGCAACTAATGAAAACAAATCAAAACTTTGGTCCCCTGCAGTCTTAAACATTAGCTTACAAACTTTGGCCCTTGTTTACGGTCTAATCCTTTATAAGGAAAAGCAAGAAGTGTGTACTTTAATTAAGTGTGTTTTATATTAAGAATAGCTGAGACCACACAAAAACTGTAAAGTATAGGACTAAAAGAGTGCAAGTTTAAGAAACCAAACAAGCATTGTGGCATTATAAGCAACTGCTGAATGACAGAAAATAAGGCTGCATCTGAATCCTACTCTCCTCTTCCACGAGGCTTTAGAGGAGCTGCTCGTGGTTTGGAAAAACAGTGGTGGTGATACTGAAATACAACCACACACACCCCGTTCCCCTCCCCCAAACCCCTCGGTAGGGACATATCTCCAATCTGTAAGCTGAATTCCTCCAGACATCTCCGGAGCATTTGTGTGTGCATGCGTTCATGAGCATCCACAACAAAGACACACACAGACCCCACTCACCGCCTCCGAGTCTTCAAATCCATGCAGGTACAAATTGTCGTACATGGAGGTTTGATATTCCCAAAGGATCTCCTTAACGATCAAATGCAAATATGGAATGAGGAAGCTACAACGAGTGTATATCTCACAGGGCTCTCCCACGAGCCCCTTGCCCACAGAAAGACCACCGAAGCTGAAGGACAAGCAGACAGCGGTCCTCTCCCTAAAAGCCAGCGTCTTGTATTAATGAGAATGAAGCGTGATCGATCACATCATCAAGAAGCGGGGCTCTCCCCCGAGGCTACAGAGACCTGGCATTTTATCAGCTTCTACAAACAGAGCAGCAGAGCAGAGCCTTCCTCAATCAAAGAGCTGATGACAAAGCAGCAAAGCTCTATTCTGATTGGTTGATGGGAGCTCCAGTAAGTAAGGACAAGTGCTCTCTTCTGTTCACTGTTCAAGGAGGAGGAAAAAGGGTCCGCAGGGGGCCGACAGCATTCAACTCCTTGACCACTGTGTTTTCTGCAATCTTTTCTCACCATTTCTATTTTGGTTCACTCCACCATCTTACTCATGTTGGAGTATAGACACTATAGTTATTCACAAGATACTGCATTATAGTTTGCACACTTTGCGGGGCAAGTTATTGTAAATATCTATAACAGCATGACACCAAAAAAATGCATCCAATGTCCCTAAATCTCCATTTAACCCTTGTAAACCATGCAAATAAAAATAAAATAAAACATATATTACATTACATGTGTATGCATTTAGCAGGTGGTTTTATTAAGAATAGACCAAATTATATCCGTGGCTGATATTTGGAATTTTTTTATTATTGGAATGGGCAGAAACATTTTTTTTTTTAAATCGACTGATAAATTCTTTTGTGGTTCCTTATCAAAAGACATTCAAATGTGCCAAGATAACAGATAAAATGACCAATCATTGAACACACAACAACAAGTCTTTTTCAAACCATTGTGAAATGGGTATATTCGTAAATATTATCCAGAAGCATTGCAAAAGCCTTTTTTTCCACGAAAAAGAAACTCATGCCATGAACACGAAAAACTATTTATAGAAATATGTGCGAGTGACGCGAAAAAGACATTCGTGCTCAAGGCACGAAAAAAGCTGACTTTCGTGCCATGGACACGAATAAATTAATCAATTTTTTTTGACAATAACACAACTTTTCATAAGATCAGTCTGTATTAACCGTATGCTCTTGGCACGTATTATTCATTCATCATGTTATACAAGTAAACATGTCAGACGCACTTAGAGGGTTTTGCTATTTTGATTTAGTTTCACCAGTTATCTGTTTGTCACTCATTTACTGTATTAATGTTTGTGTTATATCAGCCTCATATCAGCCAATCAGCCGCACTGCTTTCTAAATATCAGCCTCTGCCATTAAAAAACCAAAATTGATCGACCACTAGCTTTTATCCTGTACTGTACATGCACGCTAGCATGTGTGTTCCCTTGGAATCGAACCTAGAACTGTTAACGCAGTGGTCTCCCAACCGAGCTACAGGAACATAAAAAAATCAAAGGCCTTAAAGGTCACATTCTTTCTGATCCCATTTTTTAAACCCTAGTTAGTGTGTAATGTTGCTATAATAGCATAAAATAATACCTGTGAAATGATAAAGCTCAATGTTCACGGCCAGGTGATATTTTCTTTAACAGAATTCGCCTTTTAAAGCCTACAGCAAATGGCTGGTTTGGATTACAGTCCTCTACTTCCTGCTTTAATGACGTCACACTAGAACAGTTTTTTGACTAACCTCCGCCCACAAGAATACGCCAGTCGCCAGCTAAGCTAACGGCAAGCTTAGCTGCTATCGTATCACGACACACAAGGGTGGCCATTCGTGCCAGTTCCGCCGGACACGTCCCGAACATGTTTTCGGGTTCATTCTCCGGAAGTCGCGTTGCTCGACCGCATATACGTCATCAAGGTTCTCACATTTTAGTTAAAATCCATTTGAAAATTAAGATTTATTTATTTTAAGACATACAATCATTGTAGTTTCATTGTTACCTTGAAATGTAACGGTTGCTTTTTTTAAATTAAACCCGAAATATTAAACCTTGATGACGTATGGGCTCGAGCAACGCGACTTCCGGAGAACGAACCCCGAAAACATGTTCGGGACGTGTCCAGCGGAACTGGCACGAATGGCCACCCTACGACACACTAAACAAACTACACAATCAGAACTCAATATGTATTTCTGAAGGAGGGACTTCATAGATCAAGGAAGACATCAGCCCGTTTTGAGGACAGTAAAAAAAGCGCTAAAGAGATAGGTAAATTGTGAGGAAAATACCGCGGTTTTATATTGCGCACTGTAAGCACGATCAAAGCTCCAAAAACACAGAAAGAACAGGACCTTTAAATAAGAGTATAAGGCTGTTATTTACTAGCTATATTTCTGCTTTGCCTGATGAACATAAATGAACACAAACAAAGCCATAATGAACCCACAAATACCAAGATGCTATTAAGAATCAAGTCCATTTTAGGATCGGTGGGAAATAAGCATACAGTATAAACTCCCAGCTATAATCAGACATAACCTCAAGAATCAGTCATATAGCTTAATGGTGCCAAATAGTGCATTTAAATAATATGTTACATTGTTCTCTTATATCTACACAAAAGGTATGTGGCTTTATTAAGTACAAAATTATCCAGAAACGTTTTTACATATCCATAGAATTTGCCTTTAGAATAAAATTGTATTACATTATTTAAAAGGTCATAAATAATAATGCTCTACTCTCATTGGCTGTTTTTCATTTACGTGGAATAATCAATTGTTTGAAGATTGTTAATGGACATTTCTAAGTGTTATGTTTTTTTTTTTCAGTATAGACCTGCAAAACATAACTGTAACGTCAATAGTATAACTTCAGCCTAAACGTTGGCAAATAGCATTAACTAGCACATAGGGCTAACTCAGCAGTCACAGCTTTGTTTTTAGCATTGTAACAACATTGTACTTAATTTAAAGTGTTATAGTGTTGGGGTGTACATCATGATTGTAATGCCACAGTCTGTGTTATGTTGAGATTGGCCTGTCTGTTACATGCACGAGGTTTACATAAGGAGGAAACAATATGAAGATATGTCATTACCATGTACAGAACTCTTACTATTCATCTATGCTTATAAATACAGTTTTACATTCTACTGCACCTTTAATTGGTCACTAAACCAAATCTGTATAGCAAATTACATTACTTTGATATATTTCCAGCTGATGAAATAATAAGAAAAAAAGAAACAGTCAGGTCTTCATGTAATTAGATGAAAATGAACTGACATGTTGCTGTTAATTAATCACAGCTCTCTTGAGTATAAATGCAGGCACACATCGCCCCCTGTAGGTCAAAATCTAAAACTTCTCTGTTTAAACTGGAAACAGAGCATACAACAGAGTAATAATTTCAAATTTAGTCTGTTGATAAAATAAATGATATTGATCAAATATAACACGTAACCTTATTATACAAGTAACCTACATCTATCAAAACATCCCTTTATTGCAAGACTGATCTTGCACATTATTTTTGTATTGCATTTGGAAAGAAAAACATATCAAATCTGACGTGTCAACATATCATCATCAAACCAAAAGATATTTCAATCTTCAGTCTGGTGCCTATGGTCAATAAACACAGCAGGTGAAGCAATGCAATAAATAAATTACTAAACAGTTTAGACATGTGACCTAGATGAACAATTAATAATTTATACAAGCTCCCAACCATCAGGAATGTTATGTTATGATAGATGATTATAAAAAGCAACAATTTATAATAGCTGGGGTTGACAAATAATTGTTCACGATTCTCTATACTCGAATAAGAATCGTTTCAGTATAGTACATTCAAGACCGGTTCATGTAGGTTTATAAATAGATGATTATTATCTGCAGTCTTGACTTTAACCTTGATCTCAGCAGGTTGTAACCCCCCCTGGGTTTTTCTTGCCTTATTTGAGGACAGCTTTAAGACCCATACAGGTTTGACGCAAGATGTTTCCTCTCAGCACCACGCAATCTCTAAAATCAGGTTTGCAAATGTTACATTAACTTTGAAGTGTGTCTAAAGCCACAAAACAAGATCACCATTTAAATCTGAGGGTTTGAAGTGAATTCAACACAAACCGAGTGGGGTGCTAAGTAGGGTTTCCTAAATGAAGGGTCTTGGCTATGAAATCACCTTTACGGACAAAAAATTCAAATCTCTGAGATTCAAAGGAGGTCTGTGGAAACCTAGATTTTAGATTTGGAGACTTAAAATGGTCTTAATATGTACTTGGGTTAAAATGTATTTAGGTACAGATATGTACCTGTGAGGTACCAATATGAACTTTTAAGGGTACTAATATCTACCTTTGAGACACTAATATGCCCCCTTCATGTGCAAATGTGTACTTTTTGAAAGGTTACTGCCTCCGAGTCCGTGACAGCTTTTGAACCTTTTTCTGACAGCTTATGGGCTGTAATTAGCATGTAAATGGCTACAATTTTTGAGAATAGCTATTCTCCACTTTTACTCATATGTAAATTTGTAGCTTTATTTATGTAACTTCAGAATTATAATGCACAATGCTATTTGCCTGCAGCACAACATAAGCAAGGGTGGACTCGAGAACAGAAACAAATGCCAAATTGAGGTCACTGTTTTCCATTTTCTTTAATACAACACAAAGTTCTAAATCATCTATTTTCCACATCATTCAGTTCGGGATTTTAACCCTCTTTGGTGTATTTAAATAGCTGGATTTCAACAATACAAACCTCAAAGTGCATTTTTTAGATGCTATGAATCTATTCATGCAGCTCTATGCAAAACGTTACCGTTAGAAAAGTAGGCATGAGTAATTCATATTTATCTGATGACAGCAAGGGTTCATCTGTTGCTTGGAAACCAAATGACCCATCACCCAATTGAAAATCATCTTAAACTATACACAGTATGTATATGTAAAGTATGTGTGGGCCTGCATGTCTATCTATCTATCTATCTATCTATCTATCTATCTATCTATCTATCTATCTATCTATCTATCTATCTATCTATCTATCTATCTATCTATCTATCTATATGTAAAGTATGTGTGGGCCTGCATGTCTATCTATCTATCCATTCATCTATCTATAATTTCTATGTCTATGACGATCCTAAAATAAAACACATATGACCAGTCTTCACCCAAGTAACTCAGATTATTCATCCATAAATAAAATCATGCTATATCATTAATGGTAAAATACTGATTAATGGTAGCCTGGTTAGCCAGACCTACATCAAGATGTAAGGTCTGGCAACTCTTCACACAAACGGCTCAATGCAAGGGGCGGGATATAAGGTTGTCCCTCAAAATGCCTCTGCACGCAATAGGACAGCGCTATGACGGATCAGAGCAACGAAGAAGGTGACGTAGTTACCGTAACCAGTCGGCAAAACTCCAAACACATCTTTCTTGCTTAAAAAGGACTTCAGTAGGGTTTATTTGCTCTTCTCTCAAAGAAAAACATAAGTCTAAGTCCTCCAGAGTCGCGGCCAAAGCCGCTTCAAAAGAAAGCTGTTCGCCAGCAGCAGCAGCCATTCTCTGTTTTCAAGTAGGAACCGTTGCAGCTCTGTCGTCATCATGTTAAGCCCGCCCCACAGACGCTACACACGATGTGATTGGCCTGACCAAATTTTGGTTTTTGGACCGGTTAAGTGTATTGTGAGTGCCTAGACTAAACCCTGGCAGCAAATATATTTTGCGGCCGCTAGGGTGCGTCTAGATTTCTAGGCTAGATTAATGGCAGATTTGCAGGAAATGTGTGTATTTTGTGTACAAGGTACAACGTTTATGTGTTAGCCTTTATAAAAAAAGTTTCCCTTGACAAAAACATATATGCATGAAACTTAGACTTGATTAAGTGTAAACTATTAATAGCAAAACCTATGAGAAAACTTAAGACACTGATATAAAAACATCTGAAAGGAGAGCATGCATATACAAAATGTCCAACGTCTTCTCACCTGGCGGAGGATGAAGCTGGTGGAGGTTGTACTACCATCAGATCTTTTGAGTCGACTGCGGCGAGAGTAAGTGCCTCTGTTCACCTGCGGCAAGAGAACAAGCTATTAATCACATTCTCTCTTCTACGTAGAACAGGGGCACCTTCACACAAACACATTCGCATTTCCCCCTCACCATCAAAATGGTCTCACTAAAGCCCATTACAATGAATAGAAATACAAGAAGTTATTATACTGCCGGATCCAAATGCTCACAGTCGAACCCATAGCCAGCACTTTAGTAATATCAAGTGTGCTTGCATTAATTGTGCATTGTTTTACACAGCGGTGTAAAATCCGCTGCTAAATATGGTAGAAATAAATGTCTTTTTTGACCTATAACAGGGTGTAACATGTAAAAGCAAATCACTACAAAAAATTGAATATGTGTCACATAGACATTAATGTGATGTGTTGTGCAAATGAAACAGTCATTTAGCTCTCTTCAAAAAAGTCATGATGCTACAAAACTTTGAGCATGCAAGCACTCAATAGAGATTTGATGCTAAATCTTTAAAATACATTTGTATAGGTGTACGAATAAAACGTAAACGTAATATCTAAAAATATAAATTATATACAACCACTCCATGGAAAAGAATACATATATGCATATATAAGGGTATATAGGTTTTTTGTGTGCATGGAAATGTATAAAATACATTTAAAAGATTGTGTCATATAAAAATATAGAAAATCTGCAGACTTTCTAGATCCATAAGATATGCCCTGATAGTTAAAAACTGGGTCAGGCTGTGGAGGCTTTACAGGGAAATCATGAGACCAGACCATGAATAATTAAGAAGCCTAATTAAGGGCCAATAGATCAAACTGACACCCATTGACCTCCAGTATATTTTGGCCTTATTTTTAACTACATTAAAACAATTGTATAGTCCTGTAAGATAGCACGAACCATAGCTTTAAACCACGAATTTTGTTTGATGTGGATGAATCGTTAACGTCCAAATACATTTCTAAAGGTTCTCTAAAAAAAGAAAGAAATTGTTATTTTAAGAACATATAGTAAAAAAGGTTATTTGGGAAACCGACCCTGACTGTTCAAAGGCATCACCTTAATTTTTTAAGAGTGTACCAAGTGCGTTAGTAAGCTAGTTTGTGCCATCTATCACAAGTTTACAAGCATATTACAGGCACACTGAAACCTCTTGTGAGATTATTTGAGGAAACGTATTATTTGTGAAATAAATCAAACGCAACGGTCCAGATTTACCGCCGCATCGTCACCTTCGCGCGCATCTTTACCTGAAACATGGGCTTTTGGACCCCGTCGCCTATCCCGTGTCGGGTGTAGATGTGCCGGGACATTTCCGCAAGTTCATCCGTCCAGGGTGGTGGTTGTCTTTCGGTCCCGATCCACTGGCTCGGCGGTCGATACTGAACCGTTTGCTCCAGCTTTGCTATGGTTTCAACGGTCCGATAGCGAGGGTCGCGTGCGCTCTCTGCGCGCTATTGCAGTATGTGCACGAGCTGAAGCGCGCGGTGCAGAACGAGCGGTCACCGCTACTCTCTCCACAGCTGCTGTATGCTGAGTAGGTCTCACAGAAAAGAACCATAGTGTATCCTAGTTAAATATAATACTTTACTAGTAGTGACTGGGTGTATCTACTGCAGGTTAATGGGCTAAAGCATTTAATCCTGTGTGCATGATTAACAATTATTTCTTAATTATTACATAATGAAGAGCTCAGATTCAAAACCCTAAGTGCGTCTTACATGTATTCTTGTCAAAGATTTTTTTAAATCATGTTTTGGGCTTAAGGTTCAGTAAATTCACTTGAACGGCAATGAAAAGATTATTAGTCAGTAATTGAAATGTCTTATTTTCACAAATTCATTGGTATTTAACAAGTTTGACTCTCTTTTGCTGCAAACCCCCATAAAAATTTTAATTCTTTGGACATAGACATAGGCTACACTTAAAATAAAGATAAGTTGTCACTGGGGCAGTACCTTTTTTTGTACCTAAAAAGTGCACCTCAAAGGTACACACTGGTACCACAAAGCTATTATGTAGCCTTCCTAAATGATACAAATTAGGACCTTTTAAAAGGTACTGTCCTAGTGACAACTTTTGTACCTTTTTCTAACAAGTGTATATACAGTAAAATCACTAAAGATGCAACTAGAAACATTGCAAATGATGAAAGTCAGGATGTAAAAAAGAAACCGAATCACACCTAGGGGTTGATTAAGACTACTTATAGGAGCTGTGATGCATGTGGTTGCCACATTCAGGTCCAAGCAGTCACAAGGGACCCACGTTTAAATGTGATCCAGTCATTTCACGTCGTCTTCAATGTATTTTAAGGACTTAGCTGAAAAATTGACGTGGCTTTTAACTGATTCTGCCACCAAACTATTTCTCAATGGCCTGAGGCAGGGATGAAGTGGATTTGATTATCTAATTTTTGTCATATTTTTCACTAAGAAAATTGGAAAACAAAAATGCAACTCAATTATAACAGAAAAAAGTTATATTAAAGCATTTAATGTAAAACATTTAATGTTTCTCAATTCAGTTGACCATTATTTGGCCATTGAAAGTCGTACCATTGAAATAACATCCAGAGAGATCTGTTTGAGACTTTAGTACAAGCACCCATATCTTTCAAAGAGCCATCTCTCTGTCAATGTGATGAGAAAATATTAAAAGCAAAAATCAGCTATTGAAACACATGTCATTTTATTTTTTGAAGACTATAAGAGTTCACCTTGTTACAAAAGGAATTTGAAAAATTAACAGGAAAGATACAAATAAATCTTGATGTTACAAAACATTGAGTCCAAGAGTACAATACAGATTTCCTTCTAAATCTCTTAAAACATATAGTTTTACAAATATACAGCAGCTTCTGAAATAAAGTTTTTTTTAAATTGGTGTCTAGTTTGATTTCATCTTTTGTAAGACCAAGGCATCTGGTGGTAAATAAATGTGTATAAAGTTAAGGTGCAGTACAGACAAAGCCAGGTTTTTAACATCTAATATACATTTTCTTTAATCAAGCAGTTTAAGAAAAAAAAAAAAAGACGAATCATCTATTTTATACTATATAATCCAATTTTAACAAAACTGAAAATGGTTATATTTTGTCCATATCATCAAATGACTATTGATTTGAGGGTGAGG
Source organism: Paramisgurnus dabryanus (assembly GCF_030506205.2). Lineage (NCBI taxonomy): Eukaryota > Metazoa > Chordata > Actinopteri > Cypriniformes > Cobitidae > Paramisgurnus > Paramisgurnus dabryanus. The sequence continues at coordinate 10,717,934 of NC_133351.1, forward strand.
GGTTGTCAGAAAATGTTTTCTCACATACCCATGAAGCAAAGAGCATCAAACTATTTTTAATTTCTGTTTTTCAAATCTGTAAATTTATAATGTATTGTACTGCGATTTTACAAGCCTTAAATTAAGTCGAACGACAAAAAACACCCACAACGCAAACATAAGCGGTACTCCCATATTATAAATATCAATATACAGTGAAACATATGGATTGACCATAAAGGGATTGCATCTGTGACTACTTTCAATTCATGTAAATCCAAAGCACAGTTTGCATTACCAACATCACATGCCAACGACAATGGCTTCAAACTGTTGTTACAATGCTGCAAGTCCTACTGTTCTGGAATCAATAATAGCAGTTTGAACCTTTAACCACCATTTCTGATTGTTTCATTTCTTGTTTCTACAAGTGCGGAGTCTTGGCATGTAAATTCTTTATAGATTTGTTGATCCACCTAATTATAATCTTTTTCATACAATTGTCTTCTATTGGATGGCGCTTTAAAAAAACATATTTTTTCTCTCTAAAAAGGGATGTAATTGAAGTTTTGGGGTATTTCAGTGATCAACAGTGAACTGTAAGCCTACCAAGCATTCTATCTTTAAACAAAGAGTATGCATCTTAAAATTCATATTCATATACATAAAGAATATGCTGGTGATTATCATGAGATGACAAAATTGTTGTTTCAGGTTAGTGTAATGCATTTCAACGACTCTGAACCTGCCCTAAACATCTTCACAGAGTTAAGAAAAAAGGAAAGACAATGAAGTGCTTGCTTCCTTTGGGAGAATCTTTGTCTTGTGAGGATCAAATGTCTAACCTCTGAGTCTGCATACCCCTCTCCATTAATATAGTAGAGAAGAAAACACTCTTCACCCAATTTTACCACTTGCTTGGATTTTGCATTGGATATTGTGACTCTAAACTAGGACCTCTTGCATGGCCTTACAACAGGGGTTGCTGGTAGAAAGCTGCTTGCTGTTGCTGAGGTGCAGGGTGGGCCGGGGCTGACATTGGATAGGAGGTGGGAGGCACACCAGCATTAGCGTTCTGATATCCAGACATGTCCATAGCCACACCCATTTGTGGTGGATAAGGAGCGGGGCCTCCATGAGCTTGGTTCATATATTGTGCATTGATGGGACCACTGTAAGAATGACGGAATGAATAAAAAAAACAGTTATTTATGATTTTTCCGTGGGGTATTGGAAACTTTATATGCATGCACTGAAAGTGGTAATAAAATAAAGAATATTTAAAAAGAGCGATTACCTCATGTAGGGGGGTTGTGCGGCCTGACCAGCAGCTGCCGAATTGACTGACGGAGGGAGAGAACAGAGAGGGCCAGCCTGATCTGAACTCAGACTATAGCCTTGAGGAACACCAGTAGACATGTAGGCTCCAGATGGCTGATAACCCTAAAACAGAGATGGTACGAAATGAAAGTCAGGATGAAGCAAAAAGAGAAACAAGGTACAAATTGTTCCAGCAACTTAACTGATGGTTTTGATTCATAGGGAATTTATGGCCTGATAAAGAGTACACCTAGGACACGCTGGAGGCCGCTTTGGGTGATTTATTTATCTATTCATTAATCCCATTCCAGCATCTATGGGTATATTTATGTGCAAACTGGTTAATCAAGTTAATTTTTACAGAAGTTGGGGAAGGATAATTTGTTGGGCGTGTAAGTCACCAAATCCAACATTTTATTATTTTAATCAACGTCTTGTTACCTAAAAACATAATACCAGCAACTTCTAGTAACTGATAGCGGGGATTGAAAACATTTTTACTAGGGCCGGGACTTTAACGCGTTAATTAAGATTAATTAATTACACAAAAAATAAGACGTTAAACATTTTTTACGCATTTTAATCGCACTTATTTTTGCACCGTGGAACATTTCTCATTGGATGAGTTTCGGCGGACCGATTATACTGGAGCACCAACTAGCGTTCATGACTTCAGACAACAACAAACCACAGTGAACATGAACGAAGAAGCTGATGAGATCGCTTTGGTTGTCCCCGTGGATGGGAAATTCTTTTATAAAAAACGAACGGATGGAAGCGTCGATAAGAGCATGGTTGTGTGTAAGCTATGCAACAAGGAATTCACATATCACCCGCAGCACATCGAGCCTCAAGTATCATCTCAATGCAAAACATATAGCAGCAAGCGTGGACATTAGCCCGACTCGGAGTACAACAACTTGGTTGAACAAAAATAAACAATATTTTGTTGCTTAAGCTTATGTATTCAGTCATTATTCATGGTATACTAAAAACTCCATGTGAAAAAATAACTTCTCAATGTCCTCAGGTCAAATATTTATATGTGATTAAAATGTGATTAATTTCGATTAATTAATTACAAAGCCTCTAATTAATTAGATTAATTTTTTTTAATCGAGTCCCGGCCCTAATTTTTACACTTCGGGGTTAGTTGTAACAGTGTTACAATTAAGCCTCAGGTATACAATGATAATGAAATGAAAACAATGTTAATAATACTCATCAAAATGATAAATGTTAATTAGGGGTGTGCCGGTTTCAGAATTGGTGATTACGGTTATGAGGTGAGTCAAATGTGACGGTTCGTCACATAACCGTCGGAAGGGGCGTTTTGCTCGTTTAAATGCTCGTGGATTGACGCGAAAGTGTCATTTTACCATAAAATCATGAATGTGATGCCAAGTGTGTTTTAAACAGTAATAACTTTGAACAATTTAACAGAAAGCAATGAAATATTAAAAAAAAAACACTGTTGCCAGAAGACTGCGCTGTCACTCTCTGCCCAGCATAAATTAATCCTCTATCTTTCATCTATTTTAATAATCTTCAGAGAAACAGATTTGTGCATTGGGCTTTTATGTCTGTAATTGTGTCTATATCTGTCATTACACGGACCAGAACAGCACGAAAACAATGTGGATAAAAGCGTATAGAAGAGGTTTTGCTCATAAATGCAGGTAAAAGAAAGTAATGTGAACTTGAGATTGTTATTAAACGCAGCCGGTGTAAAAGCACAATGGCCACGCGCAGCAAAAGCTCTCCGCAGACGCGCTGCACAGTGCTCACCCGGCGTTTGAATAAACTAGACACTGATTAGCTACTTGCTCTACGTTTCTTTAAAATTAACAGCAAGACAACTAGCAGTGAATGTGCGTTCAAGAGAGTTAGTAGATTAGCATGGGAGGATTTGAACTTGAAAAGCGGAGTGTACTGACGCCTTTCCGCGGTTAAAACAACATTCCTTCTCATGGTCATTCATGTTTATTTGATGCTATAAATTAACTAGAAGGAAGAGATGATTTGAAAGGTGAGACTTTGTTTAATATGTTAAATCTCAAAAGTAACCGAAAAGTAACCTGGTTTGTCCTGTATGTGAGCACGTTGTCAGTGTCTGCTCCGCTCTGTATTTTTCAATGCTTGAGAACGTGAGGGGGCGTATAACACAGACTGTTAACAGTTGTTTTTTAATTAGTATTTAAAAATTCTTTAGGATACAAAATGTTTTGTAATATAAAAAAATATTTTAATAACACGGTTTTGGCGGTTATAGAGTTCTAATGACGGTGTTCAACTATAACCGTCTGTCTCACGGTTATATAATGACCGTCACACCCCTAATGTTAATACAATATCAGGGAAAATAACTGACACATATGAATTTTTTTTTTGGCAGCCCTTTAAAAAAAAATTTTTTATGTCCATTAATGCATAATACAGGGATGGTTAAATGAAGGATCATGGATGGATGAATGTGTGGATATCTATCTATTATAAGCAGATATATAAACAATATCCACCTTTAGTATATAGACAGAAGTTTGTTAAATTTATTTGTTTTAAAACCAAATTTTCTAGCAGATGTTACAACAAACCCTCTGTTTGTTACAATGAACCCCACCTATGGGGCAAGTTGGAACGTTTGCACTCCTGTCACTTTTAGTGTAATTGTTCGATAATAGAAGGTCCCACAAACAAACTTTAAGTGTTCATTTGTAGTGGAAATGTGTGTGTTGATTATGTAAAAAAAATTATGAATCTAGCATAAATTTTTTTTTTGAATGATAGAGCTTAAAAAGCGTTAGGTTGTGCCCTGCTCTCCCTACTATAAGCGGTGACATCGCTGCCTGCGAGAAACTTGAGAAATCTCCAAATCCTGTGTAAACGCAAGTAACAGATTTTTGAGTTATCTGCTTATTCTGTGCATGTAAACACACTCAGAGAGAACATGCAAACTCGAATCGAGCGGATGAAAGTGTCTGTCAAATGCATACATACAAATATGCCTACCTGCATAGCAAGTGGAGCAGGGGCTCCTGGGTAAGTGCCTTGTACAGACTGCATTTTGGAGTAAGTGGTGTAAAGCGGAGCCTCATTCATTAACTGGTTATACAGCTCCAGAGCTTCCAGCACCTTCACGTTTAGCTCGGACCATTCTGAGTGCTTCCTGCAGGAACGACAGATAAATTTTCTTCCTCAAATGCAAAGAATGAAAACGCAGTCAATCTTGAAGTTTAACACCTGGATTTCAACAAACCTGTCAATTTCTTCAAGTCTCTCATCTATCATTGGGTTCATATTTTCACAAGCACCTGGAAGGAGAGGATGGGGAATAAATAATAACTAGCAGAAGATTAAACGCTTGGATTTTGGCCAAGCAGAACTGTCAGTAGATTCAATGACCTTGGTGCAATATCATATGGGTTGAGCGGTATATATCGAGATACAGCAAAAAAATAAAAATCAAATCAAATCAAACAAACAAACACAAATAAATAAATACATAATTACTGTAATATATTAATGTTTATAACATGTTACCTTCTAATGTGAGCAGCTCTTGGCTATCAGGTGTGGCATCTGCAGGGTCTGTGTTCTGGAGCAGGTAGAGAGTTTTGTCCATCTTCTCCTGCAGAGATAAAAACAACAAGCAACATAAGAAACAAAGCGAAGGACATGCAGACTTTTTTCCCTATTTTGTGCCAAAGATCATCCAGCACTTGCCTCATCTATAAACACAGGCTCAGGTTCAGCTTGGACTTCGATTGTGGGTTCTTCAGGAACTACGGTCTTCTCAAGATACATCACTATGGGAGAGAGAATTCAAGTGCAATTCAAGTAAAAAAAAATCATTAATCTTGTACAAGACATGCTGAACTGTGTATTACCAGGCTCTGGTTCAGCATTCAGGTTGGTTGTGACGAAGTTTGATGGGAAAAGCCCTGTGCCTCGATGGTTTTCTCCTTTCCACCAGTTTGGATCACTGTTCAATAACAGCATCATATTAAAATAAGTCGATCTGTCTTAAATTGGCATTATGTTATAGTAATGCTTTTAGAGAACACATATTATGCCCATTTTTACAAAATGTAACAGGTTTCACGTGTGCCTAGAATGTTTCTGTAAAGTTACACCAAAAAAGCACTGTTTTCATGCGTGTACCTTTAAATGCAAATGAGCTTCAGCTCCTCACTCCCTTACCAAAAAACAGGGACCGCCTTCTGTTAAAAATAGATCTGATTCAAGCCTAAGACAAAATTATCTTTAGCTGCATTAGCGCAGCAATGTACTAAAAAGCATATTTAGAAAAGCTTTTGGGTAAAATTAACCAGTCAGTTGCGGTGGGCGGGGATTTGATTTTGTGATGTCACATTAACAAGGGAATCAAAACAGCATGTCTATTGAGACAGAAGTAGAGGGTGTTTTTTTTCATTGGAGGGTAGTCGTGTTCACACACTGCCAGCACACATTTATGTCCAAACACCTTGTAAAAGTGGATTTTGCATAACATGTGCCCTTTAAGTTATATATCAAAATTTTTTGGTCATCACCAAGCCTGCTCTCTAGGTATCTAGATATCAGCATAGTCATGACAAAATCTATAATGCTAAAAGTGATGCATAAACAATGTTTCTGTGGCCCAGTAGGTAGAGCATTCAGTTAGCAATGCAAAAAGGTCATGGGTTCGATACCAGGGAACACACATATTCATAATACATATATAGCTGAAATGCACAGTAAGTCACGTTTGATAAAAGTGTCTGCTAAATATGCAAATGAAACGCTTAATTTTCACAGATTTCCTTGAACAATTTGATTAGATAAGGTGGTTTACCTGTCATCTAGGACCAGCACAAGCTCCCCAGCCTTAAAAGTGAGCTCATTGTCCTCAGCCGCCTCGAAATCGTAGAGGGCGCGTACCTTATGTGTCTCCTTCATGCTGTTGGTGTTGTAGGGTGGATCAGAGATCACTGTGAGGGGTCGAGTCTCTACGTGCTGTTTCTGCTCCTGTAAGGACAGCTCAATGGCTGCACAGAGCAGGACATACTCTTACTCTTATTATCCACATAGAAAGGACTACAGTTTGATTAAGTTGACAGCGATGAACGATGTCATTAATCTGGTCTATTAGTGTGAAGGATCTTCCTTACCTTTGGCCAGATCATCATCATCGGCCGGTTTGTTGTTGGCAGGGTTGCTGTTGGGCTTTGTGCTGGAGCTCTGCAAACAACACAAGTGAATGATATTAGAAATTGATCACCGGACAAAACATCTAATTTTGTTTATCCATCTAACTCATTTTATAATTTACATGAAGCCACCTTAACCGTTTTATCATTTACTAACTTGTTGTTCCAAACCTGTATAACTTTCCTTCATTCAAGTAACACAAAGTGAGATGTTAGCGATTGGACAAATTCAGTTCCAATTCATTTTCTTTGTATGAATATGAATTCATACAAGTTTGGAGAGACATAAAAAATACCTTTATTTGTGCAACTGCCATACGAAAACAGATTTACAGTGCCATCTGTAGGTCTACAAAAGTAGACGATACAGGAAAAACAGCAGTAAAACATTCACAAGAAGATACAGATTAGATTTGGTCAACCTTTGGTTCACTTCCCTGAATCCATAGACATACAACATTTTATATAGACCTTCAAGTGACAAAGTCTTCTGTCTTTATACCGCTAGTTAATAATGCACTTATTATCTGCTATAGATAATTCGAACCCTGCAGTCAAACATAAGGGCCTTGCGAAATCGAGGAGGAGGAACAATTGACATCATGTGGCCATGATGAAGTTGGTACGGCAAATATGTAACAGGAAATTCCAATCTAGGATCTTGTCTCGAATACACACACATTCTTACGCCATCCAAACACACGCTGCTCATTTATACGCCTTTAACCTACATAACTAAAGTGCCAGCAGATGGCATGTGAGAAAGTGAAGTCATTTTTAATCACATGATTTTGAACTCATCCGTCACACGGTGGTGGTTTTAGATCTTGCTAACAGGGAATAAACAAATGTGTGATACTTTTAATGTCCTAGGAACAAATTTAATACGGATGTAATGTGCCTAATACAAAAAGACGCAAATTTAACGTTTAATGACCACGCCCTGAACTTTCCTGTTCCAATATCATGTGACAGAGAGAGAAAACAAAACAGCAAACTGGCACTGATACATCTGTCACATTTTGGTGCCCTACCATTACAGAACAAATAATGACAAAATAATGCAAAATGTGAAAAGCCAGTATGAGATTAAACCCAGTCAATGACAGAATCATTTTTCTAGGCCAAATAAAAGGACAGGTGCAATCACAGCACATTTTCATGTGGTGGTATTAAGAATACCTGGTTGCTGGAGCTGGGAAAGGTCACTCCCTCTTCTTTTAACGTTTTGATGGTGGCACCGATGAGACTCAGTTGTGGGTCTTTTTGGAAGTCGTCCGCCCATTCAACCATCAGAGCCTTCAGTTTCTCACTAACCTTTGCGTGAGCCTGAGGAGAAGAGGGTGATAGATGTCATTGTGTTTTGTGTCTTGGAAAGGGAATTTCACATAATGTATGCAATTATTTATTTATAGCTATTTTATATACTGTTCTTTGCAAAAGCCGCCATGCCACTGTTAGATTTGTTGTTTTTGCAATGGTATAGTGATCATATATAATTATATCTCAGTCTCTTTATTAGAATACAACAAGGAAATAGAGGAAATTTTTATGCAGTATTAAAAATAGTACAAAAGTGTCAAGTATTTATGGTAAACTTCCCTACCACTTGACCAATAGGAGGCAACTGCAGGATCTCTTAAACCTAAATGAAATGAAATCCTAATTTCTAATTCTAATCAAATGACTCCTCAAAAAAGCTCAAGATGTGTTTAGTGCCAAGATAGATCACACTAAAAACTGACTTATGCATAAAAACAACATTTAGTTCTAAAAAAATTTTGTTTAAAATTTTGTGTACATTTTTCCTGTACTTTCTGTTTGTATCTTAATAAAAAGAGTTTACAAATAAAAAGGATAGACATTAAAACTTTGCTAAAACAACAAAACTGTGGTGGTGGCGGCCTAAGATATTAATGATGTGGGATGAAGACCTATACCTTGTTTAGCACAGTCCGGACTTCACTGGCAAACTCTCGTGAACAGATTTCTAAATGAAAAATTCTTCCACTGTTTGAAACGCAGGCACCAAGCAACTGTATGAGGGAAAATACAGCAATATTTTAGAAGTTTTTAAACAAATGTGACCCTGTCTGTGAAATCCAGGCTAAAGTCATATAATGGTAATAAAAGGATGGTTTTAATACTCCCAAAAATGAAAATTATGTTATCATTTTCTCATGTTGTTCTAAAACACAAAAGAAGATATTTTGATAAATGATGGTAAGCACACAGCTGATTGCAACCATTGACTTCCATACTAGGAAAAAAAATACAATGAAATTCAATGGGTACCGTCAACTGTGTGATTACCATTATTTTTCACAATATCTTGTTCATCATTTATCACAATACTTCCATAATATTTGTTTCCTACTATGGAAGTCAATGGTTACAATCAGCTGTGTGCTTACCATTATTTATGAAAATATCTTATTTTGTGTTCATCAGAAAAAAATTAATTCTTACAGATTTAGAACAACATGTGGGTGAGTAAATGATGACAGAAATTTTATTTTTGGGTGAATTATCCCTTTAAGAGATTAAGATCATCAAAGTTGATTTCATTTTTAGTGTTACTCATTTAAAATTAAAGATATAAAGTCTATATTTTCACAAAATATTCTGTATATGTTGGATTTTATGTAGAAAACACTACATCACAAATACAATGACTTAAGCTGTGTTTTCACACACTGGGTCACAAATCTCTTTTTATTCACTTTTTATTTATGAAAACTGGATAAGGATTTATGTAAATCACTTTGATTTAATCATACTGAACCATTCAGACATATGTGTGTTTCATTTGCATTTCAGGCATTGAATTATATATTTTCCTGGCTTTAAATGACTGTAATCAATTTCTATACACAAATTTTTACATGAGATAAAGATGTGACTTTTAACTGAAATTCCAGCAACCTGATGAACAGCTTGTCCTAAATCATTCCTCTTTGTAATGTGTTACTGTAAAGATAAATCACATGAGAAAGAATGAAAGATGTCTAAAAAATGGACCCCTGAGACATTTTTGCAGTCTGAGATGTGTTTGTGAGTCAGAGTGGTGGCCTGTGGAGATGCCCGTCACTTCCAGATGCTGCAGTGCTCTGGAGGAGAGTTTTTAAAGCTTAGCAGCTCTTACATAAAGACTTACAAGAGCCATAAAACCCACCAGAGCACTAAAAGACTAAAGGTCCTCTCAAACAACACACACAGGGTAGAAAAGTAGTCACTGTGGACCAGAGTTGGCTGAATACAACAATCTTTATTGCTTTAGCCAGGACTATATTAATTGTGCATTGATGTGATTCTTTTTTTTGTAAATCCTTTCTTTCTAAACCAGTTTAAAATGAAGAGGCTGTCAATCATATTTACTCTTAATCTTGTGATTTTTCTAAAGGGATTGCACATAATTTATATAAACAGTATGTTATTTTACTGAAATGTGGCTACAACATGATATGGACAATGTAAGAGTAAAGTCAATGTCTTAACAAAGCTGCTGCAAAGAGTGAATACACAGAAGTGTCAGTCACAGAGCTCCATAAAACTGCTCGTATCGTCTACTTGCTCTTATATGCGAGCAGGATTATGATCAATACCCATTTACGTTCAGTTCATGGCTTTTAAATACAAGATGTATAAAGCTCATGAGAAAAATGCAAGGATTTCAAGAGGTGTTTTTTTAGTTGAACTATTAAAAAAAAAAAGAGACAATCAATTGTAAATAGGGCTGAGTAAAGATAAAATTCTTAATCAAATTACTTACATGACATGTTAATGTAATTATTTTTATCGCACATAACTATTGGCACTTTTTGCATCTCTGTGTTACTAAAATAAAGTATTGAGAGTTAAGGGCTTACCGTTAACGCTTGCATGGCAACATGAGGGACTTTGTGGTTGACCCTCTTCATGATTGACCGGAGACATTCTTTTGCACTATAACAAAAAAAAATAAGTAGTGCAATCAGAAATATGATGCTTGTTAGAGATAATCTAATCCAGGGTGCCCAAACTTGCCCTGCGTTCCAGTTCGTTTTTTAAGACCTTCCCTCGCTAACTTCCCTCAGTCTCGTTCACTCGGATGTACGTCATTGCTTACATTGTACGAGTGCCCACTACTGCTGAAACACTTGAAGTAGGTTCAAATGGATCGCCCAAAGCCCTTGATCACATGGAAAGTGGAGACCGCCCCCTCCATGTGCAAAGCGCGTGTTGCTGAAGTGACGTCACAATCGTGATGCATTGTGGGATATGGAGCTGCCTGAAGTGTACATATGAAATCGGTCAAAATCGAGGGAGCGAGGGTCTGTCCATACAAACTTCCCTCGTCCACTTGACAAAGTGGAACACACTTCAAAATGGCGACAGGGAGGGATTCCCCCGAGGGGAAGTGTTTAGGGAAGTTCGCAAGTGCGTGTCTAAAACTGGAGTGGAACGCACCCCTGGTCCTGGAGGGTTGATGTCCTGCAGAGTTTAGCGCCTCCCACCCTAATCAAACACACCTGAAGTAGCTAATTAATGTCTTGGTAAGCATTCTAGACACTTCCAGGCACCCCAGGACTGAGTTTGGGCACCCCTGATCTAATCTGACAATATCCTAAGACTAAAGCATATAAAATATGTATACATTGTCAGATAAAATGGTCAAAATATGTATCCCAGTTATCACTGGGGCTGTACCCTTTCAAAAAGTACATCTTTGGATCTAAAGAAAGATTTAATATTAGTACCTCGGAGATACATGATGGTACATGTTGGGATCTTCTTTTTTAAGAGGGTACTGCCCTAGTGACAGCTGGGGTACATTATTTTGACCATTTTTTCTAACAGTGTAGTTGCTTTAGATAAAACCTATATCATTAAATGTGAATAGAAAGTTAAATGTAGTTATTCAATTCATATTCTGATATTTGAACAGTAAACAGAATTCGGATGATTTACTCATTCTTTTGGTGGGGCCAAAAAAGTGATACATTTCAGCTCACCCATTTGGAGTTGTTCCGACCCGGTCACAGATATCCATAATGAGACCCCAGTCATCTGTCGTGTTAGTTTCACTGGTTGCTTTCTCTGAAATTCAAATGAGTAGTCACATGAGACCTCAATACATTATAATGTTATCATATCGAGTAGCCAAAAGTTCCCAGGAGCTTTGCTTCCTATGTTCCAGATCGGTCTAGTCAAAAGGCCTTTCCTTCTAGAAAGTAGAAGTAACACTTAGGGTTGTATTTGTTAAAATTAATTAATCCATTAGCTAACATGAACTAACAACAAACAAAACTTCTACAGCATTTATTAATCTTAGTTTCTAGTTACACACACATTCATGTATATATTTAAGAAATATTTGCATTTAAATACTGTATATAAATTTCTTTAATTTATATTATATATAAATATAAAAAAAATTTCTTAAATATATACATGATTGGGTGTGTTTTTATATATAAATAATAATTATACACAGTACACACACATATGTTATGTAAACACAAACTTTTATTTTGGATGTGATTAATCGCGATTAATCTTTTGACAGCCCTAGTTTTCATTAATTTGAGCATTTTCTAATAAAAAAATTTAAAAGTTGTAACTGTTAGCATTATTTAATGCACCATGAACCAACATGAATAGTTGAACTAATAATAAAATGAAGAAAAACTATTGGGATGCTCCGATCAGGATTTTTCCAGCCGATACAACCAAGCTAATATGTAAGCTCTTTGATGACTGTTAACCTTTTATCTAGACAAAGTAATATCAAATATGTTGTCTTTGTTATATTATTTAATTAGGTACATTATTGTTTTATAAGAGAATCAAATAACACAACAAACATTCATTCTACAAAGAGCAAATTAATATGCCTTTAAAAAGGCTTTGCTGTACATACAATGTAATATACACTGATTCTTATAAAGTAAACAGTTCTTCAGTTATGAGCAGAGAGTGACTTTCTCTTTAATGTTATTGTCAAATAAATTAGGTTACTGTAGCTATAAGACGTGAGCGAGATCTTTGCTCTGTACTCGTGCTGAATGACAGGCTGTGTGCATGCGTCGGGTGTATGCGGATTGTGGACAAGAGGTCCTGGTAAGTAAAATGAAAGTTTAAACTGTCAAAACTTTAAAATGCATGCAAATAACAAACTTTCAACATCAAGATGCAATGTCCATGATAGATCTATATGTTGTTGTATAGGCTGTTTGATAGTGGGATGTAAAGATGTATCCTGCTGCATGTTAGGACTGCAGCACACCTTCACAGAAAATACACATATCTCTGTAAAGGCATAGAGAGAAATCAAAATTTGCAGGTTACACACAAGCAACAGGTTGTAAAAATGCTTGCACTGCGGAAAAATGGTCTCAAATTGTGCCCGCATTCAGAAAGCCTATGAGGAAAAAAGGAAATAGAAAGCTCGCTTTATGAGATTGGCTAATTTAGCGTGTACCGATCAAGTCATTCAATGTGATGATGATCAACCGTCCGATACAGTCTATGACTGATCGATCGGAGCATCCCTTGGTCATTGTTAGTTCATATCAGCTAATGCATATTGTTAACAAATACAACCTTATTGTAAAGTGTTACCAATTATACATCTAAGAAGTAACAGGACAAAGTTTTGATGAAGTATTTAGACGTAAACAAGATGTTTTTTTCTGTTACTCATAAGCAGCTTCTTTTGCCTGTTCTTCTGCGTATTATATACAACTTGTCACAACAAGCACAAGAATAATCCCTCCCATTCAATAAGTACAGGTGTCTTCCTTCAGGAACATAACAGGCCTAACTGGCCAAACATATAAATTTTGACGGCAACAAGGGGAAAAACTGTGACATATAAAATAAAGCTTACATTAAAATTAATATAACCAGTCATAAAATACAGGTGATGTAAATGCCTCTGCTGTCAAAGATGAGATTATATGCACTTGGTTGGCATTGGACAAAGTTGTCAAAATCTCATTACATTATACACTAACGTTATAGTTATAAAAAACATAATTACTGATAATATACAGAAATTAGTATTACCAATAATATAATTTATTATGTTGCATTCACACACCTCTTGCGCAATGGATTTCTATTACTTTCCCAAAAACTAATAGCTAAATATGGATAGTTTTAAAATATTAAATATAACTACAAAATTAAAAATAAATAAATAGCCAAACAACTCGAAACTTATTGCTTCTGAAATGTATTAATATAAACAGAGCTAAGTAAACAAACAAGGCAAACACAGTATTTAAATATCACCAAATACTGTCATCTTGACTGGATTTGGGCTATTTACCATCCTTACCCTCAGGTACAACAAAACTTGTACATAAAGGAAATAACGTTAACTATTGCGAGAAGGAAACCCCCCAAGATCTTGTGAATATGACACAGAGATCGGCCCTGTCAGGATCATAACACTTCGATATAAAACAAGACTGTCAAACTTACCCACATCCTGGTCGAATGCGTTTTGGCCAAATAAAGGCATTTTGTTACGTCTTCTTATCTACTAATATCGAAATGAAAGCTTGCTGTCTACGAAGATCGATGAAATATATTTCTCACATCCATTAAATTACGTCCACTTCCACCAGTTGCTCTTCCGTAAACTGAGTAAGCCGACAAGATGCCTGCATGAAAACAGATAACCTTTATAACACTAACAAATTACTTTCTTAACTTAAGCTAGGGCCAGAATTATACAATAAAATTTAGGTATGGAAATAGGTTTATTTTTAACACCTATTTATTTGTCTCTATTTACAATCAGGCATAAACGTTGGGTCCTTTCAAAGTCCGAGCATGAGAAAATGTCGCGAGCTGCCATCTAGAGGACAGAAAAGATGTTTCTGAAATATTTTAAACCCAATGCCCATCAAAAACTTAAAGTACAGATATTATTGGTGTTGTAATCATAATTTAATGCTTAGGATTTTAAATCATCAGATATTTCAGACATATTGCGCGCGGTGTTGTAAATATTCATGAATAAAGCGAGCCTGATATTTAACAAAAACAAATCAATTAGGTTCGGTGGTCGACAGGGGGCGCCACATACATAAGCACCTCCTATACATGTCAGCAAGGCCGTACGCCTTTATTCGCCCGGACCGTTTGGATGATCCAGTCTCTCTAATGAAAGCGAAGTCATGTCGGCACCTGCCATGGGGACCAGCAAACCAGCGCACGATTCGAGTAACAAGAAGAAAAAGGGACCCGGAGCTTTGGCCGTCGCTTACCTGGTCATTTACAACGTGGTTATGACAGCAGGGTATGATTAATATCAAATGCGCTTCCGTGCTTTCTCCTTCAGCGTGTGACAGTTGAATAGTAGGATTTCAGACAGAGTTCTTGGTGCTTGACAAAAACCCTGTTACTCTATGTCCTGATTGAGTTTATAGCTGAAGGGTTTTAAAATTGGTCGTAACGTTTTTCTGTTTTCTGCATGTCAGTACAATGCAATATAGCTAAAGCCTATTAACCCCTATTAAACGCGTGTAATCTGTCAGTAGAGCATGGTGGGCGTTTGTTACTGTAATATATGCATGCATTGTTCTGATTTAAACAATCGCTTTTGTTGTTGTATTATATGTAGTGACGTATTTGTTTAGTTTAATAAGATATGCAGAGTTATGTCTGCGTTAATAAATTAAACTGCACCTTGCGGGAGCTTCATAACTTTATATTCGCGAACGAATCTTCTGGTTCTTCCTTTAGTGAGTCGGTCGAACCGGTTCCTAAACCAAGAAAAAAATCTGTTTAACTAAATTACAGACAAATGACATTGTTTAATTAAAATACATTATGCCATTATGCTCTTGAGAGCCAGACAGCAGGCTAAACGCTTCTTTGAAACGAACATTTCAGACGAAACGATTGGTTAAAATCAACCCTATTACTTTTCCTATTGGTCTGTTGCAAAAAATGTAAGCAGTAGTAAACCAACCGGATGTGTTACATTTTCGCAATGCCTGCATGTTGGACTTTTTCCACAGTTGGGACTAGTTTTATGATGCAATTGGGTGCTTTAACAGGGACCTACATTTGTTCTCTAAACTTAGTACAGTAACACAATTTATGAAATCCAGGTACAATACAGGCCTGAGTGTTTTATTATTTTGTCATTCTCTCTCTCTATCTCTATCTCTCTCTATCTCTTAACTTAGTTTAGTTTAGTTAAAGTGATCGTTCACCCAAAAAAATGAAAATTCTGTCATCATTTATTCACTCTCATGTTGTTACAAACCCCTATAAATGTCTTTATTCTAATGAACACGAAGGAAGATTGAAGAATGTTTATGAACCGTTAGTGGACCCCATTCACTTCCATAGTATTCTTTTTTCCTACTATGGAAGTGAATAGGGTCCACGGACGGTTTGTTTACAAACATTTCTCAAAATATCTTCTTTTGTGTTCATCAGAACAAAGAAATTTAAAAAGTTTGGTTACAACATGATAGTGAGTAAATGATGACAGAATTTTCATTTTTGGGTGAACTATCTCTTTAATAATACCTAAAGAAATAGTTTATCCAAAAATGAAACATCTATCATTTACTCGTCATCATGCTACATATTTGACTTTCTTAAGGTAAATACAGACAGAATTATTTTAACGTCACGCTTATTTAAAAAAAGTCAAACCCTATTGAATGTGTGGATGAGGCCATTGTTTATAAAACAATGAAAGTTTGAAATATGCATAATTTTCATACACAATCCCCTTTGTTTTGCTTCTAAAGATATTTATTAACCCACTGGATCTTATGGTTTACATTTATGATAAACATATGTGCTTGCCTGGAGCTATAAATATGTTAACAAACCTACATTAGGAGAGCCGGAATATTAATTAAAATATCTTGTTGGTGTTCAGCTGAAGAAATAAGGTTGATAATACACCTGGCATTGCATAGAGGATACAAATTATGATTTTTAATTTTTAGGTAAACTATTCCTTTAAGCCGGTTAAGTTTTTAGTTAGAATTTTTTTCTTTCTGTTAGTATTGCTGTACATCATACTGCCGGTTTTATTTTTTTACCAGACATTAAAAAATAAAACCAAATTCGAAGCTGAAACTACTTGCATATTTTAAAGTCTTGTATATACAGCTCTTTTTAAGAAACTTTAAAAGTTCCACATGCACCACTGAACTATGGGTATAGCAGTAATACACTATGCTCTTTATTTAAATTAGACTGTTGTATGCCAATACTGCCCTTTCAACACGGTGCAGTAAGAGATTTGCATGCATTTCTTTGTTTGTGTGCTAAATGTTTCTTCCTCAAAGCAGGGAATGATGGCAATACAGAGTTACTCTATAGACCTTTTTTTCATCTAGATGGCTGGTCATTGCTGTTGGACTTGTTCGAGCATATCTTGCCAGAGGCAGCTATCATGGGCTCTATTATTCTATAGAGAAGCCCCTTAAATTCTTTCAGACTGGTGCACTTCTTGAGGTAAGCGATACTGGGGTTATCAAAATGTGTATGCATTTAAGGAATTATGATTTTTTTTAATGCATTTGAATGTTTTTTTTTGCAAAATAAATAGAAAATGCTTTTTTGCGCTGCTTTTTTAATGTAGACAAACACTTGGGAGGTTTTCATTTTTGGAGCTATAATGAGGGTATTACCAGATATGCATTTACAAATAATTCAGATATAAATTCTGATTAATGTGTTCGCTGTTGACAGAACAAACCCCTACAAAAATAACCCATGTTTTTTTATAGTAAAAGTGCAGTAACCATGCTTTTAAACTGTGGTTAAAGTATGGTTACTCTGTAGCAAGATCATGGTTAAAGGAGAACACTACAGTTTTTCAATATTTTACTATGTTTTACCTCAACTTAGATGAATTAATACATACCTATCTTTATTCAATGCATGCACTTAATCGTGAATGTGTTAGCATTTAGCCTAGCCCCATTCATTCCTTAGGATCCAAACAGGGATGAATTTAGAAGCCACCAAACACTTCCATGTTTTCCCTATTTAAAGACTGTTACATGAGTAATTACACGAGTAAGTATGGTGGCACAAAATAAAACGTGACAACTTTTTTTAAGCGGATAAAAAAATGAGAACTATATTGTATGGTGGAAGAGAACTTAGTTTGTAGCACTTCGACCTCTGGCGCAGTAATATTTTGACGGAAATTTGAGCAAGAGGAGGAGTCGTCAGGAGTGATGTTACTGCGCGCCGAGGTCGCACGGTAACATCAAACTAAATGCTCTTCCGCCATACAATATAGTTTTCATTTTTTTATCTGTTTAAAAAATCTCCACGTTTTTTGTTTGTGCCACCATACTTACTTGTGTATCTACTCATTTAACAGTCTTTAAATAAGGAAAACATGGAAGTGTTTGGTGGCTTCTAAATACATCCCTGTTTGGATCCTAAGGAATGAATGGGGCTAGGCTAAATGCTAACATATCATTGATGTGCTGTACAAAGATTAAGTGCATGCATTGAAAAAAGATAGGTATGTATTAATTTGTCTAAGTTGAGGTAAGAACATAGTCAAATATGGAAAAACAGTGGTGCTTTCCTTTAATCACTGGTAACCGTGATTCAAGTATGCTTTTTTGGTTCTTAATGTAGTAAAACCTTGGTAAATTTTTGTAAAGGATGCTTGACTGGGTTGGCAGCAGTAACTAAGGAGGTTTACAAACACATTCCGGTGTATCGCATACCCCGTTTGTGTCATTATGTCACTTTCACAGTGAGCCAACAGAGATCCCTTAGCAATGTTACTTTACCGTGCTTGTGAGCATTTTTGAAATATATCATTCTCTGTTTCTGCCGAGTGTTTGTATTTGATCATTTCTGTTAAAAACATCATTGCCTAAGGCTCACTGTACCCTTTAACATTTGTTTTTTTTCTCTCATGACAGATATTGCATTGTGCAGTGGGTAAGTAACAGTTAATAACAGTCTCTGACTATAAATATACACTCAGTGAAGTATATAGATCAGACTGTCTATACAATTGAAGCCTTATTAACTCAGCAGTGCATTCAGCAGTGAGGCTTCTGGTTTCTTTGCCAGCCTAACAGTGATAATGTGATAAAGCAGATGTCTCGCTGCACCCGTGGAACATACAGTTCACAGTCCACACCTCATTATCTGGGACTTAATGCTTAATGTGACCTTTCCCAGAGCAAACAACCAGTCCACATGCAGCTGTCTCTGTATCATATCTGTGTCTTAAATTGTTATTATAACATTATTCATTTACGTCTGTCTTTTATGTCTGTGTGTGTTCTTTATCATAATGTGTAGTATAACATCATTTGTGTTTTGTTTTGTCTCTTACTTACTTTTGGTTCATAAATACTAATGCAGATGAGGCTGTATGCACTGTATAATCTGCATGATTACTCTTACTAGACCTTCATTGCAAGAAGCACTGGATTAATCTCTTCGCTTTTATGTTTTAAATGTTATGAAGGGATTGTTCCCTCTTCTGTGGTCCTGACTGGTTTCCAGGTGATGTCACGGGTATTCCTTACCTGGGCAGTCACACACAGTGTTAGAGAAGTAAGTTAATGTTTAACTTGCCTGTGATACTAGATGAAGAGACCTATTATTTATATATTATGATAGTAAGAGATTCAATAATCAGGGTTTCCAATTACATGTAATTGTGATTTAGCAGTCTCTTGGTGGCTCATTCTATATTACAGCAGCTGTTTGAATATGAAGAGGTCAGATCCAAAAGCATCTTAAAGCCACCTCCATCAAAAATAAGATAATGATATTTACCGAAAGCTTTCTGCATATATTATGCATTCATCAAATAATTTCCCTCCAAATCTGCTTAATCCCAGCCTCAAGTCTTTTAGAAATACCGGTTTGCTGGCACAATTCGTTAAATGGCTAATTTTTCAGCAAAGTCCTCTAAGTGCACAAAAGAACCACATGAATAATGGTGCGTGTAGGTCGGTTTTCAGTTGTTAAGCTGCAAGTGTTATTTGCCTAGTTAAGGGAGGTTTAGAGAAAAATGTGGATATTGACCGAATGTTTTTATCTGTAGTCAGAAAGGAGAGTGAAGAGTGAATGGAGACTTTTTTTAGAAATTGAGAGTTTTTCATTAACATTAAATTGAAATCACTGAACCTAAACATAAGAGTTTGATTAAAAATGCTCATTTATAAGAAAATATGTCAGACAAACTTACAGGGTTTTGCATCTAAGCTCTTCATATTTAGACCAGGAGCAAAATAGTAGCTTACAAGTTTTTTTTTATTTTTTTTTTTGAAAAATAATGTAATTTATTTTATTCATCTGTAATGTTTCTTTGCTGGAAACTAAGAATCAAGATTTGATTGTCTATCCCAGAGAAAGACGCCTATGCCGAAATTGTATACAGTAGGTCTGTAAGTTATGTATTCCTGAGAGAAACCAGCTTGAAGCAAAAACTGGAGAATAATACTAATATGCAGTGTTCATTTATGCCTGTTAATGTTGTTGAAATAACCACTTTTCAAGCCTGTGTGTGCCGAGAAAATGTGGGAGTCATTGGCTGAATTGTTTAATGTTTTTTGATGTGCCTCCATATCTGATGTTATTAGTAGTCCATTTTTGTGTGATGAGTGGCTTCATTGAATTGCAATGAGAGCGTAGCGGACATAACTGCATGTTTCTCGACTAAATATACCTCAGTGAGACCGGCATGCTGCCTAGATCTGTCTGCATTCTTTATAATTTACAGTTTCTCTCATCTTAGGTCCAAAGTGAAGACAGTGTCCTTCTCTTTGTGGTGGCCTGGACCATCACCGAGATCATCCGGTACTCCTTCTACACATTCAGCCTGCTTAACCATCTGCCTTACCTCATTAAATGGGCTAGGTAAGGTTTAATAATCGTTGCATTTATAAGTTATTTTGAAGTCATCTTTGAGCATAATAGCACTTGTGATCCTGGAGATGACCTGAAAGTGCTTACGATCTTGCAAACCTTCACAGGTACACATTTTTCTTTGTGCTGTACCCCATGGGAGTGGCGGGGGAACTTCTGACGATCTACGCTGCGCTACCATACGTGCAGAAAACAGGGCTTTACTCCATCACCTTGCCTAATAAATACAACTTCTCCTTTGACTACCACACCTTCCTCATCCTCGTCATGCTCTCCTACATCCCATGTGAGTTCCTAATCAATTTCTAGAAGATGTATTTTGTCAAAATGTTTTGACTATTGATATGTTTCATGCATTCCTCTTTTTGATCCTATATGTAGCTGCAAAACACTCTCGACTGAAAAACAGCTTTGTTTTTGTTTGTGTGTTTCAGTATTCCCTCAGCTATATTTCCACATGATTCGCCAGAGGAAGAAAGTTCTGGGTCACGTGGACGAGTACAGCAAAGTGGAATAACTAACCCCGCCATGCTACCTCATAGCAGACTGATGGAACCAATGGAAAAAGAGGATAACTTTTAAAAGCCACACTTCACAGATTTAAAAAAAAAAGAGAAAAGAAGGAAAACCCTTCTTGTTCATATACAGAACAGACATTAAGATGATTGCTAACATTAATACTTTGATATAAAATGATTTCCGTTTGTGATTTTAGGGATCTTGTAACGGCTTCAAATGCTTTTCCTCACTTTAGATGGGAATTGCATTATCAAACTAATGCATAAGTTACTGTGTGAGGATTTTGTTTTGTTTTTTGTTCTACTGTAGGTTTACTGACCAAATTTAGTAGCAGATTTTGACTTGCCATTCAAGAAATACGACTAGAATGGGTGTTTTCAAAGAGAAGGGATATCCCATAATTCTGAGTACTACTGTGTTCTGTACAGTAATGACTTAAATATCTGCATCTCACATAGCCCATTTCTGTTGCTTTATGTATCAGTATGTGGATAATGTTTTGCATAAAACACTTTTGATGACTCATTGCATTTTTGCGCCTATTGAAACACTAAAATGTCCAAATTATTACTGTAAGTATTTTTGTTTCTTTGTTTCGTGCCGTGTTTTTTGATAAGGATCAATGTCCATTTCCTCAAACCATTGTTTGTTGGTTGTTTTGTTCAGTATTGGATAAATATTGTCTGTTTGCTCAGAAAAGAATTGTACCACTAAAAGAAACTGGATGAGTTGCTGAGACCTTACAGTCAATGCTATTAATGTATTACATGGGCATTTTTGTCATAGAAGAAGATTACAGTTGACACATTCAGAGCTTTACTGTTGTTGATGTGGAAGTGTTTGGCCGGGTGATGATGGCTATGAGACCGCACGCTGCGTTAAAGAGAGAGCATAGGCCTCGACTCTGGGACCAATTGGATTGAAATGCCTCTAGTCATGCTGTTCCAATGAGTCAAATTTAATAATGTGTAGAAAAGGCTCACAGTCAAGACCAACCTAACACTTTATTGCCTGTCTGCCTAATTGTTAACAGCATAAGAGCAAGCCAACTTCAACCTACCGGTGAAAACTTGCAAGCTAATGTCTCTCTTATTTAAATATGAGCTACGCTAAGACTGAGTGTCTTGCGTGGTAAGTCTGTTCTCCTTATCAATCCTTGTGAAGAAAAGATTAGCATGGGATGAATAGGTGCTTGTGCAAAGCTGGAGTACAACTTTGAATAACAATGCATGTGGTGTGGCAATAGATTGATTAATTGAAGCATGACCCTTAAATAAAAATGGCATCAAACAATGTCTAGCTTTTGATATTAAAGTTTTGCATGGGACCAGCAAACTTTGTATGGATAGTAAAACTGATATATATTTACAATAAACCATAACATGGGAAGCAAAACCAGTTGCATCCAATTTGTCAAGGTGTATGTGCATATATAAGCTAAACATAAAATATTGTCTTTTTATTTTTCTAAGCACATTTTGTGTCACTAAGTTTACTATTAAACACCTATTAATATCAACGCACTGTTGGTAACTATGTGCACCTATCCTTCACATGATGGCAGTAGTGCTCTATTTTTGACTCTAGCATAATTAGGGTTATTATTATTGAAGGACAATATTTTTTATATGCTTGACATTATCTGTCCCTATATTATTTTATATGCATATATTAATTTATGTATTTAATTTATTTATAAATTATAGACTTTTTTGCACCTACTTTAGAATTTGTATGCATCTTTGTCACTACTGTTTTGGCATATTTTTGCCTGAAGTATTTATTTTTGTGACTGCCCTTTCATTTTCTATTTTAAAAGATAGAAAAGTGGAATAAAATCCATATAAAATCTGTTTCCTGTACTGTGATCCAATATGCACAGTTAGAGCTTCCATTTACATGAGTATGATTGAATCTAATTATGCAATCTTATTTTATGATCTTATAATAGCAAGTTATTACTTGAGTTCATCATTGAAGGGGATCAAACCAGTACATTTCCTTAAGGTTTACATCTCATCTGGTGAAAGGATGGTAGTCATGAGACCCATGAAAAACCCAAAAGGCATGACTCGACTCCAAACAATAAGATCTTTTGTAAGACTCCCAAGAAATGGCTCCACCCATGTATCAGTATCCTACAAATTTAAAACAGAAAAATAACAACACACTATTTAAATACACTTATAATATAAAAAGTCAGTAGCAACACTTTACAATAAGGTCTGATTCTATAACATTAATGAATGCATTAGCTAACATGATCAATGAACAATATATTTACAAGCACGTATTCATTTTTGTTAATATAAATACATCTGTTTATTGTTCATTTATTATGTTCATTGTGTGTTAGTTCATACTAAGATTAACAAATAACCTCGTTGTAAAGTGTTACCAAGTCAAACCAGCACTAAAGATAAATTACTATGATAATTGATATGAAATTGCTTACTATTCACGATATCATATCTTTATTATTCTGAAGTTGCATAAATCTTTTAATACATTTTCCTTCAATACAGTCAGCTGTATAGGCAGACCTGCCCACTTATCGAAATCACTATGCACTGACACATGTATCAACCAATAGGAAACATGATTGGAAACATGAGCAGATATCCATCCAATGGGCTTAAAGATAAGGCGGAGCTTAAAGATCATACTTGGTTGAATGGCAATACAAAGGCAATGAGCAGCACTAAAAGCAATGATAACGTTTGATCAGTTGAATCCGCAGGGAAAAGACGCTCGGTTCGTCCGGTGGCACAGTCGATAAGCGACGCGAGGTGGATTCGACGCTTTCGCGGCGTGACGATTCATCCTTATCGAGCAGCCAGCGCCGATGATGCTGCTGCTGCTGCATCAGGCGGCATTGGAGATACCTATCTGCAAAACACGAAAGAACACTGTCCACCAAAGGACACTTATGAGGTCATGACTGTGTAAGTGTACGGATCTTGACGCAAACGGCCATGAAAGGAGCATGGAATTTACACCAATCGTGAGGTGAGATCATGTAATGTAGTGGGCTGCGTTCGTTCACATACATACAGGTGTACATCTCGCGTGGATCAATGCATCAATGCGGACACGCCATGGAGCCGTGCTCTGTACTTTCCACGAGCCTTTGGGGACACTGTTTACTCCTGTGAGGAAAAATGAGGAGATTTAAGAGGCGTGAAGAACGTGGAGTCAGTTGTCATGGATTTTAGGGAGCGGTATTTCGTATTTATTCATTGAAATGTTGGGCACCGTAGTAAGCAACCCCTGCCGTTTACTTTCCGTGATGCACCGCCTGGGGATGTGTCCCAAATGACTACTTTGTGTATTTAATTATTTTAAGTGCCCTCTGAAGTGTTTGTAATGATGCGAATTGATTTGGGGAACTGCTTTTTTCTTTCACAGATACTGTGCTACATAACTTAATTTAGCTCCTCATTTAGAAAAGGAGCTAGTAACGTTATGCGAAAAGTTGCGTATGCAGGACAACTTTTACTATTTTCAGTAAGCCCTCAAATCTTTCATTCACTCTTCTTATAAAGACTTGCAGCTCATAAATCAGTCTTAAAATGATAAAGTGCAATACGTTCCCAAAAATAATGACTGAGACAGTGCCTATTTTATGTCAAAACTGTTTATGTGGGATCATGCACGTGTAAGCCTGTCATTTCTATTGCATGTGTTCATATATTTTATGTAATAATCGAGATAATGTCCAGATCTAACAGTGTGAGCCCACCCGGCGCTGGCGCTCCTGGACTTAGGGGAGGGACGGAGCACAGATCTGCTTGGGGCGAGTCCGAGTCCGTGGCGAACGGATGTCCATACTCGTCTGCCAGATCCTCCAGCAGCAAGAAACTCATACGGTCCAACAGTCGGTGGAGAGAAGAGGATGACCTCGAGCGACAGCCGGGCCGAGCCACGACCACCGTCAGCCGTGTTAGCTTCAGATCCAAGTCCGCGTGGCAAGAACATGGAGAGGAAAGTCGCAATAATAACCGATCGTCCCCGAGGTACCGAGATGGAGAAGTGAGACCCAAATCGGTGGAGCTGGGCTTGGATGACCGGAGAACCAAGCCGGACGAGGAGGAGCTCGTGGCCGAAGTGAACTTTTCAATGATCGAGTGCTGCAACGGCGTGATGCAGATCTTCAAGTCCAAGAAATTCCAGTCGGAGAAGTTGGAGAGGCTTTACCAGCGATACTTCTTCCGACTTAACCAGAGCAGTTTGACGATGCTGATGGCCGTCCTGGTGCTGGTGTGCGCGGTGATGCTGGGCTTTCACTGCGCCGGAGGAGTGTGTCGGCTTACCTATGTGGTGGTTTTCTCCGTGGCGATCTTGCTCATCCTCACGTTGATTGTGGTGTGCAACAGGAACGACTTCCACCAGGATCACATGTGGATAGTTTGCTATGTGGTCATTCTGATGGTGCTGGTCTTACATGTGATCGGCGTGCTATTCGTGGAGCCCCGGAGCGCGTCTGAGGGCATATGGTGGACCGTATTTTTCATCCATATTATATACACTCTTCTGCCGGTCCGGATGAGAGCTGCAGTTATCAATGGGATTATACTGTCAGCCGTACACGTGCTCGTCTCATGGAAGTTAAACGAAAAGGACGTCTATTTGTGGAAACAGGTGAGCACTATATGGCACTTCACTACACTATACATTCTATACAAATGCTATATTATCTTATTTTATACTATGCTATACTACACCATACCATGCTATATGCAGTTTTATACAATACAATACTATTTTAAACTATAGTATACTATACAATATAGGGTAGTGGTCTTTTAGACTGTACTTTTTATACTATTCTGTACTATACTGTACAATTTTATTCTTTACTGTGTGCAATACTATAACACTTCGTTCTATACTCTTTCATAGTATCTTATTGTATACTATACTAGTTTTTATACTGTAATATAGGCTACTATACTATACTATGCTATAGTTTACTATACAGAAGTAGTATATTTTATGCTATACTGCATCCAAGGGGTCTCCAACCTTTTTTTTTTGTAATGGCCTACCACAATGGATAAAACCATCTGGAGGGCTACTTTTTTGATGTAGTCTACTTAAAACTTTTTGGTTTTACTTGTTGATTTTATTTTGTTTTACTTGTTGATATCTTTTATATTTTTTTTATGTTAACATACATAAAAGAAGCCATTCTAATATAAAAAATATGTAATAAATAAATCGTACAATTGAGACTTTTAATAGAATGTGCTTTGGCGGGCAACTCACAGACTCTGCACACGGGCACCATGTTGGATTGCTGTATAGTAAACTATACTATTTTATACAATACTCTTTACTGTACTATTTTATGCTGCTATCCTACCCTGTACTATATTGTGCAATTTTATTATATACTGTACTATTTTGTACTTTTATTTATGCTTTACCTTTACACACAGTACTCTTTCAAAGTATACAATTTCATACTTTACTACACTAGCAGTATAAGTAGAATTTATATTCTTTATGAGTTGGTATCCCGGACAGGGTTTAGATAAATCCAGGACTACACCTTAGCTATATTAGGATATTTAAGTAGTTTTTTTTTTTTACAAACAAACCTTATAAAAAACAATACTGTTTTGCATCTTGAGACAAAACAATGACAATGTTAAGATATGAAAGTACATGGTGGGTTAAAAAAAGGCAGCTCAAACATGCCCTGTCTGTGAAACTGCCCCTATAAGTTTAAGAAATGTTTGGCCATAAACTCAAATAATAACTTTCAATACATTATTGTTATGTGTTTTTTTATGATAACCTAATGAAAAGATGCATTGAAAAGATAATGAGTAATTGTGGTGCTGTTGTAAACCTGCTCTGTTAGTCAGGAAAGGCTCAAAGTTTAGTTTAAAAGTGGGATAAGAGGAACCTAGGGCCTTCTTAACCTGTATTTAAACATAATTTTAATAGTCAGATCATCTTTATCATGTTATTAAGCGACAAATTGTGAGTACATACAGTACATACAGTGGTTCTTAGACTGGGGGCCGCAGTTGGTGCCAAGGGGGCCGCAGTTTTGACATTTTATTATTAAATAATATGAATTTGTTTTAAATTCTGTGTTGTTAAACCTTAGAAAAATAAGGCTACTAACAAACAACACTACATTGCATAATTGAATATGTTTTTTTAATTTTAAGTTTTATTTCATAAATTTTCTTTGGGGGGCCACAAAGGTATGCTCCGTACACATGGGGTGGGGGGCACAAAAAAGTTTGAAATCACTGCAGTAAATGATTCACACTTTAGTTTTCTCTGCAAAGCTTTTGCATTTAGTTTAATTTATAGCCAACAACAGTAAGATAAGTTGAACTGTGAAGTCACTTGTATAGTAGTGATGTGTGTTTGGACTGGTTGGTTGTATTCCCTGCACATGTGATCATTTAAAAGCATTAGGCAATAAAGAAAGAAACTTCTTTCCACAAATGAAAGAGAATTAAAAGAGACCGTAAGAGCTTACTTCAACTTAATCTGAGATCTGTTTAGTTAAATTTCGCATTTAATTTAAACTTTATATGAAATGTGTTTTGCTCTCTTTCATCTTATGTTTTCATTGGAACAGAGGTACTACAGTAAGTATTTTAGTTACATTTTCCAAGCATCTGTGCTTTATCATACTGTTTGTCTTGGGAAAAAATTTACTTTACTTTACTAAAAAATGTTCACTACATTCTAACGCATATCATAGTGTGTATTTCTTTTATATTGCATATTAAAATTGATTTAATACCCAATTACATTTACTGAAGTAAAAGTAAAAAAAAAATTAGATGTGTAATGTACGTAAATATTAAATATAAACTAAAAACTTGAAATTATGAAATGTAGTGGAGTAAAAATTATGATAATATTCTTTGGAATGTATGTTTTCCAAAGAAAAACACTGATTGAAAATTTACTTTCATGCAGAAAGTAAAAATACTTAAGTAAGTAGTATAAACCTCGGCATTGGAAACACAAACTTTTGAGTGTTGTGAGTGTTTGGGAACAAGCTGGAGTATTTGTAGCTCTTTAGAATGCTGTTTTCTTTAGCATATCAGATCTTTCTCTGAGTCTGTTAACATGGAAGCTAGCAGCAGGACTCACTAATAGTGCATTGTTGTTTGTATCTAGTTCCTGTATTGAAGGATGTCTAGGGATCTTATACAGTGATAATTGATTTTAGTTTTTATGCGATCATTGTTTTGGGTGCCAATTTAAGTGACTGATAGTGATTGCAGGCCGTTGTTTTCCTCAAAGAACAATTTTTTTCAGGATATTGCAAGTTATAGAAAGTATTTTAATTATTACTTGATGTCATTTTAAACATATGCGCTGCAAAAGTTTGAGACTACAAGTAAAAATGCTTGGGTTTTGCATTTATTCAATTTAGTAATAAAAATGAACAAAAGTGAACAGTATAATAAGTTGTAACATTTCACAATTTCTGAATATATCCATACATGTACAGAAATGGATGGTTTATGTTATTTATGTATGATTTGAAGATGTTTCAGAAAGCCCTGTTTGTGTTTTAATTAAAGCAAACAAATCTTTTATTTTTTGAGAATGGATTAATATAATCACTAATATGCCTTTATAATTTAAATACGTCAAAATAATGCAGATGTGTAAATAGTGCTCTTCTTACACCATAACATTACTTGGTTTACTTGGTTTTACAGTTTCGTGATCCTTAAATTTGGTTTGTCTTCAGTTTTAAATTAGATTTTGAATCGAGAACTTTTAAAGTGGTTTCAGATTTTTGGATCTCTCTGTATTCATATTGTAGCATAAATTCCTTTCAAAGTCGCAATTCAATTGTGGCGGTGCCGTTTCCAGATCCGTCTTAATCCAGCTCACATGAAGCCCAGATGGGCACAGCAAAAATCTAAAACGCAGAAGTAAATTTCAGGTCGATGATAACATCATAGATTAAAAACAGAGCAGCAGTTAATTCTTGTTTATTTAAGTAGTCTTAGATTTTCTTGCACATCCTCCATAACAACAGGAACAGGCTTCCAAAGCAAGAGTGTAAATAATCAGATGATCCGCAAAATGTACAATTTCCAGCTCCATTTCTTTCATATTTACTATTTAAACTGAATGTGTGCTGAAAGTCCCATTTAGAGGAGTTAGCATGCATGCATCCCCTTGGGGAAAAGAAGGAGGTGAGCAGAGTCTTGCCTGCCACATCTTCAGCTGTAACATGGTTTGTGACTGCTTTAATTGAATTGTCCCGCACTGAAACGTGCAGACCCACTGGAATTCAAAGCAGATGTCCTCCCTGGCCCTTCTGAAAGATCTGCTATTAATTTGGCTTTGAGAGTCAACCCCTATGGAGGCATTAACCTTCCCCCAGGCCACGCTGACTACGTGCTCTACTGTGCAGCACGCTGAAGAAAGCGGCACCCTCTTTAGGGACTAAAGCAGACATCGCACACAGATAATCTTTTGATGGTCTGTCAGCTTTTCATGTCATTTAGCCATCTGATATTTCTCAATTAAGCAAACCGATAATTATTGAAGTCATCAGTCAGTAATACATAACAAAGATACAAGTTGCAAGTAACAAAAGCACATAAAATCTGTAAACAATAAAGTCTTTCAGGTGTCTATTGATGTAATTATGATATGATCATATAATTGTATATTAGGTAGGGATGCACCGATAGGATTTTTTGGGGCCGATACCGATACCGATTTAAACAGACAACTTCTGGCCGATACCGATGCCAATACCGATATTAAACACTTGTATACAATACTATACAGTTGGTCTATTTGCTAGTTTATTTCGGCATCAAATTATTTTTCGGAACATAGATTGGATCTAATTAACATATAACTGACCAACATAAGAGAGGCACAAATTAAGCTAAAACAAATATAATAAGACAGCATGACAACCTTCAAAGGTGGTTTTTGCTATTCAGCATTTATTTTATTAACAACATTAACTCGTTTTTTACATATAATGGATTTCTTTATGCAGTTAATTAATAAACTATCGGTATCGACCTTTCTCATGCTATTGCCGATATGCCGATGGTTTCAAATTCATCAAAAATTGGCCGATAAATATCGGTGGCCGATACATCGGTGCATCACTAATATTAGGGATACATGATGATATTGAAGAAAAAAATTGATTATGCAATATTTTTTCCAAATTATGTGTGTGAGATGATTACGCTTTAAGTTTGTAATTTCATTTTAAATTATAGTAAAATATATTTAAAAAACAAATCAAATATAATCAATATACATTTTATGTTTCCTCTGCTCTCTTTTTCTTAACAGTCTCTGCTTTGTGCGTTGACATAAAATTTTTACATTTTAACACATACATCTGTGAAGTATTTATTTATTTATTTTTTCAGTTTTTGCAAATTGCGATATTTACATAGCACTGTTTTGGGAATTTCTGCATTTTATATACGTGGACAACAAATTTCTGTATTCTACTACAAAACAGGTCATATAATTTCCAGTACAAGTCTTTTGCGTTTGCTTCATGAAATGAAGAGGTTTAACTTGAGATGCCTTCAAAGAAGCTACCAAAGATAAGCATAACCAATATTCATCGCATACGCTGCAAAAAAATGACTTTCTAACTTAGTATTTTTGTCTTGTTTTCAGTAATAATATCTAAATTTCTTAAATCAAAATGTTTTTTCTTGATGAGCAAAGTGGCCTAAGAAAATACGTCTGGTTTTTAAATTGTATATTTTTTGTCTAAGTGAATTTGTGCTTAAAGCAAGCAAAAATATCTGGCAATGGGGTGAGAAAAAAATCTTGAAATAAGATTTTTTATTTTTTTTATGGTAATTCAAGGTACATTTTCTCACCTCATTGGCATATATTTTTTCTTGTTTTAAGCACAAATTCACTTAAATTGTATATTTTTTTTGTCTAAAAACTAGACTTATTTTCTCAAATCAAGATGCGTTTTCTTGATGAGCATAATGATCTAAGAATTTTTAGATATTTCTACTGAAAACAAGACAAAACTACTAAGTTAGAAAATCATTTTTGCAATTTATGAAGATTTATATTTTCCTAATTGACATTTGGATACTGAAATATAAAACATTTTAACAACTAGCCAGGTTAACTGAATATCTGAAAAGTGCATAGATATTGTCATCAGTTCATACTACTGTTAACGCTTTCTTGGCAAGCGCATGTGATGAGACCAGTTTTTCGGACATTCGGCAAAAAGCCTATTGTATCATACTGCAGTAAACAGATTAAGGGGCTGATCACACCAAACGCGTTTATGGCAGTTGCAGTGGCCTTTTATTTAGATTTTCTATGGGTGGTGAGTGTTATGCGCACTTTGCGTTTTTTGCCGCAGCACACGTTTTTAAGGCGCGCAGATAGCGGAAAATTAGCATCTTTTTATTGTCCAATCGAATGAGAGGGGAGGCAGGCTTTCCGTTGTGGTGACAGAAGTTTACAGTTGTTTGGAACAACCGGAGACTGCAGTCATTCACTCTCTCCTGTGTGTTTGTGCATCTCTCACCTTCGATCAAGGTCAGAGCAAGTGCCTTCTATTTAAAGTTTCAGCTAATATGACAGTTAACAGCAAAAGAGTGCTCACGCTATAATATTTTTTAATATTAATATTTTAACAAGACAGCTGACTCTGTGTTTGCCTAGCAATATAAAATGTTTCCATGTGTTTAAAACGTGTTTGGTGTGATTGGCCCCAGACAAGCAACGACTTGTAGTAGCAGAGCGACACAGTCTCATTGATTTCAACGGTAGCTTGGCGGCTTCCGGCGACACAAGTGACGGTGACCGTTGGCGACTGAATGGGGCGTGTCCAGAAGTTGAGAAAAGTTTAACTTTATGCAAATAATGAGAGACTTTCAGCAGCGACTACCATTGAGAGCAAACCAGTGGAGTTCTCGTCAATCCATCTCTTGTTAGTTACTGAAGTGGATGGTACTCGTTGTTTACGGCAACCGAACTTAGAAACGCCTCCTAACGACACGAAAGAGACGGGCGACACATAGCGAGAAAGTCCCTGCTAGTCTGTGCAGCTTTACCTGCACTACACATCACAAGTTCCCTATTCTTAGATCAACATCTACTTAAACTCTGAAGATGTCTACAAATGTGCCTAAAACTGTGTGTAAGCACCAAGGATACAGCAATAAGAGAGATTTTATAAGATCTCTCAAGATCCGACTCTGACATGTCCCTCGAGAACACGGACCCTCAATCTCGCTTCGTGTATCTTAGCAACCGTGGCCCGTTACAAACACCATCCAGAAGCACACAGGGCTTTCCTGTGAGTGGATGCCCTGCTTTTCATCTTTTAACCACCTCCAGTGAATGTGCCATCTTACCATTAGAGGTTCAAATTGAGATAATGAAGGCACAACTGCCACGGTACTGTGAGATTTCATTCTTTTTTTCTCCATCCCACTCACCTGCATTGTTTTTCCTGTTGTCAAGGTAGACCTGGGCATTAGAAAGCTCTCATGTGTGGGTGGCCGCCCGCACCTCTCTTAAACAACCACTGCTGTCTATAGCTTTTATTAAATGTCTTATAAGGAGCTGCTTTTTATGGCACCACATCACATCAGTTTAACATTAAAAGGGACATTTAACATTAAAGATGTTTTTTAAGATGTAAAATACATCTTTGGTGTCCCCATATGTGATGGTACATTTGTGAAGTTTTAGTTCAAAATTTCATAGATAATTAATTATAACATGTTAAAATTGCCACTTTGTAGGCATGAGCAAAAATGTGAAGTGTCATTTTTAATGCAAATGAACTGATGAAATGCAAACAATGATCGCCATGATGGTGGTTTGTAAGATCCCTTTCTGACATCACAAGGGTAGCCAAAATTTCAATGACCTTTGCTTGCAGAGAATGGTTTACCAAAACTAAGTGGGTTGCTCTTTTTCACATTTTCCATGTTGATAAAAGCACTGGGGACCCAATTAAAGTCAGATTTTCATTATATGTCCCCTTTAAAGGGACACTCCACTTTTTTTGAAAATATGCTCATTTTCCAGCTCCCCTAGTGTTAAACATTTTGATTTTTACCGTTTTGGAATCCATTTAGCTGATCTCCGCGTCTGGCGCTAGCACTTTTAGCATAGCTTAGCATAATCCATTGAATCTGATTAGACCATTAGCATCATGCTCAAAAATAACCAAAGAGTTTCATTATTTTTCCTATTTAAAACTTGACTCTTCTGTAGTTACATCGTGTACCAAGACCAACGGAAAATTAAAAGTTGCGATTTTCTTGGCAGATATGGCTAGGAACTATACTCTTATTCTTGTGTAATAATCAAGGACTTTGCTGCCGTAACATGGCAGCAGGAGGCGCAATGATATTACACAGTGCCCAAAAATAGTCCCCTGCCATTTAAAGTTACTAAGGGCACTATTTTCGGCTACTGCGTAATATCATT
This sequence comes from Paramisgurnus dabryanus, assembly GCF_030506205.2. Lineage (NCBI taxonomy): Eukaryota > Metazoa > Chordata > Actinopteri > Cypriniformes > Cobitidae > Paramisgurnus > Paramisgurnus dabryanus. Next base: position 10,751,299 of record NC_133351.1, read on the forward strand.
GCACCTCCTGCAGCCATGTTACGGCAGCAAAGTCCTTGAGTCCTAAAGTGCTGCTAGGTTTCCCTTTATTTTCGATTATTGACACAGCTGACAGCAAAATCCAAATTCCTGTAGTATTAAGACAAAGCCAAATGCATTCATGCTTTGTTTTTGTCAATATTTAGCAACCACTTTCTCACTTCACTGTAATGGTGTCACACACAGAATAATTGCACGATGTGTTGCATGTGTAATTGATTATTTCTGAAGTGACTCTGGAATGCATCCTGATTCAAACCAAACCCAGCAGGATATTTGTATTTGCAGAAACATCCCTCTGTCTCTCCTTGCAACCATTTGTTTTCCATCTCTTATCAGTTTTGGCTCCAAAATTTCAACAAATGGTGTATATTCTGCAGACCTGTTTATTGAATTTTGTTCAGTCGCTTGTGATGTGAATATGATGGCCAGCAAGTGTTTAATTTAATTTCAATATCAGCCTGCTGTGCTCATGCTGGGTAGACCACACAAAGCTTGCATGCAACTGCGATCACTGCCATGGATATCTATTTGAGGTGTCCCTCTTAAAAAAAAAATTAATACATTTTTTTTGGAAAAACTTTTTAAACATGCTGCTGTAGTACAACAAGTAACCAGCAAACTTGCTAAATATTTTCATTATTTATTTGCAGATGCCACCTGGTTTGATATTTGTGACCCTGGACCAAAAAAAAACGTTCAGAAGTTGCATGCTTATATAATAGCAACAATGCATTGTATGGGTCAAATGTATACATTTTTTTATCCCAAAAACCATTAGGGTATTAAAGTGCCCGTATTATGAAAAACTCACTTTTTCTGGGTTTTGGGGTGTTATTTTGTGTCTCTGATGCTCCCACACGCATACAAACTTGGAAAAAAATCCATCCATGCTGTTTTGAGTGAGATACAGGTTTCTGAATGTCCTCTGCCTTGAGTCTCAGATTGCGGGAGTTCAAACTCAGCTCCGTTGTGACGTAACAAAAAGTTTCGTCACATTCAGTTTGAATTTTCCCGCCCACCACCCCACTCGCAGGTCTCCACCCACCAGGTAGCTAGAGAGCATAGAGCAGTCACTTGAATGAGACCCTCTGTGCTGTTATCATGTCTCACGGAAATAACAGCGCTATTTGGATATTATGGATTATACTCCCACCTACTTTTAAAAACAAAGTTTTAACGCGTGGTTATTGGAACCCGGAGTATCTTATATACAGTGTGTTACGACGCAAACAGTCCTCAGATTGTAGGCGATAAGACCTTCATGCGAAATCTGATGTAAACAACAGACTATGTATCTATATTTCACGGATTATAAGCATTTGTGGAAAAAAATGGTCATTGGATGTATTTTATTGGACTTTCATGGATCATTCACACATCTGAAACAGACTGGATTCGATTCGCGATCTTTGTATATCAACAAAAAAAGGTAAGAAGTCACGTTGTATTTTGCATGTTGTCATCTTCTGTCACAAAATACTACATTTATGATGCTAGAGCTAAAAGCTTTTTGCCAAACTAACCGAGACCGTACGCCCCGGCTTTTCTGACGAGGCGAGCCTCTAATAACTTTAAGGTCCGCATAGATATATAAGTTACACGGTCCGGACCTCCCGCTAGCTTCTAGCAATTAGCACGCGGTCCACAAGCAGTATACATCCCCCGCCGGGTCTTAATTTCTGTAATTTGCGAAAATAATGCGTTTGAAAATGTTTTATAATGGGAATATGTTAGCATTGTCCAGGGAAAACGAGTTTATTGTTGTGACTGCTAACGTAACATCACAATTTACTCTGGAATCATTGTGTGTCATGAGTTTCTTCTCCTGTAGTGTACTTAATAGTGATACTTTTCTGCATGATTTGTCTGTTGGCAACATAAACCGTTAATAATAATAATATATAAAATAATAACACAGTATGGTCTGTACTGCTCACGATACCACTGAGCATGCGCACGATCACATGACGTTAGTAGTGGGGCGTGATCAAAGGAGCTGTAGCTCATAAATATGTAAGACTAGCTCAAAACGGCACAATCTAAACTGCCCTGAAAAAGAGGCTACTAGAGATGGGTAACAATCTTTTCCTACAAGCTTTTTCGAGCAAACAACTTTTGAAACATGCTTGATGGAACTCATACACCGATATAACTTGTGGAAAAGCAGTCATAAGATGGGCACTTTAAGGAAGGATCATGCTCCATGAAGATAATTTTAAAATTCTTACCATAAATATATAAAAATGTATTTATCAGTATGTGTTGCTTATTCATTTGGACAACTTCAAAGGCGATTTTCTCAATATTTTGATTTTTTGCTTTTTCAGATTCTAGATTTTTACATAGTGGGATCTCTGCCTAGATTTTGTCCCATCCTAAAAAAACATACATCAATGGAAATCTTATTTATTGTTGGGATATGATGTATTCAAACCCCTTATGACTGGTTTTGTGGTCCAGGGTCACATTTGCTCTTTAATGTTAATTTAAATGGGACATTTCACAAGACTTTTTGAAGATGTGAAATAAATCTTTGGAGTACCTATGTAAAGTTTTGGCTCAAAATACCATATAGATCATTTATCATAGCATGTTAAAATTGCACTTTGTATAGGTGTGAGCAATAATTTTCCATTTTTTGGTGTGTTCTTTAAAATGCAAGTGAGCTGATCCCTGCATTAAATGGCAGTGCCATGGTTGGATAGTACAGATTAAGAAGCGGTATTATTCAGTTGTGACATCACAAGAGGAGCCAAATTTCAATGCTCTTTTTTTTCACATGCTTGTGGAGAATGGTTTACCAAAACTAAGTTACTGGGTTGTTATTTTTCTAATTTTCTATGTTGATAGAAGCACTTGGGACTAGACGTCTTCTCCGAAATACATTTTATACCCAAACCCGACGTGCATAAATATTTTAAATTTTTTAAAAGAAAGACACGACCCAAGACAAACCCGAGACAAAAATTTCGTAATTTTTTTTTAACTTGACTGGACCCAAATGTAAACGGCACTGACGTGTGTGCAGTCTGCAGCCCCGCATGCAGCATTCAGTCAGAAAGAAACCCTGTTGGTCTCGCAACCAATTTTGCGAGCTGCCCTATTTGTTTTACTTTGTTATTTGATGATGACACCAATGTAGCCGCTAAAATGTACATTAACCTACCACCAGCCACACAATGTCGCAAGCGCTCTTGGCAAACAGAGGAGAGGTTTGAAAAGGACACTGACGCACACACGCGAGAGAGTTCGGGTCTTCGGGTCCGTTCTGCAAAAACATTTATTTTAAATTACCCGAGACCAGATGCCACTATTATTTAGGGATATGCATTTATCAAATTTTTTCATTTGGATTAACCTATAGGTCTGAAGAACGAGTACTCGTTTAACTGGGGGCAGGGCAATTAGGGGCGGGGCGTATACGTCATGGTGAAAATGAAAATATTTTGTAATTGTGTATACACTCTAAAAAAACAAACGGTGCTATATAGCACCAAAACAATTGCTTTGGATCGTAACGATAGAAGAACCATTTTAGTGCCATATAGCACCGGTGAAGAACCAGTGAAGCACCAGTGAAGCACCAGTGAAGCACCAGTGTAGAACCATATAGGGGCCATATAGCACCACATATGGTTCTACATAGCACTATATGGTTCTACACAGGTGCTTCACTGGTGCTTCACTGGTGCTTCACTGGTTCTTCACCGGTGCTATATGGCACTAAAAATGGTTCTTCTATCGTTACGATCCAAAGCAACTGTTTTGGTGCTATATAGCACCGTTTGTTTTTTAGAGTGTATATATATAATATATATTATTACACACAACACACTTTTATTCACTTTTATTTTGTATGGGATTAATCTTTGCCCAGTACTACACCATTGGCTTCGATAGATGAATACACTTTAAAAGTAACTTGCAAATCCAAATGCTTTCAGGGCCATGGCATTATCAGATTGTTAAAACTTTTCTCCAGGGTTTAGGACTGTTAAGTTTAAAAGTGTTCAGTAGAGCTAAGAAAAGCTATTCTGTGTTTGTACAATATAGGATATTAAATTTTCTTCTTGGCAAAAGTAGTCACTAATCTGTGATTTTTAAATGATTTAGTATGTTGTTACTCTTCCAGTGTGATCAAAAACAGATGCTATTTCTTCTAGGATGATATGGTAGGTCTAAGGGCCAGTTCAAACGTTTCCTTCATTTCTCAGTTTTACAGTCAGGTTGCCGAACACTTTTGAAAAGTGCCAGAGCGCTGTCACTATTGTGAAAAGAGACTGGAGAGAAGCCAGCTGGCTGTGTTTTCATCATTTATGCATGGTGATCAGAAAAGTGTCATCCCTTATGATGTTTTATGTGCAGCCAGGGGTTGAAGAGCGTCTATGTGTTACGTAAAGCATCTATAAAATCATGTTATTGAAAACACCATTTAAAGCGCGATTACAGGCAAAGATCCATGAGATGAGATGTGTGCGCAAACGTACTACGGATTGTCCATAACATACTTTGAATACTGTAGTGTACTGTAATACTGTTTGATACTATAGCGCAAAGAAAGTGTTATACAAGTTATTCCATACCTTAAGGGCTTACATGACATTTGTGGGCTATATTTATTTACACACTCTTAATTTTACAGGCAAATAACCTTTCTATTTACTGCCTGCTATTCAAATCATTTTCTAATACATCATGGCATCTACATATTGATAATCTGCATCTTTTGTTTTTGTTGTTGTTCTTGGATGGCTTGTCTACGTTAAAACTGGCCTGTGATCAAGTCAGGTTTGCATTTGCAGTCTCCCAGGTTTAGGGAAGTGAGTAGTTTGTTTACAGAGGACACGCTCTGGTGTAATATAATGTGCAAGTTTAGTATTACAATAGGGGACAGTGTTTGTTTTGAATATATGAGGCATTGCAATTGTTGTTTATATCCATTTATAGCACAATTTGATATTGATGGGTACTATTGCTGAGGTTACAAGCATACAATTATTTATTTAAAAAGACAAGGTCCAATGTAGGGCATTGCATAGCAGCGGAAAAGGTCATGGGTTGAACCCAGAGAACATAGATACTAATAGAAAATGCATACCTTGTATGCAAATACTCTATACCGCATTTTGACAGGTTGTGAGAGGCACAGTTGTATAAATAAGAAAAAAAAGACTAATAGATTCCTGATTTAGATTTGATATGAAATTATTAGTACAGAATAATAACAGTGATGTGCTTGCCTGATGTCTAATCCACATGCGCTTTATAATACATCACCCTGTATAGACTGAATGGGTCGAATAGGGAGGGAAACCACACATTTTTAGTTTATAATTTTCCTCATTATTTTGTAAATGAAATGCAATGTTTAATTGCACTAGCAAAATAACTAATGGTATATCATATCAAAATCATTGTAGCCAAATGTTTTTGCGTGACCCATATGGCACTTTATCCCACTGTGTTACCCAAGTGGGTCCTGACTAAGGGCAAACTTCCGATCTCTGATGAAGCCAACAAGGAAGTGACTTAAACTGCTATTCATCGACGGGGCGCTAGAGGCTGGCTCCAAAGGGAGTCCATTCCCATAGACCCCGATGTTAACTCATTCACCGCCATTGACGAGTTATCTCGTCAATTATGAGTTAATATTTAACTAATAAATATGCCTTTCTGGACGAATTTCAAAGTGAAAGTGTAATACCACTTTTATCCACTAGATCAGGGTTCCTCAAATCTTACCCTGGAGGTCCAGAGCACTGCAGAGTTTAGCTCCAACCCTAATCACCTGTGATTTTCTAGTGATCATGAAGACCTTGATTAGCTTGTGCAGGTGTGTTTGATCAAGGTTGGAACTAAACTCTGCAGGCTCTGGACCTCCAGGGTAAGATTTGGAGAAGGGGGCACTAGATGATTCGAAAAACCGAATTTATCAAAAACGGAAGTGAAAAAGATTTAATGATTTATTTTAACTGCCTTTATGTTTGATAGTCATTCTGAGTCTGATCTCTAACATAAATTCCTTTACAAAAACGCAATTTTTTAAGCTTTTTGCTCAAAATGTTGTATTTTTGAAGAGAAATATCCATATTTCAGTGGTTAAATTAAGTGGAAAAAGTAAATACATAATGAAACGTTTTTTCCCCATTTTGTTTGTTTGTTTGTTTGTTTGTTGGAAAGCAGAAGGTGTGTTCTTTATTTGGATATAATTTGTATGTTTATATATTTATAGAAGATAATTTTTCCTGCAAGGAATTTTGTGAAACTTTTGTTAAAATCACAAAAATGCAGGTGGGCAACTTTTCTCAAAAAGGCAGGCGGTGAATGAGTTAAAATGCCGAACTTTAAAGTGACACTCCACTTTTTTTGAAAATATGCTCATTTTCCAGATCCCCTAGAGTAAAACATTAGATTTTTATCTTTTTGGAATATATTCAACTGATCTCCGGATCTGGTGATACCACTTTTAGCATAGCTTAGCATAATCCATTAAATCTGATTAGATCATTAGCATCGCGTTAAAAAATAACCAAAGAGTTTTGATATTTTTCCTATTTAAAACTGGAATCTTCTGTTGTTACATCGTGTACTAAGACTGACAGAAAATTAAAAGTTGCGATTTTTTTTTGTCACATATGGCTAGGAGCTATACTCACTCCGGCGTAATAATCAAGGACTTTGCTGCCGTAACATGGCTGCAGGAGGCGCAATGATATTACGCAGCTGTCGAAAGTAGTCCCCTTAGAAACTTTCAAAGGCGGTGGACTATTTTCGGGCTCTGCGTAATATCATTGCGCCTCCTGCAGCCATCTTACAGCGGCAAAGTCCTTGATTATTACGCCGGAGTGAGTATATTTGCGAGTTTTATGTGTATCGGCATCGGCCGATACGTGGCTGCCGTGTTCGCCGTTTTTTTTCCGGCATCATTTATAGACAGAGTGCTGGAAGCCGCAAGCGATTGCTATTAACATCTCTAATAACATATCTTAAAATACTGTGTTTTGCCTCAAATGGACACAAGTAATGTTTTTAGGAAGGCATGTTTGTTAAAACTAGTTATATTTCCTACTAAAACTAAGCTCTAGTCCTAGTTTAAGATAACCCCTGTCCGTGAAACCACCCTATATATATTTGTAGTAGTAAAGTGCTAGAAATCAATATCCTTTGCTGATAGTTCCTCATCACTGTGGAGAGAACAGTTCATGGTTCCATAGCACCCTCACCTGTTTTTACTATTTGTTAAATATAGTTTGTTTTAGGTTCAATAAATGTAACTTTTATTAAATTGAGACTTGTAACATTCGGCATTTTTATGATATAAATTGAGTGAGCAAAAGCAGTATCGGCTCCAAATATCGGCTCAAGAAAATCGGCAGCCTGTATCGTCATCGGCTAAGGCTGATGAAACAAAAATCGGTATCGGCATCGGCACTGAAAAATCCATATCGGTCGATCCTTAAATAACAACCTTTATAGTATTGTGGTAATTGTCAGATATGGTTTGCAACTTGGTTGAAATGAGTCAGCACCTTACAGGAAGAGAAAAAAGACCAAGCTCTTTCTCATCTCAAACTGCTGTGATGAAAATTTCATGTGAGCCTTTGCCATCCGTTGTCTTAATTGTATGTTTTCCCTCCTCTTTTTATCATGCAACTGCATATATATATTTATAGAAAATGCGTAAGATTATGCCAAGATAGCTTTTCAACACGCTATTAAAAATTTGATTTTCCATGCCTTGATTATCATTGCATGCCTAAAATAACAACCGTTTGCCAAATGGGCATTTATAATCATTAAGGTTGTGTAACAGGAACGATCATACTTTGCGTATAGTGTTGATTTGTGGAGCCTGTAATGAATCTGTAAAGAATGCCCATATCCACATATTTTCTAATCTAGTTGTTGGTCTGAAGCAAGCCCTTGGCTGGTGTACTACAGTATAGTGTATAAGACTGATAGATGCTTGTTAGATGTAATTATGATGATAACACCATTACAGTAATCATGACAATGTTGCTTTGTCTTTGCTGGAATTCACACATGCACAACTTGTTTATTTTGTTGCATAAAGATTTAGTGTGCTTATAATTTGAGCTTTGGCCAGTGCATGGTGGTTTTACATCCTGTGGATCTAGATTTGTCTGCATTGTCTGGAAATCTCCTAGATTGGCATCAGTCGTTCTCTGACAGTTTCATATGCTTGTGACTGGCAGTGTTGGCCCAGCTGAGGTCTGTTAGTGATTCAGCTCTGCTCGTGCTACACTGAATAGCTGCTTATGCGTTAATTAACTGCACCTCCCACATTATTGCTGTTCTACCATGCAGTGATTACAAGCTTCAGACATTCATTGAAAAGGCAAAGAAGAGACTTAATTAAAAAAAATGAAATAATGTATTTTGCATGAAATTTTCAATTAACATCATGTTGAACCACATTCTAAAAAATGCTGGTTTATTTTCAACCCATGGTTGGGACAAAAAGGGACAAACCCAGCTTAAATTAACCCAAAATTGAGAATAGCGCATTGTGTACATAATATCTGTTTTGAATATTAGCCTGCTGGCTACTTTACATTATGTTGACCCTGGGACAACATTATTATCAACCAATCAAATTTCAGAAATAAGTTGACAGTTTGTTTTAAGTTTAAGCTTATACAACTAGTATTAGTTGCTTCTAGACCATTGTTTTTGTTTGAGCTGTAAATTTGTAAAATGATGTATTTTCTGTGTTTTGATGGCTGAATGACCAGCATCCCCGTACAAAACAATAGGTTTAAAGCACATGCTCTGGCCATCCAACCCTCACAGGAATCAAAATGGCGGCAGGCTGAATATTTGGCGTATTGGCGTAGAATACGCAGAGCAGGGCTTAAAAACGGAAAAAATTATCAATCGTTTCACTCCGAGCAGAATCGATATTTAAAACGTTTCCGTTTTTGCGTTCCTCATTGAACATTTACGTTCCGAAAACGGTTTACTTAGAAAAAATACCGGTTAATAACGTTATTTTAATTCAGGCTATACTTTAACAAATGCATGCATACAGACTAATTTTCACACAAAAATAATAACAAAACACATGATATAACTAAACTTCAACATTTCATTAATTGTTAAAACCACAAAAGAAATACCTGCATTAATTTTAAGTATAAACAGCTGAAAAAACGACCCGTTTTATGCCGGTCTTTTACTGGTTGAAACCGCAGCATACTCTGCTGGATGTTTACGTTAAATGTGCCTCTGTAAGTTACCTCAGTGATTCCCGGCTACTGTACCCCTTCCCCACATCCTTCAATATTGCAGACAGACTTGTTAAGACAGCTTGTCGTAAGAAAAATAATAACGAAAAGGAATTTCTTGGTGGCGACCCATCTAAAAAGTAATTGACAGTGGTATAAGTCCCCTGGCTTTTTTGAGTTACAGTTTGTATCTTCATATTTCCAAGCAAGTTTTAACTTAAACGTACCTCTGAAAATTTGATGGGTAGCTTTGTGGTTATTTAAGACAAATGCTATCGGGCCGGAGACTCGATGACTGCGGCGCGGGCATTTCACTCACGCTATGTGTCAAAGTCACTCACGCTTCAAAGTCACATGTTGTACTGTTCAATTCATGATTGGTCACTGATAAAGTACAATATTAAAGAAAACGATAAAATAACGTTATTAACCGGTTAATGGTAATTTTAAATAAACGTTTCTGTTCAGAACAATTAAAATTGATTTTGTTTTCGTTTTTGTTCCTGTTAAAATTTCGTTCGTTTCCGGTTTTCGTTTTCGTTCCTTGAACCGGTTCAGAGCCCTGACGCAGAGGCCTATAGATGGTTTCATCAGACGCACGTGCGCTGACGAACTTTGCTTCCGGTTATAGTTTTTTTTAATGGTCTGACTAGTTTCTAAACTGAACTCTTGAACAAATACTTCGTAAAAAATAACAAATGTTTTGGTTTCCTATGTAATCTACATGTTGTATATTTTGCTTGTTATATAAATAAACTAAGTTTAAAGTACTTTGTTGTTATTTATTCTTACCAGAGTTTACCGGAAGTTATGTGTGGACCACGAAAGCCGCTTGTTTATGTTGTTACTGCTGAAACCGTCTATATAAAGATTATTTTCATATCCCTTTGCCTTTTTTACCCAACTTTTGTGTGTGCGTGTGTGTGTATTTGTTTGGCCAACTGACAGCCATGTCCTCCTATTAACTTTTAAGATGCCCGCTACACGCCTGAAAATAACCCAGCGATTTTGTGTGTATGTTAGCCCATAAGAAAGATAGATCACAAGAGATATCTTTTACATCTCGATTATTAGACATCAATGAGATAAAATGAATCTCAACTTTTTTCTCCTGTGTCTCAAATGTTTCCAGAGTAAAACAAATATTTCACAAATGTCTCCATTAGAGGTTTTAGAAGACAAACTGAGCTCAATATTTTTTAAGATTTCAGTATGACTTTAAACATCAGATTGACCAAAATCAAGATTATTTTACCAAGCAATTTTAAAAGAAACATCTGAGACAATTGATACTTAAATAAAACAACCGAGAACTCCATCAAATCTGCTGAGCTATGAAAAAGCAATAAAATGTCTGAGCTATAACATTTTTCTCTGGGATATTATATATTTGTATGAATTAGTGATTTAGTAAATACAACGTTTATATTTATAAATATTTATATTTACAGCAGCAGCAACCATTTTCTGTTTGTCCAAGAAAAATTCCCATCAGGGATTGATTTAATTTCAATGTTCTCCTTGCTGCAGTCTTACTGAATGCATGTTGGATGGTTTTTGGCTAGATATTGGTTTGATAGGAAGAGGTGTGAAGGGGTGCGCTGTGGGAGGTTTTTAAGATAATGCTAGCCGAGAGACACAGGGCAGCAGGTCTTGTGTGGACCTATTTAAACTGGAAGATGACAACAGCAACATTGATCTTGTCTCTCCTAGAATAGGTTTTGAAAGATATATGTGTGTGTTGTGTTGTGTATATGCACTTGAAACGTATTAAATAGATCTATAGCCTATAAAAAAGGCCCTGAACTTTTTGTGAGCAGAATGCTTCACATGTGGAGCTCTTGTTTTCTTCTCCCATAGTTTTTAGACTCCCACACTTAGTTTGTGTATCTCTCGGGAATCTGAAGCCATTTTTAACACATCACGTGTTTGCATGGTTGTAAAAATATTCTGCAACCTCAGTCCAGCCAATCTCAATGGAAAGTTTAAGGCCAAACACTATCGGTCAGTTCCCTTCTTTTCCTTTTCTTCTTTAATACTACCGCATGAATGTTTGTATACGCTTAGTTAATCTTTTATTACTTTTTTCCACATTTTATAACAATAGTTGACATTTAAGTCAGTTTAGCTGTGAAATAACGCAGATAAATGGATGGCACTTATAAAGTGACCAAAAAATGGTAAACAGATCAAGATATTTTTTTTTTTTTTAAGTTTTGCATTGATTAAAGCGGATCTCATTCTGGGCATTCATTCAAGCAAACTCACGCAGTATCCACTTGGGATAATTTTTAAACAGTACAGTATTAAAGGAGTTCCCATACTATGGCTTTTTGTTGGTTGCTTTTTATACTTGACAGGAACGGAAGTAAACCTAATCATGTTTAAAATATTTTTAAGATTACAATTTCATGAATGGTTATAAAAGTTAATGTGCATATAATGGGTGGGCATGATTTTTTATGTATTTAAAGGGGCCATGTCTTAAAACTTTTTAAGATGTGAAATAAATCTTTGGTGTCCCCAGAGCACATATGTGAAGTTTTAGCTCAAAATACCATATAAATGATTTATTATAGCATGTTAAAATTGTCACTTTGTAGGTGTGTGCAAAAATGTGCCATTTTGGGTGTGTCCTTTAAAATGCAAATGAGCGGATGAAGTGCAAACACTGGTGGTTTGTTGCAATTGAAACTCAATTGTGCTGTGAATTATTCTCTCTCTCTCTCTCTCTCTCTCTCTCTCTCTCTCTCTCTCTCTCTCTCTCTCTCTCTCTCTCTCTCTCTCCACTGAATGGCAGTGCTGTGGTTGGATAGTGCAGATTAAGGGGTGGTATTATTATAATAAGAGCTCCTTATGACATCATAAGGAGAGCCAAATTTCAACAACCTAATTTTTCATGTGGTTGTAGAGAATGGTTTCCCAAAACATAGTTACTGGGTTGATCTTTTTCAAATTTTCTTTGTTGATGGAAGCACTGGGGACCCAATGATAGCACTTAAACACGCAAAAAGTCAGATTTTCATGCCATGGCCCTTTTAAGCATCCTTCTTTAGGTCATAAGAAGCTTTTGGTCGTGTATCTGAGCAAATATTGTTAGAGGCAGCCATCTTTGCAACAGGATAACCCTTATCTATTAGAAATGTTGTTGTCACGCTATTTAGTCTTTTTTTATAGCCATCTCTCTCTCTCTCTCACCCATGTTGTCTTGTTTTTGTGTGCATGATTTCTAAAGGCCACCAAAGCCAATAGCAAGTTAGCAAGTAACTTCCATGCAACTGAGATTGTTTTGCCTAAATTGTATTCAGCACTGTCATACATCTCCTGTCTTTTTTTAATTCGCGAGGAAACTAGCCAACCAGAAAAGATCTCCTTTTACACGTTTAGTGAGTTGACATCAGGTTGGATGACGTGTTTTTGGATGTATGAAATAGGGATGGTTTGTCTAATTCAGTTTTAGTGGAAGTTAGCAAAAAGCTGAAAATCGCTTACACCACCTTTATGAAAGCACATCGTTAATATTAGATGCATAAATAAGAGCTCTGTTTGGGGCGGATGGACTGCTCCTGAAGGTTCATAAACACTTGTACTGTGGATAGGAGGTTTGACTTGTTTTGCCTTTAGGGACACTGACAATCAGTGTGGCAAGCGCTAAGAACTTCTCTAGCTCTGTCATTTAATGGCAAGCTGCAGCTGAAAGCCTTAGGAATCCTTTATAGGTGGCAGCTGGAGAATAAACCTAGAGCTCTTATGAAATTAGAGCGATTAAAGTGATAGGTCAGCGAAAAATGAAAATTACCCCATGATTTACTTACCCTCAAGCCATCTGAGATAGATATGTCCATCATTTTTCAGACAAATGCAATCGGAGTCATTTTAGTAAATGTTCATGCTTTTCCAAGCTTCATAATAGTAGAAAACAAAAAGTACATCCATCCTTCGCAAAAGTAATCCACACAGCTCCAGGGCTAATAAAGGCCTTCTGAGGGTAATCGATGTGATTCTGTAAGAAAAATATCCCTATTTAAAACTTTTTATAAACTATAACTAGCTTCTATTAGCGGCCATTTCGCATTATGAGAAACGATGCGTAAGATCTGGTGAGAACAGACTTTCTTGATAACAGTGCATATTAGGGCTTGGCAAAAAAAAATAGATTTTCTGATTAATCGTTTTTTTTACGTGGTCAATTAAAAATCGATTCTCAAAAGCCACGAATCGATTTTTGTTTTTTTATGAAATAACCTGAGGCTGATCCTGTTTGATCAAGGAATGCGACTGTTTTGACATTTTTCAGCATACATTTTTCATCTTGCATCAAAATTGTATTGTATTTAACATAATTGTATGCATTTGAAAATTAGAGATTCTGTTTAATGTGCCCAAGTGTACCAAAAATAAAAAAGTGTAATACCGGTTGGTGGCTCTTAATTTCTTTTTATTAATTGCCCACTTGTAAACTTATGTTCACTTTTTTATAAATAAAATATTTGTAACAAATCTATATTCGTTGAGTTGAATCGAGAATCAAGTATAAAAATCGGTCCAATCGGTTCCTTGCCTAGTATGCATAGATGTTCATTTTTTTATTTTATAAGTCAATTAGGGTCAATTTTTGAAAATCACCTGAAAGCCGAAACGCTGAAACCTTGTTGTATAATTTGTTAGGATAGGACAATATCTGGAATCTAAGGGTGCAAAAAATTCAAAATATTGAGACCTTGACCTTTAAAGTTGTCCAGAAAAGTCCTTAGCAACACATATTACTAATCATTAATACATTTTTGATTTACTTAATGTAAGAAATTCACAAAATATCTTCATAGAATATAATATATTTACTTAATAAAAATATACAAATTTGACCCATACAATGTATTGTTTGTTATAATTATATGCTTTAAATATACCTGGGCTACTTTTGACTGGTTTTGTGGTCCAGAGTCACAAAAATGTATAAGCACTGTTACCACATTGCTTCATTCATTTTAGCATCCCGAACCCACTGTGATTTTAAAGTCTTGGAAAAGAACACTCATGTATTCATTTAAGCAAAGTGATGACCTCAGAATGCCAATCCTTTGATTAAATGATTAAGAGTTTGCATGTGACCTCTGTTCTGCCGTTCTGTTGGTCTCCTCTTGGCTGATAGATATCACCATTCACTTTCAATTCCTTGTCGCACTGGACTCAGATTTTTTTTATATTGCAATTCGCCATATGCAATTAACCGGATGCAACAAAGTGAGTTTGCTCTCCCTCATATGTATCAGTAACAGCTGTTATTTGGATAAGAGCTCCAGGCTTTGTGAATTCCATGAATATAACAAGCATTTGTGAGACACAAAGCGCAGAGCAGCTCCGTCCAGGGAAACAATATCTCAGCTGCCTAGCTGCAGATCCCACCTGTCAGATCCCACCATATGCTTGTTAATATGACAGGATATTTGTGTGGCTATAGCATACTCAGGTGACTGCAACAAGGCCATGGGTGTTCGGGGAACCATCTTGTACCAAACATGTAGATGATGGATTGAGCCAGGGGTTTCCAAAGATGTCCAGCAAGCAATAGCCTTCATTTCACCATCTAGCCTAACTGTAGATCGAATTAATCCGGCTATGAGTAACCAAGTTCTAGCCAAAAAAGCAGTGATTACAAAGTTTTCAGTTTCTTATATACATTTTCATATATATATATATATATATACAGTATATATATATATATATATATATATATATATATATATATATATATATATATATATAATTACTTTATTTTATTTATTTTTGGGCTATGGTTTGACATCTGTTAAATTTTCTCTGACAGCCCAGATTTTGCCTTATTTGAGCCTAGACATCTGGACTGTGTTTGGATAGCGTCTTTTAAACACAAAATTGCTGTGTGCATTTCAGATAACCTGCATCTTGTATTTTAAAATGGTATATAACAAACTTTTAATTTCTTCGAATTCTGTTAAAGAAAATACATTGCCTGGCAGTGAACTTTAAGCTTTATCATTTTACAGGTATTATTTATGTTATTATAGCAACATTACACACAAACTAGGGTTTAAAAAATGGTATCAGAAATAGGGATGTCCCGAGCCCACTTTTTCATTCAGATTCCGATACCAGAATTCCTTATATCAGCCGATACCCGATACTATGGTAATTAAATGTGTATAGTGCTTTCTGTAACATCTAGTATCATTTTAATGTTAAAATCAATAATTTAAAATGATTTACAAGTTACAGAAAACATAGTAATTATTTATTATGACAGTGTTTAGGAGAACATATAATAGGTACGTTTGATCAATTAAGTATGCTAAAAAAATTTGCGTAAAAATGTCATAGTAAAAAGCTTTAGTGTGCAGATGGTTATTTTGGGAATTATGCAATTGACGGGACTTTTTATGCACATTCCGGGAGCAGAATTGATGCGCCTAAGTAATATACTGGGCTTTCTGGTCATTTATGGGCTTTCTGGGTGCAGAATTGATGCCCTTGAAGCATCCTCTCATGGGAATCCTCGCACCGCAATGGAAAGTTTATAACTGTTAAAACACAAAGGGAATAGATGCATCGTGTGCTCAGCACAAAGTGAATTGCATCCATCCAACGGCTAACTGAGACTTTATAAAATCTGATCTTTAAATTCAATCCGCTTCACCAGTGGATTATTAACTCAGTTTGCGAGTAAGTTACAGTGTTTCTGTGAACTTCTGTGAAAGATCTTTTAATGTGCGTTTGTTCCTTCACATGAAGCTATTGAGTGTATTAAAAGACTTTGAATATAGTGCATAAAACGTTTATGGTGCTTTTATAATACGTTGTCCTTGTAATAGCTTGTCAGTAACAACCACGACTAGCGCACATATCGGAATTGAATCGGTCATGTTGTCGGTCCTCGATCCGATCCAGCCAAAAAGCCCGGATCGCCCCGATACTGATCCAGCATATCAGATTGGGACATCCCTAATCAAAAAGAATGTGACCTTTAATAACCAAACAAATCTGGGGCACCATTCACTTCCATAGTATTATTCTTTCCCACTAAGTCAATGGTTTCCCTGATCTGCTTCATTAAAAAAAATCTAAATATTTAATTTGTGTGTTCAGCAGAAGAAAGACATTAGAGTCAGAGTAAATGATGACAGATTTTTCATTTCTGGGTGAACTATCCCTTTAAATTGCCATCCCAAAGGTATACAAAGCTTTTTAAGTCATCTGGTAAAGTCATTCATATTGCAATTTGAATGACTTCAAATATCGTGCAGCCCTAACAAAGATCTATATATTTTAACTGATCAGTGCATAAAAGGTGATTTTCTGTAAGGAGATTTACTTTCTTACCTCATGGTTTGATCTTTTTGTGCACGGTGCATGATGTTCCAAAAAATTTCCGTGCCATCCAATGACAGGCAGTGTTTTCGGTTGGATGTGATTGGTAGCCATGAAATTTGAGCAATTAGATGTTGAGTTGGAGGGAGAATAATACTTATGCAGCATTTGCCACTTACTGGAGGTTTGGCATTGTTGTTTGGCATGAATAATGGCATGACTATTTTGAGCTGATGTGATGAGCAGGGATCATTTCATCTTCAATTATAGTAACCTTTTCAAAAGATTGGCATTGTATTCCTTCACTTTCCACGTTCAGGGCTGGAGCCTGAAGAAATCCATTACGTTTATTTCATCCCTGAGCAGCAGAACGGTTGATCTAACAAAGTTTAACACCAAAACTTGAATCACCCAATGCTCTATCTAAATGCCATACCTTTTCAGGAAATGTGCTTGATTTAATTCTGCGCTCCTCTTAATTTTCTGTCTAGTTTGCATCCATTTAAGCTGCAGGAAAGAATTAAATCGCTTATTCACATCAGATGAGATAATCTGCAGATGTAATTCAATCTCTTGCTGTTCGTGAACATGATGTACCAGCTTTGTCTCTGGTACGTTTTCCAGTGTTGTGAAATAGCAGTGTGAATGTGTCTACCGTGGTAAACAGTAAAGCTGAATACAAGTTGTCACGTTTGCACCAATTTCATAATTTTGTATTAATCAAACGTTTGGTTAACAAGCACGATTGTTCATTGTTAAAGGTATTACTGATACTGTACATTTTTGCTTCCTCAAAGAACCGTTTAATCAAAGGTTCTTTAAAAACATTTATTTCTTCTCTTTTTATAATACGAGGAACTGTTTGCCACAAAGAACCATTTGTGAAACAGAAAGGTTTTTAAGATAAAGGTTCTTTATAGAAACAATGTTTTTCTATGGCATTGTGAAACGCCTTCCTTTATATTAAGAGTGTACTGCACATGGCTTCTATGTAAAAATGAAGTGCACATGTATGTACGTCATCTGTTCAGGATGAACCCGAGTGTATTTGAGGAGCGATTGCCAAGGCAACTGAATGACACCTTGGCAGCGTTTGTAGCAAGAGCCTCTGCAAATAGTCCAGATTCTCATGGGGGGAACGGTTGGAGACATCAAGAAGTCAAATCTGAGAATAATTTTATAAAGCATACCTGCATTCCTGTTCTCAGATTTTTTTACATTCAGTATTGTCATTATGTGGTGACTAAGGGACAGATGAAAGAAATTATGGATACATTTATAAACTAGTTTCCAGCTGTTGTGATTTCTTAAGGCTACTCTATGAAAAAAAGTTATTTGACCAAAGATTTGCTTCTATGCAAATGCTTGAGTTTGTGTTTAAATCTATTTAAGAATAAGACTACATTTGGTATAAAACTGGCTTAGAAATGACAGATCTGTGCTTTGGCACCCTTAAATGTTGTGGTTATCGTTGTGCTTGCTTTGTCAAGAACATCCCTTTCTAATCTTTCTCCAGCAATACGCTTTTTAAGATATGCGACGAGACGATGTCTTCATCCCTTAGTCATGAAGGAAGACTTTAGCCCTGCCATATATGGAGCCAACATTATTCCCGAGGGTTCTTTGTTAAAATACAAAAAGAAGTCCAGTTTGTAAGTTTTATTCCTAACAACTATCCAAACAATCGTAAACCACATTTTTATCCAACATGGCTATGTGTTCACAGAGTAAATGTTTGGGAATGGCGACCACATTTTACAAGAAGTCTTGTCTGTTCTCATAGCTTTAAATAACACAGGCAACCGTTGATGCATTGCACAAATAAGTGCAAAAGATGGCGACATTCTTAAGACTGAAACCCATCTTTTGTCAATTTATTGTTAATTTGTTAGGTTTGCCAAATGGTTTGCTAATTTGTGACCTCTGTATCCAATAGTAAGACGTAGGCAATAGTGATAGCCTTCGTGACGATAGTGAATGTTTTGAATGTTTTGCATCATTATTATGTTATTATTATTATTATTATCATCATTATAGCTTCACATTAACATTCCCACATAACCTGCACTTGCGACCCTAATGCGCATTGCGTGCTTTTGGCTCATGCTGCGTTCACACCAGCCGCAGTAGAGGCGTCAAGCGCGAGTGATTTCATTGTTTAGTCAATGTAAAGATCTGGAGGTCTTGCGGTGTGAATGAGGCGTTTAGCGCGTAATTCCGCCTCATTTGCGCGTCTAGTTCACATGAATGACGCGAATTGAGCGTTGCCACAGGAAACCCACGAGTTAAAAAATCTGAACTTTGGCAGAAAAAAGTGCCGCGTTAACCAATCAGGAGCTTGCTCTAGTAGTCACGTGATTACAGGAAGTGAGCGGAGTCGCAGAAGCCACTCCCATGACGTGAATTTCCGCGTGAATGTCTCGATGGCTAGAATTTCACGCGTAGCTTTTACGCTTGAATGAAGCGAGTACACTCAAAATGTTCAAGCGTCCAACTACGCGCGCTTGACGTGAATTTGACGCCTCAAACGTGTCTGGTGTGAACCCACAGTTAGATTCTCATGCGAGGGAACATTCCTCAAGATTTCTTTTAAGATGTAAAATAAATCTTTGATGTCTCCAGAGTACATATGTGAAGTTTTAGCTCAAAATACCATATAGATCATTTATTGTATCAAAATAGGCACTTTATGTGTGTGAGCAAAAATGCTCTTCAGCAAAAACTTCACAACTGCCCGTCGAGGTCATGTCGTGACAACATAATGGATTAAAAGTTTTGTGTTGGTAAGTTTTGTGTTTGGTTCTTAGTTCAGAGAAACGACCGGTCCTGTCAGACGCCGTGCTGTTTTTGTTTCCCATGTAAAGAGCAGCTTGCATGGTAGTTAAATATCTATTCTTTTTTGACTTATTTTAAGAAAACTTTGAGACTGAAAAGTTTTAACAAGCTAACCTAAATAGAAAATGAATGTTTATATAATTGTAATGGTAATGAAATTACCTCCCTGGGACGTAACAGTTACGTTTTCAGTAAGTTATGAAATTACTAAAATAGAACGAATGTATTATGTAACTGGAACATGCTTGGTTATCTCATGACGTTAGGAGACCGTACTGGCGATGTAGAGATTTCGTACTGTAATGGTAAAAAACAAACTTTTTGACCGAACCACACGAGCACATTTAAATGATCTGTAATAAAACAACACGTTTTTAGTAAATGTCTTTAGAAAAACAGATAAATTACATGTTTATACTTATAAACTGTGTATGATTACATTCGCGTTGACTTCTATTCATATGCATTTATGCAAAATCACTCAGACCTATATTTACAGTAATGTCTGAAAAATATTCACAAGTAATAATTAAATTATTATTATCATTGTTACATTTATATAGCGTTTTTTTGCAGCACTCAAATCGCTTTACATATGGAAGGGGGGATCTTTCTTCTCAACCACCACCAATGTGCAGCATATACCTGGAAGACGCGACGGCAGGCACATTGCGCCAGAACGCCCTGGCCTCGGTTTAACGTCTCTGTGTGCTTTTGTTACACTATAGTGTCCCCATCACTATACTGGGGTGTTAGGACCCACACAGACCACAGGGGGCGCACCCCATACTAGTCTCACTTACACCCCCACTAAGCAGCAACTTGGTTTTCCCGGGAGGTCTCCCATCCAAGTTCTTACCAGGCTCAACCCTACTTTGCTTCAGTGGGCCACCAGTCTTGGACTAGTGTGATTGCCCCTTAATGCACGCCGGTCGGACTTTTCATCGTACCTAAGCTTGTAATGCATGCAGCTTTGACTTTTCCTCACAGTAGAGAGGTTACTAGGCTCGCAGGGGTTTAAAATCAGGGAGTGAGTCGGTTCTGTTCCCTGGCACACAAGTAATTTACAGCGCACCTGGGGATCAATGACGAGCTCGGATTAATGGCATCATGTTGAAGAAGGTAGCAGTTTGTGTTTTTTGTCCACCAAACCGGTGACTTTTTAAAGATAAATGAGCAAATAATAAAACTATTGGCCCACCCCTCGTTATTATCGTTTATTGGTGATCTTACAGGTTGATGATAGGACGATCTCACTATGGAGAATATCGCCCAACACTAGACTGAATCATCAAACTGTTTGGTACCATAGTAATATGTTTATTATGTTCATCTTTCCTTGGATTAGTCTAAATCAAGCCTCTTGATTGCAAACTTCCTGTAGTGTCTTTCCACAGCATTCATCATAGCAGGAAGATCTTCTAGCCAACTGTATGAAGACATGATTATACCTCAATTATAATGAGGGAGTCATCGTGTGTTTATACTTTTCCAATGAGCCATTACGTCCAGCCGATTGTATAGTTGCCTGCTTACATGTGAACTGGCAAGGGCGATGGTGCCAGGACTCTAACATATGAAGAAAACATTGGCTCAGTGGGACCAATCTGGCAGTCGGTCCCCCTCTGCCCTCTTCTCCTCCAGATTGCTCCTTTCCATTGTCTTTAAGCCAACAATTTCCCATAATCCTGTAATTAGGAAATCAAGGAGTGTGAGAGTTTTTCGTATAAAATGTATTTACTTGAGAAACATTAGAAACCAACAGTGAGCAAACAGTAGTTAAGAGTTTACATGTGCCATTTTCTAAGTTTTAAAGGTGCAAGATTAGCCTAAAGCATTTTGTGTGGCATATTGTTTTAGTTGCTAAATGGTAAAGTGTGCAGTTTACTTTAGATGTTTAAATAGTTAAGTGTAATAATCCTATTACAGTTAAATGTACAGAAAAGATTACAAGAGATTTGCGGGTTGAATTTGCCAAAGAACATAAATATGTGGACACAAATTATGTCTAAACTAGTGCTGTTAACTCTTTCCCAGCCAGCATTTTTTTTTTTAAGTTGCCAGCCAGCCCAAGCATATTTTATGATTTTTACAAAAGTTTAATGCCTTCCAGAAAATTGTTTGTCTTTAACCTCCTAAGACCCGAGCTTTGGTTTGACTTTTTTTAGATTTCTTCCAGCCATTTTGGTGTTAGAAAGAATCAATAAATATAATAACCCCCAAAAAATTATTTGAACATGAAGCAGTGTACTTGTCCTCATTTGTGTACAACAGGTTCCATTTACACAGAATTAAGTATTATTGTGCAAACAACAAAAAATGTGATGTCCACGTATATGGACACACCAGGTCTTAGGACGTTAAATATATAAAGATATATATATATATATATATATATATATATATATATATATATATATATATATATATATATATATATATATATATATATATATATATAATCAAATGAAAGAACAGACCCTCTGCTTTTTAAAAGAAAAAGAAACTTTCATTCTACCTTCATTTGTTCTCTTTTTATCACCTCTCACTTATGGGTAGGTCTCTTCAAAAAGATCAAATTTTGATAATTCCACTTTTTTGAGGCTTTTGATAGAGATCAGATTCATAGCGATCCTCAAAACATACACAGTTTGAACTGTTGTTTGAACTGTTGTTCTGCAACCTTCAACGCCATTTTAGCCACCGTCTGACAAAAAAATTGTGAGAGCCACAAAACGTATGTGATCCCTAATTTTAAGATATGACATAAAAGTTTTATATTCATATGCTATTTTTAAAAGACAAATTCTTATGAACATAAAAACACTGGCACGTTTAATGTTACTTTTAAAAAAAATACATATTGCAGGGTTGTTAGAGTCCTTTTTTTGTTGTTTTGGAAATTAAAAAAAATATTAGCACACTAAAAATGATAAAACATAGCAATATACAAATATGTATATGCAGAATAATAGCTTAAATATTAAATGGATTTCTCATCTGATTAAAGTGATTTCTGTTGTTGAACATCATTGCAGAGTCCAAGAAGGACTAAACATAATATTTTCTTACGAAACTTTTCTTTTTATAGATTTATCCATGCTTATCTTACCAGAGTAAGAGTCATTCACGACATGCGGCAAAGTGCGTCAAATGAATATATTGCATTTTTGACAAAATTGACAAAATATTAAAACACTTTTAATGTAAATATTTTTGTAATGTAACAAGATCAATTCGACCTGGAGAGTAAAATGGTATTCCAAAGAAACAAATTCTATATAATAAAAAATAGCCATTTATTAGAATTTTTAAAGCTTTAGGGAGGGAGCCACTGCAGAGGCATGAATGAGCCAAATGCGTCTGTAAAACCACGGGTTGCAGACCCCTGCCCTAAGGGAATACTTCTGGGTTTTATAAGTTGGGTAAAATAATAGTGGATAATAGTGGTATTACGGATTGCCGGAATAACTCGTCAGTGGTAAGGAAAGAGATTATTTGGGACAGAACTGCCAGTCTAAACACTGGACTACTGAGAAATTGGAAGTGTTTGTGGAAACCTGTTCGGAAATTTAAATTTTTTTAGTTTTGTTTAATGCAACTCACAGAAAATTCACAATACAGATCTTTGCACACTATAGGCCAAAATTTAGTTTTTTTAATCATCATCCTACAAATTCGTCTTGCACAGAAACCTTGCACACTGATTCAAATGCGTATGAAATCATCCATTGTGAAAATTTCGCAAAACGTTACAAAATGAAGTCTTCATAACATTAGCACTATTCGTATGCATTTTTCGCATTGGTCATCCTACAAATTCATCATGCACAGAAACCTTGCACGCAGAATTCAATGCGTACGAATTAATCCATAGCTAATAACATTGCAAAACGATACAAAACGGAGTCTTCATAATAGATAAATGACAACGGCAACAAGCTATAACTTAAATTATATAGATTATATAACTTGTATAACTATATTTTTATGTTTGTTATTCGTAAAAATCCCAGGTCTAAATTCCAATATTGTGGAATGTGTGTCAGCAGCACAGCTCATAGTCTACGTCTTTATAATACCCAGATTATTCGAGTCTGAAATTCACAAGCCCTGGCTTAGCAGTGTGTCTGGTTAGCTTTGGACACATTAGCAGCTTTGCCTGAGCTCAGTAATGTGGGCTTTGAGGATCTGAACAATACTGCCTAGTGTCTAAATGCCGCAAACGTAATCCATAGGCGATCTTAAGGTAAAGCACATGAATTAGGCATTTAAACGATCTAAAAATAGTAAGCATATTTCTGACATTGCCATGACAACAGCAATTCAAGTATTTGCAGAAATCATCACATTAGTGTGAAAATATTCCTATTGATATTAGACAGACGATATATAACAGGCGTATATGACAGCTATTGATCTCTTTTCATTGTTGTAAATGAACCGAGATGTGTTTGGTTTGTTTAAAGGCAGATAAAATAGCTGGAAATGTAAAAATAGATGTTTACACATTTCATTTATTTAAGTCTCTGCTTCTTTTAAGTGATGACATAAACCAGACACAAGTTCTTGTTATATTTTAAAAGGAAAATAAGTAGTCTGTTTTACATTGGATTGTTTATATGTAATAAATTATACTATACAGTGCCGGCACATTGGTCGTGGTATTTCACAAAAGCACTTTTTATGTTTGTTTTCCTAATGGTTATTTTAAGCACTAGACAAGTACATCCTATCCTGGAATGCTGGGACACTGCAGAGCTCAAGAAGCGGTTGAATATTTCCGTAAATGAGTAGATCGAGCAGTGAAAGTGAAAAACAGCTGGTGAGTGACAGACCGTGTTTGACATTTGACATATTGTTCATGAAGTGGACAGCCTGAGAGTCGTGAGATTGACAGACATCAGCTGCCATGTGTTTTGAGAACGCCAGCATTGGAATTTATTATATTTCATTCACACAGTCCCACACTCCAGAATGAAGGCCATATGCACTTGCGGCCAATAAAAAATCCATCTGCCGTGTTTTAGATTTGGAGATGCGCTTAATTCACATTTGCTTTTTGTCATTGCAATATTTTTTCTGCTTGTTTTTTGTTACTTTATTGTGTCAAGTATTTTTAAAACTAAAACTAGGTGGAGTGAAATTGCGTTTTTCAGTTCACCACGCCATACAGATAGAAAATTTTATTTTGTTCATATTTTTTCTGGGGAATTTTGTGTCCTTGTTAAAGGACAAGAACAATCAGAACATATGTTTTACGAAGCTCTATTGTGAAAAGGCATTTGTAGTTAACTCAATACAAGTATACACAATATTGCATAGATGTACGAGTCGTATTGTGAAATCATATTTAATATTTTGGGTGTAGCTAAATGTTATTCAAGTTCAAGCTTTGTTTTTAAGAAATAGTCCCAGGGTATTGGCCAACGTTAGTGTAATCTGCAGACTTTTTGCATTTCTGGAATTTTTGGGGGATTTTGGAAAATCGAAGGGTTCCATTCATTCTTCGCTCTTAACTCTTTCCCCACCATTGACGGGTTAACCTAACTTATAAAAAATAAGTGCATTAAGCGATCCCAATGCTCCAAATGGAAATTAAACATCTTAATTTTTTTATTTGTACACTCTCAGAAAAAAGGTACATGAAGGTACAGAAGTTGTAACTGGGGCAGTACCTTTTCAAAAATACACTTTTGTACTTGAAAGGAACATATTGTTACCTCTAAGGTACACGCTGGTACCTAAAAGTTACATATCTGTACCTAAATGGTACAGTAAATGGTACAGTCCCAGTGACAATCTTTGTACCTTTATTTTTTGAGAGTGTACGTTTTATGAGTAAGTTTTCCTAAATATTTCCTAATACAAAGCATGCATGCACGTTGGAAGCAAAGCACTTGCACTTTTGATGTTTTGATTTTAAAACATGTTAATATAGTTTTTAACTCTTTCACCGCCAGCGTTTAAAAAAAAGTTGCCAGCCAGCGCCAGCGTTTTTCATGATTTTCACCAAAGTTTAATGCCTTCCAGAAAATGATGTTCTTTAAATATATAAACATACAATATACCAAATGAAAGAACAGACCCTCTGCTTTCAAAAAAAAAAAAAAAAAAAAAACGTTTTATCCTACCTTCAGTGGTCCTTTTGTAATCAGCTTTTGAATATGGGTAGGTTTCTGCAAAAACACCACATTTTGAGCAAAAAGCAGAGATAATTCCATTTTTGTGACTTTTCATAGAGATCCCATTCAGAGCGATCTTTAAAACAGACACGGACATGCAGCTGCTTGCCATAGGGCAATACTTTCGGGTTTAAAAAGTTGCCGAAGTTTTGGTGGATAATAGCGGTATTGCGGAAAGACACAAAATCTCGTCATTGGCAGGGAAGTGTTTTCTCTTGATTGACGAGATATCTTGTCAATGGCGGTGAAAGAGTTAAGAGCAATATGTCACATCTTACTTGTGCTGACTGACACATCTTAAAAAAATTACAGTTTTAAAAATATCTGTATTGATGAGTATTCACACAAACATAATCTGTTATGTCTTAAAGGGGGGGTTTAATGCTATTTCATGCATTCTGACTTATAAACACATTTTAAGAGTTGTAACCCTCATGCTAACCATAAGCAAAGTGTCAAAAAAGCAGTTGAGTTTGTGACTAGGGATGCACCGATACGGATACTGGTATCGGGTATCGGCCTTGATACCACATTTTCGAAAGTACTCGTACTCGTTAAAAGTCCCCCGATACCTAGAATCGATACCACGGTCTGAGAAATGTCTATGTTTGAGCGACGTGTAAGGGGTTAATGCCTCTTATGTTGTCCAAAGAGGCAGAGTTTAAAACGAACTGGAAAACTAGTCCTTTTGTTTTTTTGTTAAATTATATTTACCTGTAAATTTAAATCATGTTTTTTTTATTAAATACTCTGTATCGGTATCGGCAAGTACTGAAATGCAAGTACTCGTATTCCAAAAAAGTGGAAGCGGTGCATCCCTACTTGTGACGGAGTATTTCTGGGACAAACTCACGACTCCTTTTTCTTTGCTAAGTTTTTGAGAGTTTTTTTTTCGAACATGGGTATCCGTTACTGATTGCCCCCATATTCTTTTTATAGGCCTTTATACCCAGAAAAGCACCCCTGCCCTGCACATTAAGTGAGGGCGAGAAGGCGAATTAGCATTACTCCGTCGAGTAGAAGTCACCGGTATCACTGCACAGCACGCAACAACTTTGTTTTATCAAGATGGTTTTTATCAAGAAGTGTGTTTTGAGATGTAAGGAGAAAAAAAACCTTATTTAGCTTTTCATTTCTTGATAACAGTGGATGCAGTTTGTTTTTTCCGGACAGCAACGTAATTGCAAACGGGGTTATGTTTGTTCCCTAGCTGCATTTCGGAGAGGATTGCTTTACAAACAAGGCTCAGTTTGACACCGGATTTGCCACTTGTTTACAACTGAACTTTAAAAGACACTGTTTAGGAGTCACAACCACAGGCGTAAGTTAATCAAAATCTCACGTGTTTTGTTTGCAATCAGCGCATACGTGCATGTAATGCAAACAAGACGAACAACAGCAAACATTTTCCGCCTCAGCTGGCATTGTACTGCAATTACGACATTTACACCTTTTAAACAGGCAAATACAGAAAAAACACATCAAGATTTACGTAGCATTTTTTTAAATAAAATGGCGGATAAACAAACAAGGATTAATTACCAGATAGAGACGTCCTGCTGTAATCGTTGCTGCTGTTGTTCCTGTTGATCAATTACTGACTCAGTATCTGATTCTGGATCATATTTGTAAGGCTGTATCTGACTGTAAACTATAGTTATTTTAAAAAAGGTTTTATTTAAAGGTCATGTTCTTTTTGTGTTTTTGGAACTTTGATTGTGTTTATAGTGCCAATATAACATGTGTTCATGTTTCACGTGTAAAAAACGGTGTATTTTTCACACAATTTACTTATCTGTATTCTTCACTGTCCTCAAAACGGGCTGATGTCTTCCTTGTTCTATGAAGTTCCTCCTTCAGAAATGCGTATCGAGTTCTGATTGTGTAGTTTGTTTAGTGTGTTGTGATTTGATAGCAGCTCAGCTTGCCATTAGCTTAGCTGGCAACTGACGTATTCCTGTGGGCGGAGTTTAGTCAAAAAACTGTTCTACTGACGTCATTAAAGCGGGAAGACGAGGGCTGTATTTCAAACCGATCATTCGCTGTAGACTTTGAAAGTTGAATTCTGTTAACCAAAATGTATCGCCTGGCAGTAAACTTTGAGCTTTATCATTTTACAGGTATTATTTATGCATTAAAGCAACACTACACACTAACTAGGGTTTAAAAAACGGGATCAGAAAGAACGTGACCTTTTAAGTTTGATATCCATCAATGTCACAGCTGTTAGATTAGTATCCAAAGGCTGCGTGTACTCATAACTCCTCATCTCCGCCCACCGTATCCCTTCAAGTGTTGGAGTTTTTCAGGCGAAAACTGGAATGGCCGTTCTGTCTTTTAATAATGTGACAACACGAAAGACTCTTTGGACATACCGGTATGAAGAATGATATACATTGGCAAAAACGGTATATGTTATGTGAGTTTTAAGTGAATGTTTGGGGGAACTATTTGATGTGTAACATTATATTACTCTAGATCCTCTGTCCCCATGTCAATCAAACCATAAACTTGACTGTGTGTGTGCCAAATCTGTTGACATTACCAGTGATTTTAATGTATGGTTGTTGTGATTTTGTTTTGGAACCTTAAACTTTTCAAATTTTTCTCAAAATTGACTTTCAAACAGGTGTAGCTGTGTCATTTTTGTCAGATTCAAACAAATCATACTTAATTTTCAAGTTTTTTTATTGGAAAATGTCAAAATAACCAACTCATTTTTGAATATCTGCTCATTTTGTGACATTTTGGAGGGGTCACACATTTAATAAACACAAAAGGATTGGCATTTCTCAATCAAAACAACTGAAGATCAAGGTGGCATTTTTAAATTTCATGCTGGCTTGCTTAAAGGCGGAGTCCATGATGTTTGAAAGCCAATGTTGATATTTGAAATCACCTAAACAAACACGCCCCTACCCCAATAGAATCTGGACCTTCTGTTGATAGACCCGCCCCACACATACGCAACCCGGCATTTGATTTGATTTGATTGGCTATAAGTGTGTTTTGGTAGTCGGCCCGTCTCCTTTTCCAAACCGTTTTTCAAACATCGTGGACTCCGCCTTTAATGTCAAGCATAATTGGTAAGCAATCATTCAGTTCACTATGGGTTGTGTCTTAAAAAATCCTTTCTCTCCACCTGGTGTTGTACTTAAGACCATTACAATTTTGTCTAAGCCTGGATTGCTTAATGCAGTGTTTGAGTGCTTTCATGACCTGGGAAATCTGCCAAATATTTTGTGTTTTTTAACAGAGCAGTGTATCTTTTGTGAATAAATGCATTTTATACATGATGAACGGTCCATTTGGCAAAACATATGAAGGCCAACGATAGACTTATTTTCAAGTAACACTCTAAAAATGGCTGGGTTATTTTTGACCCATAAATATTGGACAGAACACACCGTTGGGTTAAAATGTACCTAATGCTGGGTTGTTTTAACCCAACTGCTGGGTTATTATACCCCATAGCCGCATAACTACAACCCAACATTGGGTCATTTTTAACCCAGTGTGGGGTCATTTTTAACCCAGCATGTGTTCTGTCCAATATTTACCCATTATGGGTCATGAACATGTCTTGGTTCAGCTTTTGGGTCATTTTATATATAAGTGGAAATGTTCAGTCAGAAGTCCATTAACCCAAAGAATGAGGAATATATAAGGTCCTAATATAAGCCAGTTTCTGAATATCTTGTAAGATTGGTGTTGGTGAACTTTGAGTCATGACATGGTTGCTTGGCCTTGCTTTGCAACAGGATCCTAGAGATAGGAAAGGTTATTACGAAGTAGCTTATTTCATGGACACAGGTTGTCTTCCCTGTAATATCATCTTATTGAGAATAACCAATTATATTCAAGACAGTAGCTACTATAGACGCAAAAATGCTTAGATGCAAAAGCCCCTAAATGCAATTTTCGTCAAAAATGAGATCATTATATTAACTGAATGCTCTCGGCACTTATTGTACGTTCATCAAATCTTTTCACTTCAAATTCACTTAATCCCAGCTTTAGGCCATGCAGAAATATAAGTTGGTTGGCAGAATCCATTGTCTAAAAAAAATTTAATTTACAAAAAAAATATGTCAGACACACTTAGTAAATTTTGCATTTTAGTTTTTTAATTAATATCAAGTTTTATTATTTTATTTTATATTTATTTTTTATTATTTTAAGGATTCGAGCTAAAGAAGAAAATGTTATGATAAACAAAATTCATTTTAAATGTCTCAAAGTCTTTTGCCATTTAACTTTTATGCTTGTAAATTAGCTTGGAGGTGTTTTTTATATTTCACGAAAATTTTGTACAGCTGGTCTATTGTTGGTTCCTTCATATGCAACTTAGAAGTTTTTGCTTTTTGCTAACATCTGCTTTTTACTTTACATCTTTAAGACAAGGTTTTATGAGAGATGTTAACAATTATCCACATTAATTTGTTAGCGCAGTACTCTTTCTTTATGTCAACAAATGTCTCATTTGTTTATATTTGTAGTACTCCCAAGGGATTTGAGAAGAAACATGGAAACTAACATGAAGTTGATTCTTAGGGAAAGCATAAATGAAAACCTAATTGTGTTTCATGAGCCATAAAAGTGAAATCTCTGAGCAATAAAATTTTCCTGAGGGCATCATCAAACTCCAAACTTAAAGTGCTCAGTAGCTAACAGCATTAAAAACAAAAAAAGGCCCTTTACCAATACAGTGACAAAATAACACATATGGTTTTGTGTTGTTTTTACACATTATGATAGTGGCATGTACCTGCCAAAGCAGACACAATGTTCTCCTGCCTGTGGCTTGGCTAGCCTGAAAGCACTGTTGTTGTTTTGAGGACATTTGCCGGGTTGGTTCGTGACATGTGAAGCCTGTTTGTGTCAGATGAGATTGCATGGGGAAGGCTATTGGATATGTGTCTCCAAGCGTCATGTGTTGTAACCACAAAAAGCCATTCTGTTTTGGGAACATCTTCAAGGAGCCTTTAAAATGCCACGTGACCCTTTATTGACGTAAGATGGCGCATGTTTAATTTGCGACGAACCTCGTGGATGCTGATTGTAAACAACATAAGCCCTTAGTTAGTAATGAGGAGTGCAGTCATCTGAATAATACTAATCGTCATTAGGGTTATGACATTCATTAAACGCTCACATTTCCCAAAGTTTAATTGTGTGATTGCGGTTGCTGTTTCCTAGCAACAGCTTGTTGCAGTGGTCTTATGTCACAGACAATCGTATTCCCTCGCGGAAGACAGCTATCAGAGGGGTAATCCTGGATTTTCCAACTGAAAGCTGGAGAGAGTCACGTAAATGGTGGGTCTGTGGGTGAGATGATGCTGTGCTGTCGCAATACTGTTTATTTGTGAAGGGTCCATAATGGTTTTCATTTGCATTTATGCTGATGCAAATCTCCCTTGGTACCTTTGTTTACAAGAATTGGCAGTGATTTGTCATTTGTAACTGTAGCTGCGACATTACACCACTGTGGTGCCGCTGTTTTGATATCAGCACAGTGAGGCGCTGACTAAACTTTATAAGAAGAGCTGGAAATTAAGACTTTCCTCTTAAGAGCTATATTAGCTATATTTTGTGGATGTTGTGCAGGTGAATCAGATTATAACAGTATTGATTCCTGCATTAAATTTTCTTTGTCGTTTAAATGGGACATATCATGAAAATATGACTTTTTCCATGTTTAAGTGCTATAACTGGGTCCCCAGTGCTTCTATCAACCTAGAAAATGTGAAAAAGATCAACCCAGGAACTTTTTCACATCTTTGTTAATGTTGACTGTATTATGTAATAGAACCTAAGTATCTTAGGTTTCCTATATGAAAACTACTAAGCTAGATTATTGTTGGGCAATATACCCCATTGTGAGTTCTACCTATAGTCAGCCTGGGAAATCGCTGATACACGGTAGTATCGGGAGGTGGGCAATAGTTTACTTATTTATTTATTTGTTTATTTTTACTCATTTATGACAAATCACTTGATTGGTGGGCAAAAAATAAAGATGATTTACTCTAAGGGCAACACTGTCACAACCACAACTTTCTTCAAATTTGATGCCATTAATCTGAACGCATCATTAAAGCCCAGGCGCTCTGAAATCTCCTGCGTGCCAGGGAGCGGGAACAGCACACTCGCTGGTTTTAAACCCCTGCGTACCTAACAACCTCTCTAGTGTAAGGAAATCTCAGAGCCGTGCGTATAACAAGTCCAGTGCGAAGAAGACACTGAGTTATGCGCATTACAAGTTCAGGTGCTAAAAGTAGTCCATGCCGCACGCGTTCAGATTCGACCAAGAGTCCGAGAAGCGCTCATTACAAGTTTAGGTGCGAGAAGGAATCTGTGCCACAGACGCACATTACAAGCTTTCTCGTGCAAAGTGAAGCCCACAAACCCTCTCATGCAATGAAAAGCATGCAATGCGCATGTTAATATGAAACTATGATGATGATAATAATAATAATAATTTTAAACTATAATGGGCAAACATGAAAACTATTATCATGGAGGCTATAGATGTTCCGATACCATTTTTCTCTTCCCGACAGAGATGCTCACAAGTCTCTGAGCTCGAGTCCAAGTCAAGTCTCAAGTCTCACTGTAACAAATAAAACTCTTATAACAAATAAAGAAATTACAAACATTTATAAAATAAAAAAGAACAAAGTTCCACATTAAAGGACAAGTTCGGTATTTTACACTTAAAGCCCTGTTTTCAGATTGTTTATGATGAAATAGAACGGTTTTGACTGAAATTTCGACATTTGCGCCTGCCCTGAGAATTTTCGCGTGATTGTGTTACACCTAACAGCTCTACAATGGGTTTAATGGTGCACTGGAACAATCCTTCCTAAAATGCATTAAACTTTCATTTACAAAGACGTGAAACTCACCGAGTGGTCAGGGGTGTTCACTGATATGCTCACACAAAAATCGCTGCAAAAGACGCATTCCAACAGGTTTTATCGTAGTTTTTACCAACTCCATTGACTTGTATTAGATGTCCTG
This sequence comes from Paramisgurnus dabryanus, assembly GCF_030506205.2. Lineage (NCBI taxonomy): Eukaryota > Metazoa > Chordata > Actinopteri > Cypriniformes > Cobitidae > Paramisgurnus > Paramisgurnus dabryanus. The sequence goes on from NC_133351.1 coordinate 10,783,955, forward strand.
TGAGGTACGGTATTACTCGGCGCCGGGAACTTTGTTTCTATTCTTGCAATTGGCAATGGCGGATTAGCGCCACCACCTGGCCTGGAGTGTCTATTATTCAAGCTCTCAGCGGAAGAATGTACGGGTGTGAGGCGTTTGGAAAAATAGGTCCACAAGTTAACAACGAATGCTAAAACAGCTGTTGGAAAGCATCTTTTGCAGCGATTTTTGTGTGAGCATATCAGTGAACACCCCTGACCACTCGGTGAGTTTCACGTCTTTGTAAACGAAAGTTGAATGCATTTTAGGAAGGATTGTTCCAGTGCACCATTAAACCCATTGTAGAGGTGTGAGATGAAACACAAACACCACAAAATTCTCAGGGCAGCCGCAAATGTCGAAATTTCTATTTCATCATAAACAATCTGAAAACAGGGCTTTAAGTGTAAAATATAACGAACTTGTCCTTTAAGGAAGATCTTAAATTAGCATTAGGTACATAAATTAAATTAGATGGATAATAACACTGTCTTTACTGTACAAATTAAATATTATTATTATTATTATTATTTTTTGAGCAATATAAGTGATTTTCTGTTTGTCATGGATTGTTTGATTAACATAAATGACACAGACTTAAGTAGGTTAATTCAGGTTACTGTGTCTTTAAGAACAAATAAGCCCAGACTGGTTTCTGACTGGTTTCTTAAGCAACCTGATCTCACAAAGTTCCGTGGGATAGACACGGAATTTTTTGCTAATTTTTCCGTGGCATTCTCACGGATTGGTTACTCAACTGCTTTTTCCTGTTTTCAAGCCATTTTCGCTTCGGTTTAGGGTTAGATTTGGTGTTTGCATGAGTATGTGACTTTAACAATTGGTTTATACTATTTTTTCTGATGTATTCTTTTATATTTTCTAAACTTTAAACAACCGTCGCCTGGCGTTGGGGTTAGAGTTGGGTTTGGGTAGGGATGTCATTTCATGTAAATCTAACCCTAAACCGAAGCGACAATGTTAAGAAAATAGGACAAAACAGTTGAGTAACCAATCCATGAGAATGCCACGGAAAAAGACAGTCCATAGCAGGGCCACGGAAAATGCGTAGATCCGTGAGAATGCCACGGAAAAATGAACAAAAAATTCCGTGACTATCCCACGGAAATTCGTGAGATCAGGCTGTTCTCAAGACATAAATAAATGTTTTTATTAGAAAAAGAATACTGTGAGATCATTTTGTGTGAGATCATGTTGGCTTTACTTTTGAAACACTTCTCTCTGTACTGTATGTGCACTATTGAGGGCACTTAAACGCGTGCTCACACAGACGGAGGGCGAATTCCAAACAGCGCTTCAGGAAGAAGATGCAGCAGTCACTTCACATAAAAACGTTACGTTGTTTTTCATTGCTCTATTCAGCAAATGTATGTTAATGGACTACAGTATGACACAAAGTAGCGCAACTCTGGACCTGACTGGAGCTGGACCGGACACACTTAACCGCTTGTGCTTACAGAAATCTGCTCACTTGAGCGCCTTTTTGCTGTTAAATTGTTTAACCATTTAAACAATTGCAAGCCTTAGAAACACGTTAATGATAACTTACCTCAAAAAGTCTCAAACTCGAGTCCCCATCTCTGCTTCCTGATAACGATTCCGATACCTGGGCTTGGGGTATCGGCTGATACAGAGTACCGATCCGATATCTGGGTGTGTATCTGTATAATATACAGCTGTATATACTACTAGCCCTTTATGAATGGATATAACTGTTTTATGGTGTGCTTTAGACTTCCTGTATAAAACACAAACAAATACATACAGCGAGTATTTTTATTATCTGAAAGACATTTGACAGTAATATTTATTTTTCCTAAGTGAAAAAGAGCCACAAACCTAACACTGTAAACGGAAAGGGTATTTTAGTTTATAATATAACCGTATAAAACAGTGCAACAAATAAGGAATACAAAAATGATATGAATGCAAAAATGATGCATTCAGAGCAGCGAAGAGATGAGTTTCACTTTGCAGAGTTAGCTTTAGCATTAGCTATAACGGGCATTACTAGGTTTATTAAGAAAATTGTATCTGATTGGTACATGGGTTCAAGTACTCGCCGATTCCGATGGTATCGGATCAACCCTAATGAAGGCCCGAGAATCGTCTGGCTAAGGGTTTAAATCGAAATCGATCGAAATTAAGTCACAACCTCAAACTTTGAATTAAAAAATGTCACGTCCGGTTGGCTTGCCAAGCGGAAAAAAACACATGTTGAGTGCTGTGAGCCAACCTCCTCTAACTGCGTTAGCTACAGCCAGTCAAAAGAAAGCATGGCAGATGCAGGAGACATCACGCAAGCTGCTCTTTACATGGGAAACAAAAAACAATCCCACCATCAGCGTGCACAGCAGAACGGCGTCTGTGACAGTACCGGTCCTTTCTCTGAACTAAGATCCGTTTAAGTTTCACAACAATTGATTTCAGTTGCTTAAGAGTTATGAAAACTGCATTTAAACATGACTTATTAGGGTGTAGTCTCACAATCTCGTCTGACGGTACATTCACACAGGGCGTAAGCGTTAACACTTAACGGAAGTCTTGTCTGTAGCGTGGCCAACAGCCAATCACTGTGGCCGCAACACAAGCTCCGGTCTTCCATAAACGTAATTGGCTGGCTCTGCCTAGGTTATTTGCATAAGGCGATATGATTGGCTGACGCACGCGTTGCCGCTTGAAAAGTTGAGAAATGTTCAACTTCTGCCGCGAGCAACGGCACTGACGCAGCGCCGACGGATCCACAATTCAGTTCACCAACGCTTGACGTCACCCATTAAAAGTGAATGGGAAGCATCAACGCTTACGCCCTGTGTGAATGCGCCGTTACAGTAATAAAATTATCAGGTATGTGCGTGTACCATATTTTTCCACTGGAAGCATGACTAACATGGCAGGTCATCTCAGAGTTCAAGGTCAGATAATATATTTCATAAAAGTCTAGTCTAAAAATGGCATAGCAACCTGTTCTTTCAACGAAAAAGTCAAAATCGAGAATCAAATCGAACTGTGACCTTAGAATTGAAAATGTAATCGAATCGAGGATTTAGAGAATGGTGACACCCCGATTATCAGCACAACCCAAAGCTATATAAAGCTGTTATTACATTTATGCATTTGGCAAAGTATCTAACAGTGCATTTAATCTGTACATTTTTTATCAGTGTCTATGTTCCCAGGGGATCAAACATGACCTTTTTATTGCTCTACCAATTAAGCTACAGCTGCTTGTATATATCCTATCTGTTTAAGTTGACTTTTATAATGCTGAATCTTGTTATAATGTATGCTTTAAATGGTAAATGCTATGCTATAGGTGAGAGCATCGCCACATCACAGGGCCAGTGTTCCCAATTACCGTTTCATGTTGTTTATACTTCTCATTAAGTCAGAGTTCACAAATGGCTTAGTTGTGCCCACACATTAAACAGAGACTATTTTAGCATGTATTCTAATGCTAAAATGTTTACATATTCTGAGTTTACCCTGCAAGTGATCTGTTTCTGTAAACTTTTACATACAATTGTTTGATGCACCACAATACTTCATGTCTGCTAAGTAAGACATTTATTGGGTGTCATGTCTTTTTGTGTATTGAAACATTTGCATCTTGCTTGCAAGCTGCAAAGGGAAATTGGATTTAAAGCTCACTACTGACATCAAAGAGCTACCAAAGCCCAGAGACACATGTGGCTGCGGTTTGCAGTGGCTATATTTAAAATATACATGTGCCTTATTTGTTTTGATGTGAAGGATGAAATATTAAAAATGCTTTCTATTCTTTTTTTGTCAGTGGCCCTAGTGGCTCTCTTCAAAGGTGTGACTCAGAATGTGACATTTAGGGGCCTTTCAGACTCCGACCGATCATGGATCATCACACAGTTGTCGGTGTTGGTTTCGCCATGAGAGAAATCTGAGAGGTCACAGCACTAAGGGAGAAGTGTGTATAAACACAACGAGAAAAGACATGGATGACTCAGTTTTTATTGAAAAATGTCATCAAAGTAAAATCCCATATGAGGAGTGTAAAGCCATGATCTTTCAATCATGAGGGGTCAACTGACATGACAAATCATCTCAGTAGTTGCGTTTCCATTACCTTAAATTAAAATTTTAAATTGAAACATCAATTCGCAGAAACTCTCATGCTTTTTCAGGCAGATTGGAAAACGAATATATTGCCAAACCGCTATGAAAATGTTTTTTATTCATGCATTTACAAAGCACCTGACATGCATATCAGGGGCTGTTTACACTTGGTATTAAGATGTGTTTTCATCGATCGTATCACAAGTGGACGAGAGACATTACGTTTACACCTGGTATTTAAATCCGTCTCTTTTGTCCACTTTCGACCGCTTCTGTCCTGAATACTGTGAGGGGATGGTCCGTGAGACGGTGGGCGAGTCTCTCTGCTGTCATTCAAACGCGTGCGGGAGTAATTATGAGTTTATATGGACACAAACTAATATTATGTCAGAGTCCGCTGCTTGTTTAGCAAGTATACATGCTGCAGAGAGTTTTGTACGTTTATATGTTGGAGCTTTCTATGAATTTTTAGCGCAATTGATGAAATAGGATCGCGCAACTTTCACGCTTTCAAAACGAAACTAGAACACCCGCAGTAGTTTTATCAATGAAACGCTAAAATAGCGCTGTTCACCGTATGTTCACGCCAGAAGTATAAAAAAAAGACGTAAAATTTGTGTTTAATACCTCAGATTAGATAAATAGGCAAAGAGAAGGCGGTCGCGTGTGGCTGTTCGAACACATTCAACCACATTTGCGTTCCGCAACTCCAAAGCGATCCGATCGAAAGTGGTTTTGACTACCTCTGGATGTGGTTGAAAGTGGTCGAAAGTGGACGAGCTCAAAACGTTTTGAACACCGTTTACACCTGGCATTAACGTCGTCCACTTGTGATCCGATCGACGAAAACGCATGTTAATGCCAAGTGTAAACAGCCTCTAAGTCACATGATCATTCTTTAAAGGGGACATATCTTGAAAATCCATCTTTTTTTCATGTTTAAGTGGTATAATTGGGTCCTCAGTGCTTCTATTAACCTAGAAAATGTGAAAAAGATCAACCCAGTAACTTTTGCTAAACCATTCTCTGCAAGCATGTAAAAAAATAAGGATTTGAAATGTGGCTCCCCTTGTGATGTCAGAAGGGGATAATACCGTCCCTTAATCTGCACTGACCGAACAACGGCACTGCAGTTTAGTGCAGATCATTTGCATTTAAAAGTACACACCCAAAATGGCACATTTTTGATCACACCTGCAAAGTAACAATTTTAACATGCTATAATAAATGATCTTGATTAACAAAACTATCAGAATCAACAGGTTGAGTCGGGTTTGGGGAAAACAGGGGGTTGGGGCTGGGGAATTCACTTTTAAACAAATACTGACTTTTATCATGTTTTGCTCTTTGGGACTTTTATGATACCACCAGCATTTGTTAATCTTTGGGAAATGATGTTTTGCTGTGCTTTGCCTGTTCCCTAGTTACAGTTTATGCCGTCTGAGGGAGTACAATTCTGTAAACACAATCAGACAGCCATGCGTCTTCACGGCTGTGTTGTGGAGCAGGGATGACAGCTGTATCCGTGTCATTGCCCCGGCATGATTGATTGCTGTATTGTATAGAAAATGAGTTGCAAGTTGGCTGGGTTTTATTGTGATTGTAATAATCATATTCGTAAAATATGCATGAAGACTTTTTTATGGCCCTGTTATGTTTATTATTAGATTTAGGCTTTAGAAAGCCTGCTGTATTTGGGATCAGAATTCCCAAATTTCTAGGAGCACAGATGTGCAACTGTGCAAATGCAGATAGGTGACCCATGCTGGCAAAACGAGTCTGAATGATTTTTAAAAATGAGTTATTTGTGTATGATTTGTAGGAATATGACAAAAAATGACAGAGCTACACCTGTTTAAAGTTGATAGAGTCTGCAAAGTCAATTTTGAGGGTTCAAAAGCAAAACTTTAGGAAAATATATATGTTTAACTTTATTCTTTTTTTTTATATGGTTTGATTGACATTAAGACAGACAGCTTTAATATTTACTGTAATGCAAGTATCTAATATAATATTAGGTATTTTTCCCAAAAATTAATCAAACATTTACTGTACTTAAAGGGAGAGTTTACCCAAAAATGAAAAGTCTGTCATCATTTACTCACCCTCATGTTGTTACAAACCTGTATAAATTTCTTTGTTCTGATGAATACGAAGGAAGATATTTTAAGAATTTTTTTTAACCAAATCATTTGTGTACCCCACTGACTTCCATAAGAATACTTTAAACCTTTGAAAATGTGATATGCACCTTCAAATTACTACTCTGGCATTCTTTGGTCTAAAAGCAAAATCTTGGTCTTGTTTTAAAGTTTTTTTTTTTTACTGAAGTGTTTGAAGTAATGAATATTAAAAAAAATAGTTAAAATTGATTTGAAATAATAAAAATAATGCAATAAAGTATATACTCTCTTATCAAATGTATATAAAAATTCAAATGTTTTACTCCCAAAACACCACAACAAAAAGGCACAAGTCTCAACTAGTTCTGAACCAAATTTCAAGTAAAAACACAAAAAATGAGGTTTCTGGAACACTTTTAGTGGTTTTACCAACGAAGGCCACTAGGTGTCAATGAATAGCTGCATTGTCTTGTCACAAATCAATAAATGACTGTCTCTGCATGGTTTTAAATGCAAAAAGGTTTTGAAATATGAAAACTACATTCCTAGAGCTTTCCAACGGTATATAGTTTGTCAAAATTTTTGAAGATTCATCAATTTATTTGAATAATATTAGAATTATGAATACATACAAATTCATATTTACTCCTACAGGGTCAGTGACAATTAACAAAATTATTGTCACTACAAATTTTCTATCATCAAATGGCTTTGAAATATGAAAACTACATTCCCAGAGCTTTCCAACAATATAGTTTGTCAAGATTATTTCAAGTTTATAGGGTATTAGTGTTATAAATATATAATTATTCCTATGGGGTGAGTGAAATTTAACAAAATGACTGTCACTATACAATTTCTATAATCAAATGGGTTTGAAATATGAAATCTACATTCCCAGACCATTTTACCAATATAGTTTGGCAAGTTTTTTTCAGGTTTATAGGATATTTACAAATAAATGTGTTTTAAGACCTTGGGCCCACCTGTTGGCCTGCAACATTTTAGAAAATTACTCTTACTACATAATTGTTTTAGCAAAATGTTTCAACTACAATCCATACTTTATCACTTCTCCTCACCTTGTTGAAATAATGCTATAAACTATAATACAGACTGTTTCAGAATCTCGTCTCCGGCTAACATTCAACTGCTCTATTGTCATGACATTGCTGTGAGGAAATAACATATAGTATGGTATTTGGAGGAGCTCTTTGAATGCTTTTTTGTGCTCATATACTACTGGTCTATGTTTCATATTGACCTGAGCTTGCATCATGTCTGTTGTTTGCAAGTGGTGTTTGTATTCTGTTTAACAGCTGGTATGCAAGTGGATCCTGGCATGCAGGTGAACTGCACAACTGTGGTATAAACACATTGCTTGTATACAAGTTTTTTTACTACATTGCATCATACTTACTTGGTTAGGACACATCTCACGTCTTCAGTGGCAGTAGCCATCATACTGGCAAGTTTGGAAAGTTAGCATTTTTTGGGCCTTGACAGAAAGTGATTGGAGCCATTATTCGCCCATCGTCCCCTTACTTTTGCACAATGTGAATAAATTAAATATATACACCAACTGCACAACATGAATATATATGTAAAGATGGCAGGTTGGATTATACATATATTTTCCTACCCCTTTCATAGCTGTTGGATCATCGCATTCCTACAGCGCAAAATAAACTGCTTTTTCATGTGCCCTCACATTTGGGGTTTGCCAGGTTCCTAATAAGGCCATTGCGGAACATGAAACCGTATTGTTGTATTAATAGCGAGGGTTAATGCTTTTGAATATTTGCTTTGCGGACTGGCGGTCTTATCTAAATCGTGTGTGTTTGTTTCTATGGCACAACTGGAATGCTTCATTCAATACCGCAGACAGACAAGCAACACTACACTGTGGCTGCTACCCTAAGATAATATTATGGCCCAATATCACATATTTAATCAGCAGAAGTTAACTTGGCTGAAATGAAATGGCACTCATAGTTGCCGTGATACTGCAATGGGTACACAAGCAGTCCTTTCCTTTTGCTTTCAGTCTTTGTGACTCATTACATCTTTAAGGTAGTGGCCTCTAACAAATAGATCAGCCAAATGTAAACTTATGTGTAAACTTATCGGCACGGCATGTAAACTTATGTGTATCACATGTCATGTCAAAATACATGTCTGCTGCAGCCGCTTCGAAGGCGTTTATGATAAAAAAGATGCTCACGTCTGTCAGATACTCACTTAAAGTTAAACATTTGATTTTTACCATTTTGGAAACCATTCAGCTAATCTCTGGGTCTGGCGCTAGCACTTTTAGCATAGCTTAGCCCAATCCATTGAAACTGATTAGACCATTAGCATCGCGCTAAAAAATAACCAAAGAGTTTCAATATTTTTCCTATTCAAAACTTGACTCTTCTTTAGTTACATTGTGTAGTAAGACCGACAAAAAATTTAAAGTTGCGATTTTCAAGGCAGATATGGCTAGGAACTATACTCTCATTCTGGCGTAATAATCAAGGACTTTGCTGCTGTTACATGGCTGCAGCAGGCGTAGTAATACACACTGCCTGAAAATAGTCCCCTTGGTTACTTTCAATACCAGGGGACTATTTTTAGGTGCTGCGTAATATCATTGCGCCTGCTGCAGTCATGTTACAACAGCAACGTCTTTGATTATTACGCCAGAATGAGAGTATAGTTCCTAGCCATATGTGCCTAGAAAATCGCAACTTTTAATTTTTTGTCGATCTTGGTACATGATGTAGCTACAGAAGAGTCAAGTTTTAAATAGGAAAAATATCGAAACTCTTTGGTTATTTGTTACGGCGATGCTAATGGTCTAATCAGATTCAATGGATTTTGCTAAGCTATGCTAAAAGTGATACCATCAGACCCGGAGATCAGCCGAATGGATTTCAAAACGGTAAAAATCAAATGTTTGTCTCTAGGGAAGATGGAAAATGAGCATATTTTCAAAAAAAGTGGAGTGTCCCCTTAATCTCATGTGTAATACGAGTTTAGTGTTAAGTAAGTGTTTTGCGATTATTTTGTGAACGTGAGCGTCTATTTTATTATAAACCCTTTTGACGCATGTACGGTATGCACGTATTTTGACATGACGCATGATGTGCATGGTTCACATGATGCAGCGAACATATTTTAACTTGATGAGCAACAACCATGACACTCCAGATACATATTTTGAATTTGTGCCCCTCGGAAAATAATTCACCGCCATAATTTTGTTAAGCAGTGTACTTATGCCGTCTTGTGCTGTATATCTGTTGTACTTTATTAGAAATACTTAAGTGTCATTTACTGTAGCTCTTTGCCATATATACACAGTGTGGGACAAATGGCCAAAATATTTACCATGTAACAATGGGGCAGTTTCTTAAACATTTTGTCATCAAAGGTTTAATGCAGTTGAACGAAATGGTCTTGTGAATGGTGCTTTATTTATTGTCTGGTGCTTTGTTTATAGTGCTCTATTTACTGCCTATGTCCGTGAGGCTTGTTTTTAAAGTTTGCACAGAGTGAATTTGTAATTGATTGCTTTTTTTGCTCAGGGAGAAAACATATTTCTCTATTTCTAATCATAACTTTGGTCAGTTTATTTTCTTTTGTCACCAGCATCTTCTTAAAAACAAGGGTAAAGCGCCTTAAAGCTTGACCTTTTAATGTCATTACTTTAACCTCACACCTGTTAACACCAGATGTGAGGCAAATCTGGTCCTCTAATAAATGCTTTCTGTAATAAACAAAGTTGTCCTCCTCGAGTAGATAAATGATTGCTTGGAAATGTGCATTAAACATGGGGAGACATTGTCAGATTGGGGATATATATACACAAATAAAAATCCATTTCCAAATTTCCAAATCAGTTCTAGTCAGTTGGCAACAACCGTTTTATTTTTCTCTTTTGATAAAAGCACCTTCTTGTTAAACTTATTTCAAGTTTTTTATGTAAAGTTAAAACAACTAATGACCAAATGAATAAATCCAAGTAGATGCAAGTCCAAAAAGTTTTTTATGGTGTACCCTAACTCAGTGGCGGCTCGTGACTACTCATCTGAGAGGCGCAAATTCAAAATAAGTGTTCGGAGTGTCATGTGTGTTGCTTGTGTTTTCAAAATATGTGTTTGTTGCATCATGTGAACCATGTGCATCACGTGTTTTGTCAAAATATGTGCCTGCTGCACACACTTCAAAACCGTTTATGATAAAAGAGACGCTCACGTTCACAAAATACACGCAAGACACTCCCTTAACATTAAACTCTGATTACGCATGAGATTATGCGAGTATCTGGCAAACGCGAGCGTCTCTTTTATCATAAACCGTTTAGATGCGTCTCCAACAGGCACTTTTTTGACAAGACACGTGATGCACACAGGATCACTCGATGCGCAGAACACATATTTTGAAATTACGAACCACACACGACGGGCTACATACATGTTGTGACGAACTTCGCATTGAGCGCCCTCGAAAAAAGAAGTGAACTAAGGGGCTGACTGAGAAACACGGCCTGTGCCGTACCAATTACACTGTAAAAAATTACTCTGGAGGGTGTTAAATTTAACCCATGAAAATTAGTTATAATTTAATTAAGTATATAAGCTAGCAAGTAAAATAAAAAATAATGGGTATATTCTACCTTCACTATCCAATTTTTAAAGAGTAACTAAACCCCAAACCAACTTTTTTTAGTTAATGATCTGTAAGAATGATGCTTTATTAGTGCTGTTCATTGATTTTAGTAAGTTTTTTGACATTTGGATATAAAGTGTTTCAATACTACAATATATGGTGTAAAAACGTCTGAGTGCTGCCCTCTTGAGGTTGAACGGTGGCTACTGCAGTTGAATTTTCCTATTGGATGTTGGGTCCAAGAAATGACTCGTGACGTAAGCAGGTTCAAGCTCACCACGCCCTTGTTACGATCTCACCACACACTTGATACCATAGATATGTATATAAAGGCTAGATGGCTCAAGGCGGAATCAGCTGTGTCGTCACTTGGCGGCCATCTTAGGTCAGTGCTGCCATAGTGCTGCTCCCTGCTGCTGTGGACGGAAGGTGAGTGACATACGCCAACTAAAATGCTCGTAACTTGCTGAATTCTTGACGGATTTACAAACGGTTTGGTTTTTTACAAACGTTATTAACGTGGCTATAATTCTGGATGCTTTAACATGTTTCATGAATTTTTTATTTATTTTTAGTATACGTATTCAGTGTCATAGGTACATCTTTGACGTTTATAACAAACCAATCCGTTTGAAAATCGGTAAAAAAATTAAGCAAGTTATGGTCATTTAAAAGTACCTGCATCATTAAAACTCAATGCTACGAGTGAGCGAGCGCCCTGTCCTAAGATGGCCGCCAAAATGCGGACGTTCCACTCAATTGGCCATCAGCGCGGACGAGCCATCTAGCCTATGCTTGATACGAGCTTATGGTGCGTTCCAGGCAGGTTTTTAAACTCGTGAGTTACGACTTCAAAACCACGACTCACGACCTTATGCGTTCCAGGCAGCCTGTAACTCGTGTTTTTACAACCTTCTACCGGTGAAAGTGCTCTGGAACGGCAGTCAAACCCGTGACTTCCCACCCGTGAACTCGTACTAGATCGATGTACTCCCAGTTCAAAGTCGTGAGTCGTGGTTTTGAAGTCGTGAGTTACGGGTTACAGGTTGCCTGGAACGCAGCATTAGTTCGTCCCCTCTATCTCCGTGGGGATCTGCCCACTTTTCTTGCATTTTTCAAATATTGCAGTGGGTGGAGTCAGCCTCTGACCAGGGGTTTAGTTACGCTTTAACAGTAATAACTGCAATACTAAAAAAATAAGTAACATATACCCCAAAATATTGGCCTTAGCACCGCAAAGTGCGCATGAATCAACATCCAGGCGGGACTCGAGTCACCATTTTTTCATATCATATCGGCGGGAGAACTGCGGTTTGTTGACAGGTAAGTTTAACTTGTTGATATCATCATGAATGGAAATGTTAAGTTGGTTAACTGTAAAATCTACCAGAAGTTTAGTCATTTGCGTGCTTCTCTGTCTCTGTTGTTGACAGATTGATAGGTTAGAATATGTCAGTCAGGTTAGCTTTGAATGAAACATCGCCCAGTTCTTGCACCTGCGAATACGAATAAATATCCATATTTATGATTAAAATATTAACTTCCATTATCATTATTTACATGTCTGAATCTCGTGAACAGCGGAGCTGCTCAATATGAGTGGTTGAACTTGAGCAAGCCACGTGACGAGAGAGAGCAGCGGACGGTTGATGTACGATACAGACGGGAGGGCGTCGAGCAGACAAACAAACAACTGTAAAGCTGTCGATGCTAGATAATTACTGTAAAAGTTTTCTTGCATTTATCTGTTAATATATTGAGTTTTGTTTTAGAAGGGATCCATTTATGAAGCCATTTTATTATTATTATTATTATTATTATCATTTACGGATATATACTTAACGTTGCCTTTCGCTTTTTAATGTCTGTTCAAAAAAGTATTTCGGAGTTCATATGTTATATATGAGACTTGTATATGAAGTTGAATCACTTAAAATTGAATGTAAGTACTTCTTGTTAGTGTTCAATGTTTTATGCACGTGTACTGTGAGTTATAGCATAATATGAAGTTGTATTTTTGCACTTAATAAGTTTTAAATGAAGTTGAAATGTTTGTTTGTATCGATATAGCATGCTAGTCTACTGAGGTAAATGAGATCAGTTTTTCCTCTCATATTATTGTCTTCTTTAATTTTCTAATGATAACGTGAAGAACAGTATTTAGGAATCTTGCTTTTAATGGTTTTTAACATCTCATGAAGCCTTGGTTTATTTTGTTTTATGAAATAATATGTTCAAGAAGCTTTATGTAAAACTATGATATGTTGTATTTCACTTGAAATGTATTGGGGTTATTATACGTCCAATAATTAGTTTTAAATGTTTACAGAATGTTATTTGGTCAATAAAGCAAGCAATTTATGCAATCTTGTGCATGACTATTTTCTTATTCAACCCTCTCTGAATAAGTAATATGTAATGTTTCTTAATGGCTTATCATTATTAATAATAATTTAATAGATCTGTGCCTTAATACCAATAGGGTTAATGTTATTCATTTTTTTATAAGTAATTAGTTATGAAAAAAATAGGTAGACCTTACCTATTTTTTTTTACTTTATCATAGTAATTAAATTTAGGTACTTTTTAATCAAATATATAGGATATAATTTACTCAAACAAAGTGAGTGCAAATTGTTACAACAATTTTTTTGAGTAAATTCTATAGGTTGTTTTTTACAGTGTACCATTCACTGCTAAACCCATTTCCACGATCCACACATACACAAAACAAATAAACCATAGGCTGAATGGACGGGTGGAGCTATGACCTGGTCCCTGTGGTCATGGAAGAGATATGTCTGCTTAAAGTTTGGTTTAAACGGAGATAATAAGGAAACAGGCCCCGCTGCTTCAATGTGAGTGTTTGAAAAGAGTCAAGATGCCCTGATCCTGACCTAGCCTGTCAAAGAGAAGGAGGAGGGTTTTTTTAACCCAGATAAATTGATTTGCTTGACACTGAACAGCTTTGGTTTTGCCTTGGCTTGTCTTTTATCACACATTCTATTTTTAGGTTTGCAGATTTTCTGTCTTTTACTGAAACCATGGAAAGTGTTAAACTTTAAAAATGACTTTTTTTGTGCCAATAATAGCGAGGCCGAGATGAAAAATATGCGATGTGCCTATAAATAATCTCTATTTTACGAAATTTACATATTTTACATCCCCTAATTAAAACATAGTGATGATGAAAATAAGATGTGAAGTAACACTGCATGATATTAAAAATAGCATGGTATTACAAATAGAGCAAAGAAAAAAAATATGATAGTGATTGACATGCTTCTTCTGGAAGCACATGCATGTTTTGAATTTATGTATTTAGGTATAATTTAATGCTATTTATTTAACTAAGTTTGGGAGAAGCATGGTCTTGTTATCCAACCAATCAGCACAAAGAGGTCTCTGAACTGGTCAAAATACATGTAGAAATTATGATTGAAGGTAAAAAGGTCTCTTATTTTTTTCTGCAGCTGTATATAATAAATAAATATAATTATACATACATATAAATAAATAAATATATTTTTAATTTATAGGGCAAAAGTTATGTCGGACGAAAGTGATTTTTTCCAAACCCTGATAACATTTGCATCCCAAACTATGACAGCGTTTTAGCACACAAACCCTTGACAGACCTGACAAATATCGCGTTATTTACTCACCGTTTTCCGCATGTAGATCCAGTAAGGTGTTTTCAACTATGATAAGTAAATACCTAAAGCAATCATTTTTTTCTGATAACCCGTTGTGTTTTTCGTTTCATGTGTTACAATACTGATCAATCTACAGGTTATTTATTGCTCTAACGCAGTGGTTTTCAAACTGGGGGCCGGGGCCCCCAGGGGGGCCGCGAGATGGTGCCAGGGGGGCCCCAGTTTTATGACATTTTATAAAATACATAAATTTATCATGAATTCTGTGTAATTAAACCTAAAAAAGTAAGGCTACTATCCAAAAGCACTACTTTTTTGTATAATTTAATTTAGTTTTTTTATTAAAATGTTGAGTTTTAGAACAGTTTTTTGTCACAAATTTTCTTTGGGGGGCCGCGAAGGAATGCACCGTACACAAGGGGGGGCCACACGCTGAAAAAGTTTGGGAACCACTGCTCTAACGCATCCTGAAGTTTAACTTCTCGAGTTTTTTTTTTTAATAAAAGTAAATCGTGTTTAAATGTGAGGAGATCCTGTCGGGACGAAAGTTACACTTGTTTCTTTCGTCCCACTGCTAATACTGTTGTATATGTTGAAAATGTATATTATTTGATTTAATTTCATTTTCAAAATTTTTTTATTCTCAACAATTTAAGTTTGTAGTGTTGGTTGCTTTTGAAACATTTGATAAAACTGAAATTTAAAATGAAAAATGTAATTTCATTATTTTTTACAAAGATAAATAACATATTAACGAGGTCAAAGTAATGTATATTTAATAAAAACATGTGTTACACAAAAATCTTGTTTTGTTGCATTACTTTTGACCCACCTGTGTGTTACTTTCGTCCCTGCAGGTGGGATCGAAAGTAATAATTCACTCCCTTTGTCAAAAGTGAAATTATTCCACCTGGTATTAATAGACCACACTTGCGATTTACTGACCACAGCAAAAATATATCTCTGTCTATATTTATTAATTTTAAAAGTAAGTTTTTCTGAAAAAAATTTGTGCCCCCTCTCTCCCCTATTCAAAAAATGTTTGGCCCTATTGTTTAAGTTGTATTTTGCTTTTGTCCACAGCTTGTGTCCAATGTCCTGATCTTCTCCTGCACTAATATAGTCGGAGTGTGCACGCATTACCCAGCGGAGGGCTCGCAGCGACAGGCTTTCCAGGAGACCAGAGAATGTATTCAAGCCCGACTGCACTCACAAAGAGAAAACCAGCAACAGGTGAGAAAACTATCAAGAGTACCTCGGCCAAATGTGTTTACATTTGAGAAATCTGAGGCTCAGCGTGAAGACTTGTCATGCATAATTGCCATATGTACATGTGTGCATGTATGTATCCGCGTCCCGTGTCATGTACTGTATATAAATCACCTGATCACTCCCACATTAGTCACTCTCACATCAAAATTGGTGTTGCATCACCACAGTGCTTTTAATTTAGGCTGTAGTAGAAGAAATGAAATGTTCTACGTTGTTCTGGTTTTAATCTCTCCTCACACAGTATGGTGCACATATTGAGAAGAAGCATGTGAGACATCACTGTCTGTTGTTGTGTTGTCACTCACTACATGTCTCAGCAGGAGGAGATGGCTCGAGTAGATAAACAGATGATCAGGCTCTCTGTTAAGGAGACTGCCCGTCATTGAACGTCACTTATCCTTACCATACTGTATGTATTTACTCTATCCTCCCTTTCTCCCCCACCATTGTCATCAATTTCAGGAACGCCTCCTTCTCTCTGTGCTTCCTCGACACGTCGCCATGGAGATGAAAGCCGACATAAATGCCAAACAGGAGGATATGATGTTTCACAAGATCTACATTCAGAAGCATGACAATGTGAGGTAAGATCGACTCGGGTTATACGAATGCACCTTTAATATTCCTGTAGCTTGAGTTTGAGTTGGTAGGGCATTGCATTAGCAACCCAAAGGTCATGCATGGGTTCGGTTTTGGATTAAGCATCTGCCAGATGCGTAAATGTAAAAGCTTTTTTGGTATACACTCTAAAAAAACAAACGGTGCTATATAGCACCAAAACAATTGCTTTGGATCGTAACGATAGAAGAACCATTTAGTGCCATATAGCACCGGTGAAGAACCAGTGAAGCACCAGTGAAGCACCAGTGAAGCACCAGTGTAGAACCATATAGGGGCCATATAGCACCACATATGGTTCTACATAGCACTATATGGTTCTACACAGGTGCTTCACTGGTGCTTCACTGGTGCTTCACTGGTTCTTCACCGGTGCTATATGGCACTAAAAATGGTTCTTCTATCGTTACGATCCAAAGCAACTGTTTTGGTGCTATATAGCACCGTTTGTTTTTTAGAGTGTAGTCAATAGATTGAGGACAATACCTATGTAAGATTTAAACAACATCAGCTCATATATGGACCTAATATGCTCCCTCTTGTGGCTTTGCAAAGGAGTACAACTGCTCATCTCTTTCTCCAACTGACCATGATTGTGCAAATAATATAGGGACCTAAACAGTGACTATGAGCTGTAACAATGAATTAATGAAGGTCAGGACCTCTTATCGCTTCTGACAGCTTCTGAAATCGCAGACTAATCACATCAGTGCACTTTACACATTGGCGGATGTGCATACAATTTTTACATATTGTGAGTTTGATCTGTGACCTTTATCTGTTTAATCGCTGTCTGCGCAAATTGGGCTTTTTACTCTATGCTAGCCTTTTTCTGTGATGGGATGGCAGATATACAACAGCTGCTGATGAGCCCAATGGCAACAGCCCTTGAAAATAAGGGGTCAGATGTGATGCTTTCACAGTGTTTTGCAAACTGGCACTTGACCGTAGGCATAAAGTCTGGGTCATGTTGGAGTTTATCATAGCAGAGGACTGCAGGCTTTTCGGATAGACATTTTGAATGACCAATCACAGTCAGCGTACTTGTGAATGATGTCAAAAATAGGTGTAAAGTGGAATGTGCAGATGTGTTCAGTAATTTCACTTTTATTTACCACTAAGGGTGTTTTTAGACTGTTCGCTTTTTACGAAACGGGGAATAAAATGTTTTTTTTTGTTCTTTCACATGGTGCCCTTATATTATTTAAAGTCCCCATGTATTCAATAATTTTATTATTTAAAAACTCATTTTGGACCATTATCATAACATATGTGTAAGTTTTTCATGTGACAGTAATTTCTTCATGCTTTAAAACCACTTGAATGTAACTCTACACCCTTGCCTCATTTAACTCTTTCACCGCCAGCGTTTAAAAAGAAAAGTTGCCAGTCAGCGTTTTTCATGATTTTCACCAAAGTTTAATGCCTTCCAGAAAATATATAAACATACAATATACCAAATGAAAGAACAGACCCTCTGCTTTCAAAAAAAAAAAAAAAAAAACGTTTCATCCTACCTTCAGTGGTTCTTTTGTAATCAGCTTTTGAATATGGGTAGGTTTCTGCAAAAACACCACATTTTGAGCAAAAAGCAGAGATAATTCCATTTTTGTGACGGACTTTTCATAGAGTTCCCATTCAGAGCGATCTTTAAAACAGACACGGACATGCAGCCGCTTGCCATAGGGCAATACTTCCGGCTTTAAAAAGTTGCGGTATTTGGATTACGGCTTTTGGATAATAGCGGTATTGCGGAAAGACGAAAAATCTCGTCATTGGCGGGGAAGCGTTTTGTCTTAATTGACGAGATATGTCGTCAATGGCGGTGAAAGAGTTAATATACACGGTTCAATGAACATGCAAATTAGTCCCCACTAGGGCTGTCACGATTATGAAATTTGGCTGACGGTTAATTGAATAATAAATTGTGGTGATTGTGACGATTAGTTGCCTATTTTAGAACTTTGGCGATTATGACGATTAATTGCCTGTTTTAGGGTTTTGCCGTTTAATTCTTCTATTTTTTTTGTTTTGTTAATGAAATAATTTTCACACATTGTTGTGATTATTTAAATTAAATATTTTGCAAGGTTTAACTGGCAGTAAATATTAATACAAATATTTCAAATGATTTATTTAATGAATATATTTCAAAACCGAAAATTCTTTATAAGAAATAAACACAATAAAGTCATTTCAAATAAAAAATAACTGAAAATAAAAATGCAATCAAAATAAACAGACTATACCAGTACAGGTCTTAAATAGTAGCCAATCCTACTAAGGTCATTTTAGTACTGGACCACATGTCTGTAGTAGAGGTCTTCACGGGTCCACTTGGATCCGAAAACCCGAGGTCCGACCCGAGACCCGATCGGGTTCGGGTCTAAAAGTTTCACATGTGCCTCGGACACGGGTCGGGTACAATAATAGCGGTATCGGGTCTCGGGTAATTTAAAAATGAATGTGTTTTTTCTGAACGGACCCGAACTCTCTGGCCTGTGTGCGTCAATGTCCTTTTCAAACCTCTCATCTGTTTGCCAAGAGCGCTTGCGACATTGTGTGGTTGTCGGAAGGTTCATTTTCGTTGAGACAAACATGTCAGTCAATTATAAATGTACATTTTAGCGGTTACGTTGGTGTCGTCGTCAGATAACAAAGTAAAACGAACGGAGCAGCTCGCCAAATTGGTTGCAAGGCCACCGGAGTTTCTTTCTGTCTGACTGCTGCGCGTGGGTATGCAGAATGCACACAGGTCAGTGCCGTTTACATTCGGTTCCAGTCGGGTTAAAAAAAATTTCACTAGCTCGGGTCGGACTCGGGTCTAATTTTCTCAAGTTTGTCTCGGGTCGGGTCTTTCTTTAAAACATTTTTATTTATGCACGTCGGGTTCGGGTATTTCGGGTCATTTCGGGTCGGGTACATTTCTTTGGACCCGAGAAGACCTCTAGTCTGTAGTAGCTGCAACAAAAATCTATTCCTTACAGATCCTTAAGAATAGCATCCTTCACTTCCCAAAATTTGGAAATACTGTTTTGGAAATGTATGTTTGTACTGCGTATCAAAGTTTTGCAGCATTTCTTTAAATCCTGTTTTTCCATTAAATGGCCTTGCAATGTATCGCGTTACACTGTCAGTCAAGGAGCACCATTACATACGGTCTTGTTTATACAGGCGCAGCAGCACCCCCTTGTGTTTTTAAAGAGATGTGCAATAATTGCGGTGATCTGAAATTATCGCAATGAGGTCAAACTATCGCGGTAAGATGATTATTTAATAATTGTGACAGCCCTAGTCCTCACCTCTACTTGAAACTGGGGTCTTTGCAGAACAAAATGAGGCGTTCCCCAATTTGGGGCCATTTTCAAACTGAAATAGTTGTTTTTCCACCTCTTTGTTTGAATGGCTCAAATTTAAGGGGCAATTCCCAAATGCATTTTTGAAAAGGAGGTTTCTACAAAACAAAAAGAGGCATTTCTCAATTTTGGGGCGTTTTCAAACTGAAATAGGTGTTAAAAAATAACGATGTATGCCTTTTCAGGACTTCCTTATTTTTTTGATTGGATGGTTACAAACTCCTAATTCCAGTTTGAAAATTGCCCCAAAAGCCCAAAAATTGGGAAACGCCCCTTTTTTGTTCCACAGAGACCTATACTTCCTCTACTCAGTCGCACAGATCGGACCATAGATATGAAAATGTGAATTAGTCCCCACCTCCATCCTTTCACACCACCTCAGACCATAGATATATATGTAAATAGATGCTACATTAGCCAGTTTCAGACACATAACTGCTCACTTTTGCGGCACGTGTGAACTGCACAGTGGGTTGGGTTGCTTTCTCACCACAAGTTCATTTTCAATTTGGCCGAGAGCATCTTGTTCAAGCAAACTGAACCAAACCAAGGGAGAAAACACACCAGGTTCCAAAAACAAAGACTCTGGTATGAAAATATGTGTGGTGTACCAAGTCAGCAGTTTTCCATTGGAAGTACTGATTTGTAGCAGTCTGATAAATGTGATTGAGAAAAACCTTTGCATGGTAACCCTACGAAATTGACTAAATCTAGATCGGTGCTTGCAGACATTTTTTTGGTGTGTGAAATCCATTAAATGGTTACCTGTTGGCCTTTGATTAACTGAGCCATGGGTTTGTTCATAGTTGAGAGTCTGCCTTTATTCCTTCTCCGGTAAAGCTCCCAGCAAACAGGGCTCATGGTCAGTGGAACAGTTTAAGTGTTGGGCCAAGTGATATGCTTTGCTTGTCATATCGCTAAGTGGAATATTGATAGGTCTGTTACTGGACGACCCACTGGTTTAATTGCTGAGGATGGTTATATAACATTTTTGCTCTTGAAGGAAACCCACACAGTTGTGGGAAGAGGAGTCTGGGAGTTCTGGCGGTAAAAAAGGCAGATGAGTTAATCTGGTGCAGCACCAGGTACGTAAAGCATTAGTACATGAATAATGAGCTGATAAGGTTTTACAACTGTGTACAGAGAGCAGTGTTGGGTGAAATTCACAATTTAATAATTACAGTTAGATCAGTGGAAAAAAGCAGTCATATATGTAGACTAAGTAAAAGTCAAGTGTAGATGGTGTAAGCGCATACAATGGTATACGATGTGTTTTTGGCACGTGTTACAGAGGTTCAGCCGATGGGTTGATGGAAAGCAGTGGTTCCGGGGTGAGGGGTCTGGAGGATAGAGCTCTCCAGCAGCTACTGTGATACAGACGGAGTGGTGACTTGTGAAAGATTTAAAGGGTCATGTTATATAAGCAGGAAGTGTGACTTTGTATAACATTCCTTTCTGGGCTTTTTTCCTCTCATCAGACTACAGCCACACACTCCAATTTACTTCCGGGCATTTTCTTAAATTTTCCTGTCAACACTGTGAGATTACTTTAAGCTATCCTGGTTCCTGAGGTAATATAGCCTGCGGAAAGGGAAGCTACATTTGACCTTTAGGATCGCTGTCACCACAAAGTCATTATATTGACAATGGCAACAATTGTTTTTGTAGCCAAAAAATGCAACCATATATTGTTAAAAAACACTTGACTGAAATGTTTATCTTTAAAAATCTTTTAATCTTTAAATTTTCCGCTTTGCATCATACCGCATTACCACCTTGGTGGTGCGTTATTTTCGAATAATTCACCGGCCCGTCATCAATAATTTCTTCCATATTATGTAAGTAATAATGTAGAGACAGCCGGATGTTATTGCAGAAATAAGCCCAGACACTGTGATCAGGACCCGACTCGAAGTGGAGGCTTATTTCACAATAACAACTGTCTGCCTGTACATTATCCCGCTTATTACGTGGGTATTTACCTACTAAGTAAGGTAAGGAACTTTAAAAAATATTCATTTGAAATTTTTAAAGAATGTAGACCTCATGCCGTGAAGGATTTTTAAGATGAGACGATTGTCACGATTCTCCAAATTCTTGTTTCGATTACATTTTCGATTCTAAGGTTATGATTCAGTTCGATTCTCTGTTTTGTTTTTTTAAAGCAAAATAATGCTATGCCATTTTTAGACTTTTTACGAAATATAAAATCTGACCTTGAACCCGGAGATGCCCTGCCTTATTAGTCGTGCTGCCAGTGGAAAAATATGGTACACGCACATACCTGATAAAACAAAACTTCCTGTCAGATGAACATTCCTGTCAGTACTTTGCACCTTAAAAACGCGCTTTTATTACCGTCAGAAGAGATTGTGAGACTATACCCCAATAAGTCATGTTTAAATGCTGTTTTCATAACTCTTAAGCAACTGAAATAAGTTGTTGCGAAACTTATACAGATCTCAGTTCAGAGAAACGACCGGTCCTGGCACAAATGCCATTCTGCTGTGGACGCGTGTGTGTTCTGATTGAGTTCAGATGAAGGCGGGAGGCACTTGCTGTTTTTTTTGTTTCCCATGTAAAGAGCAGCTCGCATGGTGTCTCCTGCATCTGCCATGCTTTTTTTGACTGGCTGTAGTTAACTAAGTTAGAGGAGGTTGATTCGCAGCACTCAACGCGTGTTTTTTTCCCCACTTGGCAAGCCGACCGGACGTGACATGGGGGCGTGGCAGCATCGACGATTCCATTTTTTTATTCAAAGTTCAAGGGTGTGACTTAATTTCAATTGATTTTGATTTAAAATCGAAATCGTGACATCCTTAGGTAAGGCAAATGTCACAAACGTGCAATTTGGTTTAATAATTTGTAAATATAATGTCATTATTTTTAAAAATATTTATATTTAATTTTTATTTTCAAAATTATTTTAATTAGTTTTAATCGTAATAAAAACCTGCAAATGTTGCACTGGCCAATCAGAATCAAGCATTCCAATGAACCATGTAATAAGTACAAATATATATACAGTACGGTATTCATCATGAGGTTTGGTAAATGTGTTTTTTTTGCCATTTATATACAGACTACTGGCACATCCGGGAACTTGAGAGTAAATTTCGTCACCGCCCCTTGTATGAACGTTGCTTTGTTCAGCTATTTTGTATGGAAGTCAATGACAAGTCTAGTTTGTTTTACCCCAAAAGTGGGCCTAATTCTATGACGTTGTGCCGGTTGTGCGTGTTCTCGTGAACATTTGATGAGTAAAGATGAGTCATGAATAAATTTGCTTCGTTTTCATAAAAGAGAGATTAAATCTCAGATTTCACTCTTGAATCTGATAAGGGTTGTGATTTTTATGATCAATTTAAAGCTGCAGTCTGTAACTTTCTGTAACTTGGGTAAAAATAAGCAAAAATCAGATTCCAACAGTGAGCTAATAAAAATGATCAGATTAGGTCAGATTTCACAGTTGCTTCTTAAAGAGCACCTATTTCATTGCTAAAAAACAACATTATTTTGTGTATTTGGTATGATACAATGTGTTTGCATGGTTGATGGTTAAAAAACACATTATTTTCCACATACCGTACATTTTTGTAGTGCCAGATTTTATCTCTTCCTTAAACACACGGTTTTGAAAAGCATTGGACCCTGATTGGCCAGCTAATCTGTATGTTGTGAGTGGTTTGAATACCTCTGTCAGCCGGAAATGTGATGCTTCTTACAATGTTTGAAAAATTTGCACACAATGCAATGTTGCCAGGAGTTAACCTACTGTACAGGCTGTGAGTCCGAAGGGGGGGGGGGGGATTATGATAATGTGGGTCTTCTCTACATCACTAATCCCAGGAAGTAACCTGTTGGCTACAATCCGTGTGTTTGTTGTAGTCTAAGAAAAGAGATTTACGTGGGAGACGATAACTCGCGTCATTTTTACTTCAGTGTGTAAGTGTGTATTAGTACATGTTAATGATATGCAAAAGGTACAAACCCCAAAGGAAATGTAAAATCGTAATTCGGACCATTGGTGCTCTTTAACAAACGTAAGAAGTAACCTGCTATTTTACATTTCAAACAGAGATGGCGATAAAGAGGCAAATGTTACATATTGCAGCTTTAACGTGTAATGGGCCACCACAACTATTTTAAGATGGTCTCCATAGTGCTGATGATGTAGATAGGTTTTCCATTAGGGAAAGACAGGATTTCTTTTCTTGGTGTGCGTCATGTTTACACGCTTAAAAGCTCTAGATTATTAGCGCCAAGTAAAGGTCCTAGAGTGTGTTTATTATAGCCAGCAGAAATGCTCCTGAGGCCATAATGTGTTTGGATTCCCTTTTAAAAGCAACCCTGCCATCGCACCACAATGCAGCGACATGTTTGGTCCGGGCGGCTGATGAGTCACTCCGAGCTAACGGTTAAATGAGCTTTAAAGATCCGCCTGATATGCTTTTTGTAGCCCAGACAGCTCCACGCCTGCCCTTTGAGAACTACACTCTCTCGCTCTTTCAGAATCAAATAACTTTTATCCACCCACCCAGGGGGAGGCCTTTTATTTAAGGTTTTATATTTAGCAACTAACACTAATAGGTCCATCAGCTACATGAAGACCTGTAATCTATGACTAATATAAGGGGTTTTAGTGTTGTGTATTTAATGGCAGGGTTAAATGTAGCCTTAGTGGTGTTTGCATGCTGTTTGATGTCTAGAGATTTTAAAAGAATAGTTTATCCTAAAACAAGACATATACAGTAGATTATGAGATTAGGAGCATCAAAGTTTGATTTTAATATGTACTCTATACAGCACACTAAACCCTATATTCATTCTTGGAGAGATTTCTGGACTCTGCTATGCTAAATTGCACATGTCAGAATGATATGGGGAGATTGAACCTTTTTTATAATTAAGTTTAATGATGCAAAGCCCACCATCGCAGACACATATGGACCATTTCAAAGCAGCATGGCTCATCCAACTTGTTCTCACAAAAATATTTTATGTGGGGATGAAACCACAAAAAATGTTGGTTTCTTATAAACCCTTCGTCCTTCCAACTAGGGGAGGCACGGTCCATGAAAAAATCCGAACCGATAGCGTTTTTCCCTTTCGCGCGAAAGAAGAGGTCACTGGTTTGGAGTATAAGTGGGAGAGAAAAGGAAGTCTGCCCGCAGTTGGAGGATGCGCCAGCGTCGTATAAGTTTGGTGTGTGGAAACATATTTTTATTTCATGTTACCTATGATGACAGCGGAAATAAAACAATAGATTGAACTGCAGTCTATGGGTTGAATGTGCTCGAACAGCCACAGGAAAACGCACGAGTTAAAAAAATTGAACTTTGGCGGAAAACGCCAGGAGCTTGCTCTAGTAGTGATGTGATTACAGGAAGCGAGCAGAGTCGCAGAAGTCTGTGGGCAATGGCGATAAATAGTTTTGCAAACGTTTTGTTTTGCATGCTAAATTTGAATAATTTTAAATGTGCAATGAATGAAACACTACAATAAATATTAGTATTCGATTTGTCGATTTTTGCATAATTACTTTCATGTCATTTTTTTTTTTTTATTGAACACGTAACATGTTGTAATAAGAAATGCATCATTTGGATGTAAGAGTTTCCTCATTTTAAATGGTTATTCTTTAGCCAAAAGAGTTTAGTTTACCTCACAACCTGGAATCTGATGAGTAGCTGAAGTGCAGAGTGATGTCATCCAAATGATTGATCTGTATTGACAGAAGTGAGAGACTTTATGTTTTAAATGGTCAAATCTTTTAAATGCACATTTTGCACAGTAGTTCATAGATAACCTTAAGGCTAACATAGTCATACTAGAGTCAAAAACAAATTTTGACTTCATGGGAACATCGTCTTTGATACAGGATTATTGAGTCCAAACTGAGAGACCACGCTAACCCTTGTATTGGGCTTTAGTCAGAGTTTTGTTGTCTTTCCACTGAGCGTTTAACCAGCTCCAGTGAAAGCTTTACAAGATAGGAAAAGGCATAACAGCCTATAAAGTTTTGTTTTGTCTATAGTTTCAGGTGCACAAATATCCATATCTATAACTGGGCTTTGATGGGGAATACTGCACTTCACTATTTTGTCTCTGTAGACACAGCATTCTGCTAATGTGAATGTCATCTATTGCTGCAGAGATCACACACTCCTGTCCAAACCTGTCTCTGGTGCCATTGGCATGGTAATGGAGCTGTAACGCGGGGATCACAATACTTAGCCGATATTGTGTCTATGTAAAGTCTGCCTTTCAAATAGCCAATTAAAATGAAAAGGTGGCTGATGGTTTGAATTGTCAGCTGGGTTACCGTGGCAACCGTGCAGTTTAGGTGAATGAGCAACAGGATGCTTAGTGAGGATGACCTCATTTTTCCATGAGGTTTTTCATTTGGTAGATGTTTTTTAAACCATAATGACTTACAGTATAGTGCAAGGAAGTTTTTATTTGGTTGCGGTAGCTACTTTAAGTTACGAGTGTCTTGTAGTTTCGCAAACTAACTGCAGCACAAGCTACTCAATGAATGTAGCAGTAAATCTATTTAACTCTTTTCCAACATTGACAAGTTAGCTTGTCAATCAAAGGGACACTTTTTTTTTTTAAATATGCTAGTTTTCCAGCTCCCCTAGAGTTAAACATTTGATTCTTACCGTTTTAGAATCCATTCAGCCGATTTCCGGGATTGGCGCTACCACTTTTAGCATAGCTTAGCACAATCCATTGAATCTGATTAGACCATTAGCATCGCGCTCAAAAATAACCAAAGAGTTTCAATATTTTTCCTTTTTAAAACTTGACTCATCTGTAGTTACATTGTGTAAGACTGACGGAAAATTAAAAGTTGGACTATTTTCGGGC
The DNA here is from genome assembly GCF_030506205.2 of Paramisgurnus dabryanus. Classification (NCBI taxonomy): domain Eukaryota; kingdom Metazoa; phylum Chordata; class Actinopteri; order Cypriniformes; family Cobitidae; genus Paramisgurnus; species Paramisgurnus dabryanus. Next base: position 10,810,634 of record NC_133351.1, read on the forward strand.
ACTGCGTAATATCATTGCACCTGCTGCAGTCATGTTACGGCAGCAAAGTCCTTAATTATTACGCCAGAATGAGAGTATAGTTCCTAGCCATATCTGCCTAGAAAAGCACAACTTTTAATTTTCTGTCAGTCTTAGTACACAATGTGACTACAGAAGAGTCAAGTTTTAAATTGGAAAAATATCAAAACTCTTTGGTTATTTTTGAGCGTGATGCTAATGGTCTAATCAGATTCAATGGATTGTGCTATATGCTAAAAGTGGTACCGCCAGACCCGGTGATCGTCTGAATGGATTCCAAAATGGTAAGAATCAAATGTTTAACTCTAGGGAAGCTGGAAAATGAGCATATTTTCAAAAAAAGTGGAGTGTCCCTTTAAGAGAAAACGCTTTCCTGCTAATGACGAGTTTTTCCGGCAAACCGTATTTCCGGTATTATCCACCAGGTGGTGCTCTTACCCAACTTGTAAAATCTGGAGGAATTCTGTGTATGTTTTGTGGATCGCTCTGAATCTGATCTCTAACAAAAGTCCTTCACAAAAATACAATTATCTCAGCTTTTTGCTCAAAATTGTGTATTTTTGAAGAAACCTACTCGTATTTGAGAGGTGATTAAAAAGAGCACTGATGAAGGTAGGATGAAACGTGTTTTTTGTACAATGTATTGTATGTTTATATTTAAGGAAGAACATTTTCTGGAAGGCTTTAAACTTTTGTGAAAAATATAAAAAAATGCTGGCGCTGGCTGGCAACTTTTTTTTTTAAATGCTGGTGGGGAAAGAGTTAAATGGGCAATTTTTTTAAATGTAAAACTATTGTTTGTGGTGATAAAATATATTATTAGATCAAGCCCTGTTTATCCTGAACAATAAACAGTAAGGGGGTTTGAATAAATTTACATTTATGCATTTGGTAGGTGCTTTTATCTAAAGTGAATTACAGTGGATTCATGGTATATATATTTTTCATCAGTGTTTGTATTCCCTGGCAATCGAACAACCTCTGTATTGAATTGAATGCAATGCTCTACTAGTTGAGGTACAGGTGCACATTCAACTTTATTTACATTTATGCATTTGATTCAATCCAAAATGACTTTTACAAGTTGTACATTTTATCATAAATATTCTGTATATTATGATAGATGATATGTGATACAAAAGAAAGCATATCTCTCTCTCTCTCTCTCTCTCTCTCTCTCTCTCTCTCTCTCTCTCTCTCTCTCTCTCTCTCTCTCTCTCTCTCTCTCTCTCTCTCTCTCTCTCTCTCTCTCTCTCTCTCTCTCTCTCTCTCTCTCTCTCTCTGCAGTATTCTCTTTGCTGACATTGAGGGCTTCACCAGTCTGGCTTCCCAGTGTACTGCCCAGGAGTTAGTGATGACCCTCAACGAGCTCTTTGCACGATTTGACAAACTTGCTGCCGTAAGTATTTGCATATTAGCATCCCATGAAGGCCTTTGCCAAACATCTTTTATTAGTAAAATACATTGGCAAGCTAAGACGGTATGATATTAATTCCACTTGCATCCCACTCATACAACTGCTGAGACATTCAACAAACATTCCCTCCTTCGTGTTGGATGAGTGTTTGCACCGTGATTTCCAGCCCGGTTATCTGCTTGTTATCTCCACCAGGGACAGTATCTCATCATGGTCAAGTCGCTATTCGTGTGTACACGTCCTCTGCTAGTGTAGAGAGATGCCCCCCAAACGAACACCATCTGCTGTGTGTTCAAATGTTTGCCCATTTCTCAAAACCTTTGGGCAAAAAATTAGCGTTTGCACGCGCACTTCCGCCCTGGGAAGCGACAACAAAGAGGTCGTTGTGTAGGCTGCGGGTTAAATAAAGACTGTGCTGGATTGACACTCAGGTGGCTGTCATGAGACCCAGGCTTGCTGCGATGAGTCCTGTGCCCTGCCTGAGGCATCCTGCTTGGCTCTCTGCTGGTTCATGCGCTTTTGTTTTGATCACTTATTATATAAGCTCCCAATAGTACTTCAGTTAACAACACTTGATGGCGATTTCCGCAATAAAAAAATTATACGAATAAAACTTAAACCCGTTAAGTTAAGAGTCAACCTCTACACTGTACAAATATTTTACAAGTCATTTCAACTTATGGTACATTCACACGGGGCTTAAGCGTTAACGCTTGATGGAAGGCGTGTATGAAGGGTGGCCAACAGCCAATCACAATGGCCACAGCACATGCTCCTCTCTCTGTTCTCCAGTCTTGCATAAACGTAATTGGCTTGCTTTGCACTATGTTATTTGCATAAGGCGATATGATTGGCTGACACACGCATTGGCGCTTGTAAAGTTGAAAATTGTTCAACTTCTGACTCAAGCAGTGACACAATGCCGACGGATCAACAATTCAGTTCAGCAACGCATGATGTCACCCGTTAGTCTTTTAAGTCGTGACTAGTTGTTGTAACTTATAAAAAAAATGTTGACTTATTTTGATAATGTTTGAGTTGAAGTCATGTTAAAACATTAAAGAATTAAAAATTAGTACTCTGTTAAAAAGATTTTTTGATTCAACAAAAAAAAAACTAAGTTACTTGATGCCTTAAAATTAAGAGTTAATTCAACCTAAACATATTAGTTAACACAAAGTTGTGTAAATTGTTATGTCAGTACTATTTTTAAGTTGAATTAACTCAAAATTTTAAGGCAACCAGCTTTTATTCAGAGTAGTAGTAAGCCAATTTGATTGTACTTAAAATTTAAATCAGCAAAAATTTGTTTATACTAAGGCCATAATAATATAGTAACTTAAGCATTATTATAATTATTATTATTATTATGTCATTTATCAAACAAAATGGGTTGCAAAACTGTTATTTTTTTCTTTGGTGATCATGAGTAACAGGGTTGACAAATGTCAACAGTGACGTTTGTAAAATATAAAAAATGAAATTATATACTTCTAATAGTTCTCAGAAACAAACATTGGACTTGTACCCCGTAATGCCAATGTTTGCTATATTTATGGAAATTGCCTAATATCAAACTGCCTCTTTGAAATCCATTAGCCCTGTTACAGATCGGTTCTAATGGACTTTCTGTTTATATGCTTTTACCCAGCCTTCACACAGATTAGTTCTGGCTATTCAGACTACTCATGTTTTCCAAGCAAAATATCATGACAATTTGGGTTACATTTTTGACTTGAAAACTAAATACCGAGCTTATTACTTAAAAATACAGTGCAGACAGAGATTAAAATCTAACCTTTTTAAACCGCTTGGGAACAGTTTGGTTTATAGTTGTTTCCATATCATAAATCATTTAAAAACCTACAAAAATTAACACCCTTAAAAGGATAAAACATTTGCAGTTTGTGGTGTTGATGTAATTTGATTAAGAGTATAAATGTGGTGCATTCCTCATACGGGCTATCTAACGTCTCATGCCAATTATGTGACATAAAGAATGTAAAGCTCAAATAAAACAGCCAAATAATTCCAATACAAGCAAAATATAGTTTTAATAAAAACTATGCAAAAAATACAATATTTATATAGTGCTTTATACAAAGATGCACCAAATGCAACAGTACATTTCTACTACTAATGATAAGATAACTTATTGGGAGTGATGTTTGCCGATACCGATAGTTTGGTGGTTTTATATTTCATACTTTCATTTAAATTAATGATAATTAATTACACAATTTCATAAGAAATATAAATATTTCAATTTAGAGCAAATTTATTTTCTTGATGAGCAAAATGACCTAAGAAAATAAGTCTCTTTTTTGTGCTTAAAGGATTAGTCCATTTTCTTTAAAAAAATCCAGATAATTTACTCACCACCATGTCATCCAAAATGTTGATGTCTTTCTTTGTTCAGTCGAGAAGAAATTATGTTTTTTGAGGAGAACATCCAGGATTTTTTTCATTTTAATGGACTTTAATGGACCCCAACACTTAATAGTTTTAATGCAGTTTCAAAGGACTCTAAACGACCTCAAACGAGGCATAAGGGTCTTATCTAGCGAAATGATTGTCATTTTTGGCAAGAAAAATAAAAAATGTGCACTTTTAAACCACAACTTCTCTTCTTCCTCCGGCTGACTGTGTGACGAGCCAGCGCAACCTTATGTAATTGCATAATGACGTCGAAAGGTGACGTGTTACCTATATGAAATGCACATTTGCGAACCATTTTAAACAATAAACTGACACAGAGACATTAATTAGTATCATTCCACATACAACATCGAAACGGTCCTCTTGTCCACGCTTGTAAACACTGGGGTGTAGTTTCGCATACGTCATCCGTGACCTCTTGACGTGATGACGCATTACGTGAGGTCGTGCTGGCGTGTCACACGAACGGAGGCAGACGAGAAGTTGTGGTTTAAAAGTGCATATTTAAATTTCTCTTACCAAAAATGACAATCGTTTCGCTAGATAAGACCCTTATGCCTCGTTTGAGATCGTTTAGAGTTCTTTGAAACTGCAATTTTAAACTGCATTAAAACTGTTGGGGGTGTTGGGGTCCATTAAAATGAGAAAAATCCTGGAATGTTTTCCTCAAAAAACATAATTTCTTCTCGACTGAACAAAGAAAGACATCAACATTTTGGATGACATGGTGGTGAGTAAATTATCTGGATTTTGATAGTTCGGCCAAAAATTATATTAAACCCATGATTTGCTCACCCCCAAGCTGTCCGAGTTGTATATGTCCATCGGTTTTTCAGAGAAACACATTTTCAGTTACTTTAGAAAATGTTTTAGATCTTTCAGTTAATTAAATGTGAAGTTACGGGGTCCACGTCCTTCAAGTCCAAAAAAGTGCGTCCATCCTTCACAAATTATATCCAAACAGCTCCAGGGTGATAAACAAAGGTCTTCTGAGGGTAATCCGCACGGTGTTGTTGTAGAAATATCCACATTTAAAACTTTATTAACGAAAATAACTACCTTACGGTAGCGCCGCCATCTTAGTCGCATCCGCATTCAAGATCAGAGCTTTACGCAGCGTACAGAGGTTTCTCTGCTGCTGCTCTGTGCCCCCGCCCTCCGAATTTGTCATACGTCACTAAGAAAAGTGCGTACACTACGCTAATACTCTCTCCTGAATACAGAGGAGTCTAAGATGGCGGCGCTACCGGAAGGTATTTATATACGTTAATAAAGTTTTAAATATGGATATTTCTACAACAACACCGCGCGGATTACCCTCAGAAGACCTTTGTTTATCATCCTGGAGCCGTTTGGATTTGTTTTGTGAAGGATGGACGCACATTTTTTGGACTTGAAGGGCGTGGACCCCGTAACTTCACATTTAATCAACTGAAAGATCTAAAACATTTTCTAAAATATCTGAAAATGTGTTTGTCTGAAAAACGATGGACATATGCATCTCGGACAGCTTGGGGGTGAGTAAATCATGGGTTTAATATCATTTTTTTCCGAACTATTCCTTTAGGAAATTTGACTTATCCTTTAAAGCACAAAAAATAGACTTATTTTCTTAAGTAATCTTGCTTATCAAATACATCTTGATTTAAGAATTTTTTGATATTTGTACTGAAAACAAGACAAAAATACTTAAAATAATTTTTTTGCAGGCTGATACTGATTATTGGCCAATTTATCGGTGCACCTCTAATATTTATAGTTGATCGTATTTCTCATTTAATCCTGCACAAGTCATTCTGTCTGTGCTGTGTGTCTGCAGGAGAATCACTGTCTACGCATTAAGATCTTGGGTGACTGCTACTACTGCGTATCTGGGTTGCCCGAGGCTCGTGCCGACCATGCCCACTGCTGCGTAGAGATGGGTGTTGACATGATCGAAGCCATCTCGTGAGTATAACAGTGCCTTTTGGTAATCAAGATGAACAGCAAGACTTTTGAAAGTTCTTATCACTTGGTGAGATTGCATCTGTATGCTACGGTGGCCATATTGTATACAAAAATAAAGATTCATTTAGGAAAGGATCTTTTGACAGAAATGCAATATAATATACATAACTATATTATCGTTGGTGTATTGAACCTGCAAATTGAACTGTATTGTTTTTATCACCTTAGAATCAGAAATTTTTATCTACATACACCGCGGGTCTCCTTACATGAAGTCAGCGTCATGTTTCTACAGTAGGCTTAGACGGACAAACTGATCTATAGATCATGCTTTGTTACTATGTTGTCTCAGACGATGAGGTGTTTGTCCTGTGGCGGTACCATATGCGTTTTGAAAAGGAGGGGTGAGCTGTGGACTAAGCCGTAGGTTGCAATTCACAGTCTCACCACTAGATGCCGCTAAAGGTCCCTCATTGCACCTTTAAACTGTATATAGTTTAAAAAAAATTTTTTATAAGAATATAAAAATCATGTTATACCTAGTTTTACCTCCTGATGCTGATGACTGACATATTCTGAAGGTTAAGCACCTTCTCCTGCTGCCATTTTCAAGAAGGAATGAGTATCAGGCTAGACAGGACAAAGGTTCAAAGGGTCAGAGGGTCCCTTAAGTGAGTTATTTAACATTAGAGAACTCTGAGTGGTTGTTTATAAAGGCAGGTTTGGTAGGGACTCTTGTTATGCTCCAGCGAGCACATGTCTGTTTTCCTCTGAGCTGCAGCCAACGGCCCCAGCGCTCCATCACACAGGAAGAAATCATTTTTCCACAGACTTGCCTGTCGCCCTCAGTGTTCAAAGGAGTTTGATGGTTTGTTTGCGAGGTTCAGATTGTGCGGTGTTAATATGTTGGTGTGCTAAGTGAAAAGGTGTTTTACACAGATTACTATGCCACCTTAGCAGTTTTTCAAGTAGGTGGGGTGTTTTTTTTTCAGTGGATATACAATTGATCTCTTTTTGCATTACAAGAGGCATGATTAAGGAGTTCAGATGCAAAATAATTTTCCTTTTTGCTTGAACTATCCCTTATGTAAATAATAATAAATACTGTAACAGATTGTTTGTCTTTTTCTGTCCGTGATTTAGGTTGGTGAGGGAAGTCACTGGTGTTAACGTCAACATGCGCGTTGGTATCCACAGCGGGCGAGTCCACTGTGGGGTGCTGGGATTAAGGAAGTGGCAGTTTGATGTCTGGTCCAACGATGTAACCTTGGCTAATCACATGGAAGCCGGGGGCAAAGCAGGGTGGGTTCATGAACTTCAAATTAGTTTCAAAATCTTTAGATTTTTGTTCCGATGGGTTTTCCCACTACACAAACCCCACGCCTCCCTGTAGCTTTTTATGTAAGATCATGTGAAAATGTGTTTCTTTTTAAATTAACACAAGGCAAGTTTGGACAAGTGTATTAAACAATTCCCAATACAATTCATAGCTTGTGCTTTTTGATCAAGCTAAGAAAAGGTCTGAGCAATTTTAGCTGAGATTGGATATAAAATGTAAAATAAAAAACATGTCTCAAATGAAAAATGGACCTTAACCCTCATAAGCCCCCATATATATATACATATACACATACACATACACATACACATACACATATATACATATACATATACATATACACATATACATATACATATACATATACATATATACATATACATATATATATATATATATATATATATATATATATATATATATATATATATATATATATATATATATATATACATATATACACACACACACACACACACACACACACACACACACACACACACACACACACACACACACACACACACACACACACACACACACACACACACACACACACACACACACACACACACACATATATATATATATATATATATATATATATATATATATATATATATATATATATATATATATATACACACATATACATATACACATATACATATACATATATAAAATTGAGTGGTAAACGGGTAAATAATATATATTAGTTCAGTTAAAATAGATCAGATTTTTGTTAATACAGTCTGAGACAGCAGTATCTCACTATTGATATATAATACAGGACTGTCAGTTAGTGGCCATAGGTGGGGCTTTATCATTGTGACATTACATTGATAAGAGAAATAAAAAATCGAATGGGGTTAATAAAGAAGGAGTGGGTGGATTTTTTTCATTGTAGCATTGTGTGTTTGCAGACTGCCAACACACATTTATGTCCAAACACCTTGTAAAAGTTTATTTGGCATAATAGGTGCCCTTTAAAGTTTTATGTAGTGGTATACAGTATATGTATGGTATTCGGTAAATGGTACAGTTATATTTCATTACAACACATTGTCTATAATTGAATCCAGAGCAACTTCTTGTTGAAATTGTCACATTAGTTGTTTTGTTCCTCTTAGGCGTATTCATATAACTAAGGCCACTCTCAACTACCTGAATGGAGATTATGATGTTGAACCAGGACTTGGTGGAGAGAGAAATGTCTATCTCAAGAAGCACAACATTGAAACCTACCTCATTGTGGGCTGCAGTCAGAAACGGGTACGACCCTCCTTTCTTTAAAACAACTACTTTACACTTACATTTGTATTTCATCCTTGTTACCTGACAGAAGTCGTGATGCTATTATTTTCTGTTAATGTGCACGTCCCTTTGAAGAAGAAAGACTTAGGGCACGAACATAGCATGACTCACGCACTAGGTGATAGAGAGCCCATTCACATTTATTACGATGCAGATCTATTTAGGGAAAGGTGACCTCAAAAGACAAGCAATTTAATGACTTTGACTCTATAAAGCAAGGACTGTAAGACTTCTTGGTTTTGTACTTCCCTTTACAGAAAGAAGAAAAGGCCATGATTGCTAAAATGAATCGGCAACGCACCAACTCGGTTACCCACAATAGCACTCACTGGACGGACCGACCCTTCTACAATCACCTGGGAGGCAATCAGGTTTCCAAGGAGATGAAGAGGATGGTGAGGAAGATGCATGTTATATGAGAACATTATCTGAGTGTTAAGTATAATTACCTTTGTTGAAGGACAGGGCCTTTGACAGGTGTTAACTAAGCCAAAACGATCCCAAGGACTTTTCCACATGTAAAAGGGCCTCCTGTTCTTTGTGTAGTCCCTGCACTTTCATTCAGCCCCCCGGCTCTGGAACCCAAAGGGAACTTCACTCTAATTAAATAAAGCTGGATTGCCTCACATACCGCCCGAGGGATTTAATCAGGCAAAGTGGAACCAGCAATTAGTTCCTGTGTCCGCTCCATGGGAATATCTTTTATCTCTTCCTCTCTAAATTACCTTTTCCATATCAGCTTGACTAACACGGTCAAAAGGGACATAGACATCCAGGTGAACTTATTCTCAATAAAACTCACACGTTTTAGGCGCCCACAGTTTGTAGCTTATTTTTTGTTAAAATCAAAAATACTAGCCTAAAGAAATAGTTTACCCAAAATGACACAGATCTTTATAAATTTCTTTGTTCTGCTGAACACAAATGAAGATATTTTAAGTGTTTTGGAGCACCATTGACTTCCATAGTATTTTTATTTTCTACTATGGAAGTCAATGGTGGTAACAACATTTTGGGGGTCAACTAGTTCTTTAAAGGTACAATTTGTAAGACATTTGCAGTAAATATCCAAAAACCACTAGTCCAGTGTTATATATATTTTTCCAGCTGATTACTAAAAATATCTCTAATGTTTTCAACTATTTGTAAATTGTGAGAAAATTGCCATTCTAAAGAGTGACACGGGGCAGTGCAGTCGCCTGTCAATGACGTTAATATCCACGTTACCCTTTGTTACCGCCTTTACTGACGTAGAAACCACATGACAACAGTGTTGTGGATAAATGCGGAAGTAATAGCGTCTGTCGGGCCACTCTCTTGTTTATGGGTAAGTTTGTTGATCTGAACACTTAAAGGTGCTCTAAGCGAATTGAAGCGTTTTAGACCATAAAACATTTTTTGTTACATACCGGAAACATCTCCTCACTATCTGCTTGCTGCCTGTCCGCTGATCAAACTGTAAAAAAACGCGATCTCTGTAGACAGCCCAGGCTTCACAAACGGCAATATCAACAAATGGCCAAACCTAGCAGCACAAAACAAAACAAAGTATTCCAGCCAATAAACGACAAGAAGGATTTGGGGGTGGGGGTTGGGCGCGTTCATGAAAGCACGGAAGGGAGGGGGAGGGGGAGGATTTAGCTACGCTCTGTCTGTTTGAAAACAGTTCAAACATCAACAGGAAGTGACGTCGCACATTATTCGCTTAGAGCGCCTTTAATTCTGTGCTGAGTTAACACACCATCGAATTGGACTAAAACTGTAACATCTATGATGTTTTGAACATTACATGAAAACTTACATAATGAAATAAAACAATGTCATCCAACACAACGTTTATAAAACTTGATTACTTTACCTCATCCGGTAACATGATTTCTCGTTCCCGTCTGATTGATGGCCATCAGTGGTTGAGTTAAAGTCAACAAATCCCAGCATTCCACACTGCTTCAGAGCGTCATTAATCTACGTCATTGTTATTGTTTTGATTGTGCGCCCTCTAGCGGCGTAGATTATACAAATTGCATCTTTAATAAGGGAATAAAATAGTAATGGCACTTAAAGGCGCTCTAAGCGAATCTGTGAGACGTTACTTTTTGTCGATGTTTGAACTGTTTTCAAACAAATGGGGCGTAGCTAACTCCTCCCCCTCCCTTCCGTGCTTTCATGAACGCGCCAAGCCCCCACCCCCAAATCCTTCTTGTCGTTTATTGGCTGGAACACTTTGTTATGTTTCGATGTGCTAGGTTTGGCCACTGTGTTTTTATTCCAGTTTGTGGAGCATGGGCTGTCTACAGAGATCGCGTTTTTTTTACAGTTTGATCAGTGGACAGGCAGCAAGCAGATAGTGAGGAGATGTGTGCTGTATGTAACAAAAAAATGTTATGATCTAAAACGTGTGAATTCGCTTAAAGCACCTTTAAGACAAAATAAGCATTATTTTGCTAATCATGAGAAGTGCAAGAACCAATGAGATTCGACATTAATGAGATGCCGCCATGTTTCAACTTTAACCTAAACATTTTCAACCTCAAAAATGAGTTGATGTCCACAGTTCACTGAAAAAAAATGATTCATTTAATTTACTCAATTTTTTTAAGGTAAGTGGTTGCAATCAATTTATTTAAGCTACATTTAAACAAAAAATGTGTAAATTAAAATACAACAAAAAACTTTTGTTTAAATGTAGCTTAAATAAATTGATTGCAACCACTTACCTTAAAAAAATTGAGTAAATTGAATGAATTGAGTTTACTCAATTTTTTAAGGTAAGTGGTTGCAATCAGTTTATTTAAGCTACATTTGAACAAAAAAGATTAGTTAAATATTATAAAATTAAAAACTTTTTTTTAAATGTAGCTTAAATAAATTGATTGCAACCACTTACCTTAAAAAATTGAGTAAACTCAATTCATTCAATTTACTCAATTTTTTAAGGTAAGTGGTTGCAATCAATTTATTTAAGCTACATTTGAACAAAAAAGATTAGTTAAATATTATAAAATTAAAAACTTTTTTTTTAAATGTAGCTTAAATAAATTGATTGCAACCGATTACCTTAAAAAAATTTAGTAAATTGAATGAATCATTTTTTTCAGTGCTTGTGACTTTTTTTCAAGAGGGCACGGATGCGAAACTCGTCAAAACATTGTGATGTGTGTCGTGTCCGTACATCATATGAACCTATGTGATTTGCAAGTCATGTCAAAATACACGCCTGCTACCAACGGTTCCTAAGGGTTTATGATAAAAGAAAGACACTCGCGTTTGCTAGATACTCACTTAACTCATTCCCTGCCAGTCATTTTTTGAAAAGTTGCTCGCCAGCATTTTTTGTAACTTTCTTCTATAAATATATAAACATACAAATATAGTAAATGAAATAACAGACCCTCTGCTTTTAAATAAACAAACAAAATGGGGGGGGGTTCATCCTATCTATATTTTTTTTTCTCTGCTTATAAAAAAATGTATTTTTTTAATTTATTAGAAATACAAAAATTTTGCAAAAAGCTGAAATAATTGCATTATTGTGAAGGAATTTTATTAGAGATCATATTCAGAAAGATTATCAAAACATACACAGAGTTTAAAATTAGTAAATAATGTTTTGGCTTCAGTTTTTTTCTTAAATTGGGTAAGTGCGCCATCCAGTGGATAATCGGTATTGCAAATATTGCAAATTCATCAGGAAGACGTGTTTAATGCAAATGTTTTCTCTTAATTGAAGAAATATGGCGGGTAAAGAGTTAATCGTTAGTGTTAGATGTGTGCAACTTTTTTCTATAATAAACCCTTTCGACGCATATGCAGCAGGCAACTAGTTTAACATGACTTGCGATGCACATAGGTTCCCAGGATGCACCAAACACGTATTTTGACATGATGAGCCACACACATACAGATACCCCATATTTTGTTTTTCCATAGATGCGCAGGCCCCCCCTGGATGCCCATAAACTAACTTGAACAGACAATGAATGTTTGTATTTGTATCATTAAAACAAAGATGAATAAATGCTGAAAAAACGATATTGTTCATAGTAAATTCCTGCTAGCTAGGTTGATACAAGCCAGTCACTCTAGTGAGTAAAAACCTTTGCCGTGAGTTTGTAATGTTTGTGTGTCAATTCATAAGCACTGTTCTCGACTTAATCTCACAATACTATTGGTCTGTGGAACGTTGCTTGAAGTTGACAACACCTGTTAGAGCCATGCCTAGAATTAAAAATGTCACCAGCCAATAGGCGAATGACAACGTTTCATACACTTGAAAAAGCCGATTTTCATTTGCATTTGGCGCTTAGTGCTATTTCGTTTAGAGACACTTGTTGTGCAGAAATGACACACTGCATCTTTAAAGCTGTATAAATGATGGTAAAGCTTATGCTCAAGCATTTGATTGCTTGAGATCTGTTCACTCCCACACAAACACTGCAGAGATAAATACTGTGTTGTATTCTGACTAGTGGAAAATGTGTGTCATAATAGCACAACAGCACCTGTTTTTCTCTGTTGTATTGTCTAGGGGCATGTGTTGGCCCAGAAGGTGTGGCTCAGAAACAAATTGTGTAGACTGGACCACAATCTGTGTGTAGGAGTCTTTGGAGACGATACAGTATATTAAGTAACTGGTATTAATCCCCTAGCAATTTATACATGGACACGCAATAGATTTAGTGAAGTGTATTTAACTAAGTTCGGGAGGAGCATAGTCATGTAATACAACCAATCGGCCCCAAAGAGATGTCGAAAAATAGTTGTCCCACATCTTTGTCCCATGACGACAGTTTGTGATAAGAGACACTCACATTCACAAAATACACGCAGGACACTTCATTAACAGTAAACTCTGATTACACATGAGATTATGCGAGTATCTGGCAACCCGAGCGTCTTTTCATCATAAACCATTTAGACGCGTCTACAGCAGGCACTTATTTTGACAAAACCCGTAATGAACGTATGATCGCTCGACATGCCGAACACATATTTTGAAATGTAGAAACCATACACATGACGGGCTTTACATGTTGTGATGAAATCCGCATCCAGCTCCCTCGAAAAAAGAAGTCACAGGTTGTCACTGCTTTGAAGAATACTAAGTAAAGATTCCTGCAACGAATAGCTATAAAAGATGTTTGGCGTTACATAAGAAAAATCACCCTTCTACCTTCTGTTTGAACTCCTAGCAATTTTGCCATGATAAATCTATGACTCAGCCACCTCTGTGTACTTTTTAAAGTGGGCTGACATTTGAAAATCCCCAAAACGGAAAACGGTGACAAATCAAATCTGTTTTCTTGAATTGAATTCTGCTAACTATAGTGGATTGAAAAGAAATAGCACTAGAGATGAGCTCTTTATGCAAAACAGCTCTCAGATCAGTCTTGTTTGCTTTTATCATTAAATATTGTCCTTTATGTCAGATATAAAAAGCATCAATCTTTTTTTCTGTGTATAACAATATTTTACCTTTACACATCTAAATACTTTTTACACATCTTCAGCAATTTTTTTCACTGCAATCTTCACTGTAATCATTAAAATTAAATTACTAAATATAGCTGCAAGCAGCAACACGGGGTCAAGCACCTTCGGCGCAATGCACACACAGCACAGCAAGCACACAAAGCACAGCAAGCTCACAATGCACAGCAAGCACACAAAGCACAGCAAGCTCACAATGCACAGCAAGCACACAAAGCACAGCAATTACACAAATCACAGCAGGCACACAAAGCACAGCAAGCTCACAAAGCACAGCAATCACACAAAGCACAGCAAGCACACAAAGCATAGCAAACTCACAAAGCACAGCAAGCACACAAAGTACAGCAAGCTCACAAAGCACAGCAAGCTCACAAAGCACAGCAAGCACACAAAGCACAGCAAGCACACAAAGCACAGCAAGCTCACAAAGCATAGCAAGCACACAAAGCACAGCAAGCACACAAAGCACAGCAAGCACACAAAGCACAGCAAGCACACAAAGCACAGCAAGCACACAAAGCACAGCAAACACACAAAGCACAGCAAGCTCACAATGCACAGCAAGCACACAAAGCACAGCAGGCACACAAAGCACAGCAAGCACACAAAGCACATCAATTACACAAATCACAGCAGGCACACAAAGCACAGCAAACTCACAAAGCACAGCAAGCACACAAAGTACAGCAATTACACAAATCACAGCAAGCTCACAAAGCACAGCAAGCACACAAAGCACAGCAAGCACACAAAGCACAGCAAGCTCACAATGCACACCAAGCACACAAAGCACAGCAATTACACAAACACAGCAGGCACACAAAGCACAGCAAGTTCACAAAGCACAGCAAGCACACAAAGCAAAGCAAGCTCACAAAGCACAGCAAGCACACAAAGCACAGCAAGCACACAAAGCACAGCAAGCACACAAAGCACAGCAAGTACATAAAGCATAGCAAGCTCACAAAGCACAGCAAGCACACAAAGCACAGCAAGCTCACAAAGCACAGCAAGCTCACAAAGCACAGCAAGCACACAAAGCACAGCAAGCTCACAAAGCACAGCAATCACACAAAGCACAGTAAGCTCACAAAGCACAGCAAGCTCACAAAGCACAGCAAGCACACAAAGCACAGCAAGCTCACAAAGCACAGCAAGCACCATAAATTGCATCAAAAACGCAAGGCTCAGGAATCATAGAGCAGAACCACCACAATGCAGAGCAACAACAGCAAACATGGAAAAATAGAACACATGTGAACTACAGACAGGTTGAGAAGAATTGATGAGGAAGAACAAAATACCTGACTCAGGTGGGATTCGAACCCAGGATCTCAGAATCTCAATGCATACGATTAACTAGATGCGCCACTCAGTTGACACGGTTCATTGGGCAGCAGAAAGGAGATAACAGTATAATATCAATAAGAATTGTAATAGTTTATAACCCCTAGGTGGCGCTGTACTCTGACTTCCCAGGTACCTTCAGGACATCATGTCAAAGCTCCTTACCATTTTTTGCGCGGATATGTCCAATAGTTCAAAAAATATAACAATTTATGTGGAATTTCAAAATGGCGGACAGGCGGTTCGGTCAAACCCGGCATAATTCACATCGACAGATGCGGCATGAGGTAAGCAATCCATAGACATCAAGATCATAATTTTCTGACAAACAGTTCCGAAGTTATGGGCAAAAATAGCCTATTTTATTATCTCATGACCCATAGGTGGCGCTGTCACCAAATTTGGCATGGACCCCAAGTTCATGGTCAACATGAAGTGTACCAAATTTCATTTCAATTGATCAAAGAATGACTGAGCTACCGCTTCAGAACCATTTTTTCGTCAACCTCGTTAAGTTTGCGCATTTTTTACTTTTGAAGAAAGATAAATATCAAAATTCTGTTCGGTCATTTCTATGCGGCTCACTCCAAAGATCATCTGTGCCAAATCTCATAAGAATTGAACCACGTTTGAAGAAGGAGTAGCAAAAAAACGAAATACTGTACATTTCAAAATGGCCGCTACTGTAATGGGTGGAGTCTTACTGTAAAGTATCAAATTCAATAAGCGGGATGAGAGCAATCACGTGTACTAAGTAGAATTTTCATAGATCAAATGGTTCACCAGTTATAACAGTTTGAACATTGAATTTTTGGACTACTGGTGGCGCTATAGAGTTACTGCTAAAGACCCCATTTTTGGTCACATGACTATTTATGACCACCTCTACAACTGTGCCAAATTTCATCATTTTCCTATGTACGGTTCATAGGGCTGCCATAGACTCCCATTGGGGAAAAATAATAATAATAATAATAAATATAGCTGCAAGCAGCAACACGGGGTCAAGCACCTTTGGCGCAATGAGCACCCAAAGCACAGCAAAAACGGCACGACGCAGCAAATGCGCAAAGCGCAGAAAGCGCGCAATACAGAGCCCGAACCCGAAGCAAAGCAAATGCAGAGCAGAACCACTGCAGTGCGGAGCAACAACAGTAAAGATGGCAAAAATATAACACGTGTGGAAAACCAGACAGGTCGAGAAGAACGTGTTAAAGGGAACACAAAAGGAAATCTCAATAAGTGAAAGTAAGAGCTGGGATTCGAACCCATGACCTCAGGTTCCCAAAGCAACGCACTTACCGCATGCGCCACTGAGTAAACGATTAAACCACTGAGTTGGTGTGTCCAAGCTATAGAATAGAGATTTAGAACTGTAAACATTGATATCCAGCAATTACTAAAAGTGCAGAAATGACAACAGAGAGCACAAATAACTGAAATACAATGTATAGTATGAAAATCACAAAACTTAAGTGAGAAAAAAGTTAAGACAAAACCACTGCACATGGGATTCAAACCCATGAACTCAGGTTCCCAAAGCACAACAGTTACCGCATGCGCCACTGAGTAAACGATTAAACCACTGAGTTGGTGTGTCCAAGCTATAGAATAGAGATTTAGAGCTGTAAACATTGATATCCAGCAATTACCAAACGTGCAGAAATGACAACAGAGAGCACAAATAACTGAAATACAATGTATTGTATGAAAATCACAAAACTTAAGTGAGAAAAAAAGTTAAGACAAAAACCACTGCACATGGGATTCGAACCCATGAACTCGGGTTGCCAAAGCACAGCAGTTACCGCATGCGCCACTTAGTAAACGATTAAACCACTGAGTTGGTGTGTCCAAGCTATAGAATAGAGATTTAGAGCTGTAAACATTGATATCCAGCAATTACCAAACGTGCAGAAATGACAACAGAGAGCACAAATAACTGAAATACAATGTATTGTATGAAAATCACAAAACTTAAGTGAGAAAAAAAGTTAAGACAAAAACCACTGCACATGGGATTCGAACCCATGAACTCGGGTTCCCAAAGCACAGCAGTTACCGCATCGCCACTGAGTAAACGATTAAACCACTGAGTTGGTGTGTCCAAGCTATAGAATAGAGATTTAGAGCTGTAAACATTGATATCCAGCAATTACCAAACGTGCAGAAATGACAACAGAGAGCACAAATAACTGAAATACAATGTATAGTATGAAAATCACAAAACTTAAGTGAGAAAAAAGTTAAGACAAAATATCACAGCCCATGGGATTCAAACCCATGACCTCAGAATCTCATGGCATGTGGTTATCCAGATGCGCAACTCAGTTAACACAGCTCAAAGGGCAGCAAAAAACAGCTTAGGTGCTGCAAGGATTGACATATGCCAATCAACACAGATGCAGAACTGACAGTGCAGAGCAGAACTAACAGAAATACAATGTATATGAGAATCAAAAAGCTCAAGTGAGATTGAAGACAAGAAGATCATTCTGTATAGTAATAGTAATATACAGTCACATTAATTTACTATGACAAATAGACAACGTCACAGGCACGGTCAACTTTGGAGTGGTATTTCTAAGAAAAAGAACAGAATATCAAAAATCTGTTCAGTCATTTCTGTGCGGATTGCTCCAAACATTATATGAGCAGTACCTGGCATAAAATAAACAAAATTTGTAAAAAGAGTAGCGAAAAAATCATCTACCATATGCTTTACAATAACACATGAACAGAATGTTGGAAAATGACAAACGAGGTATCGTTGCAATTGGCATAAACCAGTGAATACAATTTCACAAAGAAATTAATATCAGACAAAGTATTCAGAAGTTATAAGCAGTTCCATAAGAACTGTTATAGTTTATAACCCCTAGGTGGCGCTATACTCTGACTACCCAGGTACCTTCAGGACATCATGTCGAAGCTCCTTACTAATTTTTGCGCGGATATGTCCAATATTTCCAAAAATATAACAAATTATGTGAAATTTCAAAATGGCGGACAGGCGGTTCGGTCAAACCCGGCATAATACACATCGACAGATGCGGCATGAGGTAAGCAATCCATAGACATCAAGATCATAATTTTCTGACAAACAGTTCAGAAGTTATGGGCAAAAATAGCCTATTTTATTATCTCATGACCCATAGGTGGCGCTGTCACCAAATTTGGCATGGACCCCAAGTTCATGGTCCACATGAAGTGTACCAAATTTCATTTCAATTGATCAAAGAATGACTGAGCTACAGCTTCAGAACCATTTTTGCGTCAACCTCGTTAAGTTTGCGCATTTATTACTTTTGAACAAAGATAAATATCAAAATTCTGTTCAGTCATTTCTATGCGGCTTACTCCAAAGATCATCTGTGCCAAATCTCATAAGAATTGAACAACATTTGAAGGAGGAGTAGCGAAAAAATGGAATACTGTACATTTCAAAATGGCCGCTACTGTAATGGGTGGAGTTTTACTGTAAGGTATTAAAAGCAACAAGCATGAGGAGAGCAATCACGTGTACTAAGTAGAATTTTCATAGATCAAGCGGATCAGAAGTTATAACCCTTTGAACATTGAATTTTTGCACTGCTGGTGGCGCTATAGAGTTAGTACTAGAGACCCCATTTTTGGTCACATGACTTTTTAAGACCACCACTACAACTGTGCCAAATTTCATCATTTTCCTATGTACGGTTCATAGGGCTGCCATAGACACCTATGGCTAAGAAGAAGAAGAAGCAGAATAATAATAATAATAAATATAGCTGCAAGCAGCGATACGGGGTCAAGCACCTTCAGCGCAATGAGCACCCAAAGCACAGCAAAAACGGCACGACGCAGCAAATGCGCAAAGCGCAGAAAGCGCGCAATACAGAGCCCGAACCCGAAGCAAAGCAAATGCAGAGCAGAACCACTGCAGTGCGGAGCAACAACAGTAAAGATGGCAAAAATATAACACGTGTGGAAAACCAGACAGGTCGAGAAGAACGTGTTAAAGGGAACACAAAAGGAAATCTCAATAAGTGAAAGTAAGAGCTGGGATTCGAACCCATGCCCTCAGGTTCCCAAAGCAACGCACTAACCGCATGCGCCACTGAGTAAACGATTAAACCACTGAGTTGGTGTGTCCAAGCTATAGAATAGAGACTTAGAGCTGTAAACATTGATATCCAGCAATTACCAAACGTGCAGAAATGACAACAGAGAGCACAAATAACTGAAATACAATGTATAGTATGAAAATCACAAAACTTAAGTGAGAAAAAAGTTAAGACAAAATATCACAGCCCATGGGATTCAAACCCATGACCTCAGAATCTCATGGCATGTGGTCAACCAGATGCGCAACTCAGTTAACACAGCTCAAAAGGCAGCAAAAAACAGCTTAGGTGCTGCAAGGATTGACATATGCCAATCAACACAGATGCAGAACTGACAGTGCAGAGCAGAACTAACAGAAATACAATGTATATGAGAATCAAAAAGCTCAAGTGAGATTGAAGACAAGAAGATCATTCTGTATAGTAATGCTATACAATGTAATATACAGTCACATTAATTTACTATGACAAATAGACAACGTCACAGGCACGGTCAACTTTGGAGTGGTATTTCTAAGAAAAAGAAAACAGAATATCAAAAATCTGTTCAGTCATTTCTGTGCGGATTGCTCCAAACATTATACGAGCAGTACCTGGCATAAAATAAACAAAATTTGTAAAAAGAGTAGCCAAAAAATCATCTACCATATGCTTTACAATAACACATGAACAGAATGTTGGAAAATGACAAACGAGGTATCGTTCCAATCGGCATAAACCAGTGAATACAATTTCACAAAGAAATTAATATCAGACAAAGTATTCAGAAGTTATACGCAGTTCCATAAGAACTGTTATAGTTTATAACCCCTAGGTGGCGCTATACTTTGACTTCCAAGGTACCTTCAAGACATCATGCTGATTCTCCCTACTGATTTTTGCACGGATATGTCCAATAGTTCAAAAGATATAAAAATTTATGACAAATTTCAAAATGTCGGACAGATGTGTGTGGTCAAACCCGGCATAATACATATCGACAGATGCGGCATGAGGTAAGCAATCCATAGACATCAAGATCATAATTTTCTGACAAACAGTTCAGAAGTTATGGGCAAAAATAGCCTATTTTATTATCTCATGACCCATAGGTGGCGCTGTCACCAAATTTGGCATGGACCCCAAGTTCATGGTCCACATGAAGTGTACCAAATTTCATTTCAATTGATCAAAGAATGACTGAGCTACAGCTTCAGAACCATTTTTGCGTCAACCTCGTTAAGTTTGCGCATTTATTACTTTTGAACAAAGATAAATATCAAAATTCTGTTCAGTCATTTCTATGCGGCTTACTCCAAAGATCATCTGTGCCAAATCTCATAAGAATTGAACAACATTTGAAGGAGGAGTAGCGAAAAAATGGAATACTGTATATTTCAAAATGGCCGCTACTGTAATGGGTGGAGTTTTACTGTAAGGTATTAAAATCAACAAGCATGAGGAGAGCAATCACGTGTACTAAGTAGAATTTTCATAGATCAAGCGGATCAGAAGTTATAACCCTTTGAACATTGAATTTTTGCACTGCTGGTGGCGCTATAGAGTTAGTACTAGAGACTCCATTTTTGGTCACATGACTTTTTAAGACCACCACTACAACTGTGCCAAATTTCATCATTTTCCTATGTACGGTTCATAGGGCTGCCATAGACGCCTATGGCTAAGAAGAAGAAGAAGAAGCAGAATAATAATAATAATAATAAAAAAATATAGCTGCAAGCAGCGATTCGGGGCCAAGCACCTTTAGCGCAATGAGCACCCAAAGCACAGCAAGCAACATAGAAGGTATCAATAACCCAATGCTCACTGACCACCCAAGGTGCATCAAGAACACAAAGCGCAGCAAGTACCCAAAGCGTTGCAATGACAGAGCAGAACCACCGCAGTGCAGAGCAGCAACAGAAAACATGGCAAAAATAGAACATATGTGAACTACAGACAGGTCAAGAAGAATAGGTGGGAAAGAACAAAACTTTAATAGAAGAAATTAACACCTGCCTCAGGTGGGATTCGAACCCATGAACTCAGGATCTCTATGCATACGACTTAGTGGATGCGCCACTCAGCAGACACAGCTGAAGGGGCAGCAGGAAAGAGATTACAGAAATGCAAGCATTGACATATGCCAATCACCAAAGATGTAGAAATGACACCGCAGAGCAGAAATCACAGAAATACAATGTATATGAGAATCAAAAAGCTCAAGTGAGATTGAAGACAAGAAGAACATTCCGTAGAGTAACGCTATAAAATGTAATATAAAGTAATTAACTATGACAAATAGACAACATCACAGGGACGATCAACTTTACAGAGGTTTTTCTCAAAAAAATTCCTAGGTGCAAGAAATATCTGTTCAGTCATTTCTGTGCGGATTGCTCCAAACATTATACGAGCAGAACCTGGCATAAAATAAACAAAATTTGTAAAAGGAGTAGCGAAAAAATCATTTACCATATGCCTTACAATAACACATGAACAGAATGATGGAAAATGACAAACGAGGTATCGTTGCAATCGGCATAAACCAGTGAATACAATTTCACAAAGAAAATTAATATCCGACAAAGTATTCAGAAGTTATGAGCAGTTCTATAAGAACTGTTATAGTTTATAACCCCTAGGTGGCGCTGTATTCTGACTTCCCAGATACAATCAGGACATCATGCCAAAGCTTCCTACCGATTTTTGCGCCAATATATCCAATACTTCAAAAGTTATAACAATTTATGACAAATTTCAAAATGGCGGACAGGCGGTTCGGTCAAACCCGGCATAATACACATCGACAGATGCGGCATGAGGTAAGGAATCCGTAGACACCAATATCATAATTTTCTGACAAACGATTCAGAAGTTATGCGCAAAAATAGCCTTTTTTACTATCTCATGACCCATAGGTGGCGCTGTCACCAAATTTGGCATGGACCCCCAGTTCATGGTCGACATGAAGCGTACCAAATTTCATCTCGATTGATCAAAGAATGACCGAGATACAGCTTCAGAACCAATTTTGCGTCAATCTCGTTAAGTTCACGCATTAATTACTTTTAAATAAAGAAAAATATCAAAATTCTGTTCAGTCATTTCTATGCGGCTCACTCCAAAGATCACATGTGCCAAATCTCATAAGAATTGAACCAAATTTGAAGGAGGAGTAGCGAAAAAACGAAATACTGTACATTTCAAAATGGCCGCTACTGTAATGGGTGGAGTCTTACTGTAAGGTGTTAAAAACAATAAGCATGAGGAGAGCAATCACGTGTACTAAGTAGAATTTTCATAGAGCAAATGGATCATGAGTTATAACCATTTGAACATTGAATTTTTGAGATGATGGTGGCGCTATAGAGTTACTGCTAGAGACCCCATTTTTGGCCACATGACTATTTATGACCACCACTACAACTGTGCCAAATTTCATCATTTTCCTACATACGGTTCATAGGGCTGCCATAGACACCAATGGCTAAGAAGAAGAAAAAAGTACAATTCCAATAGGTGTCTCAGCACCTTCGGTGCTTGACCCCTAACAATTCCAATAGGTGTCTCAGCACCTTCGGTGCTTGACCCCTAAATATAGCTGCAAGCAGCAATTGCGGGGTCAAGCACCTTCAGCGCAATGAGCACCCAAAGCACAGCAAAAACCACACGACGCAGCAAATGCGCAAAGCGCAGAAAGCGCGCAATACAGAGCCCGAACCCGAAGCAAAGCAAATGCAGAGCAGAACCACTGCAGTGCGGAGCAACAACAGTAAAGATGGCAAAAATATAACACGTGTGGAAAACCAGACAGGTCGAGAAGAACGTGTTAAAGGGAACACAAAAGGAAATCTCAATAAGTGAAAGTAAGAGCTGGGATTCGAACCCATGACCTCAGGTTCCCAAAGCAACGCACTAACCGCATGCGCCACTGAGTAAACGATTAAACCACTGAGTTGGTGTGTCCAAGCTATAGAATAGAGATTTAGAGCTGTAAACATTGATATCCAGCAATTACCAAACGTGCAGAAATAACAACAGAGAGCACAAATAACTGAAATACAATGTATTGTATGAAAATCACAAAACTTAAGTGAGAAAAAAGTTAAGACAAAATATCACTGCACATGGGGTTTGAACCCATGACCTCAGAATCTCATGGCATGTGGTTAACCAGATGCGCAACTCAGCTAACACAGCTCAAAGGGCAGCAAAAAACAGCTTAGGTGCTTCAAGGATTGACGTGTGCCAATAAACACAGATGCAGAACTGACAGTGCAGAGCAGAACTATCAGAAATACAATGTATATGGGAATCAAAAAGCTCAAATGAGATTGAAGACAAGAACATCATTCTGTATAGTAATGCTATACAATGTAATATACAGTCACATTAATTTACTATGACAAATAGACAACGTCACAGGCACGGTCAACTTTGGAGTGGTATTTCTAAGAAAGAGAACAGAATATCAAAAATCTGTTCGGTCATTTCTGTGCGGATTGCTCCAAACATTATACGAGCAGTACCTGGCATAAAATAAACAACATTTGTAAAAGGAGTAGCGAAAAAATAATCTACCATATGCTTTACAATAACACATGAACAGAATGTTGGAAAATGACAAACGAGGCATCGTTGCAATCGGCATAAACCAGTGAATACAATTTCACAAAGAAATTAATATCAGACAAAGTATTCAGAACTTATAAGCAGTTCCATGAGAACTGTTATAGTTTATAACCCCTAGGTGGCGCTGTACTCTGACTTCCCAGGTACCTTCAGGACATCATGTCGAAGCTCCTTACTAATTTTTGCGCGGATATGTCCAATAGTTCAAAAAATATAACAAATTATGTGAAATTTCAAAATGGCGGACAGGCGGTTCGGTCAAACCCGGCATAATACACATCGACAGATGCGGCATGAGGTAAGCAATCCATAGACATCAAGATCATAATTTTCTGACAAACAGTTCAGAAGTTATGGGCAAAAATAGCCTATTTTATTATCTCATGACCCATAGGTGGCGCTGTCACCAAATTTGGCATGGACCCCAAGTTCATGGTCCACATGAAGTGTACCAAATTTCATTTCAATTGATCAAAGAATGACTGAGCTACAGCTTCAGAACCATTTTTGCGTCAACCTCGTTAAGTTTGCGCATTTATTACTTTTGAACAAAGATAAATATCAAAATTCTGTTCAGTCATTTCTATGCGGCTTACTCCAAAGATCATCTGTGCCAAATCTCATAAGAATTGAACAACATTTGAAGGAGGAGTAGCGAAAAAATGGAATACTGTACATTTCAAAATGGCCGCTACTGTAATGGGTGGAGTTTTACTGTAAGGTATTAAAATCAACAAGCATGAGGAGAGCAATCACGTGTACTAAGTAGAATTTTCATAGATCAAGCGGATCAGAAGTTATAACCCTTTGAACATTGAATTTTTGAACTGCTGGTGGCGCTATAGAGTTAGTACTAGAGACCCCATTCTTGGTCACATGACTTTTTAAGACCACCACTACAACTGTGCCAAATTTCATCATTTTCCTATGTACGGTTCATAGGGCTGCCATAGACGCCTATGGCTAAGAAGAAGAAGAAGAAGCAGAATAATAATAATACTAACAATTCCAATAGGTGTCACAGCACCTTCGGTGCTTGACCCCTAAATATAGCTGCAAGCAGCAATTGCGGGGTCAAGCACCTTCAGCACAATGAGCACCCAAAGCACAGCAAAAACCACACAACGCAGCAAATGCGCAAAGCACAGAAAGCGTGCCATACAGAGCTCGAACCCGAAGCAAAGCAAATGCAGAGCAGAACCACTGCAGTGCGGAGCAACAACAGAAAAGATTTCAAAAATATAACACGTGTGGAAAACCAGACAGGTCGAGAAGAACGTGTTAAAGGGAACACAAAAGGAAATCTCAATAAGTGAAAGTAAGAGCTGGGATTTGAACCCATGACCTCATGTTCCCAAAGCACAGCACTAACCGCATGCGCCACTGAGTAAACGATTAAACCACTGAGTTGGTGTGTCCAAGCTATAGAATACAGCTTTACAGCTATAAACATTGATATCCAGCAATTACCAAAAGTGTAGAAATGACAACAGAGAGCACAAATAACTGAAATACAATGTATAGTATGAAAATCACAAAACTTAAGTGAGAAAAAAAGTTAAGACAAAAAACCACTGCACATGGGATTTGAACCCATGAACTCAGGTTCTCAAAGCACAGCACTAACCGCATGCGCCACTGAGGAATCATGGGTTGAAAGGCTGTGGAAAAGAGGCTTCAAAACTGCAAACATTGACATGCCAATCACTGAAAGGGCAGAAATAACACAACAAAGTAAAAATAAACAGAAATACAAACTGTAGGGCAATCAGATAACTTAAATGGCACTGAATTCGTGAAGAACATTTTGTACAATAATGAACAACATGGGCAAATTTTGTCAGATTCTTTTTAAAATGACAAAGGGACAGCATGACAGGCACGGTCCGCTTTACAGAGGTATTTCTCAAAAATTTGACACTCAGCAGAAAAATCTGTTCAGTCACGTCTGTGCGGATTGCTCCAAACATTATACAAGCAGAACCTGGCATAAAATAAACAAAATTTGTAAAAGGAGTAGCGAAAAAATCATCTACCATATGCTTTACAATAACAGATGAACAGAATGTTGGAAAATGACAAACAAGGTATCGTTGCAATCGGCATAAACCAGTGAATACAATTTCACAAAGAAATTAATATCAGACAAAGTATTCAGAAGTTATAAGCAGTTCCATAAGAACTGTTATAGTTTATAACCCCTAGGTGGCGCTGTACTCTGACTTCCCAGGTACCTTCAGGACATCATGTTGAAGCTCCTTACTAATTTTTGCGCGGATATGTCCAACTGTTCAAAAAATATAACAAATTATGTGAAATTTCAAAATGGCGGACAGGCGGTTCGGTCAAACCCGGCCTAATGCACATCGACAGATGCGGCATGAGGTAAGCAATCCATAGACATCAAGATCATAATTTTCTGACAAACAGTTCAGAAGTTATGGGCAAAAATAGCCTATTTTCATATCTCATGACCCATAGGTGGCGCTATCACCAAATTTGGCATGGACCCCAAGTTCATGGTCCACATGAAGTGTACCAAATTTCATTTCAATTGATCAAAGAATGACCGAGCTACAGCTTCAGAACCAATTTTGCGTCAATCTCGTTAAGTTCACGCATTTATTACTTTTGAACAAAGAAAAATATAAAAATTCTGTTCAGTCATTTCTATGCGGCTCACTCCAAAGTTCACCTGTGCCAAATCTCATAAAAATTGAACCAAATTTGAAGGAGGAGTAGCAAAAAATCGAAATACTGTACATTTCAAAATGGACGCTACTGTAATGGGTGGAGTCTTACTGTAAAATATCAAATTTATTAAGCGAGATGAGAGCAATCACATGTACTAAATAGAATTTTCATAGATCTAATGGATCACGAGTTATAACCATTTGATTATTGAATTTTTGAGATGATGGTGGCGCTATAGAGTTACTGCTAGAGACCCAAATTTGGGCAAATGACTATTAATGACCACCACTACAACTGTGCCAAATTTCATCATTTTCCTACATACGGTTCATAGGGCTGCCATAGACTCCCATTGGGGAAGAAGAAAAATTTACTAACAGAAACAATGACCAATATAGCTGCAAGCAGCGATACGGGGTCAAGCACCTTCAGCGCAATGAGCACCCAAAGCACAGCAAAAACGGCACGACGCAGCAAATGCGCAAAGCGCAGAAAGCGCGCAATACAGAGCCCGAACCCGAAGCAAAGCAAATGCAGAGCAGAACCACTGCAGTGCGGAGCAACAACAGTAAAGATGGCAAAAATATAACACGTGTGGAAAACCAGACAGGTCGAGAAGAACGTGTTAAAGGGAACACAAAAGGAAATCTCAATAAGTGAAAGTAAGAGCTGGGATTCGAACCCATGACCTCAGGTTCCCAAAGCAATGCACTAACCGCATGCGCCACTGAGTAAACGATTAAACCACTGAGTTGGTGTGTCCAAGCTATAGAATAGAGATTTAGAGCTGTAAACATTGATATCCAGCAATTACCAAACGTGCAGAAATAACAACAGAGAGCACAAATAACTGAAATACAATGTATTGTATGAAAATCACAAAACTTAAGTGAGAAAAAAGTTAAGACAAAATATCACTGCACATGGGGTTTGAACCCATGACCTCAGAATCTCATGGCATGTGGTTAACCAGATGCGCAACTCAGCTAACACAGCTCAAAGGGCAGCAAAAAACAGCTTAGGTGCTTCAAGGATTGACGTGTGCCAATCAACACAGATGCAGAACTGACAGTGCAGAGCAGAACTATCAGAAATACAATGTATATGGGAATCAAAAAGCTCAAATGAGATTGAAGACAAGAACATCATTCTGTATAGTAATGCTATACAATGTAATATACAGTCACATTAATTTACTATGACAAATAGACAACGTCACAGGCACGGTCAACTTTGGAGTGGTATTTCTAAGAAAGAGAACAGAATATCAAAAATCTGTTCGGTCATTTCTGTGCGGATTGCTCCAAACATTATACGAGCAGTACCTGGCATAAAATAAACAACATTTGTAAAAGGAGTAGCGAAAAAATAATCTACCATATGCTTTACAATAACACATGAACAGAATGTTGGAAAATGACAAACGAGGCATCGTTGCAATCGGCATAAACCAGTGAATACAATTTCACAAAGAAATTAATATCAGACAAAGTATTCAGAAGTTACAAGCAGTTCCATGAGAACTGTTATAGTTTATAACCCCTAGGTGGCGCTGTATTTGACTTCCCAGGTACCTTCAGGACATCATGTCGAAGCTCCTTACTAATTTTTGCGCGGATATGTCCAATAGTTCAAAAAATATAACAAATTATGTGAAATTTCAAAATGGCGGACAGGCGGTTCGGTCAAACCCGGCATAATACACATCGACAGATGCGGCATGAGGTAAGCAATCCATAGACATCAAGATCATAATTTTCTGACAAACAGTTCAGAAGTTATGGGCAAAAATAGCCTATTTTATTATCTCATGACCCATAGGTGGCGCTGTCACCAAATTTGGCATGGACCCCAAGTTCATGGTCCACATTTAGTGTACCAAATTTCATTTCAATTGATCAAAGAATGACTGAGCTACAGCTTCAGAACCATTTTTGCGTCAACCTTGTTAAGTTTGCGCATTTATTACTTTTGAACAAAGATAAATATCAAAATTCTGTTCAGTCATTTCTATGCGGCTTACTCCAAAGATCATCTGTGCCAAATCTCATAAGAATTGAACAACATTTGAAGGAGGAGTAGCGAAAAAATGGAATACTGTACATTTCAAAATGGCCGCTACTGTAATGGGTGGAGTTTTACTGTAAGGTATTAAAATCAACAAGCATGAGGAGAGCAATCACGTGTACTAAGTAGAATTTTCATAGATCAAGCGGATCAGAAGTTATAACCCTTTGAACATTGAATTTTTGAACTGCTGGTGGCGCTATAGAGTTAGTACTAGAGACCCCATTTTTGGTCACATGACTTTTTAAGACCACCACTACAACTGTGCCAAATTTCATCATTTTCCTATGTACGGTTCATAGGGCTGCCATAGACGCCTATGGCTAAGAAGAAGAAGAAGAAGCAGAATAATAATAATAATAATACTAACAATTACAATAGGTGTCTCAGCACCTTCGGTGCTTGACCCCTAAATATAGCTGCAAGCAGCAATTGCGGGGTCAAGCACCTTCAGCGCAATGAGCACCCAAAGCACAGCAAAAACCACACGACGCAGCAAATGCGCAAAGCGCAGAAAGCGCGCAATACAGAGCCCGAACCCGAAGCAAAGCAAATGCAGAGCAGAACCACTGCAGTGCGGAGCAACAACAGTAAAGATGGCAAAAATATAACACGTGTGGAAAACCAGACAGGTCGAGAAGAACGTGTTAAAGGGAACACAAAAGGAAATCTCAATAAGTGAAAGTAAGAGCTGGGATTCGAACCCATGACCTCAGGTTCCCAAAGCAACGCACTAACCGCATGCGCCACTGAGTAAACGATTAAACCACTGAGTTGGTGTGTCCAAGCTATAGAATAGAGATTTAGAGCTGTAAACATTGATATCCAGCAATTACCAAACGTGCAGAAATAACAACAGAGAGCACAAATAACTGAAATACAATGTATTGTATGAAAATCACAAAACTTAAGTGAGAAAAAAGTTAAGACAAAATATCACTGCACATGGGGTTTGAACCCATGACCTCAGAATCTCATGGCATGTGGTTAACCAGATGCGCAACTCAGCTAACACAGCTCAAAGGGCAGCAAAAAACAGCTTAGGTGCTTCAAGGATTGACGTGTGCCAATCAACACAGATGCAGAACTGACAGTGCAGAGCAGAACTATCAGAAATACAATGTATATGGGAATCAAAAAGCTCAAATGAGATTGAAGACAAGAACATCATTCTGTACAGTAATGCTATACAATGTAATATACAGTCACATTAATTTACTATGACAAATAGACAACGTCACAGGCACGGTCAACTTTGGAGTGGTATTTCTAAGAAAGAGAACAGAATATCAAAAATCTGTTCGGTCATTTCTGTGTGGATTGCTCCAAACATTATACGAGCAGTACCTGGCATAAAATAAACAACATTTGTAAAAGGAGTAGCGAAAAAATAATCTACCATATGCTTTACAATAACACATGAACAGAATGTTGGAAAATGACAAACGAGGCATCGTTGCAATCGGCATAAACCAGTGAATACAATTTCACAAAGAAATTAATATCAGACAAAGTATTCAGAAGTTATAAGCAGTTCCATGAGAACTGTTATAGTTTATAACCCCTAGGTGGCGCTGTACTCTGACTTCCCAGGTACCTTCAGGACATCATGTCGAAGCTCCTTACTAATTTTTGCGCGGATATGTCCAATATTTCCAAAAATATAACAAATTATGTGAAATTTCAAAATGGCGGACAGGCGGTTCGGTCAAACCCGGCATAATACACATCGACAGATGCGGCATGAGGTAAGCAATCCATAGACATCAAGATCATAATTTTCTGACAAACAGTTCAGAAGTTATGGGCAAAAATAGCCTATTTTATTATCTCATGACCCATAGGTGGCGCTGTCACCAAATTTGGCATGGACCCCAAGTTCATGGTCCACATGAAGTGTACCAAATTTCATTTCAATTGATCAAAGAATGACTGAGCTACAGCTTCAGAACCATTTTTGCGTCAACCTCGTTAAGTTTGCGCATTTATTACTTTTGAACAAAGATAAATATCAAAATTCTGTTCAGTCATTTCTATGCGGCTTACTCCAAAGATCATCTGTGCCAAATCTCATAAGAATTGAACAACATTTGAAGGAGGAGTAGCGAAAAAATGGAATACTGTACATTTCAAAATGGCCGCTACTGTAATGGGTGGAGTTTTACTGTAAGGTATTAAAATCAACAAGCATGAGGAGAGCAATCACGTGTACTAAGTAGAATTTTCATAGATCAAGCGGATCAGAAGTTATAACCCTTTGAACATTGAATTTTTGAACTGCTGGTGGCGCTATAGAGTTAGTACTAGAGACCCCATTTTTGGTCACATGACTTTTTAAGACCACCACTACAACTGTGCCAAATTTCATCATTTTCCTATGTACGGTTCATAGGGCTGCCATAGACGCCTATGGCTAAGAAGAAGAAGAAGAAGCAGAATAATAATAATAATAATACTAACAATTACAATAGGTGTCTCAGCACCTTCGGTGCTTGACCCCTAAATATAGCTGCAAGCAGCGATTCGGGGCCAAGCACCTTTAGCGCAATGAGCACCCAAAGCACAGCAAGCAACATAGAAGGTATCAATAACCCAATGCTCACTGACCACCCAAGGTGCATCAAGAACACAAAGCGCAGCAAGTACCCAAAGCGTTGCAATGACAGAGCAAAACCACCGCAGTGCAGAGCAGCAACAGAAAACATGGCAAAAATAGAACATATGTGAACTACAGACAGGTCAAGAAGAATAGGTGGGAAAGAACAAAACTTTAATGGAAGAAATTAACACCTGCCTCAGGTGGGATTCGAACCCATGAACTCAGGATCTCTATGCAGACAACTTAGTGGATGCGCCACTCAGCAGACACAGCTCAAGGGGCAGCAGGAAAGAGATTACAGAAATGCAAGCATTGACATATGCCAATCACCAAAGATGTAGAAATGACACCGCAGAGCAGAAATCACAGAAATACAATGTATATGAGAATCAAAAAGCTCAAGTGAGATTGAAGACAAGAAAAACATTCCGTAGAGTAACGCTATAAAATGTAATATAAAGTAATTAACTATGACAAATAGACAACATCACAGGGACGATCAACTTTACAGAGGTTTTTCTCAAAAAAATTCCTAGGTGCAAGAAAAATCTGTTCAGTCATTTCTGTGCGGATTGCTCCAAACATTAAACGAGCAGAACCTGGCATAAAATAAACAAAATTTGTAAAAGGAGTAGCGAAAAAATCATTTACCATATGCCTTACAATAACACATGAACAGAATGATGGAAAATGACAAACGAGGTATCGTTGCAATCGGCATAAACCAGTGAATACAATTTCACAAAGAAAATTAATATACGACAAAGTATTCAGAAGTTATGAGCAGTTCTATAAGAACTGTTATAGTTTATAACCCCTAGGTGGCGCTGTATTCTGACTTCCCAGATACAATCAGGACATCATGCCAAAGCTTCCTACCGATTTTTGCGCCAATATATCCAATACTTCAAAAGTTATAACAATTTATGACAAATTTCAAAATGGCGGACAGGCGGTTCGGTCAAACCCGGCATAATACACATCGACAGATGCGGCATGAGGTAAGGAATCCGTAGACACCAAGATCATAATTTTCTGACAAACGATTCAGAAGTTATGCGCAAAAATAGCCTTTTTTACTATCTCATGACCCATAGGTGGCGCTGTCACCAAATTTGGCATGGACCCCCATTTCATGGTCGACATGAAGCGTACCAAATTTCATCTCGATTGATCAAAGAATGACCGAGATACAGCTTCAGAACCAATTTTGCGTCAATCTCGTTAAGTTCACGCATTAATTACTTTTAAATAAAGAAAAATATCAAAATTCTGTTCAGTCATTTCTATGCGGCTCACTCCAAAGATCACATGTGCCAAATCTCATAAGAATTGAACCAAATTTGAAGGAGGAGTAGCGAAAAAACGAAATACGGTACATTTCAAAATGGCCGCTACTGTAATGGGTGGAGTCTTACTGTAAGGTATTAAAAACAATAAGCATGAGGAGAGCAATCACGTGTACTAAGTAGAATTTTCATAGAGCAAATGGATCATGAGTTATAACCATTTGAACATTGAATTTTTGAGATGATGGTGGCGCTATAGAGTTACTGCTAGAGACCCCATTTTTGGCCAAATGACTATTTATGACCACCACTACAACTGTGCCAAATTTCATCATTTTCCTACATACGGTTCATAGGGCTGCCATAGACACCAATGGCTAAGAAGAAGAAAAAAGTACAATTCCAATAGGTGTCTCAGCACCTTCGGTGCTTGACCCCTAAATATAGCTGCAAGCAGCGATTCGGGGCCAAGCACCTTTAGCGCAATGAGCACCCAAAGCACAGCAAGCAACATAGAAGGTATCAATCACCCAATGCTCACTGACCACCCAAGGTGCATCAAGAACACAAAGCGCAGCAAGTACCCAAAGCGTTGCAATGTCAGAGCAGAACCACCGCAGTGCAGAGCAGCAACAGAAAACATGGCAAAAATAGAACATATGTGAACTACAGGCAGGTCAAGAAGAATAGGTGGGAAAGAACAAAACTTTAATAGAAGAAATTAACACCTGCCTCAGGTGGGATTCGAACCCATGAACTCAGGATCTCTATGCATACGACTTAGTGGATGCGCCACTCAACAGACACAGCTCAAGGGGCAGCAGGAAAGAGATTACAGAAATGCAAGCATTGACATATGCCAATCACCAAAGATGTAGAAATGACACCGCAGAGCAGAAATCACAGAAATACAATGTATATGAGAATCAAAAAGCTCAAGTGAGATTGAAGACAAGAAGAACATTCCGTAGAGTAACGCTATAAAATGTAATATAAAGTAATTAACTATGACAAATAGACAACATCACAGGGACGATCAACTTTACAGAGGTTTTTCTCAAAAAAATTCCTAGGTGCAAGAAAAATCTGTTCAGTCATTTCTGTGCGGATTGCTCCAAACATTATACGAGCAGAACCTGGCATAAAATAAACAAAATTTGTAAAAGGAGTAGCGAAAAAATCATTTACCATATTCCTTACAATAACACATGAACAGAATGATGGAAAATGACAAACGAGGTATCGTTGCAATCGGCATAAACCAGTGAATACAATTTCACAAAGAAAATTAATATCCGACAAAGTATTCAGAAGTTATGAGCAGTTCTATAAGAACTGTTATAGTTTATCACCCCTAGGTGGCGCTGTATTCTGACTTCCCAGATACAATCAGGACATCATGCCGAAGCTTCCTACCGATTTTTGCGCCAATATATCCAATACTTCAAAAGTTATAACAATTTATGACAAATTTCAAAATGGCGGACAGGCGGTTCGGTCAAACCCGGCATAATACACATCGACAGATGCGGCATGAGGTAAGGAATCCGTAGACACCAATATCATAATTTTCTGACAAACGATTCAGAAGTTATGTGCAAAAATAGCCTTTTTTACTATCTCATGACCCATAGGTGGCGCTGTCACCAAATTTGGCATGGACCCCCAGTTCATGGTCGACATGAAGCGTACCAAATTTCATCTCGATTGATCAAAGAATGACCGAGATACAGCTTCAGAACCAATTTTGCGTCAATCTTGTTAAGTTCACGCATTAATTACTTTTAAATAAAGAAAAATATCAAAATTCTGTTCAGTCATTTCTATGCGGCTCACTCCAAAGATCACATGTGCCAAATCTCATAAGAATTGAACCAAATTTGAAGGAGGAGTAGCGAAAAAACGAAATACTGTACATTTCAAAATGGCCGCTACTGTAATGGGTGGAGTCTTACTGTAAGGTATTAAAAACAATAAGCATGAGGAGAGCAATCACGTGTACTAAGTAGAATTTTCATAGAGCAAATGGATCATGAGTTATAACCATTTGAACATTGAATTTTTGAGATGATGGTGGCGCTATAGAGTTACTGCTAGAGACCCCATTTTTGGCCACATGACTATTTATGACCACCACTACAACTGTGCCAAATTTCATCATTTTCCTACATACGGTTCATAGGGCTGCCATAGACACCAATGGCTAAGAAGAAGAAAAAAGTACAATTCCAATAGGTGTCTCAGCACCTTCGGTGCTTGACCCCTAAATATAGCTGCAAGCAGCGATTCGGGGCCAAGCACCTTTAGCGCAATGAGCACCCAAAGCACAGCAAGCAACATAGAAGGTATCAATCACCCAATGCTCACTGACCACCCAAGGTGCATCAAGAACACAAAGCGCAGCAAGTACCCAAAGCGTTGCAATGACAGAGCAGAACCACCGCAGTGCAGAGCAGCAACAGAAAACATGGCAAAAATAGAACATATGTGAACTACAGACAGGTCAAGAAGAATAGGTGGGAAAGAACAAAACTTTAATAGAAGAAATTAACACCTGCCTCAGGTGGGATTCGAACCCATGAACTCAGGATCTCTATGCATACGACTTAGTGGATGCGCCACTCAGCAGACACAGCTCAAGGGGCAGCAGGAAAGAGATTACAGAAATGCAAGCATTGACATATGCCAATCACCAAAGATGTAGAAATGACACCGCAGAGCAGAAATCACAGAAATACAATGTATATGAGAATCAAAAAGCTCAAGTGAGATTGAAGACAAGAAGAACATTCCGTAGAGTAACGCTATAAAATGTAATATAAAGTAATTAACTATGACAAATAGACAACATCACAGGGACGATCAACTTTACAGAGGTTTTTCTCAAAAAATTCCTAGGTGCAAGAAAAATCTGTTCAGTCATTTCTGTGCGGATTGCTCCAAACATTATACGAGCAGAACCTGGCATAAAATAAACAAAATTTGTAAAAGGAGTAGCGAAAAAATCATTTACCATATGCCTTACAATAACACATGAACAGAATGATGGAAAATGACAAACGAGGTATCGTTGCAATCGGCATAAACCAGTGAATACAATTTCACAAAGAAAATTAATATCCGACAAAGTATTCAGAAGTTATGAGCAGTTCTATAAGAACTGTTATAGTTTATAACCCCTAGGTGGCGCTATATTCTGACTTCCCAGATACAATCAGGACATCATGCCAAAGCTTACTACCGATTTTTGCGCCAATATATCCAATACTTCAAAAGTTATAACAATTTATGACAAATTTCAAAATGGCGGACAGGCGGTTCGGTCAAACCCGGCATAATACACATCGACAGATGCGGCATGAGGTAAGGAATCCGTAGACACCAAGATCATAATTTTCTGACAAACGATTCAGAAGTTATGCGCAAAAATAGCCTTTTTTACTATCTCATGACCCATAGGTGGCGCTGTCACCAAATTTGGCATGGACCCCCATTTCATGGTCGACATGAAGCGTACCAAATTTCATCTCGATTGATCAAAGAATGACCGAGATACAGCTTCAGAACCAATTTTGCGTCAATCTCGTTAAGTTCACGCATGAATTACTTTTAAATAAAGAAAAATATCAAAATTCTGTTCAGTCATTTCTATGCGGCTCACTCCAAAGATCACATGTGCCAAATCTCATAAGAATTGAACCAAATTTGAAGGAGGAGTAGCGAAAAAACGAAATACTGTACATTTCAAAATGGCCGCTACTGTAATGGGTGGAGTCTTACTGTAATGTATCAAATTCAATAAGTGGGATGAGAGCAATCACGTGTACTAAGTAGAATTTTCATAGATCAAATGGTTCACCAATTATAACAGTTTGAACATTTAATTTTTGCACTGCTGGTGGCGCTATAGAGTTACTGCTAGAGACCCCATTTTTGGTCACATGACTTTTTAGGACCACCACTACAACTGTGCCAAATTTCATCACTCTACTACTTACGGTTCATAGGGCTGCCATAGACTCCCATTGGACAAGAGTAAGAATAATAATAATAATAATACTAACAATTGCAATAGGTGTCTCAGCACCTTCGGTGCTTGACCCCTAATAATAATAATAATAATAATACTAACAATTACAATAGGTGTCTCAGCACCTTCGGTGCTTGACCCCTAAATATAGCTGCAAGCAGCAATTGCGGGGTCAAGCACCTTCAGCGCAATGAGGACCCAAAGCACAGCAAAAACCACACGACGCAGCAAATGCGCAAAGCGCAGAAAGCGCGCAATACAGAGCCCGAACCCGAAGCAAAGCAAATGCAGAGCAGAACCACTGCAGTGCGGAGCAACAACAGAAAAGATGGCAAAATATAACACGTGTGGAAAACCAGACAGGTCGAGAAGAACGTGTTAAAGGGAACACAAAAGGAAATCTCAATAAGTGAAAGTAAGAGCTGGGATTCAAAACCCATGACCTCATGTTCCCAAAGCACAGCACTAACCGCATGAGCCACTGAGTAAACATTTAAACCACTGAGTTGGTGTGTCCAAACTATAGAATACAGCTTTACAGCTATAAACATTGATATCCAGATATTACCAAACGTGCAGAAATGACAACAGAGCGCACAAATAACTGAAATACAATGTATTGTAAGAAAATCACAAAACTTAAGTGAGAACAAAAAAAAAAAGACAAAAACCACTGCACATGGGATTCGAACCCATGAACTCAGGTTACCAAAGCACAGCAGTTACCGCATGCGCCACTGAGTAAACGATTAAACCACTGAGTTGGTGTGTCCAACCTATAGAATAGAGATTTAGAGCTGTAAACATTGATATCCAGCAATTACCAAAAGTGCAGAAATGACAAGAGAGAGCACAAATAACTGAAATACAATGTATTGTATGAAAATCACAAAACTTAAGTGAGAAGAAAGTTAAGACAAAATATCACTGTACATGGGATTTGAACCCATGACCTCAGGATCTCATGGCATCTGGTTAACCAGATGAGCAACTCAGTTAACACAGCCCAAAGGGCAGCAAAAAACAGCTTAGGTGCTGCAAGGATTGACATATGCCAATCAACACAGATGCAAAACTGACAGTGCAGAGCAGAACTAACAGAAATACAATGTATATGAGAATCAAAAAGCTCAAGTGAGATTGAAGACAAGAAGATCATTCTGTATAGTAATGCTATACAATGTAACATACAGTCACATTAATTTACTATGACAAATAGACAACGGCACAGGCACAGTCAACTTTGGAGTGGTATTTCTAAGAAAGAGAACAGAATATCAAAAATCTGTTCGGTCATTTCTATGCGGATTGCTCCAAACATTATACGAGCAGCACCTGGCATAAAATAAACAAAATTTGTAAAAGGAGTAGCGAAAAAATCATGTACCAAATGCTTTACAATAACACATAAACAGAATGTTGGAAAATGACAAATGAGGTATCGTTTCAATCGGCATAAACCAGTGAATACAATTTCACAAAGAAATTAATATCAGACAAAGTATTCCGAAGTTATAAGCAGTTCCATAAGAACTGTTATAGTTTATAACCCCTAGGTGGCGCTGTACTCTGACTTCCCAGGTACCTTCAGGACATCATGTCGAAGCTCCTTACTAATTTTTGCGCGAATATGTCCAATAGTTCAAAAAATATAACAAATTATGTGAAATTTCAAAATGGCGGACAGGCGGTTCGGTCAAACCCGGCATAATACACATCGACAGATGCGGCCTGAGGTAAGCAATCCATAGACATCAAGATCATAATTTTCTGACAAACAGTTCAGAAGTTATGGGCAAAAATAGCCTATTTTATTATCTCATGACCCATAGGTGGCGCTGTCACCAAATTTTGCATGGACCCCAAGTTCATGGTCCACATGAAGTGTACCAAATTTCATTTCAATTGATCAAAGAATGACCGAGCTACAGCTTCAGAACCATTTAAGCGTCAACCTCGTTAAGTTTGCGCATTTATTACTTTTAAACAAAGATAAATATCAAAATTCTGTTCGGTCATTTCTATGCGGCTCACTCCAAAGATCATCTGTGCCAAATCTCATAAGAATTGAACCACATTTGAAGGAGGAGTAGCGAAAAAACGAAATACTGTACATTTCAAAATGGCCGCTACTGTAATGGGTGGAGTTTTACTGTAAGGTATTAAAAGCAACAAGCATGAGGAGAGCAATCACGTGTACTAAGTAGAATTTTCATAGATCAAGCGGATCAGCAGTTATAACCATTTGAACATTGAATTTTTGAACTGCTGGTGGCGCTATAGAGTTAGTACTAGAGACCCCATTTTTGGTCACATGACTTTTTAAGACCACCACTACAACTGTGCCAAATTTCATCATTTTCCTATGTACGGTTCATAGGGCTGCCATAGACGCCTATGGCTAAGAAGAAGAAGAAGAAGCAGAATAATAATAATACTAACAATTCCAATAGGTGTCACAGCACCTTCGGTGCTTGACCCCTAAATACCTACAGGTATGGCGGTTCTTGATGTTTTCCTTTAGTAATTAATTGCATGGTCAAATGCTGAGCATGCCGAAACAAAGACATGTTTGGAGGAGATGGGCTGATAAAATCAAGAGAGGAATTTTTTAATTTATGAATTGAAGTATATTTAATGTTTGCGATAATTAAAAACAGAATTGTGCATTCACTGAATATGTATAATTTTTATTTTACTTAAGTGTATTAAATTGCTCTGTCAGATCCAGTTGATTTCATAGCCTTTGAACTTCTTAATAATGATGTTGAGTTGCTATTCCCTGTCTCTCCGTAAGGGGTCACTGTTGTGCTTGATTCACACTGCATTGATGTTTAATGTGTTTTCTGTATTGATTTATTGCAGGGATTTGAAGATCCCAAAGACAAGTAAGTATAAGAAGCACAATCTTGCTTTCAGCCATGCGTGTCAAATGTTTTATCAATAATAGACTAACAGGGTAAAACACACAGCTTTGAAAAGGCATTTGATTAGGTAACGTTTCATTTTGTGTAGCCTTACAAATAATCTGTGTTTAGTATGGATACATTTCGGCAGAATACATCTAATTTCTGTTAAAGGGAATGAGATGATTACAGTTTACATTTGGTGGTGTCTGGGAAAACTACTGTATACAGCAGTGGTCTCCAACACGTTGCCCACCACAGCACATTCTATTAATAGCCTCAATTTTAATATTTATTTATTTATTACATATTTTTTATTAGCATGACTTCTTTTGTGTATGTCAACATTTTAAACAATGATTAAACAAGTAAAATAAAATAAAATCAACAAGTAAAACAAAAACGTTTTGAGTAGGCTATATAAAAAAGTAGCCCTCTATATTGTTTTATCCATTGTGGTAGCCCTTGCTCACAAAAAGGTTGGAAACCACTGGTATACAGTATAAATATACACACGTACAGTATTTGGGTGATTCTCACGAAATCCAGATTAAGAAAGTGTCCAGCATCAGAAATTTTAAAAAGCCCTTGAAGCCAGTTTTGACAAATAAGATTAAGGTCTAAACTTACTATCACCATTATTTTTAGAGGATTTAAAAATATTTCCTATAGAATTATTTACTTTTTTTTAGATTATCATTATAAAAAATTATCATTACCGCAACATGATATTACATAAAATATATGCATTTACAAACTCATGTTTCGTAATGAGAACTAAAAAGTTGTCTAGATACTATGACAAACAAAATTTCTACTTTTATCTGGAGAGAAAAAATAAGAACTGCTTACCTGGTAGCCATCTTGAGTGTCACAGTCAATTTTGTCCATTCAAAATTTTTTTTTTTAAATGTTAGTTCCTTGAGGGCTTAAACAATGATTGAAAATTGTTGTGGAGGATGAGAAAATTGGCAGTGGACACATTTATATTCCTTATTATTTACATTTATATTCCTTATTACTCTACATTTACCAATGATCACCACATGTTTCTTTACTGTAAATGTTTATAGTATAACATGCACTGAAGCTTTTTATTTTTTAAATTTTTAAATTTTAAATATTTCCTTGTCAAAGAACCCAAATCCAGTCATGGACACATTGCGGCAATGAAAATTTTCCCCTTAAATGTGAAAAAAAAAATTGGTTTGTATGATATCATTTGAAATCATGTGCAAAATACTACATGAAGAGATATTTGTAACTGTATGCTTCTTATTTTGATAGCATTTATTTTTTTATCAAATTGTTTCATGACACCTCTTAAGTATAATTTCGGGAGAATCACCCATGCTATTTATATAATAGTTTGGGACTAAAATGTTTTGAGAACTGAACTGTTTGGTTTAACCCTATTACTTTAATATACATTTTAAGGTCTGCGGTATGAATATACTGTATACTAGAGCAGGTGAAACTTAATTTTAAGGTGTGGTGTCGGGAAGAACAACCCTTTCGTCTTGTGTTATCTAGACATTTTATTTACAGAAACACGCAGGAAAACCTGAACCCCGAAGATGAGGTGGACGAGTTTCTGGGCCGTGCCATTGACGCTCGGAGCATCGACCGGTTGCGGTCCGAACACGTGAAGAAATTTCTGCTGACGTTTCGTGAACCTGACCTGGAGAAAAAGGTACGGCTGTTTGATCCCTGTCAAGCCTCAGTACTTTACTTTACAACCCTATAAAAGGCAAGAGCTACTATTTTGCAAATCTTGTGACTTATTTGAGACAGACTATTCGTTTAATATATGTGTTTAATGTGAGCAGCTGATGTTTTTTATTTTTGGGTAAACCTTAAAAAATTGTATAATGAAGTGTTTTTTTGGGTTGAGCAGTAGAAACAGGAGAGAGCCAGTCAGTGGTCTTTTATGTTAGTACCATTGTGCAGGTCTAAAAGTATCCAGGAGCCTGACTGAAAAGTGTTCTGACTGACTGCTGCTAAGATGAATAGCGGCAATGAAACTCAAGGTCCAAGTCGAGTAAAAGACGTCAGTCTCTGACTAATTCTGAAATCTCACTGTGATTTAAGTCATTTTATGGTGTTAGATTCAAAGTGCTTGTGTAAGAGACATGCAGAATTTCTTTTTAAAGAAGGCAATGAAAGGAAAGTTGTTATCGTTCGTTCTTCTTTTGTAGATACATGCACGTTATGAAATTGGTTGTTGTACAGATGGTACTAAGCAGTAAACAGGTTGCTTTTTATGTTACTGGTTATTACAGATGGTTATAAACTGGTCCTTGTACCACGTCATACAGATCTTTCAGATGCAGATAAACGGGATAAAACTTTTGTTGTCCATTATTGTCTATATTCAACTTATTTTAGGTTTATATACCAATTGAATTTTCTAAATTTATTCGGTTTTCACACAAATGTTCACACACACAGATGTATATAACTATGTTAATTTTAAAAAGCAAATACACAACAAAATCCCCACACATGCTTACGGACTAAAAGCTAAACACTTGAAAGTCTTCATCTTACTTAAAGTTCATCAATATGTAAAATGCATCATAATTTACCTTAAAGTAAAGTATGTCATAACTTTGTGTATATACACTTTTCAGTTCACCAATACTTGCTTTCACATGCCAGTTAAATCTATGTTAACCTCATGTCATCTTTATCAGTACTCTAAACAGGTGGATACCAGATTTGGTGCATACGTAGCCTGTGCCTCCCTTGTCTTTTTATTCATCTGCTTCATTCAGATCGTCATTGTACCGCAGTAAGTACACTGCAATGCATACAGCAATAATGCCTAATTCAAACACCACCAGACAAGATACCTATGAAATGAATAGTATTTTTAATAAATGTTGGAAATGAAGACTTCAGTCATATACGTGACCTGTTTTATTACACCTGGGGGTTGCCACAGTAATGAAATCCTGGATATGAGTGGAAATTTATACAGTATGTGTCACCATGGACCACAAAATATGTCACAAGGGTCATTTTTTAAAATTGGGATATATACAGCATCTGAAAGCTGAAATAATCTATAAATATAAGCTAATAAATAAGCTTTCCATTGATGTATTGTTTGTTAGGATATGAGGATATTTAGCCGAAACACAACTATTTAAAAATCTAAGGGATTTTCTAGGGGAATCTGAGGGTGCCAAAAAAATTTTTATTTAAAAAAAAAATGTGCTAATTCGTGTGTAATTACTTCCACATGATCAAAGTATTCTTGTAAGTGTAGAATTTGCTATTTAGAATACATATGGGCGCGTCGCTCGACTGGCTGAATCCATGTTGTACCTCCATCTTTGAAATACATTCGCCGACGAGGGACATTCCTGAAATTTAAGCTCCACCTTTTGCGCTTTCAGACTACACTTACGCTGGCCGCTAGCTGAAACCTCCCTAGGTTGCATGTGTAGGCGGCATACGTCATCAAGACAGTCTTATTTCAGAATATTAACAATTATAAAGCTGACAATTATTCTTAATTATTCATAAATTGTTGTAATATGCTTATGACTTGCGAATGTAAAGCTCAGTTAACTTAAACATACCAGGCTTGATGACGTATGCAGCCTGCATATGCGACCTGCGTAGGCTGAAATCCTTCGGATTGAGAAACAGCCGCACACCGTGAGGAACTCGCAATCTAATACTTTGATTTGAGGCAGATTTGAAGACCTATTCTCGGGGACATTAAAACTAATGTCGCTAAGGAAGCGAAAAAGAGATTTAAAACGATAACGCTACAGGAAAAACAACAAGACCAAAGTCAATATTGGAGTAGTTTTCCAAGATGGAAACAGCTCATGAGGCTCAGGAAACATCTGAAGTTGCCTGCTTTCTATCTTCTTCATAGGAAATTCAGCATATTCGTTTTAGTCTATGGTGTAAACTCTAAGTTTTATAGTTGCTTGGCTAACTAAAACATAGTTGTGCATAACACTACTGGATACTTTTCCTCGCGTTGATGAAAAAGGAGTGTCTAAGCTACGTTTATGGTTGCTTTTTGTATGTGATTTAAAGCGGACATATCATGAAAATCTGAATTTTTCCATGTTAACCATAGATCTGTGTGCTATGACGGATCACAAGCAAAGGACGCTGTAAATTGTAGTTATTTGGTCTTGGTTTTGTGGTCCAGGGTCACATAAAAAAAAATATTTTCCAGACTTACCTGTGTGATGTTTCCTTTGTGTTGTTCTGCAGTTCTGGGCTGATGGTTGGCTTCTATGTGCTGTGTCTGGTCCTCCTGATGGCTGTCATGTTCATCACAGCTATTTACTCTTGTTTTGGAGTAAGTGATAAACTCTTAGCAGTAGATGTAGGTCAGCTCTCCGCAAGCCACTTTAAAGAGCACCTATTTCATTGCTAAAAAACAATGTTATTTTGTGTATTTGGTATAATACAATGTGTTCGCGTAGTTTGTGGTTAAAAAACACATTATTTTCCAAATAGTGTACATTTTTGTAGCTCCAGATTACTCTTTCTTCCTGAAACGCATGGATTTGAAAAGCTCTGTGTCCCTGATTGGCCAGCTAATCTGTAAGTTGTGATTGGTCTGAATACATCTGACGTCAGCCGGAAATGTGATGCTCCTTACCATGTTTACATTGGAGACTATAGCTCACGTCATCGTTTACTTCTGTTATACCTTTTGCATAGTGTTAACATGTACTAATACACACACCAAAGGAAATTTAAAAACGTGAATCGGACAATAGGTGCTCTTTAAGGGTTTTAGGGTTCAACTCTGGTCTCTAAGAATAACAGACATACAGACAAAATTACATGCTGTTCTAAACCTGTATGAGTTTTTTTCTGTTGAACACAAACAAATATTTGGATTCATTTGATGGTACCCACTGACTTTCATAGTAGGAAGTCAGTGGATACCGTCATCAACTGTGTGGCCACCAGAATTCTTGAAATATATCTTCACTATATGTACAACAGAATAAAGAAACTCAAACAGGTTTAACATAAAGTGAGTAAATTAAGACAGAAGTTTTATTTTATGTGAACTATCCCTCCACAGACCATCCTTACATTGTCGCAAAGTCAAAGTCTTTCAATTCACCTCAAGACTGCTCTAAAAGAAACATTGACTAAAATAACCGGATTGGGTTCAATTGATATTGTGCCTCCAGCTGTGTAAATCTGAGCTTGTCTCTAGAGACAGTGACCCGACCTGAGTTAAGGCACAAACACAATCTAAAGCTGTCAGCCCTTTAGTGCACACCGAGGTGGAACGATCATTGCCGTCTTTAGTTTTTCTAGGTAAAAGCTATTGCACAGACTCACAGTGGAATAGAA
Source organism: Paramisgurnus dabryanus (assembly GCF_030506205.2). Taxonomy (NCBI): domain Eukaryota; kingdom Metazoa; phylum Chordata; class Actinopteri; order Cypriniformes; family Cobitidae; genus Paramisgurnus; species Paramisgurnus dabryanus. The sequence continues at coordinate 10,855,605 of NC_133351.1, forward strand.
GCTATAGCAAGATTGATCAAAAACGTGTTTATATGTATTTAAGTGTATGCATTGATCCAAAGCGACTTACAATGCATTAGGAAGTACAGCATTTTATAAGTATGCTTGTTCCCTGGGTTCAAACCCATGACCTTTTGCAATAGATATAATATTCTGGTGTAGTATATACTGTAGACTGAAATTAATGCTTTTCTCTCTCTGTTGACAGTTTTTCTCTAAGCCCTTGCAAACTCTGTCCAAAAGGATTGTTCAGTCCAGACTCAACAGCACCCTGGTGGGAGTTTTTACAATCGTCCTGGTCTTTCTCTCCGCTTTCATTAACATCGTGAGTCTCCTGAAAGCCTTTTAGTGAAGAGTTATTTCCTCTGAGCATCAGATACTATTCTATGGATCTTTGCGATCACATAAATACACAACCAACATTAGACTCAAGGTGCAGAACAGCACTCGAAGGTGAATTTCTGCTCCTCTAGCAAACTAATGATTGTTTTTAAACTGAAGGAAGCCCGCAGAGGCCAATAAAATCTCTAATGTTTGGCTTTGGTGGGATTTTATCTTCTGAATTCTGTGTTCAGATATATTTTACAAGTCACTTGTCACTCAAACGCTGTTAGAGTTATTAAAGAGTTTTTAAGAGCTTACATTTTATAAGCAATGGTTTACAAGATATACTGAAATGAGAAAAAACATAGCAAACATGCATATTGCGCAGTGGTTTGCTATAACTGAATGATTGTAATATTTATAAAGTTATGAATATTGGGTCTTGTTCACTAAGCATGCATACACACAAATTTGTTCGTGAAATGTCTGGACGTTTTAACTAACAAATCATGAATCAACAAAAACTTTCATACTAAAATTTCTTCTAAATGTTTGCAAAAATGTAAGAACAACCTAAACCACACATACGCAATAGTCATAAATAAGGAAAAAGAAACCTATAATATATATATATATATATATATATATATTTATTTATTTATTTATTTATTTATTTATTTATTTATTTATTTATTTATTTATGTTATATATATATATATATATATATATATATATATATATATATATATATATATTTTTTTTTTATATATATATATATATATATATATATTTATGTTATATATTTTATATATTTTTCCTTGTTCATGATTATTGCAAACGTGTGGTCTAAGTTTTTATTAAATCATAATTTTTTACATTAGTATTTTTGTGCGTACACATGCTTCGTGAATGAGACCCATTGTTCTGAAAAATTTGTTTCTGAAAAAAAAAATGTATGCTCCCAAAAAATGTGAATCATTTATGTTGGTTTTCAGTTTTTACAGATTTTATTATAATTTAAATAGATTTTATAAACTTATACCATTATTATTGCATTTAATATATCAGATTATTATAGCAGGGTTTCCCAAACTGGGTTGAGGGAATTGCAGGAAGTTTGTGAGTTGATGAAACAAATTGATCAATTACGATTAAATCATAAAAAGTAAATAATTTAATAAATTAGAAAGTGAAAAAAAAATTAATAAAACCTGTACCCGTAGTTTATTTTTATATTTATATATTCATGTGACCATTACACAACACTACATATAAGAAAACTCATGCAAAATGGACAGATTTTATGTCCATAAAAGAAATTTACCAGATGAAGGTCCAATAACAGGTAATAATAACAATAAAGATGTAAAATACTACTGATGAAAAACTTTTAAACAAATGAAAAATAAATGTTTTATTGAAATATTTACTTAAAATCTCAAGGGGTACTTCAAGTAAATAATTTAGGTCAAGGGGTTCGGCTGACAAAAAGTTTGAAACCCCTTATTTACAGCATCAAGTTAATGCACAATGCATTTTTCTATTGGCTGACTAAGTTGGCTGACTAATGGCGCATTTCCATTGCATAGTACCCTACGGTTTGGGTCGGGTCAGCTTACTTTTGGGGGCTTTTCCAATGGGTGCAGTACGTAGTACCCTATACTTTTTTTTAGTACCACCTCGGTCGCGGTTCCAAGCTACCTGAGCTGATACCAAAACGTGACGTGAAAACACTGTAGATCACTGATTGGTCCGAGAGAATCGTCACTACCAGCGTCATCGCTATAATGTAAAAGAGCTTTACCTTCGTGCTAGCTTGCGCTGTTTCGAGCAAACCTGTTGTCATCTGTGCTCTACTATAAGTTACCAACCTCCCTTTCAGCGATGAAAAACATCCACAGGTTGAGAATCAGGAACACCATAACAGTTTTTTTCCAGACTTGCAGTTTGTGGCGGCACATTCGCAACGCGCACGTCTGCATCTATGCTTAAATGCAACTTAAATAAGGCTCAGTGGAGCGCTTCAACTGACGCCACAGGTGTTTGTACAGAAACCGTCATGTGAGACAGAGGTAGTGATAAACGCGATGTGTAGGCGGACTGAGAAAACGTTAAATGAATGTATGGGGATGTATTCCAACAGCACTCTCACTTAAATGATGTCACAGCAGTAGGCAGCGCAAATAAAACAATGCGCCTATAATCCCTCCCACTCCGAAGTGTTACTAAACTCAATGGAAAAGCTAACCAAGCCAAAGTGAGGTGACGGGTGAGCTGACCCGACCCAAACCGTGAGGTGCAATGGAAATGCGCCGTAATGCTTGTTGGTGCCAGTAGTGGTGCAGACGTTAGCTAGTTTGTTTTTCACTTTTTAACATGGAAATAGTACAGCGTTGAATTTGTAAATAATGTAACTTCTTTATCTGTCCTTCAGTTTACCTGCAGTACAGATGACCTGAAAACGTGTTTAAGTCAGGAGTTTAATATCAGCCCCAGTGATGTGAACGCTTGCCATGTCCGCAGCTCTTTCTTTAACTACACGCTCTGGTCTCAGGAAAGCCTGTGTAACAGTTCATCACCCGCCTGCAATTTTCCAGAGGTGTGTGAAGAAACTGTTCAGCTATTGGTCAGAAAGTGTACTAGATGTGCAGTGGTGTCCTGCTGTACTGTTTTGCTAAAGGATGTGATTTATATGTATTACTACCAGTGAATAGTACTCTGAATAGTGTTTGTCTTTTCCTCTGCTTGCAGTACTTCTCATCATGTGTACTGCTGAGTTTACTGGCCTGCTCAGTGTTTCTGCAGGTCAGCAGTATTGGTAAACTCATCCTAATGCTCTTCATTGAACTTTTGTACGTCATCATCATGGAGGTGCCAGAGGTCAGCCTGTTTGACAACGTTGACCTGCTTGTCATGGCCAATGCTTTGTGAGTATCTGTCTGTCTGTCTTCATCCATATTTATATCTGTCCATCTATTCATCTGCCTGTCTGTATGTTCTTCCATCCATCTATCTGCTTGTTTGTCTGTATGTTCTTCTGTCTTTCATCCATTTGTCTATTTGTGTGCTAATCTTGTTTATTTGTTTGCTAACCCTTGTATACGGTGCCTCACTTTGTGAAAGAAAATTTATGACATAAAACATTTTGAAATTTAACATTTGAATGAAACAAAACATATACAATTATTCGATGTATTGCTGTCTAAGCTTTAATTACACAGAATTGATAATTAATTAATTTATTTGATAAAATGTCAGTAAACCGCGGCCCCCCTGGCACCATCGCAGGGCCCCCCAGTTTGAGAACCACTGTGCTAATACATCTATCCATCAATCTTTCAAACAGTCTACCCATCTGTCCATCTATCCATCTATCTGCCTATTCATCCGTCTGTCTGTGTGCTAATCCATCCGTCTGTACATCTATCCATCAATCTTTCAAACAGTCTACCCATCTGTCTGTCTTCATCCATCCTTATATCTGTCTGTCTATCCATCAAACTGCCTGTTGGTTTTTCCATCCATCTCTCTGTCTGTCCATTTATCCGCTTGTCTGTCTGTACACTCACCTAAAGGATTATTAGGAACACCTGTTCAATTTCTCATTAATACAATTATCTAATCAACCAATCACATGGCAGTTGCTTGGTGTGGAGGATGTTTTTTTGGCACACTTAAGGCCCCTTAATGCCAATTGGGCATCGTTTAAATGCCACGGCCTTCCTGAGCATTGTTTCTGACCATGTCCATCTCTTTATGACCAGCATGTACCCATCCTCTGATGGCTACTAATTGGTTTCTTGAACATGACAATGAGTTCACTGTACTAAAATGGCCCCCACAGTCACCAGATCTCAACCCAATGGAGCATCTTTGGGATGTGGTGGAACGGGAGCTTCGTGCCCTGGATGTGCATCCCACAAATCTCCATCAACTGCAAGATGCTATCCTATCAATATGGGCCAACATTTCTAAAGAATGCTTTCAGCACCTTGTTGAATCAATGCCACATAGAATTAAGGCAGTTCTGAAAGCGAAAGGGGGTCTTACACAGTATTAGTATGGTGTTCCTAATAATCCTTTAGGAGTGTATGTTCTTCTGTCTATCCATCCATCCATCTGTGTACTAATCCATCCATCCGTACATCTATTCATCGAACAGTCTACCCATCTGTCTGTCCATTTATCCATCCATCTGCCTGTCTATCTGTATTTTTTTTCTGTCTATCATCCATCCATCTATCTGTGTGCTAATCCATCTGTCTGTACATCTATCCATCAATCTATCAATCCATCTGTCCGTTTATCCACCCATCTGTCTGTCTGTTGATCTATTTGTCTGTCTATCCATCTGTCTGCTAATCTATACGTCCGTACATCTATCAAACAGTCTACCCATCTGTCCGTCTATCCACCTGTCTGTCTGTAGATCTGTTTGTCTTCATCCATCCATCTATCTATCTGTCTTTCTGTTATTATGTCTTTCTACCCATTTATCCATCCATCTGTCTGTTGATCTGTCTGTCTCTATATTGTCCACTATCTCTCGCTCTGATAGTTATACTCAAGCACTTCATAAAGTTATGCTAATGAAAGCCCTCTTGAGTGGGTACTCGCTGATTTGGCCCAGGTCAGTTTAATGGAATCTATGGGGAAGATAAAGTGTTGTCTGTTGTGCTCTGACACATTTGCTTTTGTCTTTGTATTCACAGTGAGTACATCAATGGAACAAGGTAAGATACAATACTTGTATGTATGAATGCCAGAGAGCTGTAGCATGTTTTTGATTGCATAACATTATACAAGTAAATATCTATGTACTATACAATCTGCATAAGCATGCAACCAGAAACCACGTTCTCTCATCACATATATTTCATTTGAACATGCAGTATTATTTTGACGTGAAATTGCTGACATTTCAGTGTTATGTTTTGTAGCTGTATGACCGACACACGAGTTCCTCTAAAGATTGTGACACCAGTGGTCATCACAGTCTTTGTGTTGGCACTTTACCTTCATGCCCAGCAGGTGGAGTCCACCGCCAGATTGGACTTTCTGTGGAAGTTACAGGTGTGATGTGTGATCTTAAAGGAGGGGCTAATCATTTTCCTTTCCAAGTCAATGGTCATAACACATTTTACTGTACCTGACTATTGTTGCATGCCAGTGATAGCTACTAAAACACACCTTATTAAATAAAATAGCCTTTATTTCATCATAAAATGTTTCATGAGTTCATGAAACTCATCAATAGTGTGTTATGTCCTCCACATTAAAGCTAAATGCTGTTTGAATGTTTGTGACATTATCTTGTGTTTTCATCATCTTCACAGGCCACAGAGGAGAAAGAGGAGATGGAGGAACTTCAGGCCTACAACCGTCGGCTCCTTCACAACATCCTACCCAAAGATGTGGCCGCACACTTCCTGGCACGCGAGCGGAGAAACGACGAGCTGTACTATCAGTCGTGTGAATGTGTGGCTGTCATGTTTGCTTCCATCAGCAACTTCTCAGAATTTTACGTGGAACTTGAGGCTAACAATGAAGGCGTGGAGTGCTTGAGGCTACTCAACGAGATCATCGCCGACTTCGATGAGGTACAGCAGATTACAGCAAATTTTTGTAACTCAAAATTTCAACATTCACTTGACAGCAACTTATCTATTCAATTCACATTTATAAAAGACAAATAAAACTATGGAAAACATGCTTACAGTAACAGATTATGACACAAACAATTTTGCATGACATGCCTTGTACAATAAACTCATTCCTAAATGTTTTGAGGTGTAAAACTATTAAACTGAAACCAGTATATTGTATTTTGATGAAAACGACATAAGCAATTGAAAATGTAGGATACAGCAGACAATTGTACATAATCATCTGCATGATTGTACCAAGCATTTGTAATTTGTCTAAAACAATGAGAATTTGCTTTTATGTTGTGCACAACTGACTTGATAATGTTGAGGTTGAACAAAGTGTTTTGAAAGATTAATTTCTGGTCTGAGAAATGCTCCAAATTGACTGAGAAAAACTGTAAAGCTCAAGACTTGTTCCTCGTAATCAGATCTAAACCGGATCTGAATCTTCATATATTTTTTATTTCGGATGAAAGCTGTGATCTTTGACTTTTTTTACTTGTGTGCAGATCATAAGTGAGGAGCAGTTTCGTCAACTAGAAAAGATTAAGACAATCGGTAGCACGTACATGGCCGCATCTGGGCTTAATGACTCCACCTATGATAAGGCTGGAAGGTCGCACATTCGAGCTCTGGCCGACTACGCCATGCGCCTCATGGACCAGATGAAGTACATCAATGAGCACTCTTTCAATAACTTCAAAATGAAGATAGGTAAGCAAAGTAGGCTTAGCATATCCCTATAACTCTATACAGACTTCTGCATGTGTCTTTTCAAAACAAACCAATGAATTTCAGCTATTAACTCTTTCTTCGCCATTGACAAGTTATCTCGTCAATTAAAGGGATAGTTCACACAAAAAAGAAAATTCTGTCATCATTTAGGGGGCATGCACACCAAAGCTTTTATGCCCACGGCCGGCGCATGTTTTCAATTGTTTCCAATGGAAGCTCTGCGTTTTTCAAATAAGCCAGCAGCTAGTGCTTTTGTTTCCGCGCTGAAAGCCGGCGCTTGGCAGTTTTGCCGCGCTCAGCTCTGAGCGCCGAGAATTATAAAAACAGAATTAACTTTGGGTGAAAAGCTCGCTCGTCAATGTCAGTTCTCACACGCCCGTCCAAACACAGTGGATGAGGGGCGGGACAAGTATCAAAACAACCAACCGGCTCACAGCTTAAGTATCACAGCTACCACATTGCAAAAAATGACTTTCTTACTTAGTATTTTTGTCTTGTTTTCAGTAAAAAATATCTAAAAATTCTTAAATTAAAATGTATTTTCTTGATGAGCAAAATGACCTAGGAAAATAAGTCTAGTTTTAAGACAAAAAATATAAATTTGTGCTTAAAATAAGCTAAAAAAATCTGCCAATGGAATAAGAAAAATGTTCTGTTTTAAGCACAAATTCATTTAAATTTTATATTTTTTTGTCTAAAAACGAGACTTATTTTTCTTATTTCTTACTTTTAGATATTTTTACTGAAAACAAGACAAAAATACTAAGTAGGAAAATCATTTTTTGCAGTGCAAAGCACACAGCTGAAGAAAGCTGGCACTCAGCCGAAAAAACAGCTGGCATCCAGGGTCCTCCAGGCGTTTTCAGACGCGTTTGAAAGTTTTGGTGTGCACAACCCCTTACTCACTCTCATGTTGTTACAAATCTGTATACATTTCTTTGTTCTGATGAACACAAAGGAAGAAATGTTTGTAACCAAACTGTTCGTGGACCCCATTCACTTCTATAGTAGGAAAAAGAATACTATGGAAGTGAATAGAGTCCACGAAACAGAATGTGAATGGGTGAACTATCCCTTTAAAAGAAAATATTTCACTGCCAATGAGGAGTTTTTACGGTAATATTTTTTTTTCGTTATTATCCACTAGGTGGGGTGCGTACCCAATTTATAAAAACTGAAGCATCAGCTAATTCTACAACATTGTAAACTCTGTGTATGATTTGATCTTCATTCTAAATCTGATCTCTAACAAAAGTTCTTTACAAAAATGCAATCATTTCAGCTTTTTGCTCAAAATTTGGTATTTTTTTAAGAAATCTACCCATATTTAAGGAGTTTTAAAAAGAGAACAAATGAAGATGGGATGAAACTTGTTTATGTGTTTGTTTATTTGTTTAAACGCAGAGGGTCTAATCTTTCATTTTAAATAAATTGTATGTTTATATATTTATAAAGAAAATTTTCCTAGAAGGCATTTTGTGAAAATCATAAAAAATGCTGCCGGGCAACTTTAAAAAAAAGCTGGCGGGGAATGAGTTAACAAGAGTACCTTCTCTGTTTGAAGTATTTTTTTATACTGTTTAATGGCTCATAAATTGCCCTGTAGGTCTCAACATTGGTCCTGTAGTGGCTGGTGTCATAGGCGCTCGTAAACCGCAATATGACATATGGGGGAATACTGTTAATGTAGCCAGCAGGATGGACAGCACTGGGGTACCTGAGAGGATACAGGTGAGATCTTTTAAGTAGACCGAATTATTCACAAAATATGATAAATACATTCTCATTAATGTTTTCCTTTGTATCAGGTCACAACTGACCTCTATCAAGTTCTCAGTTCGTACAACTACACACTGGAGTGCAGAGGGTTAGTTAAAGTGAAGGGCAAAGGCGAAATGACGACCTACTTCCTGAACGGAGGACCCAACAGCAGCTAACACTCAGCCGCTTAAATTCAGAATACGGTTGAGATGATACAAGGAGGAGACTCCAGGGGCTGGCCAGGTTGTTGATGGGCATCTTCCTGGACCAATCCGAATAGGATTAGTTCTGAAACAGCCCACATCCGACCGGGAGCATACTGCCCCATTGCACATTGAGACTTCCCGACAGATTAACGGGGGTATTTATGATATGGAACAGCTCGGATTGATCATCTTCAGAGACCAAAGAAAAATAGGAATCTCAAAGAATACAAAGTAGAGAATGGAGGCAGACGCACTCTCAGGTGGGGAGCATGACGAGATGCTTCTGAGCGTTCCTGTCCGATTTTGGTGGATCCAAAACTGCATGACTACACTGAAGCCTATATACCTGTAAAACACAGCTGTTTTATGTGTATATAGTTCGTCGGTGTACGTAAAGAGTCCTGGTCGTAAAATCCTGTTGTGTTCAACACTATCTAGGTGATATCGCAATGAGCTAACGCTGTAGTTGGCACAAGAGCGCTACAAACCCTTTATGGTTATCCAAACTTTTTTGCAGCGACTGTGGTTGTTACTGGTAGGGGAGTTAAAGGTGACAGTATTACGGTACAGTACATTGTGTGTAGATCACACTCCTCTAGACTGACATAGGACACTTTTAACAGAGCAAAATGCCCAAATGTGGCGTTTTTTGTATTTTTAACTATTCATATTTTGATTCTAAAAGCCAAACTGTTAAAGCTATTTTAGAGTATATATATATTTTGTACATTAATATATCAGAATGATGTCTATTATCACCTATGTGTATGTATGTGTGCGCACACTCCTAATGGAACGCTTCATAGTTTTAACACTGGGAAAGGTTTTAAAAAGATTTTTCACCCTTTCTGTCTCTGCATCTTGAAAAAGGTTCTGTATTTTGTAAAGTGCACAACAATGTAATTTAGAGTAGAAAAGGTGAAACGGCAAGTAAGTGTTTTAGAACAGCCACAGTCGTTTAAAGCTTTGCAAACACACCTGCAAATATTGATTTTTGTCTTGCATAATGCATTAGACAATTTAAAAATATCTAGGGAAATGGCATTTTTGCACTGAAGTTTGACCAGCTTTTCCTTTCCGATCACTCTTGTGGTACGACCCAATGAATGTCCATTTTTTCCAGTGAGGCCTTTGTATATAAAGAAGCAGAGCTTTTACAGAAATGTACACTTACAAAACAAATGCTGGGTTATTTTCAAACCAGCATTGGGTTAAATCGAGACAAAACTAGCAGTTGGGTTGTAATTTAACCTTTGCTGGGTTGTTGGTAAACATTTTCTGGGTTCATTTAACCCAATGGCTGGTTTTGTCCCTTTTTTTACTCAATGCTGGGTTGAAAATAACCCAGCATTTTTTTAGAGTGTATACTTCATTAAGTGACATGTTTGTTTTTACATGTTTTAAAGCATCAGTGTAGAAATTGCAAAGTAAATTTGGATAGGATTACAGTGTAATGTGTTGGATCTGTAATAATCTGCACTCTCAGAAATAACGGTACAAAAGCCGTCACAGGACCGTTACCCTTTAAAAAAAGTACACTTATGGATGCATATATTAGTACCTCAAAGGTACATATCTGTACCTAAATGGTACATAATGGTACCTTCCAAGTGACAACTTCTGTACGTTTATTTCTGACAGTGACACCTGTCTCAAACTACTATCAAACACTATGCTATGTTTTGTTCTGTTCACACTTTTCAAAACTTGGACCCGGCTGGGCTTCCAGAATCACCTCAGTCTATATTTTTTGTCAGATCAGTGCCATTTTCTTGCCAGCAATTTTACAATAAAATCTGGTTGAATGTTTTTGTATGTCATCATGATACACGTGTATTAAAGCCTTCTGTACTAGGGGCTACCATATGAACTACTAAGTTAAAGGTGAAGTGTGAATTTTCGGTGCCAATACCAGCAAATGGAACTGAAAAGGACATCCCAAATTCACGTCATTTCAGTCATGTATGCTACAAAAAAACACTTTTTACACTTTTCAGGATGAATCAACCTACAAATGGTGAAAAACACTGAAAAAGGTGAAATGAAAAACACTTTAAATTGATTTTCTGTGTCATCCAAACTACAAAAAGACACAGAGGTTTGAGATTCAAATAATTATGTATTTTCTTTTCCAGCAGTAAAATTGTCAGATTCTCTAGTTCTTGCGTTGTCTGCTTATTTGCCATGTCAAAAATTCAATATTTTTTACGAAGCAAATAAACCACTATAATGTTTAACATGCAGTTCATGTAGTGTTGATTACGACTGTGGTTCATTAAGATATAAAGGCAGCATTTTATTATTTTTATCTTTTTTTAAAGTTTTTATTATGTCTTTTTGTAAAAACTGCTTTTACATGATGGTTATGACAATGACAACCATATTTTATACAGCATTTCAGTTACAAAACCAAAGCTTTAAAAAAAACTAGTAGTAGAATGTAACTGCTTGTTACATTCATAAAACAGCCCACTCTTTTATATGCGTTGCACTAAATATCCAGAGGGTGGCAGTAGCGACCTTTCAATGTGCAACTATTACAGGTTGTGTTTCTGTATACGCATAGTAGTATATCTGTAAATGTACAGAAATGTGTTAAAAATATTTTTTTAATGAAATTACTCAAATTATGCTTTTCAACACTGGTTTTTGTACATTTCTCCATGCGTTTTTGTTGATGCCGTTTATTTGGATAAAAGAAAAGCTACAGTACTGTAGTAGCAAAAAGCCTTATAGTCTAGTCAAAGACAAAGGAAGGAAACCCTACAGAGAAGCTGTCTGGCCATCCAAGCATGTTATAATTCACATAATTTCAGTACACTTTCCTTGCCGGCAAACCTGACCTTTTATCTCATAAATGTGCCCATGAAATAGCCCTTAGTAAAAGACCCGTTTGACTGCACTTGAATTGAGTCTCTGCATGTGTCTGATCCGGTCAGTTTGAGGGACTCAAGCTGTTTTATAAGGCATTAAAAAGCCATTGTGTTGGGAGTGAGAATTGAATCTCATTGACATTACGAACAGCTTAATGACCAAATCATTTGGCTTTGATCCAGCAGACCAAAGGTTTCAAAACCGAGGCGACTCACACAACATACTACAAATCAAAGGGACCGCAATTTCTCACCAAGGGACGGTACGTTACTAATTACAGCAATGGTGAACATAACAAGCTGGAAAAAGTTACATAATTTATAAAAGAAATGTACATGCAATTTTCTCATTCACAAGTGCCTCACCTGGAACATTAGTTAGTCGCGCTTCTCTAAGCCAAATTATTTATAACCATCTTCTTCATCAGCACTCGACCTTCGGATTTAAGTTGCAGCAGAAGGGCTTGTCATTTTTCTACTCAACAGTAACGTAACGTTTATGCCCTTGGCTACAAATAAATAAAATGGCCACTGTTTAAACAATTATAAATTATATTTTGGTTAACAGAGGGTAAATTAATGAACTGCAAACTTTTACTATTTAAAACAACTGATAAAATGGTTATTTACCACAATAAACTTGAACTCAATATTCCTGAATATTTTTCAATGTGAGGACCAAACATTTTCCCGCTCATTTTGCAGTCACTTCGCCTCGCCTGTACACATACAGAACCGACAGCCGGATGACGTCAAAGTACCGCGAGAGCGAGACGAAATTAGACTTCAGCCGTTTCTCAAAACCAAGTACGCCGAACTCGGACTTGTGTCCTTCGAAGTTCGAACTTGCAAGTTCAGACTCGGAAGAACGAACTTCTGACGCGAAATGCATTCTGGGAAACTTCGCTGTCATAAGTACACACAAGTCTCCTCTGATGCATCCTCGATAAAATGGGCGGATCAAGAACACATCCGGGGATTTTATGTGAACTTGGGCTTGATGCGAACTTTGAATTGGAACAGTACTTGGGCCGCGGCTGATGACGTTTCACAAGTCCACAAGAACACAAGTACAGATAAGAACGCATATTGAGAAACGGCTGGAAAGTGCTTCGTATGATTACTCTAATCGTTCTCGCGGTATTTTGACGTCATTTGGAGGTCGGTTCTTGCGACGACACATGAAGTCGAACAAGCCTAATCTCAATAGAAAGTAGTTTTAGAGTAAAGTTTGTTTCGTTTATCTATTTAAACATGTACCACACAACCCCTCAGATGACAGAGATGGTTGATGCACAAGTAAAAACATTTGGCGTCAAGCAGTTTGCAGGTAAGCCGCCCCTATACGTTCTAGTCAACGGATACCGTGCTTAAATAAAAATTAACACAAGTAACGTTAATACTTGTATGAGCTGTGATTTATTTTAGGTATGTCAGTAATGAAGCTAACATCAAAATAAAATTTTAGGAAGGACGGGGGAGGTGGAGAGGACAGACGGGATAAAAGCAAAAAAGTAAAATTATTTAGGAAGACAGATGAGATACAGAGGAGATCCAACAGTCCAGATATATGAGGATCTGACCAATAAGAACCCGAAATACAGGTAAAATAATGTTACCCACACATTTATTTTGGTTTGACAAATGGGCATTTCAACAGAGATTTGTTTTAGGGGTTTGTTTGGCTTAAATATACCCTGCATTTCCTGAATTACCATTAAAAAGTAAATTAAAAGTTGACCCCTGTCGAAGTGTGACCCTTTCTGTGCAATCCAGGCTGAATTCATGAATCATCATTTAGGATGCTTTTATGTAGAAACATCACAAAAAATGACTTTACTGTAGCTGGGTTTTCACAGGCAGCATGGTCTATGTATTATCTCATGTCTTATGTACATGGTAGTGTTGGATTATTGCTCAAAGACCTAGTAGTTATATAACCCATAGTTGTAAAAAAAAAAAATCACCAAAATATGTGTTTCAGTCAAATGTTAGTAAAAGTGTAGTGTGCATTTAAAGACATGACACAGTATATGTAAACAAATTCAAGACTTTTACTGATGGTTTTGGAACAGGGCATCAGCATTAAACACAAATAAAGACTTGACTGGCAGCACTAACCTTAAACAACCCCCTAAATGAGACCACTGTGGTATCTGACATATTCTCCTTGATGAAGATTCGCTGACACCATTTGGAAAAAAAACAGGATGGCTTTTGAGCTATTTGGGCCCATATTCTGTCAATCAGCTGTACAACCTGTCATTTGCGTTATGAAAGCAGTATGCAATACCAGCAAGGTGAATAGAAACAGAAAACAAAACAACATTTTGTACAACATCGGGAGCAAACAGACACATTGATGAAAGGCAGCTTGCACTTTTTTGGCTTTGGAGGGAAAGCGTGATTCCATTTCTCTCAAAGCCCACAGCATTCATTTGCAGGAAACACACCTGCAGGCAGCAAGGACATGCTTGATAAATAACACATCTGATTATGCTTTCAGGGCAAAGACATCTGACTAATGACTATGAAAACACGGTGACTCTGAAATTAGGCTTACAAATAAAAGCATATGACAAAACAAAATGATCGATATCTGTGCTTGCACAAATGCATGTAAAAAGATAAAAAATTACCAATGGTACATTTCGTGTGTAGGCAGCAATAAAATTTTCTTGCATATGAGCTGGTTTCAACAATCAATATTGAGACAATCATACAATCTATACAATTTTTTATAATAGCATCTTAAAGGAATAGCTCGCCCAATAATATAAAATTCTGTCATCATTTCCTCACACACATGCCTTTCAATATCTGTATGACGCAAGTAATGCTGATGAAATTTTAATTTTGGGGTGAACTTCCCTTTCAACCCCAAACATCCATTAAAAGTCAATAACTCATTGTAACTGAAAAATATATTAGTTTTGCAAAACAGAACTATTTGCTTTAAATATTTCATGCATGAATTTCATTTCTGTGAGCTTAAACCAATAAAAAAATCAAAATGCATAAACCTGTCAAATCCCTGCTTCACGATCCTGAGTGTTTTATTCCTCGGATGAACCGGTGACAGGGTTATAGTAGTGAATAACAGTTATGACAATACTGAGTTGGGATATGATTGTATTCCTTAAAAGTTCAAGGGGATCAAACGTTGTAATCAGGCGCTTTGCCCTGCGGTCTTCTTAGGTAAATCTGTAAAGTGACGAACGCTCCCACTGTCACATGGAAGAAGATCTGCCACATGTTTCGAAGTTCATACAGATACATGTTACTCAGGCAAATCATAGCAAAGGCCAGAAACGACTTGAAGTTTCTCCACACCGAGTAGCACGCGAACAGGTAAACCTAAATAGAGAAACAAAAGAAATTATATTCAAGTCCTTTGTGATATGGCTCATAAACTTCACAAGCGGACCAAATTGAGACACACAATTAACCTTATATACTATATGCATGGTCAATAGTCAAAATCCCTAGCAAGCATCTCTAATGAAGGCATCTACAGAATCAGCTGGGTATTTTGTGATGTATTAGCATTAGATGGTCAGGCAATGATGGAAAGCGGAGGAAATGAAGCCTGGCAGATCCACAATAACTTACAGTCCGACTGCTGTCACTTACCTGATACAAGCAGGCCGCAGTCCCCAGAAAAAAAGCAATTACGTAATTAAAGTCTTCATCTTCGTTCTGCAGATTAAGCAAAGGGAAAGGAAGGAACAAATTACAACAGGAAGCCCTGTGCTAAAGTGCATGAGTTACGAAGAGTGTCAAGATGCGATGGTCCACTTATCAGGGCAATGTACGGAGCAATGCAAAACCATTTTATTTATGGAAGAGAAAAACACATTATATTTAAGTGCACTGCCTGACAAAATTATTCATGAGTTTGGTTACTATGCATTAGATATAATTTATTACATTACGATGGTACATTTACAGCGAAAAGTAATGTTCGGTCTGTTAATCGATACAAGAAACAAAGGCCAATATAAAGTTATGGTTTAGGCCGTGTCAGAATTAATATCAGTGTGTGATTTAGCTAACCTGTAATATACTTTCTATTGCGTGGACTCCCCTCAGTAGATTGAGAGCTCCGCACAGGACGCTTAAGACGCAGGCGACGATACCCGACAATGTTACAGGCTCCAGCATTTGTATAGGACCTGCAAGGATAAAAAAACACAGTCATACCGAAATTCAAAATGCTTGTCCATGCAGTACTCTCTGGTACGATGCTGGTGTGTTCTGGGTGGTGGCCAAGGGGTTTCTACAGTATAAGATTGATAAATTGTTCTGCGTGGTTACTAGCCCAAGTAAAAAAACTCACAATTCGTTGATAATCTGGTCTACAGATATGGCACACCTGGATGATTTTCAAATCGGAACTAATTTTAAATCCATGAGTGACCACAGGGATCCGCAAGGCTCCAATGCAATCGGTAGCAGCAAAATAATCGCAATGACATAAACCAGAATTTAATTTGGACCAATTTGGCTGTGGTAAAACACTAATTGGGCAACACCCCCCTTTTGATTGCAAAATGTGCAAATCAGCTTCAAATCTGTGTGTGGCCAGCTTAAGTCATCATAAATTAGGCTATTTGCCGTATTACCACCCACCAAGTAAAAATGAATAAGGCACAATATGTAAGATTTTTGTAAGAAAATATCCAAAAACACTTGCACAATGTGATATTTTTCATGCAGTTGTGTACTTGCATTATCCCAAAAGTTCCCAAGGACATGTAAATCCAAAGAAATTCACATTTAAATAATGCTAATCCCTTGTTATTCTCACCTATCAATGACATAATATCCATATCCTCGGTTCCCGCTTCTAGAAACTATGGCACATAGTGGACAAATGAAGAGTTTGGTTCCAAAACGCAATAAATCCATTTGGACACATTTCGGTAAAAGCGTGTTTTTTATACCAAGAAAGTGACAAAATGAAACCCACTATTTTCTTTTACAAACTTTCACATAGCATCTTTAGGTTATAAAAAAATAAAAAATTCAAATCCATAACTTGATTTTCAAAGATTTATTATAAAAACGATTTTTTTCTCCCACAAAATGCAATAAATCCATGACACGTTTTTTCTTCAAAATGCTATAAATCTATTCAATCATTCAAAGATTTATTATAAAAACGATTTTTTTCTCCCACAAAATGCAATAAATCCATGACACGTTTCTTCTTCAAAATGCTATACATCTATTCAATCAATGTATAAATGTGCATTCATCTTTGCTATTTTATATTCATTTAGTTGAACACACTGATAAAAAAAATAAACATTAATGGCATTAATCAAAACACTTACTTTGTCATATTAAGATCACTGTTATTGCTGCGGTTATACTTGATGTCGTCGCTTAACATTTTACACAGATCAGCTGTAAAATGTTTTGGTCCTGCTCGATTTTCGTTGACTTTGAGTAAAATAATGGAAAGTTTTTCATAAGATCCCCTGGGGTCAATGTGTTAGCATGACAGAAACGTGATGCTGTCAGGAGAACAAGCACCCGTCTCCGAGTTCCTCTCGTGTAAATTATTAGATGTTGATGGCTTACGTTTCTTTCCCGTCACAGAAAACCATCACAGGTTTATCAATGCCATCAAAGTATTATTTTGTTTTTGTTTGTTTGTTGATCACGAAGTACAACGCGCCGCCATTGTTTGTTTACATTGTGGAATGGTGCGCTGTAATTTGTGGAGCGGCATTTATTGCGTTTTGGGAAAAAAGGGAGAAAAGATGATGGAATAACACGTCGAATATTGGATTTAGCATAAAATTAAGAATTTACTTTTAAATACTGACCTGATATAATACTGATTTTGGCAGTAACTAATTTTTTCCAAAAATGGCATTTATTGTGTTTTGGAACCAAACTCTTCAAATGCAGAAGTGGTGGTTATACAGCATGACACTGTTGTGTCATCCAGTCATCAAGGATAACGATAATCCATTGGCGAGTACAAACTAACACCATACCTCGTCCGTGAATGGTGAAAACATCTCCCATCATTCTATTCCTTCATAGAGTCATTAAAGGATTAGTCAATTTTCTTTAAAAAATCCTTAAAGATAATTTCTTTAAAAGATAATTTACTTACCACCATGTCATCCAAAATGTTGATGTCTTTCTTTGTTCAGTAGAGAAGAAATTATGTTTTTTGAGGAAAACATTTCAAGATTTTTCTCATTTTAATGGACTTTAATGGACCCCAACACTTAACAGTTTTAAAGCAGTTTAAAATTGCAGTTTCAAAGGACTCTAAACGATCTCAAATGAGGCATAAGGGTCTTATCTAGCAAAACGATTGTCATTTTGACAAAAGAAAAAAAAATATGCCCTTTTAAACCAAAACTTTTCATCTTCCTCGGTCCTGTGACGTGTCAGCGCGACCTTATGTAATACGTCATCACATCAAGAGGTCACGGATGGCGTATGCGAAACTACGTCCCATTGTTTACAAGTGTGGAGAAAGAGGACTGTTCGGACATTGTTGTATGTGGAATGATACAAATTAATGTCTTTGTGTCAGTTTATTGTTTAAAATGGTCCGCAAATGTGCCTTTCACAAATGTAACACGTGACCTTTCGAAGTCATTACGCAATTACGTGAGGTCACGCTGGCTCGTCACACAGCCGTAGGAAGAAGAGAAGTTGTGGTTTAAAAGTGCATCTTTTTATTTTTCTTGCAAAAAATGACAATCGTTTCGCTAGATAAGACCCTTATGCCTCGTTTGGGATCGTTTAGAGTCCTTTGAAACTGCAATTTTAAACTGCATTAAAACTGTTAAGTTTTGGGGTCCATTTAAGTCCATTAAAATTAGAAAAATCTTGGAATGTGTTCCTCAAAAAACATAATTTCTTCTCAACTGAACAAAAAATTACATCAACATTTTGGATGACATGGTGGTGAGTAAATTATGTGGATTTTTTTTTAAGATAATTGACTAATCCTTTAAGCTTCGCTTTTTGTTATTGTTTTGAAAATGCAACATCTGGCTGCGAAAACTTACATATTGTGCCTTTAAGTCTGATTGTTTAGAAAAGTAATAGCAATCCTCTTCTCATTAAGCCACATGATATGAGGTTTGTCCAAGGAACAAAGATGGAAGATTGGTTACACATCAAATTTTAAGATTTTTCGGTTTAGGGAATGTCAAATTTCCAATCTCAAGTAATAGTGCTACCTAAAAATAAGTAATATTTAATCAATCTGAACGTATTATTTATTTAACCAAACCATTTTTTTAAGGGCCAAAATCAGTTTATTGAACATGCTATGCACTTGGCATGCTGAATTATTTAGTTTAGGAATGTGTACACATACGTTCATTCACACTTCAAAGAGCAAGTAAGCTTTAACAAGAGCACGACGGTCACGAAATCGACTACGGTATGATGGTCAATGCCTTATGTTGTGCATTCAGTATCATCCGCAAATTGTGTTTTACTCTCACACGCTTTTCATCAAAACATAAAATTGCAATTTTCTATTTTTATTGCCAAGAGATTGTGTAATTATTAGGAAGAATAACATTCAAAGAATGCAATGTTTTGCAAGCCAGGATCTAAATGAGTCGAAAGGAAGTTAACCACTTTGGCATGGCTTCAATAAGCATTGCTTAGCCTAAATAAAGTAAATAAGTAAATCAAATGTGTATTTTCAAAAACCTTTAAACAAAATGGAATGTAAATGTGGTTACACTGTGTTCCCTACCTATGCCTTTATATTTAGATTTGTGTTGTGAGAAGCCGTTGATTGATCCAATGTCCTCCGCAGACAGCTGATAGGGAGGGCGAAGCTTGATTTCGGTTTGCATGTCGGCCAGGTTAATCTTTGTGGAGAGGGAACGTGGACTGTTGTACCGCTGCTTGGTTTTCCGAATAAAGTTATCTGTGAAAACCATAGTAACTGCACACTGAGTAAATGCTTCAATCACAACATGATCTGTATTATAAATGGCGTCAGTGCTTTTCAAATCACTCAAACTGCTTCAGACATTTGTATTTATTTAGATAGTATCACATAAGAAGATCAGCAATTTAGTAGCACTTGTTTTTGGATTGAAGTTTTGTATTTTGAAGCTTCTTGACAATATGACACTATTGTCTACATAGGCTGCTATCGCCTACTAAGACAGCAACCTAACCAAAATGCAACATCAAGGCGTAAGTTACTGAAATGTACATGGGATGCACATAACACCCATGACAATTGTAATCTTTTTTTATTTAGGCAGATAGGAGCTGTACTTAAATGTTATGCCTATATGAAAAATAGCTGCCCAGCGGCTGAACTGACTGAAATGGACTTTAAAATAAAAGGAGTTTGCTAATGTTAAAAGATTTGTGTTAGCACGTTAGCATGTTTCCCAACATTGTAATTACATTTGACATTTTTTTTGTAAGAAGACTGTATGAAATATTAATTGATGTATTGTAGTCTAGTGCACTGATGATAAGTCTAAAGTTTGCTGCATAGGTAAGATCACTAAAGTATGACCTAGATGACATCTTCACACACCAAACCCAACCGTACAGACCACCCAATAAACTCACCAAACTCAATTAATGAGAACGGTCTTAGAGCGCTGTTGATCCGCTTGGTGTCATATGTAACAATGAACTCCCGCTGAAGTTCATCCAAGAAGCTGAAGGCCAAGACATTGGGATAGTTCTCTGTGCAAACCATCAGGTACCCAACTCCAAGAGAGCTTGTGAAACTATGGAAAGCAACACATTTTACCATTTATATATCTGTATATTTATCATATCATTTACATTAGACCGATTTACTCACACATATTATTTCATATCTTTAATTTGAATTAAATACAAGCTGGATGAAAGACTATCTAAAGGCTTCAGAGATGTCTTGGGCAGTGCTAGATGATGTGAAAACATAATATTTGTTACTAAAGACAAAAAGGGGGGGGGGAGTCACTTTTATTCACTTATTCTCTGTAACTGTGTGTTCACTAAGCTCTCTTTGAACCTAGTACCAAGCCTCAAGTTATAGCAAACTTTGTCATTGTGTCTCTCCATGTTAACATCTGTTTGGAGAGATCAAACAATCCAGTAAGTCACACTCCAGAGAGAGAGAGAGAGAGTTGACTCGAGTCTGCCTTCTTGTGAAGTATGGAGTGATGAATAGCTCCCGTCTGGATAGGCAGACTATGACATGATCCCTCCTGGGTCCCTCTATGCAATGCATTTGAATTAAACCTCACTCAAAGGGATTTTTATATCAAGCTTGTTGCTAACCAAAGCTTGGTTTAATTAGTTTTTGGAACAAAAATAATCGTTCAGTCATCAAATAAGTGATTAAATCAAGAGCAATAATAAATTTGGCTTAAAGAAATGTAGAATGATTTAAGGTCATACCAAATATATAAAAATGCCTTTAGGTTAGGGATGCTTAACGATTAATCGCGATTAATCGTTAGCAGAATAAAAGTTTTTGTTTACATCATATATGTGTGTGACTGTGAACTGTGTATAATAACTTTGTATAAATAATGTACACACATGCATGTATATGTTTTAGAAATGTTTACATGTGTATATACATTTGTATATTTATGTATAATTTATATTATATATAAATACTTAAAGCAACACTATGTAGTTTCCATGTAAAAATGACTTACAGCTCCCCCATGTGGTTGAAAAGCGCAACAGTGCCTGGTATTAGACACTCTTCTGCAGGCAGGGGGAGGGGCGGAGCTGTGTTTCCTACCCTCTACCGCCACTTTCAGAGTGTGCTTGTAGCAGCTAGGAGGCTGCTCAGGTTGCAGCAACAGTACAATTTGTCCAGTTAAAAGTTGTTCTATCACTGAAATCATTTTAGAGACATTATTTGAAGGTAAAAAAAACTACATAGTGTTGCTTTAATATATACATTTTTGTTTCTTAAAATTATACATGAATGTGTTCATATTTATATATATATACATATTTATTATACACAGTTTACACACATATGTGATGTAAACAAAAACTTTTATTCTGCTAACGATTAATCGCGATTAGTCCCTACTTTAGGTACTAAAAAAAGCAGATTTTTAGTTTTCACACTGAATGTATGGCGTGGTGTAAAGGTCGATTACAACAATATCTTACTTGATGTTGTACACTCCAGATTTGAGTGAGCAGCGGTCAGGAAACTGGCTGAGTTTTTTGGAGAGACCCTTTAGCTGTTTCTTAGTCTCCTGAAGTCCTTTATCCTGTTCATGATCCGTGGAGGCAGAAAGAGGAAGACCATCCCTCACTCTCACCACGGACGCAAACAGAACCATAGACATTTTACACTTAACTTAGTGGGCATCTGAAGGTGACAAGAGAAATCAACTAGTCAATGACTTACAGTAGATAGTGTATAATACAACATTATTTAAACTAACAAAATAGGCAATCATATACGTGACCCTGAACCACAAAACCTTAACAGCGGGGTGCATGATCTCTGAAAGCCAATGTTGATATTTGAAATAAACTAAACAAACACACCCCTTCCCCAATAGAATCTGGATCTTTTTTTGATAGACCCGCCCCACACATATGCAACAATGTCGGTAAGGGCTCAATATAGTTGTGCGTAGGCCCTACGGCGTAGCAGTGACGGAAGTAAATTAACAGGGACTATGTTGTAGTTTCCGTTAAATTACTCCTCAAATTGGTCCATCTTTATTCTCACCATTGCAAACGGAAATACCTTTGACACAGTTTTTTTACCTGATGGAAGGGGTTCTAGTGGACCAATCACATCACTTGAGGTCCGCGTAGAACTGACGCGCTGTTAAAAATTTTGCCAGGTGCACACCAGGCTACGCAGAAGCTACGTATAACCTTGGCGTAGCTACGGCGTAGACCTTACGCACAACTATAAATTGGACTTTAGTAGACACGCCCCTTACTGGTAATTGGCTACAAGTGTGTTTGGTACTTTGCCCGACTCCCTTTTCAAAAGCGTTTTTCAAAAATCATGCCCCCGCCTTTAAGTCACACAGGTATATTTGAAGCAATAGCCAAAGATACATTGTATTGGTCAAAATTATCGATTTGTTTCTTCATTATTCAAAAAATCATTAGGATATTATTTAAAGATCGTCTTCCATGAAGATATTTTGTAAATTTTCTACCATTAATATAACTTTATTTGTGGGTGGATGCAGCTGCTAAGGGGGACTTCCTTTGGACTTTAAAGGCAATTTTCTTAAAAAAGATTTTATCTTAGATTCCTTAGATTTTTTAAATAGTTGTATCGCAGCCAAATATTGTCCTATCCTAACAAACCATACATCAATGGAAACGTATTTATTCAACTTTCAGATTATCAATACATACCAATTAAAAATTGACCCTTATGACTGGTTTTGGTCCAGGGTCACATACATGATCAGGCAACATTATTTTTAATATATACTCTATTGCAGGGGTTTCCAAACTGTTTTAAATTCACTTGGAAAAAAACAGTTCAGTCCAGTTAATGACTGGCAATAACAATGGTTTTGATCTAACCATAAGGTGTTTCTGTATTGCAATTAGACTTCTATTTTATTTATACAATGAAAAGAGAAATTAAACATTATTTTTTTACAAAATGTATTGTAAATGTGTACGTTTTCCCCTCATAATTACATTTATTAATATTTTGGTGGGTCTTGATGTGTACTGGTTATTTCCACCCATGTATTATATAATTTTTTTATTAAATACACATTCCTTTATCCAAGAAAAGCACTTACATATAAGTAAAACTGGATGACATCAGGATAAAGCACAGAGTGTATAGAAATGCACTGTATTAAAAAGATGACTAAATAAGAAAATCAAGTCTAATTCTAGAAACATTATTTATATATATAATATGTATATTATATATTTTAAATAAAGAAACAAGTTTAGACATAACGTTACAGTACGTACTCAATAAAATCTACTTCATCATACAGACTAATAGAGCTAAGCTAATAACAATAGCACGTTTGTTGACAGCTAGCTATCGGATCGCCTTATCAGATCTTATGCACAGATCAAAACCATTGAATCAATTATATACATGCTTATATGATTAATTGTGCAATCTTTAAAACTACACATTGCATTTATAAGCAATGATTTGGATGCCACTGCTAACATAACAAACCAGTTAGCTTATTATTGTACGGCTTTTTTGCATGCATCGTACCGTTTAGATTTACATACCTACTAACAAGAGTCCATTTAAAACATGCGGAAACATAATAATCCTTTTTGGGTTATTTTGCGAATATTCTACAGTCATTATCCATGAGCTCTTCCAGTTGGTGCTTCCGCGCACGTTCGAAACAGCTTCGGCTCAGTTCGTTCAGTCTTCGGTTCATTTCGGGTCCGCTTCGCTTTTGTTCGGATCTTTTTGTTAGAGATGTGTGACGTGGCTTTTGGGAAGGCATTATGGGCATGACACGTGCAATGCGAATTCACAGGTGTGCGTTCTAATACTGAATACGTTGAATTTGGACAGTAAACAGTAAAATTATATGATAAAAAATATTAGTAAAAAATATTACAATATTAGTAAAAAAGTAAAAAATATTTTACTGCATTTTACACACAAAATTGAGTTTTAGCAGGACAGCTATTCAAATTTATATATAATTTAAAATAATATTAAATATTTAAATAATTTATCTACAATAGTGTTGTCTATTTTGATATGCACAATTTATTATTACAAACATACACATATATCATATGTGGACCATGATTTTTAAAAATGAATTGTAAAACCAAGATCTCTTCAGCGTAAAGTGACCTCCCACTTTAACACCAACATGCATGTGCCAAGCATTAAAGATTGACATATATTATACTGTAGACAGCTAGGTGGAAGTGTTGGATTGACATGTGGAGTTGTATTATTAGTTAACTTGAGAATTGGATGTGTCGCTAGCAACATATTATTTTTTTTTTGTTTCTGTTACTACTAAAAACCCATACTGTATGTGTTCACCTCTTTTGGCATGCCTAAACAATGAGGGAAATTAGTAAGTATGGATTTTGCGGCGAGTGCTACACATCATTTTGATTATTGCTTTGAGAGGGAGAGTGGAGAAAAAAAATAATTGTTTTTACAGTAATGATAACAGGGCGTATTCATGTTATTGACGTTTATAATGAGCAATGCTTTCAGGTGAGCTTCACCATGGTCTCACTGGACCTCTGGACACACACCAATAACATTCCCACTACAAACCTGTATTTTTTCTCTCCACTGTTGAACATGAGAAGAAATTTTGCAAAAAGTTCCCGTTATAATTATGCATAAGACAAAGTATAACAAATCATGATCTAAATTTTTTCTCTGTAATGTTCATTTGAATGGACATATCCTTCCCCTCCTGTTAAAATACTGTGTGCTATATCAGGGCATTTCCTGCGCCCTCAGTAGCTTTCTTTAGGTTATTTTGATGATTATCTTGCTTTCCAAACCATTAAACTGCTACATATTAAACTTAAAAACTCGCAATGCATTTCGCCAGCAGGTGTTTCTCCACAGGCACCTTCCCTTAAGTTTCCAATCTGTCAGGCAGCACACTCGTCGCTCAAGGTTTTAACTTAAGTTTGACAGGAAAGAGGTTTGCTTTTTTGAGTTTATGACAGGATTAGTCCAAGACATGAAACTTGACAGAAAAACTCGCTGATAAGCAATCAATAAGAAATAACACACCTCAGATTTATCAAGCAATTTATTTGTTGTGCTCCTCTCGTACCTGTAACAGCATAGACCAACATTTTGTCTCCCAAATTGGTCAGATCTATAAACATTTTTCCTCTGTTGGAAATTCTTTTTATTTCTAAAGTGGATAAAAGCTGATAAGTCGTTATTATGTGTACGTGTATTGCCTAGACGAAATAAAATACTGTAGCAAGTCAGAGAAAGTTTACTTAAAACTAGGGCTAAATGTGGAGTCCTGTTTATCAGGGCCAAGTGGAAAACAAATAAGCTGTCTGCAGATTAGACCCAGTCAGCAAACTAACCAACATTTGTCCCCCGATATTGAAAAAAAACAAGCATTTAAGCTTTGTGCAATTTGTGCAGAAAATGCCTAAATAGATTTTTACATTTGCTGAAGAGAATGTAAGTGCTGCTTGTATTTGCAAAACCCACTGCCACAATGCCAAAGCATTGATATTATAAAAGATGTTTGGAGTCATTGCTAAATGGTTGACTACTAGCCTTAAAACAGACAAATGTACTATAAGTCGAAATAATATTCAGCAGATATTTCTAACTAGAGATAGGTCCGCGTCCCTCCTCTAATGTAAATCTAATCCCGACCCGTACACCTAAATTCATTACTTTAAAACCAATAAGTTTGTAGTGCTATCAGCTCCATTTAACACGTTTTACTATGATTGAATCCATTCTGCAGATTTACCCCAAATGCTGCCGAGCCTGCTGATAATATTAAAGATCCACCTACAATACATTTTATCTCGAACTAAAGAAGCTGACTTTCCAACATTTCTAATTAAACATTGGCAATCCATAATAGTTTCATTATGTAAGGCATGTATACTTAATGATGACAATGTTTTGTGGAAATGTATGCCTTTTATTTTGCATTGTGTTTGTACATATGGCTGGGCACAAAAAATAAAAAATAAAGACGACAGTGAATTCTTGGCGTTATTGTGGAAGCTCTCACATTCCACAAACCTTTGGGATAAGACAAAGCAAAATGTTCAACAACAGAATTACTCAATGGAATTAGATAAAGCCCCCTGACCATTTAAATATAAAAGGTAAATGCCAATGAATATATGAACCATGTCTCTAGAGCAGCAGCAGGAAACAAAACAAATTTCAGCAAGTGTTATTCAATCATTTTGGATCAAAGTTGTTGACATGTAGTCAAGCGATGCATTTCGGTATTGAGAGCATTTTCTTTAACCTGCCTGTCCCCCTCCATCAATAGCAACCTTTATAGACTAGTGATATGATTTTTACCCTTAACAGACACAAATTTAAACTTGACATCATTATCTTGGATAAAAAGTGAAATATACGCCTCAATGCTCCTTGGCTCATGATGATTATATTACTATACTGCTTGCCAAAGATTTAGCAAGAAAATGTAAACTGAATTCCTGTTCAGATGTGTTTGTTCCATCTCCTGAAGACACGTGTAAACAATTTATAATTCGACGACATGAATAGTGAACACCCAACTGGATTGCAAATTAAATCTCCCCAATTGTGTCTTGCTTTCCCTGAGAACCTTATTCATAATAAAACGAACCAAACCTTTGAATTATACAACAAAAGTTAAGCTACAAGATCATTAAATATGTATACTGCCTCGAGCAGGGAGTTTGTCCACAAACAGTAGTTCAGTTGCCACAGAGATTGGTAAGGGTCGTGCCAATAGTGCCACACCTAGGAGACCTTAAGTATTACAGATATCCTGTAACTTTCAATGACGTATCAATCAGCAAGAATCATTAAATGAGCATCACTCTTCTTCCTGCATCCTATGATTATGATGATGATAATAAATCTATTCGGTTATGACCTAGGGCTCCCATTATTACCTACGCCTTTTATTTGCATGCTTATAGGAGGAAATGTCCATGTGTATTAGAGATACAGAGTGGCATTGTAAATCATTAAGAGGGGGTAGTTTAGACTTTATATAATTAGATTAGACGTCTAAGTATACAAGGACCTTCAACGAACACAGAATATTAATTTCCAATTGGCCAATATGAAGGACCAAGATTAAACTTCCAAAGAAATGTTTGAAAACTATTATTGAGATCTTTTGTTTTTGGCATTTTCTAGTTTCCCATATGATTTTATTCTCACACATCAACATGACTTAGTTACAATAAAAAACGACTTGCTTGAATACATGTGTTTGCTTTGCCTTTTGGCCCTAGTATTTTCAAACCAAAAAAATTGTCAAAGATGCAATGCACGGTTTGGATGAAAGTTATCCAAACATTTAAGGCCACAAAGTTGAGCTACAACAACTTTCTCCAAAAGCCATTATGTCAGCATTTTTCCAGATTTTTTCTTTTATACAAAAATATTTGCAGATACGATTGTACACATTATGTCTCTTAACTGGAATGGGAGTAAAGACAATGCGTCCCGCTGATAACCGGCTTTCCCCATTAACACAAGTCACCATCACACGTACGAGACCCTGGGGAACGAGGGTCCAGTATTGCATAGATTTCAGGTGTATGTAGATTACAGTAACTTAAGTCACAGTATTTGGGAACAATTTCACAAAACATGAAGAAATAATAAAAAAAAACTAAGACAAAAAGCAAACTCTAAAGTTTTTGATGGTTGTACATTGGTATTACAAACATAAGGGCACCGTTATATATAAAAAATAGCGTTTTAGCTGAGGTTTTCAAGTCTGTGGCGTCAGTGCTGGGATGTTCCTGCCCAAGTCACAGTGCAATGATAGACTCCCCCCATGGACATGACCACACCCACACGATTAAAGCTCATCCTTCCGCTTTCCCACTTTCTCCTGGTCCCGGCCCCTGAGATTTCTCATGAAACCTGTGAAACCGGCTTCCTGTAATGGAAACAAAATGCAAAACATTTCCAATGGCCCAAAAATGAAACACAATGACATTTAAACATAACAAGAGTAGGTAGTTGTCAAAACAGGGCAGCTTTTTCATATACTGTAGGCATTATTAGTGTGGAAGAACAACACTTACCCCTCTTTCCCCATTGTATTTCTCACTGAATTTGCCGTAGTTATAATAGCTGAATGTTGGGTAACCCTCAACCCCTTCCTGTTTGCACAGCTCATGGTTCTGTCCCTTTGTGCAGTCCACTGCAGCGTACGCAATCTGAAAAGAATAATTATTTGGATATAATTTTTAGTTCGGTCATAGACCAACAACTCCACAAGTCCAAAAATAACATGGTACAGCACTGGTACCATACGATACATAATCACAGTATTCCCTATAGCTTAGCTGGTAGAGCACTGCAATGCAAAGGTCATGGGTTTGATTTCAAAGAAACACACTTCTTAAATGAAAAAGCGTATAGCTTGAATGCACTATAAAAGTTGCTTAGGATTAAAGAGTACACCGAATGCAGAAATGGAAACGATAAATGTAGGGGAGAGCGCAGGCGAAAGTAAAATTTTTCAGAAAAACTTCATTTTAAAAGATAATGTTATAGACAGAGATATATTATTGCTGCGGTCAATAACTCACAAGTGTGGTCTATCAATACCAGGCGGAATTTTGAACAAATGTAAAACGACTTCAGTATCCACCTGTTTCTCGAACGCGAAAGTAAGTGATGTGACGTATTTCCTCTCCGGTCCGAGACTTCCGTTTTAATTGCCAGCCGGTAGATGGGCGTAGTGGGAGCATGCATAAAACATGATATAAACAGTTAATATTTACAACACCTGCCATGTATGAACCAGTGTGAGGATAAAATTAAGTGGCTTGATATATGAAGATATATTCAATAATTTCATGTTGTTGATCGGAGGTGATAATGAGCAAATATAAAAGCACAGAGACATACCAGTATCTTTACAATGGGAAAGTGAAGTGTTTGTACATGGAATTTACCAAGACTTCTTGTTTTTAACTTTTCAGGGGCTGGTTTTTATTGCGACATGTCGAGCTTCACGCGGTCCGACACAGTCAGCCGTATCATTCAACACATTGTAAGTTATTTGAACAAACCATAATAAACATATTAAACTACTCCATGTATTGAGTATTGTTTTCGTTTTATGAACATATTATTACATTGCTTCTTACGCAGGTGGAGACATGAGCTTATGAAATGATTTGCTTACTTTTTAAAGTATTTGCTTTTTGATTTAAAACATAACAAAAGTACGCGCAAACACATTACGAACTATTATAAACATTAACTAAGCAGATTATGTCGTAAATATTCTGTACTGTAATTGCATTTTTGTAATAATATATATAGTAGCAGAATAAATAAATCAGCATATTTTTATCAGCATAATATTAGTTATTTTAAACAATTATTGTATTTATTGTTTACTGGTAGTTTCTATGAAAGGTTTTGGATGGATTTGTAAATACAGATCATAAGTGCATGTGCACCACACAATCCGCTCTTGTGCATTTGGTTAAAACAAATGTTTTGTAGAGATTTACTGCGTTTGTATTAGCTATTACGGCAACCCCTAACTGCACAAATTATGTTGGTCTTCTTGAATTTTATAATAAACATTAAACAGCCAGTCAAAACGGCTCACCGGAAGTCATAAACCGGAAAGCTCAAAGATGGCGGCGCCGGCATTTACGTGAAGAAACAGGTGGATAATTTCACTTTAAACATATTGAATTGTTACTTCCGACTCCACCTGCAGGGACGAAAGTAACACACAGGTGGGTCAAAAGTAACACAATAAAACAAGATAGCTTTTTGTGTTACACTTGTTTTTAGTAAATATATATGACTATTACCTTGTTAATATGTAAATGCAAACATATTTTGTAATTTATCTTTGTAAAAAAATATTGAAATTACATTATCTTAAATTAAAGTTTTATCAAATGTTTCAAAAGCAACCAACAGTACAAACTAAAATTGTTGAATATAATTTTTTTTCAACAGTTTGAAAATTAAATTAAATGTAATTAGAATAACATACATTTTCAACATGTACAACAGCATTAGTAGCGGGACAAAAGTAACAAGTGTTACTTTTGGCCCGACAGGATCTCCTCACATTTAAACACGATTTACTTTTATTTTGAAAAACCCATGTGTTAGGTCACTAAATAACCTGTAGATTGATCAGTACTTTAACACATGAAACGAAAAAAAAAAAAAAGACACAACGCATTTTAAGAAAAAAAATGACCGCTTTAGGATTTTACTTATCATGGTTGAAAACACCTTCTGGATCTACACGCAGAAAACCGTGAGTAAAGTGTCAGGTCTGTCAAGAGTTTGTGTGCTAAAGATGCTGTCATAGTTTGGGATGCAAATGTTATCGGCGCTCTGAGAAAATAGCGTTGCTACTTTCATCCCGCGTTACTTTTGCCCCGGTTCTCCCCTACAAAATGATTACCATAATTAAGCCTGGAGTATAGTCCGTTTTTGTATTTGTATGCAAATGAACGCACGTGGTCAAACGCACAGCCTTGTAAAGTATAATTTAGTACACAGATGTTCGACGAATGTGCATTGCGACAAAATGCAATGCATCTCCTGCGCTACATACTATATTCTCCTGCAGGCGCATGCACATACTCTTCTAATGACGAAAATTGCAGCACGCGCACTGGACATGGACCCTTGCATACGCATAAAAAATGGTCCATACTTTGTTAAAAAACATGGTATGGTATGCTTGGTACTTTTCTGTTAAGTGTATATGGAGCTTTTGGACAAATGAAATGTGCGCAAGATGTTGCTTGTGTGGTAAAGAGATTTATACTGTCTGATCATGACTATGCTGTTTACGCTTTAAATCCCCATGGGACTCATTGAGACAGCAGAGCTCTGGGAGAGAATGCTTTAAACGTGACTAAAGTATACAAACACAAACTAACTATAATAAGAGATATTGTGTAGCATGGTAGAAAATATATGAATAAACACTGCTTTGAATCTCTAATGGACCAATTTACAGAGACTCCATATATTGGTCAACAATCCATAAGACCGCATGGCAGTGCATCTGAATCATCCTGATGAACATTGGCTTATGAATAAACCAACAGTCCAACTGGCAAAAAACAATTAAAATGTAATGACATCTACATATACAAAACCTAAACCTAGCAGTATAAATCGGGTATGAATGAAAGTTGTATTTTTGCCCTTTGGTGTGGGTATTTTAACGTGTGAGATCGTAACTGTGAAATCTAACAGCACAGCTGCTCTGGCACTGACGGAGTTGATTCGCTCGCTGGATCCCCTACGTCCCGAATTTAGCCGCTTTTTCTAGGGTAATGAAAAATGAGTAATACATTCCTGTCGAGAAAAGCCATTCAAAGCAGGGTGAGAAAAAATATAGCAAACAAGCCAATATAAAATAAGAGCAGAGATTTATGCTCAGGATATCTCAGGACGGCAGTTAGTGTAACATAAACAAACCAACCATAAATGTGTCTTGACGAATGGTATATTTTAGTCATTTTGGCTTTCGCTACACTGAAAAAAACGCTGTCAAGGTGTAACAGTGTGTTTTAGTCCCGTCAAACCTGTGTTCATTGCAGTTTATCACTTAAATGTGAAACCAAATCCACAACAGCAACATGATATTTATCTATGGTAATCACATAGTTTCTGTGTTATGTTCTTATGACATAAATCCATCTAGTTAACATTACCATTCAACTCGGCTGTCGCTCGTAACACTGCATCTACATTGAATGAAACCAGTGATACATTATGTGCAAGACTTGATGTTGTGTACATTGGATGCGTCACAGCTGCACTACATGTATACTCAGACGGTTTGCACAGACCAAACAGCTGTAAGCTTGATGCTAGACTCAGACTAACAATAGGCATGTTTGCGTACAAAGTTGCATATTAAACATATGCACATAATTGGAATATTCCATTAAACATTTGCAAATATGTTTCCATCCAGTGAGCTGATAAGAGAAAAATAGTCACTTCCCGATAAACTGGTTAGCAAGAAAAGCGTAAAGCATTTGGTAATATCACCTTCTCATTTAAAAAAAAAAAGGTGGCATTTTAGGTGCTTTTCCATCTGAGCATCTTAATTATAGAGTTAATATTAATATTATATTTATAATACTTGATAGAGAAACAATCAGACAGGATCTTCCAAGATAACCGTGTCTCTCTGGAGGTTGAGATGCATGTTTTCATTATTATTGAGTCTTTTTAATTAACATGAGAAAATGGAGAGAAAGGATGGTGTTTATTCAAAGATTGCTGGTCAATTTTGTTATTGATCCTGTTTTGCTAGTGGAGGAAAACCCTCCTGGCACTTGACAAATCTTGCTATAACCTCACCAATAAGCAGATGTAAGCAACATAAGACTCGTGGCCTGTCGTTTTGTGCTTACACAGGGTGGTTAATGAGATGAATGAGGTCAAAAAGTCATTCATAAAGGTACTCTACATCTTTCTCAAGATGGTAATTACTAACCGTACAAAATAAGAAATAGAGTCAATGCACACAGGAAATCAAACGGAGTGATGTGAGCTCATGAATATTACAGAAGTTGCTTCTTTCGCATTTTGTGGCATTAAAAGTTTAAACAAATCAAGAGCAATAATAACTGAAACACGTAGACTATTAGTCATTATTTTAACCATTAGCCCTCTTGTATTTAATTGGGGTCAAATAAAATATGCATTAGTTAGCTTTCTCTACAAAAAAGGGGCTTATTATTAAGCAGATAAAAGGAGTATAAGTTTTAGGTCCTATTCTACCAGAAGGTAATTTACGGTGTTTACTAATGCACTATTCAGAAAAGGAATGAGCAGCAATAATGAACAACATTGAAACCAGAAGGACTTAATTGGACACTTGAGTAGAACCAGATCTAATTTTTACAATAACCAAACAAAACTTGACATTGGTCGTTTTCCTTGTTTGATTCACGGTCACAATTTTTTGCAGATTCAGAATGCAGGAGGAGGATGTGGATTAGATTTGTACTAAATAACACAGAATCACTTCCTTTGATGTACTGGTGAATAAAACTGATGAGCATGCCAGAAAAAACTCAAATGCTTTATTTACTGATCAGCAAAATCTGTTTTTTGGACTGAAATCATTTCAGTTGTTTATAGACTGAATAACAAAATCTACTTCTTCAGCTTAGTGCTTTGGTTGCTATGATACTTCCATTCAGTTTATCAGCTGTTATACGAGGTTGGGGTATTTGTCCCGCCCCTCCTCCATTCTGACTGGACGGTTAAGTGAAAAGTGACATTGATGAGACGAGCGTTTTACAGATGAGCGTTGAACAAGCACTAAGTACGTAAAATACGCCGGCGCTCAGCACAGACAAAACACACCAACTTTTGCCGTTTTTTAAAAACATGTTTCCATTGAAAACAATTAAAAACATACGCCAGCCGCAGGGATAAACGCCTTGGTGTATACGTCCTCTTACACCTGTTTGGCTTTATGGATCGTACTGTAAAACGGTAAGGTTTATTTTGACATTTTATTTTGTCACATTTCATTGCTTTTCATGCTTATTTACTATTTAGTTAATTTATTATATTTAATACAAATATTTATATTATTTAAAATAAAAGTTACTGTATAGACGGTTTTATTAGGACGCACGTGCGGTGACACAAATACGTGTCTGAGCGGAACTTAACTTCCAGTCTTTCTTGTTTAATGGTATAACTAGTTGCTAAACTGAACTCTGTAACAAATACCTTGTCGAAATAAGAAATATTTTGGTTTTCTAAAGATGATGGAAGACAGCGATCATGGATTACCACTATTTGTAGTGGTACACGCTATTTGTACATGTTAAAGTAACGTTAGCTAAGTGTAGTTTTTGATACGCTTTGAACTAAGGTAATCTACTTGTTGTTGTTTTTTGCTTGTTATCAGAAATAAACTACTCTAAAGGACTTTGTTGTTATTGATTCATTACGGAGTTTACAGGAAGTTAAACACCAGAAGCCGTTTGTTTATGTTGTTACTGCTGAAACCGCCTGCGTTTATTATTTTTTTTTATAAAAGGTGGAAAATAACTGTCAACAAGTAACAACACAAGTAAAAAAACATAAATTCGTGGTGACGAGTTATCATAAGAAATAGTGAGTGAGCGAGTGTACATCAAATCTACCGTCAAAATCTGAGTGCATTGTGGGTAAAAAGTAGTGAACAAATTTAGGAAATTAAGGTGTTCATTCAGGTTTCAGAAAAAAAAAAAAATGGTGAACACCCAATACAGTGCACTTTATAGGAGATAAGGAGCGTTTTCGGACACAGCACATGACTCGCAAAAATTAAATGCATGGCCATGTTTTTGGCAGTTTTAGTTTGACCTTGATCAATGTAAAAGCTTTTGAAGTAAGAATCAAAACAAAAACAAATAATTTTAGAGTCATAAAACTTCTGCTATGTCTTCCGAGCACTTAATGCGTAAGAAAATTTTTACTGACTATGAATTAAGCGGCTCAGTGTTTGTAAAAACCAGCAGATGGAGCTTTCTAAACAGAGCTTTTATTCTACAGACAAACAATATCTGTTTTTAATAATAAGCCCTCTTCAAGGGCGTTAGCTTGAAATTCAGGACGAAAAGAACATGGCCTCTCTCTAATCTTGGCGAGATTTCTTTTAAAAAGCAATACATCTGAATAATAATTATGAGTGAGTTTAAACTTAAGAGCAACTGGGAGATTAAAAAAGGCTGACGTTGTGCTCAATGAATTTCAGACATTTGCAAACAACAATTCAACATTTCTGTTCTCTGGCCAGTGATAAATGACTGGAGTTAAAGAAGCCAAGTGAGATGTTTTCATGAGGCCTGTAAGGATTCAGAAAAAAAACAGCAACTTTTGAAGAGATTTTTAAAAGATTTGGAGGAAAAATGTCAGATCGTAGACGTGAAAGAAACTGACAAATGAATGTCATGTTACTCTGAAAGGAGAATTTGTTAAAAGTACAGCGTCAAAAAGAACGTCTGCAACCGTGAATGTCAAAGAAATGTGTGAATTTAAAGTTCAAGCAATAATCTTGGCATTATTTACACATGCTTATGTCCATTTCAACTTTTTTTACTAAAAGGAATTTTTTACAGACTATGCATTTATCTTGATGTCTATATTGACCTCGGATTGTCAAGCTTCAAAGAAGCACCAAAAATATAGGACAGCTGTAGTCACTATGAACTATTGTTATGTGCCAAAGATCTATTTAAAGATTCTATTTAAAGACAGAATTTTCATTTCTGAGTAAATTATTTCTCTGACTAATAAAAGCGCCTTGTCAAGGCAGCATCTGGTACAATATAGAGATCAACAGAGAAAAACTAGACGGATGAAGAATAAAAGTCTTCATCAGAAGAACAAGGTCAACAGCGCCACTGTGAGATTGAAAACCTTGGGAACATTCTGGAGATGAAAAGTAATTAAATTCTAGGATGTCTGAAAACTGTCAGAGAAAGAGAGGGAGAACATTTGATCAATCTTTTCTTGGATCACAACCCACCAGTCGAGAACCAAAGATAGGAAGAGGTTAAAAATTAGGTTGAACTTCACCTTGCGGTCCTCTTTGAAAAGCTCGGCTGCTGTCGTGAAATGAGGGACAGCGTTCTTGCAGTGCGGGCACCCTGCGGAGAGCAGCAATACTTTAGTATTCATAGAGATGTCTCACCTCATAATTCTGAGAAAAAGGCAATAGGCGATATCCCAGAATACAACACTGGACAAATATAGAGATGAATCATATAGGGAAAGAACAAGAGACAGTGATGCATACTATAAAAATAACAGTAACTTACAATAAACAAACACTGCATGTCTGCAGCAGGTATGAAAGGCTTTAGCGATGACAAAATTCAGCTTTTCAGCACATCAAAAGTTTCTTTATTTTATTCATTGACAGCCCAATGGGCTTTCCTGAGGCTATGTATGTCTATCAAACTTCCTGCAGATCAAGTAAGCATCTTCCTCATAACTCCTAAACTTTCATTTCAAGTGGTTTTGATGCTCAGGGCATCACTCTTATGAATTTTGCATGCATTATAGTGCTAAAATATTTCAAACTGCCATCCAAAGGTAATGTAAAAACCTACCAAATCGTTTTGTTTATCGTGCTGACTTAGTTTTTCACGCAACCTCGTTTGCACGCATTTGCACTACCGTAAATTTTAAAACGTAAGTCAAGTAAGTGGGTTCAATTTAGAAAAACGGTGGCTTTTAATGACAGTTAATGGCTCCATAATAATGTACAGGCGAGCAAACAAAGGCCTGTTTGTGTGGAACAAGGCATCTAATTTAAGTAGCACGAGGGTCGTTATAAATAATGGCGCATGAAGTTGTCTACTCCCCTTTTTGGCTCACGTCGCCATTGCATGGGAGCTGAAAGGCTGGGCTGGACGCCAAACCCGGGCAAGGTCGATGCGAGACTGTCTCCGCGCCCCGTCGGATACTCCAATCAAGATCTTCATAGCCGTACTAACAATAACAGCTCATAATTATTTTTAATCCCATGCAAGACGGCAAGTGCGCATGCTGGCCAGAAGTTAAGGAACTCTGTGGTACAGAACAGCATGGGAATCTCTGTAAAATTGCTCTTGAGGTGACACCGACATGACGGATTGGAGGTTTAAGAGAACTAAAGCCCTAAAGTCTGCCCATCTTCTGATAAGAACACCTCGTTTCGACTATCATGCTCTTTCGGGATAGGTATCCTTGTTATCAGGGTGGCTAGGTGATATTTAAACCCTCAGATTATACGAATGTGAATCCCCGACCTATTATTAAGCTGAAAGTTGCTTTTAACGTGATGAAACCTGGTCATCGAATAATGCTTTTCACCAAAACAAAGCAACACTAATGGAGTAATTCAATAAACCTCTGTCTAGCTCTGTTATAAAACAGTGCCACATTTACACCATCAGTTGTGCCACTAAATAATTTATAATGATGGGGTTGGTGATGAACCGTCTTTAATAGACTATTCAAATACTGTTTTGTATTGTTTTCGATTTGTAATTAAGCTAAAAAGAAGCTGCAATTAAACGATTCGGCGAGACTAAGAGGCCAGTTGCAATGGCACAATGTGGCCTAATGGCAAATAATTACAGTGGATAAACTACAATCATATTATAACTGCTATGCAACCCCTTTATATAACAGTTTATCAAAATATAAATTTTTTAAATAGTTTCCTCTTATGCATGCCATCTAAGATGTATACGACTGACTTTCTTCAACTGAACACAAAAGATACAGATAGGGTTAAGGTTTAAAATTGGCTTATACCTTTGATGTCACAAGACATGCAAGAACCAATAATATTCAATGTTATTGATAAGGCGCCTATTTCCATACCCTAAAAAGTGTTTAGTTGTTTTTAACCCAGTCTTGGGTAAATATTGGACCAAACATACCGCTGGGTTAAAAATTATTAAATGCTGGGGGGTGTTACCCAATCCAACCCCCATCAAAGATGTGTGACATACGGATTGCTAAATTGTTTTCTCTAACAAACACATCGTTTAGCTTATGAAGAGATTTATTAACTCCGTGGAGTCATTTGGATTACTTTATTGATGGATGGATGTGTTTTTTGGAGCTTTGCCATGTTGACCATGTTGGCAGAAAATACTGTGAGGGCATGGTAAAGGGCAACTATTATGCAAATCCACAAGGTGTTTGGACATAAATGCGAGTTGGCAGTGTTTGAACACAACACCACTACAATGAAAAAAATCGAATCACTCCTTCATTAATCCTCATTAAACCAAAGCATTTTCATTAGACATGCTATTTTGACTCTCTAATTAATGTGACATCACACTGATAAAGCCCCACCCACGGCCACTGACTGACAGTCCTGCATTAACATACTTTCCTCCCTCAGCGAGTTGTTTGAGATGTTGTCTGCCATCTCAATCATGAGATACTATTTTCTCAGACTGGATTCACAGGAATCAGATCTATTTTAACTCTTTCCCCGCCAGCGTTTTTTTTTTAAGTTGCCAGCCAGCCCCAGCATTTTTTATGATTTTCACAAAAGTGTAATGCCTTCCAGAAAATGTTCTTCTTTAAATAAATAAACATACAATATTTAAGATAAAAGAACAGATCCTCTGCTTTCAAACAAACAAATAAAATGTTTCATCCTATCTTCATTTGTTTTCTTTTTATTACTTCTCAAATATGGGTAGGTTTAATAAAAAATATACAAAATTTTGAGCAAAAAACTGAGATGATTGTATTTTTATGAAGGATTTTTGTTAGATATCAGATTCAGAGTGATAATCAAAACATAAACAGTTTTACCTGTTTTAGCCTTAGCTTAGAGGTGCTTCCGGGTTTTATAAAGTTAGGTAAGAGCGCCACTTGGTGGATTATAGGGGAAATATGGATTGCTGTAAAAAC
Source organism: Paramisgurnus dabryanus (assembly GCF_030506205.2). Lineage (NCBI taxonomy): Eukaryota > Metazoa > Chordata > Actinopteri > Cypriniformes > Cobitidae > Paramisgurnus > Paramisgurnus dabryanus. The sequence continues at coordinate 10,894,285 of NC_133351.1, forward strand.
TCGTTATCGTTTTCTCTTAATAGGCTTTATGCCCAGCTGCACTACTTCCTGAACTTCAGCCAGCTCCTTGTTTCCTGTCTGCCATTATTGGACAAACTGATTAATCCAGGTGTGCCTGACCTCAATAGTCACAAACAAACTGATTAATCCAGGTGTGCCTGACCTCAGTAGTCACAACAACAATAATCAGACACACCTGGATTAATCAGTTTGTCCAATAATGGCAGACAGGAAACGAGGAGCTGGCTGAAGTTCAGGAAGTAGTGCAGCTGGGCATAAAGCCTATTGTCGAGCTAACTAGTCAATGGTGGGGAAAGAGTTAACTCAACGAGCTCACTGTCTCTTTTGGTAGGGGAGTAAGGTGCAGTTGCTCATTGGCATTTAAAGTTACAAACAAGAAATCAGCGCATTTTTGTTCCGTCCAAATAGGGGCATTTTGGACATGCTATAATAAATGATCTGTGGGGTATTTTGAGCTGAAACGTCACAGACACATTCTTGGCAGACCCAAGACATCTTGTAAAAATGGGCATATTACAGTGTTTCCCACATATGACTTCACTTGGGAGAGCCCAGGTATATTAACAACTGCCCAAGTGTATCTGGCATAAATTTTTTAATTTTATTTTGTTTCTACCGTGATAATGACACTCTTTGCGTGTGAGCACGTTGTGTCTCTCCCGATGAGTCTGGTGTGCGTTCACATGCTCTCTGAATTGGGTGCATCGAGCTTCGTGTAACATTGTATCCTTCTTTGTTTGAGTTGGATGCATTAGAGGTCTTCAAGGAGTCCCCGGGACCTGTACGGTTCTGGGTGTATATTTTAAATGGTTAGTCGGGTCCGGGTCGGTTAATTACTTTGGGTCCCAGGTCGGATTAACATCAAAACCAGCACATGTACAGTCTCGAGCGTGCCTCCGGTCCGGTTTCTATGGTGATAACAATTGGCTCTTGTTTTTAAAGTCATGACCATGCTTTGCATTTTCTTTCTCACATTTTTTATAATAATGTTATTAATGAACCGTCTTTTTATATCTGAAATGTTTGCTCAGAAAGCAGAGATGGTAGCAAATGAGCAATGCTATTGTCAAGCCCATTGCACTGAATAAGCAATTATAGCTTAAATGGCCAAACAGTCCTTATTATGTCAAGATATAAAAAACACAAAGCTGTAATGTAAAGTCAGTATACATATAATTGCATTCAACAGAGTATGATAGTCTTTCTTTCTACAACTCTCATAATGTTAATAAATCCTTTTAAATGTGTCATCTATTGCTTCATATATCAGTGCAAAGGCATTAAAGTGTTTTTGTGGTGCTCTGACAAACAGTGTCAGCTTTGTTTATGCCAAAGAGAGTTTGGGGTGGTTGGATTTATGAAATTTGTAAAATTTTTACTAAATCATAGTATTGGGTAAGGTCAAACATTACTAGTTATTTGTCACACATAGACTATTTTTGTCACGGGTAATGATTGCCTTTTTCAGTGGCTACCAGCACAAGTATATTTCAGATCTGTGGGAAACACTGTAATAGGTGTTCTTTAATGATTAACTTTTCAAGGCAGTTTCCTGAACAGGGTTTAAATTAATCCAGGACTTGGCCTTAGTTATATTAGGTCATTTAAGTAGTTTCTACAAACATACCTTACAAAAAACAATACTGGTGTGGGATAAAACTAAGGCACTTATATGTTAAGATATGTCAGTGCAAGGTGTGTTTAAATTAAGGCAGCTAAAACATGCATTTTAGTCTGGGACGTTTTTTGGGACTATATACAAGCTATACTGTATGTATCTGATTTGCTTAGCTAATGAGATTCACCCTTATTCACTTATTACTTTTAATTTAATTTAGCATTAAATAAATGGAACTACAAATACTAGCATGATACATACATTAACGTGATTTTATAATCTAAATAACACTACTGTTTCTCATTACGGTAATGACAATGAGATTTTGTCAGGCATTCTGATAATGAGAACCTGATGGGGGGTCTTAACAGCCTCATGAGATTAACCGAACAGACGTTACTTTGTAACAATTAACATGTGCGATCACACAGCAGTCTTTACGATAGTGTGATCACACAAATTCCCTCAAAGAAACATAACAGTTTCAGACAGAATTAAGCTATTTTGTGTGCCAAGCGTGACAAAATAAGGCTCGCAAGAGCATCCATTTGGACTGCTAGACATGAATGAGCTTTGAAGCATCCATCCAAATGCTGTGGACTTCACTGTGTTTGACTTCCCAAGGCGAACGGTGACCTGTCAGTAATCCATCTTCCTTTAGGTCTTTAAGCTGTACACATTCTGAATGGCTTTAACCATTTAAAAAATCTATAGGGACAAAGCAGCAAACATTAAATCAAAGAAGCCAGATTGTTATGACCTACTTACACACTGGACAATGACACAGGCACGGCTAAAGCAGCAGAAGTTTCAGCGCTTCAAGGAACAAAAGATAAAACATTACTTTTTGTAACTTACACGGAGCATAAAACATGACAAGGGCATGTTTCTTCTTTTTCAGAGATTCCCTGAAATCTTCAGCACCTAGATGGCTCACGCTGGACGGTGTCTCCTCCCATGACTTTTCTGGAGGCGGTGGGGCCTGGGGACTGAGAAACGCAATTAAACTGGTAAACTCTGAGGTCTTTAAAATTATAGCACATGTCAGGTCATTATATAATATCAATGCAAATTTTCATGATCACAGCAATATTGTGAAAAACAGCCAATACATAATTAAGCTTGCAACCTTGAGTTCAACCAACTTTCAATGTTGTTTTTGCACTGGCTATAAAAATAGTACAGCCATATGTGTCACACTTAATTAACATATAGATATAATTACATTACATGAAAATAGATCAAGCCCAAGTGTAATGAAATTATGCTGGACCTCTCACTATACTCTTCTTGAAACTTCACTCTTGAAATGGTCATGCACATGTTAAGCTGTAAAGATGGTTCAAAATAACTTGACAGAGGTTCTGTCAATAGGAACAACATTTAGGGCCCTTTTTTAACGATCTAAGCGCATTGTCTAAAGCGCACGGCCTACAGAAAAAGGGTAGTTCCTAAACTCCTAATGTTTTTTGGGCGTAACGTGCAATAAACCAATGAGAGTCTCAGCTCTCATCCCCTTTAACTCTTTCCCCGCCATTGACGAGATATCTCGTCAATTAAGAGAAAACGCTTCCCCGCCAATGACGAGATTTTCCGTCTTTCCGCAATACCGCTATTATCCACCAGGTGGCGCCCTTCCGCAACTTTTTAAAACCGGAAGTATTGCCCTATGGCAAGCTGCTGCATGTCCGTGTCTGTTTTAAAGATCGATCTGAATGAGATCTCTATGAAAAGTCCGTCATAAAAATGGAATTATCTCTGCTTTTTGCTCAAAATATGGTGTTTTTGCAAAAACCTACCCATATTCAAAAGCTGATTGCAAAAGAACCACTAAAGGTAGGATGAAACGGGTTTTTTTTGTTTGAAAGCAGAGGGTCTGATTTTCTGGAAGGCATTAAACTTTGGTGAAAATCATGAAAAACGCTGGCGCTGGCTGGCAACTTTTTTTTTAAACGCTGGCGGTGAAAGAGTTAAAAGCCAGTTGCGCCTGGCGCCATGCCTAATCCCTATTTAGAAAGCGGAATTTTAAACTGAAAAACTAAATGGAGGAAGAAGACCACCAGTTTAAGAAGAATGTTAAAAAATTGTGTCGTTTTCATTTTTATTAAAATTGTTATTTTTGGATTAAAACCTTTAAAAGTTTTCTTTTTGCCATAGAAGTATAAATAGCAGACTTTTAATTGCTATAAATGTATTGATATACAACATAATCATTGTAATCTCATAAAATAATTAGCAAATATGCAAGAAAAGGTTTGTACTCTAAAAATACAAACAAAAGATAAAAAATTTACAAACGTGTGGAGAGCCGAAGCGTTTCAGCACTCGGTCAGCGCCATGGGATTTTTAAAAAGCATTTACTAAAAAATATTGCTTATCTCATCATATCCACAGGTACAGAGTCTTCATGTACAATAAATCCGTGGGGTAGCATTAAAAACAGATGCATTTGTTTAAAGCAAAGCATTTATTTACTTACCAGGCTACAGGTGAAGCAGCTCTTTACGCCTTCTTACGTCTCATAATTGGTCCTCATTTATTTCCAAGAGACTCAATAATAATCTTTTACATTTTAATCCTTTAATCTTTCATATTTAAAAGCCTTTTTGTGCTGCTGCGCATCCATGTGTGTGATAAGCAAACCTGCGTTGTCAGCCCGTTTATGGGCGCATATATTTAACGTGCTCATTAAATAACAAAACAATATTGCGCCATAGACTTTAGACCAGGTTTTTGTTGGTCAATGGCGTAGTCTATTTTAATCGCCTCAAAATAGCAACACGCCAACAATACGCCTGAACACACCTCGTTTTCAGACCAGAACTCCCATGGGCGCATAATTGGGCGCAAATGCATTTGTTATTTAAACAACGTGGCGCTAAACGTGAAAATTATCATTGCGCTGGGTTGAAACTAGCAAAAGACACTTGCGTCGCGCATTGCGCTGCATTGCGCCAGGTGTATGATAGAGCCCTTAATGTTTTAATAAGTTCACTCCAAATGTAAAACAAAGCATAAAGTGGGTGCTTGGACATTTCAAGTATTTATAACAGCATTTACACTGCCTTTAGCATTAATGCTTCTCATTTACTTTGAATGGGTAACGTCATGGGTTGCCGAACTGAATTGTGGATCTGTCGGTGTTACGTCACTGCCGTTGCTGGCGGCAAAAGTAGAACATTTCTCAACTTTAAGCGCAAACGCAGGCTCCGCCAATCAGATCGTCTTATGCAAATAACCTAGTGCACAGTCAGCCAATTACGTTTATGCAAGACCAGAGAACAGAGGAGCAAGTGTTGCAGCCACTGTGATTGGTCACTATGACATTCGTGCAAGGGCCACGCTTTCAGACACGTCCTTCGTCAAGCGTTAACCGTGGATGAAGCGTAATGGACTTTTGTGATTATTAAAAAGAAGTAAGAGAATACTTTGAGAACATTGCAAAGAGAAAAACTATTCATGTATTTACTGCATGCAAAACTGAGTCAACTTACTTTTGCAGCCACTCGATGATCTTTTCTTTGCTTCGCAGATGAGGAAGTGTGTACTTCTCCTCCCCCTTTTCAAAGTACTTCACCGTAGGGAAGCCTGAGATTTTAAAGCGCTCTCCTACAGACTTGTGAATGGTGGCGTCCACTGCTGCCAATACACCTGGACTCTGACACCACATACAAATACGGTATAAATAAACATTTACAAAGAAACGCATGATCCATTTACATTCAGCATAAAAACTATTTGAGTAAACAACATATCTTAATCACATAAAAAGCCTGTGTAAATGGACCTGAACAATTCTCTTTTCTTAAAAATAGTGACCACAGCAAATTAAAGATTTTTTAACTCAAATCATTTTCTAGAAACTTTCCAGCAATTATTAAACTCATTGAGAGTTTCAAATGTCTCTGCATTGCTTAATTAAAATCACAAGGCTGTGTTAATCTGAGAAAAAGCGTGTTTGCCAGTTTAATATTGAGGTTGTGCTGAGGTTAAGGAGACCTCCTGCAGGTAGAGAAGATGGGATGTGTAATTATTAAACAGAAATGTCTTCTGAAGCTCTTCTTCTGCTGTGTCCAAAGGCTGAAAAATGTTGCCTTTGCAAGATAACATACAAAAGTATGAAGGCATCAATGCATGAATCCCATCTGTATAGAACATCATGAACTATACAATGCCTCAATCTGGTCAATTTTTGATAGGAGCACCAATGTAACTATGATATTTTATTGGTAGGTAAAGAAAAAAGCATCTGGGCTCATAAGCAGGTTTCACTTTATGGTTAAAGTTTTAAAATATTGACTTTTTGAGTAGGGGTGAAAAGGTGATGTGCACCTTCAAATGAATATAACTGCCATTCTTTGGTCTAGAAGCCTAAACTTTCCCTATCATCGGGGAAAAAAATTAATTAATTAATAAATTCGAGCAAAAACAATAGGGCTTCGCACCTTTCGGTGCAGGCCATTCTGGCCTGCTCCTCAATGCTCGGGCCCTAACAAGCACAATTTAACCACAAGGGACAGCTGTTAAATGTTATGTAAATCTATTTTGCATTTGAATAAAGCCATGTTACCGCTTTCTGACATATTTGAATAAAACAATAACTCTCCTTCTTCCATCTCCCAGAGGCCCACGGGATAGTAAAGTGTCCATGTAAATTAACACTTCGGGATCTTGCCGGAAGAATATCATACAGGTACTTTTCAACCTACTGTTTTCGAATACCACTGTACGAATTCAGACACACTACATTGTAAAAAATTCTTTGCTGCCTTAAATTTGACGGATGAGTTGTTATAACTTCATTTAAGTTGTAGCTCATCGCTTGTCAAGATAAATGATAATATTTGATTCAAGAGTTGATTCAACAAAAAATTTAAGGCAGCAAATATTTTTTTACAGTTTACTCGCCTTGACAACTGTTTTTCGCCTACTATATAGAATAAAAGTAGGCAGTTTTGGACACAGGATGTTAAAAAAGTGTCTGAAGTTGTTAAAATAAAAAAGTTAAAGCAGTTAAAGTTTATTTAATTACATTAAAGGTGCAGTGTGTAAATTTGAGCAGAATCTAGTGGTGAGGTTGCGAATTGCAACCAATGGCACAGTTCACTGATCACCCCTCGCTTTTGAAACGCTTAGAGAAGCTACGGTAGCTTGTACGGTAGTAAACATGTCATTGTCTGAGACAACTTAATATAAAAAATTGTCCGTTAAGGGATCTGTAGAAACATGGCAGCACAAAATGGCGACTTCAATGTAAGGGGACCCTCTGTATGCAGATAAAACGTCTCATTCTAAGGTAATAAAAACATAACGGTTCATTATGAAAGGTCTTTATACACCCTTGACAATATAGTTTTGTATATTATTTTGCATTTCTGTCAAGAGATTCTTCTAAAAATTACACACTGCACCTTTAAACAATGCATTAAAATGATATGGTTTCACGCCCAAAACACTCAAAAAAATAAAGCCACAAGTCTAAACTAGTTTTGATCTAATCACAAAAAAATGTGTTTTTTGTTACACTTGTAGTGGTTTTACCAACAAAGGCCACTAGGTGTCATTGATTTGCTGCATATTATTGTCACAAATTAATAAATTACTGTCACTGCATGATTATTACTTCAAAAAGATTCTTAAATTTAAAAAATAACGCTCTTAAAGGTCCTGTTTTTCCTGATCCCATTTTCAAACTTTAGTTAGTGTGTAATGTTGCTGTTAGAGCATAAATAATACCTTTAAAATGATAAAGCTCAAAGTTTCCTGCCAGGCGATATATTTTCTTTAACAGAATTCTCCTTTCAAAGCCTACAGCGAACTGACGTTTTGGACTACAGCCCTCTACTTCCTGCTTTAATGACGTCAATATAAAAGTTTTTGACTAAAGTCCGCCCACAGGAATACGTCAGTCGCCAGCTAAGCTGATACGGCTCTGCTAAGCTATGCTGCCGTCGAATCACAACACACTAAACAATTTACACAATCAGAACTCGTTACGTATTTCTGAAGGAGCGACTTGATAGAACAAAGAAGACATCAGCTGTTTTTGGGACAGTGAAAACAGCAGTAAAGAGATTAGTACATAGTGTTAAAAATACTGCGTTTTTTTACATGTAAAACATGAACACGTTATATTGCGCATTGTAACCACAATTGAAGCTTCAAAAACACAGAAATAACGGGACCTTTAAAGCCTTCCAATGATATATGGTTTGTAAAGATTATTTTTTTGTTTTAGAATAGACTTTTTTAAATTAATAGTTATGTAAACAATTTGGGCGCATCTTTATACCTGTGATATTTACCTCTAAAGCTTCGCTGAACTGGTTGTAGATCAACATAACATTATGATGAAACCAGTTTCTTTGAAAAAATGCTTTATATAAAAATGCTGCATGTTAAGTCACTGACTTAAGATCAAACAGACACCGCCAGCTATTCGCTAATATGCATTTTCTGCACTTTGCATTTTAAACATGACCAATTCACTAAGAGACAACAAGCAATCTAAAAGGTTTATTTTTCTTTTGCAAAAATGTAAGTGCAAATATTCAGCACAGATGTGTTTTCACCGTTACATAATTGGCAGAACGGATTGTCATTATGATTGTTTCCTCAGCTTAAACTCAATTTATTTCTCTCTATTTGTGCACATCTGTCAGTGGGTTACCTCAAGATATACAGAGAGCCTGGGTCATTATAGCAAACAGAGGATTTGTGTTTGAGACGTGGTCGCGAAAGCCCTCAGGAGGCAAATAATCAATGAAAAAAAACTGTTTGGTCCATGTACATCTATCTATCACTGAACGTTGATCTATTAGCTAATTAGAAGTGCAAGCCAAAGAATAATATTAAACCAAATGGCACTTGACAACCTATACACAAAAACACAATATCTCATTAAAGTAACATCAGCACATTTCAACGACACACTTGAGAGGCCATCTACTTTTAAAATGTCATGTTTCTGTTCTGTCTTACATGTATAGATGCACATTTAAATACCCTTATTCTAAACTCTCAGTAAGATGCGAATTAAAAATGCTATAAAAACGTCACCACACAGTCCCCCTCATTCCAATATATATATAGGGTCCGAGAGCAAACCGAATGAGAAAAATAAATGACTTCAGCTCTCTCCGGGGAGAAGGCGTGAGGGCTACAGCATGCATTAGATAATGCGTAACCTACTGTTATTGAACTCTGGGAAGAGCATCCCTTCGCCCAACTGAAGGCTAAAGGGACGGCGCAAAGGAAAATGAGATAATTACTCCAACTACGGGGCTCTGGTGACTTAGTTGGCCTGCGACTTTGGAAGCGAGCGGCGCTAGTACACCGGACACACCCGAGTAATGAAAACCACACCACTCGCTTGCAAAACATGGCTAGAGATGACTGTTTGCAAACTGTAAATGTGTCATGCTGTAATATTTCAGGGCTAAAAACTAATCGGCACGTCAATGTAAGCACGGAAAGTTTGGAGCATAAGTCGCCGAACTGTATGTATTTTCGGTTTAGCCGAAGGGTGTTTTTAATTTTTCCTAGATGATGAGTTTGCATTTCGCTTATTTTAATCAAGCCAATTGGACACAGTGTTTTACAAGTAATGCCTCAGAGCGACAAATTCACACCTGGAACCATTGCGGTACAGAGACAAGTGCTCTTTACAACCAATAGTGATGCATGCTCTATAATTAAATATATGAATATTATGCAGTTGCTGTATGTCAGAATAACGTTGTATAATGAAACTCACATCTGGATTTTTGTTGAGGATCTCAGCAGCTTCATCATATTCTGGCTTCATCTTCTTACAGTGTCCACACCCTGAGAAAAATGGCAACAAAAAAGAAAAGTCAGGTGTAAAAAAATCATCGTAAACCTACAAATGCTGCACAAAACAATACCATTTCATATAATGGGTGCTTTATAAAAGGTAGGCCTACTATAAAATTGTGTTAAGCATTTTTTTAGTTAGGACACATGCAGGACTATCATAACCATTTTGCTGGTGATTATTTATTCTTATACTACGGGTCCGTTGAATGCTTGAATCTGATTGGCTGATGAACATTCTGAGGTGTGCAATTATTTTCTGGGAAACGCACGGCGAATGTTGTTCCAGGCAGCTCTCTTGACCGCATTACAGTTTCATATTACTTCGCATAGTTAAATATTATAACGGACTAACAAAAACAACATGACAGATAATTTTCCAAGGCAATAACAGCGCTGTTTACAGACCACTGATCTATATAAATGACTGGATTGCGCATGACCTTACAGCTGTGAAGCCACCGTGCCGCCATGTTGGTATACCCAAACGTTCTATTAAATCAATGGACGCGATCTGATTTTAATGATAAAACATCACTTTACTAGTCTCTGTTTTAATATCTGAAGTCTCCCTGTACATTATTACAATGCAAACGTCCTAAGAATGTACATAGTTATTTACTATTTACTGATTGGCCAGTCACAACATCTGCAGGTTTGTTATTGCCAGATAACAACCACTCAAAACTAATAACACATGTAACCCGGAGGCTGCAAATCATTTTGACAGGTACAGTTTATTATTATATATTATGTAAATATGTCTTTTTATAAAATATGTGACATTATACAAATGATTAAACCAAATAAGCACAGGGCTCGCAAAATTGTAGCCCGACGTCCCGGGGCTATTGTGCTTTGCAGTAGTGGCTATCAAAATGCATCCCCGCCCTGCCTGTCGGGCTATCTTGACTTATAGGGAGGAAAAAATATATTTAAATGCTTATGCATTCTCTCACAGATTTGGATGGGTAATTGTGGTGTATGAAATTCAGGCATTAAGTTTTTAAAGCAACACTATGTAGATTTTTTACCTTTAAATAATGTCTCTAAAATTATTTCAGTGATAGAACAACTTTAAACTGGACAAATTGTACTGTTGCTGCAACCTGAGCAGCCTCCTAGCTGCTACAAGCACACTCTGAAGGTGGCGGTGGAGGGTAGAGCACACAGCCCCGCCCCTCCCCCTGCCTGCAAATGAGAGTGTCTGATACCAGGCACTGTTGCGCTTTTCAACCACATGGGGGAGCTGTAAGTCATTTTTACATGGAAACTACATAGTGTTGCTTTAAATTACGTTTGAGCGCGCGCTCAAGTTTTACTTTCACTTTCGCGATTGTGGGAAGCCGCAGTACAGGAAGCAATCCGTACTGATTTGTCATGGATTTGTTGGCCAAATCCTCCAACTTCATCCTTTTAGTCATTACTATCCTCACATAAGAAAATTAAATCTCTCGCAGCAAGCTTTAAAGTGATATAGATTGTATGGGCAGTGAAAAGAGTGACTCTGTGCAGAATCGCTCTTAAAGCGACAGTAGCCATTGTTTTTCTGATCGAAAAAATTATCCAATCTCTAACTGGATGATCCAAACTTTGAGTTTGTGACCCACTGAACCACTTTTAAATGGTGAGTATATCTGGTGTGGGGATGAGCAGGAACAGTTGGTTTACATGGAAATCCATTTTTTTTGTTTGTTAAAAAACCAACAGCATCAAAACAACAAGAAGAATAGCAGATTAAACGTTGTGGTTAGATGCCCTATTGGCTTTGTATTGGCAAAATTTGGCCCGTGGTAAAACTAATTGAGGAACCCTGTGCTATGCCCACAAAGTCAAGTGCCATTTTCTTATCTTTGAATTCAGTTAATATTTCAGATTCAGAATCTGAAGTTTATAGATATTTCACTTTGGTTAGAAGAAAAATTTGTACTGATGATTGATATGTACTGAAAATTGATATGTGTTATTTGTGGTTTAATAGATGTTTTGTCTTAAAGGAGACATATCATGCTAAATCCACTTTCTTGGCTCTTAAATGCATTTTGTTGTATATTTGTAGTGTTTATAAGTACATAAAAGTTGAAATTAGTCTCTTCAGGTGCTTTGTTGATATCTTTATATTATGTTTTGGTCATATTTTCCAACCGGTTCTGATTTTTCTATTATCTATTACGTTTTTTGAACAATTACGTCACAGTATTTGCAGCGGAACTGCTAAATAAGGACATCGACTTCCAGCCCAACACTACGAGCAATCCGCCATTTTATATTTCTCGCTGCGATATTGTAGTCCAAGCTCAAGGATGCAGAAGTTACGAGAGCGTAAGAAATGTACTCACATCTGTGGGTAAAGTCATTTTTGTGTGCCCGAGGCACTTTAAGGATAACTACTTCACCAATCTCCGCAAGTATAAAGAAGGATTTGCCGATAGACTTCGTCTGATTGAGGGGTCAATTACTTCTTTCTTTGGAGACGACGAGCAGAGCACTTCGGTAAGCAGTTTATAACTTAAAGTAAAAAAGTAAAGTACACGGTGGTCATGGTTTAGCAGTGCTGTTTCTCACTCCGAAGGCTGCAGGTTCTGCAGGTTCGTCGTCTTCATTTTCCTCTCAGTCCGTTTCCGACTCTGGCGCGAACATATAAGGCTGGATGGACAAGTCTTCCGTTGTTGACATTTTGTGAATAACGAGTAAATAAAAAGTTTCTGTGCAGCTAGATAATCGTATCTCTGCTATAAAACTACAAAAATGGCCGAACGGGGTGGAGTTTAACCGAGTGTCACCTCTGCAACCTGGAGTGGGGGCAGGGTATGACGTGCATTTAAAAAGACAGTACCAAAACGAGTTGCTCTCAGATGCACATCAGAAAAGGGGTAGAAAGGGGGCCTGTGGGGCTATAATAATGAGGAATTCAGACCCAAGCATTGCAGTTTCGCTTTACATAGACCACAAATAAATGATTTATATGTAAAAAGGACAGATTTAAAAGCATGATATGTCTGCTTTAATATTCTACATTAAAAGTAATGTATTTTTTATTTGGGCTACTTGCATTCATTTCGGGCTACCAAAAACTGAAGAATGACTGCCCGAAGGGCTACCAGTGATTTTGAAATTTTGCAAGCCCTGAAGCATGTTTGTGACATTTTTGTCTTACCTTAAACCTGAATAAACGTTTTTTTCTTGCAAAATTTCTGCATTTGTTAAAAAGAAGCAAATAAAATATTTTAAATCAATATTTAATGTTCCTTACTTTACTTATGTGTTAAATAGCCATGTAACAGGCAGCCAACTGTTTTCACTTCGCTCCAATCACACTGTCAGGGATTTTTTCTGCGATAACAACCAGCTGCCTATACATGATCCCTTGTTTAATGTCATTCCATCTATGTCTATATTCATTCCAAGAACCGGTTAATCTACTCACAAGTTAATATGTACACACTTTGGGGGAAGAGCAATTTTGCATATCCAATTCTCGTAACCTGCAAATTTTAGGTCTGTGGGAGGAAACTAGAGTACCTAGAGTAAACCCACACTGACACAGGGAAAACATGCAAACTCCACACAGAAAGGCAAACTGACCCAGCCGTGGTCAGGCCTTAAACTGGGAATCATCTTGCGTAAAGGCAACAGTGCTACCCACTTATCCACCTTAAAGGAAAACACCACCGTTTTTCAAAATATTTCTATGTTCTCACCTCAACTTAGATGACTTAATAGATCCTTATCTTTTTTTCAATGCGTGCACTTTTAATCTTTGAACAGCGCTTCTTGAATGTGTTAGCATTTAGCCTAGCCCCTTCACTCCTATGGCTCCAAAAAAAATTTTTATTAGGGATGCACCGATACCACTTTTTCCATCTCCGATCCGATTCCGATACCTGAATTCTGAGTATCGGCCGATTCCGATATCTGCCGATCCGATACTACTGTATTTTTCTTGAACAATTTAAATTACACACAGACACACATGCACACGCACACACACACACACACACACACACTATATAAATGTGTATAGTGCTTTCTGCTAAATCTAGCATAATATAATTATATTATATATAATTATACTTTTAAATGTAAAAAACAATAATTTAAAATGATTTACAAGTTACAAGAACATAAGTAATTATTAACCATGGCAGTGTTTAGGAGAAAATAAAATAGACACGTTTGATCAAATAAGTATGCTAAATATATTTTCCTTAATTGCGCAAAAAGTCACAGTAAAAAAGCTTTAGTGTGCAGATGGTTATTTTGGGAATTATGCACTTAACCGGACCTTTTATGCACATTTCGGGTGCAGAATTGATGCGCCTAAATCATAGTGAGTGCGTCTAAATCATACTGCGCTTCCTGGGTGCAGCATTGATGCTCTAGAAGCATCTTCACATGGGAATCCTCGCGCCGCAATGGAAAGTTACGTTCATAACTATTAAAACCCAAAGAGATTAGATGCATCGTGTGCTCAGCACATACTGAATTGCATCCATCCATCAGCTTACTGAGACTTTATAAAATCAGATCTTTAAAACAGCCTACAGTTATTGTGTGTGTTCGTGTGTTGAATGACGCATTTCATCCGTCCGCTTCACCTGTGCATTAACTCAGCACATACTGAATTGCATCCATCCAACAGCTTCCTGAGACTTTATAAAATCAGATCTTTAATAAAGCCTAACGTTACAGTTATCTTGTGTGTCTGCGTGTGTTGAATGACGCGTTTTCATCCGTCTGCTTCTCACCAGTGGATAAACTCAGTTTGCAAGTAAGTTACAGCGTTTCTGTGAACATTAATATCTTAAATGTGCGTTTGTTCCTTCACATGAAGCAATTGAGTGTAAGATGACTTTGATTATAGTGCATAAAAACGTTTATGGTGCTCTTATAATACTTGGTCGTTTTAATCGCTTGTCAGTGACAACCATGGGTAACGTGCAGTATCGGAATTGGATCGGTCCTGTTAGTCCGATATCCGATCCAGCAAAAAAGGCCGGATCGGCCCCGATACCGATCCAGAATATCGGATCGGTGCATCCCTAATTTTTATTTTGTGCAACCATACTTACTCATGTAACTACTCATGTTACAGTCTTTAAATAGGGAAACCATGGAAGTGTTTGGTGGCTTCTAAATTCCTCCCTGTTTGGATCCTAAGGAATAAATGGGGCTAGGCTAAATGCTAACACATTCACGAGGCGCTGTACAAAGATTAAAAGTGCTCGCATTGAAAAAAGATAGGTATGTATTAATTTGTAAGTTGAGGTAAGAACATAGTAAAATATTGAAAAACTGTGGTGTTTTCCTTTAACTGGGGATCCATTACTGCAAAAGAATGGGAGACGTTTAATATTTCTTTAAAATTCCCTTTTTTGATTGGAAATAGTGATTATAAAATAACTACAACAGGCCACCCAGATGACTCATGATGAGACATAAGCTTCTTTTTTTTTTAGATATAAACACATAAGAATTAACTTAAAGTAGATCTACAAGATAATCAAATCCTCCTAAAGAATAGATACAATATGCATTACAGTGTTTTTATATTATTAATGTATAACAGGTAGGAACAGCTAGACCCCCCCAATTCTGCATAAGACCAGAAAACCATTTTGTGTTGGTTTGTTGTTTAGCCGGGTGGTCACACATGGTTGACACGGCACAAAAATTCAATATCCACAATACATCCACACATGTGATTCTTCAAACTGACTAAATGATTAGAAACAGCACTCAACATCCCTTCCAAGCATTTTAAGAGATTCCTCCCCAACACACCACCACCTGTTACATAATCACAACAGCTGTTGAATCAAACATAACCCTGAGTTTACAAGCCAAGTGTGGATTTATTATGTATCGTTTTACACTACACAAACAAATTAGCTCACAGTATGTTTGCATTTTCGTCGAGAGCAAAATATAGAGTATAACCCGTTTTATATCATCATGCGTATAAAATGCAACGAGGTAAAGAGAGCTGCAGCACGTATTCACAGGGGGACTGCTGTCTGTGAACTTTATTCAGCGTTGTGAAGAATAAGATGACCTGAAATCAGGTCACATAATATTCAAACACAGTAACAAGGGCAAGTGTCAGTACGCATCGTGTTTCACAGTTAAGGTGATGTTGCCAAAGTGCCGTTTTTCGGTGAATTGAGCAATGATGATTATGCACGTTGAGGTGTAACCACTGTTATCATCACCGCAGTGACAGCCATGAAAATGCGTAAGCGATGTTTGTGTGTAAGCAAGGGTGCGGCATTAGGTCTTGTTGATGAGAACGTTAACATATTACTTTAATATGTGTGTTTGTATACACTCAGCGGCTGATTGGTAGGATGCATACACACTGTGCTTTCCAGGAAATTAATGTGTGCTATCAGAAGCGTTTGATCAAAAATGTATGAAGTTTGAGACACGGCGTCCTTCAAAAACTGAAAAGCAACATCTCAAGAAATTGAAAAGACTCATATCAGCAAATCTGTTCCAGGTAGATTCATTTAAAGGAATATTCCATTTTCTTAAAAGAAAAATCCAGATAATTTACTCACCACCATGTCATCCAAAATGTTGATGTCTTTCTTTGTTCAGTCGAGAAGAAATTATGTTTTTTGAGGAAAACATTGCAGGATTTTTCTCATTTTAATGGACTTTAATAGAGCCCAACATTTAATACTTAACTCAATACTTAACAGTTTTTTTCAACGGAGTTTCAAATGACTCTAAATGATCCCAAACGAGGCATAAGGGTCTTATCTAGCGAAACGATTGTCATTTTTGACAAGAAAAATAAAAAATATGCTCTTTTAAACCACAACTTTTCGTCTAGGTCTGATCCAGTGCAACCTAACGTAAATGCGTAGTGACGAAGGGAGGTCACGTGTTACATATATAAAACGCAAATTTGCGGACCATTGTAAACAATAAACTGACACAAAGACATTAATTAGTATCAGTTGACATACAACAACGTAGGAACGGTCCTCTTTCAACACATTTGTAAACACTGGGGCGGAGTTTTGCGTTCGTCTTCTGTGACCTCTTGACGTCATGACGTATTGCGTGGGGTCACATCACGCATCACGACCTGATCTAGACGAGAAGTTGTGGTTTAAAAGTGGATATTTTTTATTTTTCTTATCAAAAATGACAATCGTTTTGCTAGATAAGACCCTTATGCCTCGTTTGGGATCGTTTAGAGTCCTTTGAAACTCAGTTAAAAAAAACTGTTAAGTGTTGAGTTAAGTATTAAATGTTGGGCTCTATTAAAGTCCATTAAAATGAGAAAAATCCTGCAATGTTTTCCTCAAAAAAACATAATTTCTTCTCGACTGAACAAAGAAAGACATCAACATTTTGGATGACATGGTGGTGAGTAAATTATCTGGATTTTTCTTTTAAGAAAATGGACTATTCCTTTAAGAATAAAACTAACAAAACAGTGCACACACTGCATGTGTGACAAATATAATTTATGATAAACAGATACAGGTTTAATAAAATTATTTGATGCGTCAACACATCAATTCTGTGCATTGAGCATTACAGTGCAAATGCAGCCTATTTGCCGGATAACTTGAGTTGCCTTAATAAGCCTTAAATAATTAAAGATCTTTAAGCACTCTCTGTTCTACTGCTTGTAATTTGCTTCTATTTACAGTACACAATAAAGAGCTTTTGCTAGTTTTGACAACTGGGACACATGAATTCATGAAGGGGAGACAACCGAACATGTTGATATTAAGATGGTTAATGCTGCACTTTTATATAAATCAAATAGTTGGAAAGGAACAGTAGTGACCAAGTTGCTGATCTACTCACAAGGGGCGTAAAACATGACCAAGGCAGAAGGATGCTCCTCTAGGAATGTGTCGAAGGTCTCATCGGTCAAATGGAAAACCGCAGAATCTGACTCTGACCAAGGTACCTCTGGAGTTTTAGGTTGTGGAGGTTGGGGACTGTGGGAAGATACATAAAGAAAACAGATTTCTTGAATAGTCATTATGTCATTGTTGTCTACAGTCAGTAAATATATGACTTAAAGCTCTCCAAATGGCTTGGGAAAAACACCTAATCATGTTGCACATTACTGGTGCACAACTCGGTGCATCTGGAGGGAAACGCCCATAATGACCGAAAAGAGCTTCCCTAAAGGCCCGTATTTCACATGTGTGTCTTAACAGGCTCCGTGCCCACTGCCCATAAAGCAACAGTATTTTTCTAGAGTATAAGGAGACAAGAGGTTGTCTCCAGGGGTTAAATTGGGATTTGTTATGTGTTTGGGGGGCTCTGTGAGGAGGTGGAGTTCGAGGGGTAACATGTTTAATAGATAACAGGAAAGCCACTGGTGTGTTTCAATAGCATTCTGGATCTTTGATTGGATTTCATAAGTTTAAACCCTGGTTGTGCGTCTCCTAAAAAAGAAGCAGCAAATCACAGACCTCCCACAAGACTTACACTAGCAATCCACAGTACACAGCCATGTGCAAAGTGCATTAGTAAAGGTGAGAATACAATTCTGGAGGGATATATGCAACTCTCTCATTATGAACTAATCTTGGATGGTAAGGGCTGCATAGGTATTCTTTAAACACAATCCATAGACAAATACAGGTTTGGACCAGATGAGGGGTGATCAAACAATGACCGAATTTTCATTTTAGTCTGAATGGCTCCTTTAAGAGAATAAAGGGTATGAGACAGTATGTTTGCTGTGCAGCTGTAGAGTTGTTTTGTTGGCTCATTCGTTTACTCACTTTTTCAACCAGTCAGCGATGTCTTTGGATGTAGCTCCGTAATTCTCATAGTGATGCAAGAACTTTCCCTTCCTTTCAGGAAAAAAGAGCAGAAATAAGATCACTGTGAATCATTAAGGTGCAAACAAATCAACTGTGCAACCAGTTAACCAATGGATTTAGTTTATAAACTCCTATAGTGTCCTAGTGAATAGCCCATGTTACAGACATGTTGCACCGTGACACTCATTCTGGTATATTTGTAGCAATAGCCAACAATACATTGTATGGGTCAATACAATGTATTTTTAATGGCAAAAATCATTAGGATATTATGTAAAGATCATGTTCCATTAAAGATATTTTGGTAATTTTTAGTGAAATATATATATAAAGAATAAGTTACATTAGTAATATGTGTTGCTAAGGACTTCATTTGGACAACTTTTATGAAGATTTTCTCAATATTTTGGTTTTTGGCAACCTCAGATTCCAGATTTTTAAAAAGTTGGGGTCTCTGCCAAATATCGTCCTATCCTAACAAACCATACATCAATGGAAGGCTTATTTATTCTCCTTTCAGATGATGTAGCAATCTTATGACCTTATGACTGGTTTTGTGGTCCATGTTCACATATATTGTAATTAATAAAATGTACCTATTGAATTATGCATATATTGCAATGGTTTCTTTAAAATCATATTTAGTTATCAGTCGATGCAGATAGAGACTGACAAGTAAATGTCAATGCCTGTGCATGCATGAGTGTAGCTGTGTGGTCTGTCACATGAAGAGCAATAATCAGAAAGAACGTGAAACTTTAGGGTTAAAATATATTTTAATATAGTAAAAATAGATTTTAACTTAAAGCATTGCATATCAAATACCGCATTACTTAGCAAGTTTTTGTATATCGTATTATTCTTCTATATCATGCAGCTCAACTCATGTCTCACTACATCTAAAGATTTCCTCTGTTTCCTTTAAGAAAAAATCTTAAAATCCACCAAAACTTTGCAAAACAACAGTTTGGTTTAAATCTGCTAACACTGATTTTCGAAAAAAGTTTCTTTATTTAAAGGGTTTGCTAAATAGGAGTGTTTATTAACACTTATTTTCCCAACACAAATTGCACTAGACAACTCAGGAAATTTGTACTGACACCAAAGCACTAAATTACCACCAACATCCAAGAGTGCTGCTCGCCTCTGGCTGTCCAAGTTAAACATTTTAAATGAGCATTTGACTCAAAGCTAATGAAGCAATCGGGTCCAGGGCTCTTAGCAGAATCCTCCACTAAAAGCCTTTGTGCTCTTTACTAATCCACAGAATCACAAGCGCAAGGGAACAAAATAAATACAGAAATGTTCTTGAATTAAAAGAATAGTTCACCCAAAACTGAAAATTCTGTTATCATTTACTCACTTTCAAGTTACAAACCTGTACAAATTTCTATGTTTTGCTGAGCACAAAGGAAGATATTTCTAATCAATCAGGAAACAGGAGCACCATTAACTTCCATAGTAGGAAAGAAAATACTGTGGAAGTCAATGGTGCTCAAAAACGGTTTGGTTGCAAACATTGCTCAAAATATCCTCCTTTGTGTTCAGCAAAACAAAAAAAATGTATACAGGTTTGTAAATGGTTTACATGGTAGTGCGTAAATGATGATAGAATTTTAAAAAATGAGTAACAAAATGATATGTGGAAGGTTCGTATCTAAACAGAATAACCACAGAATCATACAATAGACTCTATTGCTTTTGTAATAGTGTCTTAAAAGTTACTAATACCGTAAATGACCTTCAAGTTCCAAGTGAACTTGTTGAAAAATGTTGACGCATTTCCTATTAAAAAAGGAAGTAGAAGCGGATCCAATTGAAAAGCTTGCCCCTTTTTTCAGATTAGTCAAAATGGGGGCATTTTTTATTATTCTTTTTTAATAAGCCCAATTTGGAAACTATTTAAAGTTTTTTAACGTGCAATGGCATTTTAAAATTCACTAAATAAAGTGTTTGCATTTGCTGTGAATGAGACAGAGACAGTGTCCCATAATTGCAGTGCAGAACAAACAGTCTCCATTCTGAGTCTCCTTCAGAGGAAATATGTCATGAATGTACAACACTCTTAAAAAAAGAAACATTAGAGCAAGCATGCCATTTCCTGTACATTTTTAAAATTTCTTCTAATAGGGCATGAGCGGAAACTTTACAACTCTTTTACAAAAGCACCTTTCAGCTACAAATTACTTTTGGCCAATATCTATTTAAAAAAATAAAATAAAAACAAAACAATGAAAAAGTGTCAGGGCTTTCGAGTCATGTCTTTTCACAAACCAGGACTTAAAGGGATATATAACCCCAGGGTTACTTTAGTAAACTAAAACTGAAACTAAGACAAAACGATATATAATTTTTTTTTGAGTACTGATATAAAATAATATAAAAATAAAACCTGAAAAACTAAAACTAAACTAACAACCATGATTGAAAAACTAACTGGAATAAAATAATAATCATGAAAAAGAAATATTAAACACATAATTTTCCATTCAGGTTGGCAACATTAGCTTGATAAATTGTAACCAAAATGGCTATCTAACTGCAACCACTGCATACAAAATACAATTACTAATGTAATGTGAGTGTTTTTATTGATTACCATTCAAAAAACACAAATAGTTAAAAATAAAATAAAAAATCCAATTCTTTTTTTAGGCATCTCTATGCTTTAACCCATTTAATCTGCATGCTTAGCTAAGTTTGCATCTCATTTGCTCCTGGCATTTATAGCACACTAAACTACTGGTATTGCCCAATGACCAACTAATAGTAACTGTATAAAAACTAAATAGAAATGTGTTCACAAAATAAAAATGAAACTAAAAGTAACAAAATCGAATGAAACCAACTAAAACTAAACTTGAAAATAAAAATAAAATAAAAACTAATAAAAAAAACATTGGTGGATTTAAGAATAAATAATCTGTAAAATTTATAAAGTTCTATTATTTTTTCCCTCTATGGAAGTCAATCAGGCCTCTGATTGGTTTGGCTACAAACATTCCCTTAAAATATCTTAAGGGAATTTCGTGTTCATCAGAACAAAGAAATTTATACAGGTTTGTAAAAACATGAGAGCGAGAACATGACGATAGATTTTTTTATTTTTAAGTGAACTATCCCTTTAAGCATCTTGTTCAGCATGAGAAAAGTGTGCTAGCCAATCTAACCCATGTCACACAACTTTTTAAAGCAAATCCTGTTTGAACACCATTGTCAAAAACTTACTCAAAGTAGCAGAAGGTTGGGTAGCCCTTGACGGAAAACTCCTGCTTCAACCCGTCAAACTCCGCCGGATGCACGTTCATCCCTGCCAGCACCTGCACACAGGCATTGGATTAGACACTAAAGAAACAATCCCTGTCGACAACCACAAACACAGGAAAATAAAAATCTATGGCATCCTAGGAGCAAAAGCATAAGGCTCGGTAGAGGTGGAAAAAAGTGTGGCACATGTTGACATGAGACAGGGCATTCTCTCTGCTGACCATTGTCAGCCCTGACCTGATGTGTTAGTCCCAACAAAAAATAAAAATAAAATAAAAAATTGGTTTTGGAAAGTAAATTTAGTCTGCAGTGTCTGCAGACGGTTTTAAACGGGTGCAAACTATAGTAAATTAAATTTCAGCCATTGCTCCAGTGCATCTCGCTGCTAAGTCGAATGATATAACACATATGCCCTTATTTCAAACAAACTGCAGATTATATTTGATGATGAATTCCAAAATAAATGCGCATTATCACAGAGTAAGTCACAAATCGTCTGCGGCACCACAAACGCATCCGTCAGGACAATGAAAAATGCGTAGACAAACTCTGCTGACCGGCGATTACCTCCCAAATCCATCAACGTTTCTGCAGCGCTATCAGCTTCTATCCACACGCATATGTGGAAACTCAGAAACGCAGGAGGCAGCAAATCTACTCGCGTCACGTCTATACCAGCAAGCCACCAATTCATTATGCAAATCTTTAAACGAGTTTCTTATTTACTAGCTCCTGTAGTGCGCACTCATCAGTCTGAGGTCAGAGAAATAGATATTGCTGAAATATTTTTTTCCTTGTGATGATCGATATCAAGTTTTTAGTTTACTAGAAGATAAAGGAAAGATGAAAAATGTTTGTAGCCCCAGCCGTGCAATGAATTTAGTTAGCTTCCTGGACACTTTTAAAACCAACAGTGGGGTTTTCATAAAGATACAAATTCGATTACGACAGTGAGTCAGTGCAAATGTGCCGAGTGTGTTTCTGTGAGTTTTGAGATGAGCAGAAGAGCAGAAGGACAGATAATAAAAACACTGAGAAAGAAAATATGTAGTCAAGTGCATTGTGGGTCTTGATATTGAGCTGAGCTGGCATATAATCCATACTTGACTGTACACTTCAACAGCAGGAAGTACATCCAATAACTATACTATGAAATCAGCACAAGTGCTTTAAGATAAAATTGCCTCTCGCTCTAATGAGAGAAACTAAATGTTCTGTCAAAAAACAGACATCAATAGTTTTGCAAAACATCCGACCTGTTAGTAATTCAACAAGTGTATCAGTTACAGTAAACTGTTTTAGATGGTCTAGATTTAACTGTGGAAATAAGACAATCAATATTAAATGGCTATGACATACTATGTGGAGTACATCAATATGATGTCAAAATACTGTATATCAAAATATGATTTTTTTTGTAATCAATAGTTTTAAGTCAAAAGCCTTAAAAACTGAAATATACACACATTTACTTGCTTCACTATGCTTTACACAACTGAGGAGTTTAGATGCAAAACCCTCTAAGTGCATCTGACATGTTTTCCTGTAAATAAGCAGTTTTTTTATCAGGCTCTAATTTTAGAGCCTGATAACTCTAACTGTCTTTCAAGTGATGAACGAAGACAAAACTGACGTTGCATTTATATATTTTTAAGGTAAAATGTAAGGCAACATTTGTTTAATTATTCCTCATAACATTTTAAAGCCACGATCTACAGAACATCACACAAAAAAAACATTTTAATAACTAAACCTAAAAAAATAACAAAGGTGATCCTGCCTTGGAAACCCCGGCTACCATTCAGTGTTTTTATTTAAGTTAGAGATTTAGCGCGTAAAAGCAGTCACTTTAAGTGTTCATTTGTAGCAGAGATGTGTGTATTGACTGAGTAAACAAATTATTGATCTAGCATAAATATTTTTTGAATGATAGAGCCAAAAAGCTTTACTTTGTGCCCTGCTCTGACCCTACTCACAAGAGACCTAACTTTGAATGTGATCTACAGTCATTTTGTGTGCTGTCGTTCATTTATTTAATCTTTCGTGCACATGGCTTTGAATAAATTCTTCCCTAAAACTGTTATTTCTGAACAGCCTGAGGTCGGGCTATCTGATGAATGTATAATACGTGCCAAGAGCATTCAGTTAATATCATTATCTTATTTTTGATGGAGGTTGTGTTTAGCAGCTTTTGCATCTGAGCTGCTCAATTGTATTCTAAGCCCATTATGAGTTTAAAGTTTGATTAATGGGTCAATGACGTGACGTTAATTATTTTGTGTCCGTATGGTTCAATTAAACGTAAAAGGGTAAAATTTCAAAATAAATTTGCAGATTACTTGCATACATTCTCTTTTTTGAGGACCAAGTCTAAAATTTCTGGTTATGTTTAATTTTGAAAGAATATTTGGGGGATAATTGCAAAAATGTCAATGTGGTGTAACCGGTCTGTGTCAATTGGTGTAACAAGTATTTTTTTAAATGAAAATATAAATATATGCATAAAAATGTGGAATTAAATATAATTATCTAGTTAAGTGTAATAGGAGTTTTTTTACATACATTTTTACACCATTTGTCAACGATTATTTAGAAAACAGTGCTGTTTTCAGCATAATGTCAGGACAAATATTACAAAAACGCATTCAAATATACATTTAAGAATTATTAATAAAATTATATTATTATTTTTTTTATGATTATGCTTATGATTTGATGATCAAGGTGGATAAAATATTTAAGATTTCTCATTCCTTGGCACAATTGGCGGTTAAACCATTTGACATTTTCAGGTCCATTCAGTCTTAACTTTCATAAAAATGGTGCAAATTTAATTTTTTATTGCATAAAATTTACAAATACAATATGTGCATTGAAATAAACCTGATGTGTGCTTTTAAAACAAGTTTTTTTTTAAAGATTTTTGAATTTCTCATCTTGCCAATAAAGTAAATGGTAAATTATATAAATTTTACCTACTGCTACAATATGTTTGGCCATCTTACAGACTTTCTCTGAACAGTGGTCAATCCTTTTTCCAAAAAATATTTATTAAATGTTATACTACTTCATGATACTTACAAATTTTCCTTTCGTCTCAGTGGCTGCTTGTTGAAAAATGGGCTGCATCCTTTTACACACCCCACACCCTGCATGCAGAAAAAAAATAATGTCAGAAGCCCAGCTCATGTAGAAAGTCAATAATGTTAAAAATTAACAGATCATATGTTACAGATCATATCTGAAGATCTAAACAAGATATGAACTGATCTTTTTTGGGTTCCTCTAGAATGTTAAGGAACCAGGACAGAGATAAATAAGGTAGAGAGAGGAATGCAAAGAAACCTGGACGGATATAAGATTTCTTTATACATCAACTACATTCACACCTCAAATTGACTCAACCAAGCATACTGCACAAAATTCATCCAAAGAATTAAATCTGCAACATAATTTTTAGTTTTACATGTCAAGTTTTGTAAGATTGCACACAGTTTGCATCATGTGGCTGATGATTACTGGCTAGACTACGAAGGTGACTCACATGGGGCGTAAAACATCATGAGGATGGGCCGCTCTTCTCTCTTTAGAAGTTTACGAAAGTCCTGTGGGCCAAAAGCACAAAGTCAGTGAGTTCAAATATAACCTGTAGAGGACTTTCAGATGATCTCAAAACCTGCAAACAGACCTCACTGCAAGTACGATGCACAGATTTAAGGCCTCTTTAATTAGCATTGTTTATTACTTTATTACTACATTACACACCTCAAAGAAAAAGTTCTGGATATTGACATTGTTTTTCAAAACCCAAAAGAAAAACAATTGGAAATCAATGAGCTCCTGAAGGATGTTTCAAACATTTCGAAAATATCTGTCCTGCACATTTATCTGAAGTTTTAAATATGCTATGGAGATTTTACAGCATAATACAAATAAAAAGGAAATAATTATATTTTTAATAAAGAAAATTAAGCTTTTTTTAGGAGCTCTTTGTGAAAATTCATGACATGGAACGTTGTCCCATATTCGTAATACTGCAGTGTAACAACTATTATTTTGAATGTGGATTTCATTTAAGAATGGGTATAATTGGTATAGGCAGATGAAAGCAATTTTTCTCACTATCAAACATTGGCCAATTGTTTAAAACAGCCGATAATCATGGCGGAGAACATCCTGGCAATCAAAATGAGTGGTAAAAGCATCAGAACTCATGCTGTGTGATTATTTTGAATTGGGTGACAATGACAACAGCTTTGCCGTTTGTATGCTCTGAACATCTAGTATTTCATGAGACAAAAATTTGTAAAAAGCAAAACTATCCATTGGCTATCTATCATGTCGGTAGATGCCCTTATAAGTACACAAAAAATGTTGGGTTGTTTTAACCAATAAGTGGTTAAATATGCACAAACCCAACAGGTGGGTTGTTTCAACCCAACATAGAGTTATTTATAACCCAACAGTTGGGTGTATCCATATTTGACCAAACTTTGAATAAAAAAAAATTGATTTATTTTGTGGGCGCAATTGAATATCGTATCGGCATAGAAATTTTGTATTGGTGCATCCCTAATTGTAATTGCTTTTTATTTGTATCAACATAAAAGTAGTGCAAAAACACAATATTTAATTACATAAAAAAATTAATGACTATTTCACATTATCAATATAATAATTCAAAACATCTTTGAAAAATAGACATATGATGACATATGAGCGAGACAGGTTTAATGAGAATAACATAAAAAAAACTTCATGAAGGCATCACGTCCAAATGCAATGTTTGGTTTACTTCCTGGTTCCTGAGATACCTTCATCGTCTATCCTACAATTCTATGCGTGGGTGTGCGTAGGGAATGTGATTGGTCGAGCCTGGTCAGGTTCGAAAAAATTTAATGATGGCCAAGAAAGCGTCTAGAGCACAAATTTAGTGTAAATAAGGTTATATTTTCACTTTTTACATCTTAAGATTGCATCTCTATAAAAAAAATTGTATTCTGTTGTAGCCGATGGTGTAGTGGGCCGCGCTCCGACATGTGGTGCTTTCACACTTCGGCAACCCGAGTAGGATTCCCAGCTCAATCCCATACCCCTCCCTCGTCCCTGTACTTTCCTGGCCTCTTAAAATCACTGTTAAATAAAGGTAAAAACTGGCCAAAAAATATAACTTAAAAAAAACAAACAAATTGTATTGTAGTTTTCAAATATGGGATTAGTTATCACAAAGGTGGTCTCGGTTTATATTTCAAACAGAATTCTGTTACACTTCATATGAAGGCTGTCCGAATGTGTTTTCCAGAGCTGCACAAATGCCGCCAAATTCACTGCCTTATGAGGCAGCGAGGCAACAAGTCAGCTACATTAGTTTTCGGAGACAGCCCTGGTCACACAGACCAACAGCCCATCTCTTCCTCTAGAGAGAGAGGAATGGGCCGTTTCTTCTGTTGTAGATCACTCGGCTACATGCTTTATTCCTGTGTGAAGTTCCCACGACTGATAAATACTCATACTGCTGATCTTTGGTGCAGTGGTGATACTTGCCTTTTCTGTCTCAACGTGAACAACGTCTTTAGCCTCAGGGTTCTCCTCCCATAAGGGGGCACCTGCAGGGTCTTTCAGGAAAGCCACCATGGACTAAAAGTGATGAGAAGGGATAAAAAATTACTAGCAACTTAAAAAGTTTAATTTTCACTGCAAAGAAACTTTGCCTAACTTTCCCGAAAGACAATGTCATTACAGCACTTATTTTAAACGAATAATGAATCAATGTAAAATTAGAGGTACAGATCTAATTATATCATTAGAAGAATGTCAAAATACTGGTACTAAAAAATGATGCTGTCTCTCTAAAGTATTGGCAGTAATGACGGTTGTAACAAGCCGGCAGCCATTAAAGTATTGGTGTGCAAATTACGAAAATGACTGTAATCTCCACAAAGAGCAGAAAGATGAGCCATTTGTTTAAAAAAAAAAATACTTTAAGGAATGCTGTACTTCCATTTACATTCATTTACTTTCATCCAAAGCAACTTAAAATGAGAAAGCATTTAACATTCTGTCAGTGAGCTAGCCATACGGTACTTAGTGTCATCTACAAAGCAACGTTTACAGGTCGGGCTAGAGCTGAAAACATGAAAAACATGAAAGACAGCGCTTTAAACGTAAATGAGAGTTGACAGTTTGTCAGGTAAATGCAAATAAGGTTTCATGAATTTATAAAAATATTTAACTTTGTAAATAAAGAACCATCTACATTAGCATGGTTATTTTTACTATTGCTAAAAATTTGTATTACAAACCATTAAAACTGGTATTCACTAACTAATTTATCTACCAGTCTATTTATTCTGGAAATAAAAAGTTAAGCACTACCATGACTTTAAAGGTTAATGGTGGGAGCTTTAACCTTTTCTGATATACTGGAGGGAAAATGAAGAGCAATATGTGAACAGCAGGTGGATTTAATAAGAACTCCCCATTCTTTCCACACCAGTGGCGCCAGTGAACATTGCCCCATCAGTGACTCATCCTACAGAGTCCAGCTCATTCATTTTTAACATATATTCACATTACAGTTCCTCTCATTCCAAAGCCATTCATCAACGCCTCGTCAGATTTGGCCGTAATTGAGCTAAAAGTCGCATGGGGAATGAAATAGGTGAGAAAAAGGATTGAGAGGCACGTCTGCTTCATCTGCTTATAAACCAAAGGGCCTGCGGCTTTGGTGCTTCAGTGGCTTAAAATAACAATGGATAGTGAGCAGGGTTATTATAGGTTTTTACATTGAACAAAATTAAATATATTGTTTAATAATACATTAGCTGTTTTGTTGTTTTATTTTTTTCTTTGCAATATTTCATTGGTGTTGGTGACAGGGTACATATCAAAACCGTCACATGAATCCATGCTAAAATCTCTACACACTCTAAAAAGTTCTGCGTATGTCACGTGTGTTGTGTATATTTCTAAGGTTGATTAATTTGTTGGTTAGTTTAATCTACATTAACGCGTCATATTTTCTAAAATAAAATTTTCTGGTTCCATATTTATTTTAAAGGAATAGTCTACCCTTTTGCCATACTAAACTATGTTATTACCTCAACCTAGACGAATTAATACATACCTATCTTTTATCAATGCGTGCACTGTACAGCGCGTCGTGAATGTGTTAGCATTTAGCCTAGCCCCATTCATTCCTATGGTACCAAACAGGGAAGCGACCAAACACTTCCGTGTTTTCCCTATTTAAAGACTGTTACATGAGGAGTTATACCAGTAAGTATGGTGCCACAAAAGAAAACTTTTTTTGGAACCATAGGAATGAATGGGGCTAGGCTAAATGCTAACACATTCACAATGCACTGTACAGTGCACGCATTGATAAAAGATAGGTATGTATTAATTCGTCTAGGTTGAGGTAATAACATAGTTTAATATGGCAAAAGGGTAGACTATTCCTTTAATAAGTCAGAAACATCTCCCCGCTGAGAGCGTAAAGTAGGTGACGCAATTATATGGATCCTCAGAATGCTTGACCATCTCATTTCAGTCATTTTGTGGACTTCGGAGGCTGAACTTTTAAAAGATACGTCCTTTGAAGCATCCAGAATTCGAATTGGGACACGGCTAGGGACACTACGTTTGATTAAGCAATGACTAAGGAGTTACCTTAAATGTGGCTGGTCTGTTGTATTCGATGTGAAAGGTCCCATCCCTGTAAGCAACACAACACTAAAAGATGAATGCCTAGAGCTGCAGCTTCTCAGTAATAATCCAGTATAACCTTCAACAGTCAGTCATCTTTACATTGATCTTTACAGAGACTGTTCTTACTTGTAATGCAGGACTTCGACTCCTTTGGTTTTCGAGCTGGGGTCTACCTTGACTTTTTTACAGAGTTTACGGCCTTCTGAATCTCTGAGGTAAAAAACACAGAAAGATATATAAACTTTCAGCCATATAAAAAAGCAGTTGTTGAGTTTCAGAATATAAAAAGTACAATTGGGTCTTTTAATAATGCACTGGATTTTTATACTGAAATAGAGACAGGATGCTGAATTGGTAAACAGGAAGATGAAATTGACTGATTTGTAATTAAACAAATTCAATACAGCCAACAAAGAATTTTGTTGAATCATGCTCTAATTAAGCCCTCAGGCTAAAATGTAAGCATAATGAAGTGTCCTTTCACCATCTTCCATTAAATTGTGCATTTGTTAAATATAATAAGACATAAATTCATTTAAATATTAAAAATGTATAACATAATTATCAAATTCATTGCTATGCTTCTGAAAATAATCCAATAGGTTGATATGTTTATGGGTGGTTCATACTCATTTAAATTCAGACTGCTACTTAAAACCATTCTTAGTTTAATATTAAAGGGTGCACAACCCTGCTGTAATGCAAGGAAAACAAAGTATACAGCAACCATGTTCGGTACAAAGTCTACAAGCACAATCTATTAACTTCATACTTTTTTGTGCAAACTCTAAAGCAAAAGCAGGCATTAAGTCATAGCAAATTATGCTCAACAAGGATTATAATCACATTATTCTATTATAAACTGAGCCCTCCAGGGGCATTTGTCATGCAAATTGATGCAGCCAAAAACTTGAAGTGATACAATTAATGTCCCGAGACATTAAATAAATTGCTCTTCCAGCAATACACGACCGTTCATGGGAAGCGACAGATGACCACAGCAATAAGCTAATGTAAGGGCCGCAGCTACAGTTTCCTGACGGACAACATGTTCAGCTGTCTGTACTTGCATATAAACTCGACCCTTTTTTAATTCCGAGCCACAGGTCACCAGATAAGAAATTATGAGCTCAGATGGAAAAGCTACATTTGTAAAAATAAGGCATTTCAATTACGTAAAGAAAAATTGATGATGGGCCGTTAAATTATTTAGAAAATAATGCACACACCAAAGGAGGTAATGCGACTCAATTCTAAGAACACAAAGAACGGACTTGCATTCTCGTGAAGACTGGTCTTGCCAGGCGACCTTGGAAGAACGAACTCAGAAGGTCGCGTGAACACATAACGCACTTGTGAGAATTGAGATGTGTGCGATCTTCCTGCTGGTCACGTGACCTCCCCAGATTTCAACGCGCAAGTCTGCACTCGATGCATCCTCGATATCAAGAACTCCCCCGAGTATTTTTACGCGTCCTCTGTACTTCCGTTCTGGAGAATTGGAATTGAACTTCGACTGTTAAACTCGGACTTGTGTCCTTCGTAGTTCGAACTTGCAAGTTCAGACTCTGAAGAACGAACTCCTGACGCAAAATGCATTCTGGGAAACTTCGCTGTCATAAGTCCACACAAGTCTCCTCTGATGCATCCTCGATAAAATGGGCAGATCAAGAACACTTCCGGGGATTTAATGTGAACTTGGGCTTGATATGAACTTTGATTTGGAACAGTACTTGGTCCACAAGAACACAAGTACAGACAAGAATGCATATTGAGAAACGGCCAAGGACGCAAGATCGCTGAAGAACACATATTGGGAGACAGCCTATGGTTCTTTGTCTGCAGCGCATATTGAGTTTCTGCACAAGAGCGCCCTCTGGCTTTTGGATGTAGCAGCATTTCACCGTAATTTATTGAGAAGCATAGCAAGCATCATCGGCCGATATATTATTTTCAAATAATTCAAATAATTAAGACATCTGACAGATCAGGTGTGCGTATATCAGTACCCACCAACTCCTGATTTTATCCACTGACGTACAGCTGTAATCTAGGTTTATAAAATGTAACATCAGACCAGATTACTGCCCAGGAACTAACAACAAAACCATCCAATTAGATATTCAGTAGCACATTTAAACATTTATCATCCATTGACAGACACTTGAATCAGACAGTAAGAACGATCGCTCCTTTTAAATCACTTTAGAAGTTAAAGGGCTATGAGATCTGCTGCTAAAATGAGTTTAAGATTCATAATCGTGTAACGTTATTATGTTACCTTTTATGGTATGTGAAAATGAGAACCTGATCAAACAGACTATTTATTTAGCAATACTGCAAAGGATCATATTTGTGGATTTATTAATATTCGGGGTGTAACGATACACCAATGCTAGTTATGGTTCATATGATGGTTTTTCTGACACTAATGTGTCTTGAACCTCGACAAAGGCTTGTCGAAAATTTCCAATTTTTTGGAAATGAATCTGTATACCTGTACCCCACCCACCATATTTTAAAGGGGACATTTCACAAGACTTTTTTAAGATGTAAAATAAATGTTTGGTGTCTTCAGAGTACATATGTGAAGTTTTAGCTCAAAATACCCCACAGTTCATTTATTACAACATGTTAAAATTGTCACTTTATTGGTGTGAGCAAAAATATGGCATTTTTGGGTGTGTCCTTTTAAATGGCAATGGGCTGATCTCTGCACTAAATGACAGTGGCATGGTTGGATAGTGCAGATTAATTGGCGGTATTATCCCCTTCTGACATCACAAGGGAAGCCACATTCCAATGACCTATTTTTTCACATGCTTGCAGAAAATGGTTTACCAAAACTAAGTTACTGTGTACTAAGTTACTCGTTTTCACATTTACTAGGTTGATAGAAGCACTGGGGACCCAATTATAGCACTTAAACATAAAAAAGTCAGATTTTCATAATATGTCCCCTTAGAATGTCATCCATGTGAACACTCAGTAATAGACAACCTTATCTTTAACAAAGAGCCAAACAAAAACAAAGCCCTCTCCTCTCTAGCCTCTGTGAATATCAGAACCTGAAAACAGAAAAGACTCACAATAACCCCTTTCCGCTGACATCCCACATACACCTACAAATTTCCTGAAAACCACATCTCCCTATTGATACGACTCTCTTGAACGATAATGAGCATGAAAATGTATTACATAAAGACAAATAGGAGCAGAGAAGACTCAGGACTGATCTAAAGCCCCATGCTAATGGAAATTCAAAGAGATGAATTTAAATTACATTTCTGACAGCAACCGTCCTCACCCAGCTGCATGAGACGACATCATTAGTGTTAACCATGGCCCACGTAATGCCTGATAGGCTGTCCGAGCAAGGTGTGCAAAGAGGGGCTCCCTGTCTGACAGGTGGGAAACTCAATTAAATGTGCAGTGCAGCGAACGTGCTGAATCAAGATCGCAAATTGCAAATCTTAAAGTGCAAGCCTCCCAGGTGCAAGAGGTAAAACTGACTGCTTATCTAAACAATATTTGTAAAAATCATGTCACCTTATTTAATTCAGTGAGAAATTACATCAGATCATTCGGTTTACGAGATTCTGACCTTCCCATTTTGTCGAATACGGACAATGCTCAATCCATGACCAAGTTCTTGTCCACAGAAAAAAAAATATGTAGACTTGTCTTTTCTCAAAGCAGACAGACAGAGACGCTGAGCTGTGACAGGTGCATAAGCTGAACTGGGATTTTAATTTTAATTTACGCATTTATTTAAAATGACTTGCATTTAGGTCTTTTTTACATCCGTTTAGTACATGCATTCCCTAGTAATCAAACTTTTGGCATTGCTAGCATGTTTTATGATTGATATGAAGCAGTATTATGTATTGTAGTACATGTAGTAATTTTTATGCTCATTTTGTGTATACCATTGCAAATTGTGCATGACGTCATATTTGAGCTTTCCTTTTAAATACACAAATGCCACCAGTTAATATTTCATTACACAGCTCAACAACTGTTTTAACCAAGTGCTGCTGACACAGAGCTTGTCATAAAGTCAAAAACCTCAGCCAACAGGGTTCAAATAGGAAAGCTACTGTAAAGGATCAATTGAGACTTACCCACAATTCACCCAGGCGATGGTGCCCTGACCTTTCACGGCCTGGGCAACATCAGACAGAAGCTTCAGATAGGCATCTCCAGACGTAGCTGAGGACACAAGAGCACACATTAGTAAAATTGTAGACTGTGTCATTCCTTTGTACTTTACAGTATTTAGCTTTAAACTCTCCGGTCCCCCACTCCAGTGAAAACAAATGAGAGATGCGAGTTGAAGGCAAAATAATATTCTGAATCTCCCAACAGTAAATGCATTTTCAAAGTGTCATTATTATTACAGTGCCTTTGATATTAGTGTGAAGGGGATCGCACACCGGCCGCGCAGCTCAGCATAGCGTTGCGTCTAGGACAACTCGGAGGTATCGTAAACCAGAAGTGCACATTAAATAGCGCTAGCTTCGTCAGATAGCATCTACTTCAAAATGCAAAATAAACGTTAGCAGCCAACGTTAAGCCAACAACACTATTGCTGCGTCCGAAACCGCCTACTACATACTATATAGTACGCGAAAAGCAGTAGGCGAGGCGAGTAGTATGTCCGAATACATAGTATTTGAAAAACAGTATGCGAAAAGTACCCGGATGACCTACTACTTCCGGTTAGATTTTGCAGAGTGCATACGATGGACGATTCACTATCCCATGATGCCCCGGACGAGGAGTTATCCAACGAAGAAGAAGAGGCACGCGGCTGATTTCGCGCTGAAATGACATGACGTGATGACGACGTATGTCGCATGATGTAGCAACATGGCGGATGTAGTACGTCCGAATCTCATTCATACTACCAGGATTCAAACTATACAGTACCTACTGTTTTAACGCCAAGTAAGTAGGTACTTCATCTAATTCAGTACCTACTATACAGTATGCGGTTTCGGACGCAGCCTATGTTAAGCGCGACAGGGATTTGAGCAACTTCCTGAGTCGTAGCTGGGCGTATACTCATAGAAAGAATTGTTTTTCGAGTTTTTTAGAATGGCGCGGGCCTGTGCGGCGCTGAGCTGCGCGCCCTCTGTGCGATCCCTTTAAGTGTATATTTATAGTTATGTGATGTAAAACTGTTAAATAGTGTAAACTGATATATTATTTATCTGCATGGCTTACGGCTAATGTTAGCGCTACGATCTAGTTTGCCTGCTCTGCTGCACACTGTCGTTGGTAACATTATATTTTAAAGATAGGATTAAAAAATAGTAATAGGATTTTTAAAAAATTTACTTTATAAAGCTGCCGCGAATGGAGACAAAATTAGGGCAGGGACTTTAACGCGTTAATTAAGATTAATTAATTACACAAAAAATAACGCGTTAAACTTACTAAAATACTTATTTTTGCACCGCGGAACATTTCTCATTGGACGAGTTTCGGCGGACCGATTATACTGGCGCACCAACTAGTTTTCATGACTTCAGACAACAACAAACCACAGTGAACATGAACGAAGAAGCTGATGAGATCGCTTTGGTTGGCCCCGTGGATGGGATTTTTTTTTATAAAAAACAAACGGATGGAAGCGTCGATAAGGGCATGGTTGTGTGTAAGCTATGCAACAAGGAATTCACATATCACCCGCAGCACATCGAGCCTCAAGTATCATCTCAATGCAAAACATATAGCAGCTAGCGTGGACATTAGCCCGACTCCGGGTACAACGACTTGGTTGAACAAAAATAAACAATATTTTGTTGCTTAAGCTTATGTATTATGAAGTCATTATTCATGGTATACTAAAAATCCATGTGAAAAAATAACTTCTCAATGTTCTCAGGTCAAATATTGATATGTGATTAAAATGTGATTAATTTCGATTAATTAATTACAAAGCCTCTAATTAATTAAATTAATTTTTTTAATCGAGTCCCGGCCCTAGAAAAAATATAAGCAGGGGACCATGCTTTGAAACCCCTAGATTTGGGCTTAGCCCCCAATGTCTACAATGTCTGGCTCCGCCCCTGGTTAACACCCGGTCATGCATGGAAAAATATCATATACCGAGAATTGGCATAATTTTAAAAAGACCTTAATATAAATTTTACTGTCCAGTACTACTGTACTTTCAGCAATATAAAGAATATATTGTATACAATGTACTTTATGTGTAGGTATAAAATACATGAAAACCTTCTACATTTGAGGCACAAAATAAATAATGCTGTATTGTATCCCACAATGCAGTGTGCTCTACTTGACCTTCCGATATTATTATTATTATTTTTTAAGCATGATAGTCTAACAAGTTCAGGCAAACCACTGGAGCTTACACAGTATTCGCTTTTGTAAAGGCTGTATGATTTATAGACGAGTTCATCAGAGACAGAAGGTGCAATCACACAGTTTTTGGTGTGTATATGGGTCCAGCTGTCCAGAAAGTGCAGTTTTTATTAGTGTGAAAAAACATCTCGCATAAAAATCACACATAAAATGCAACCGTGCTATTAAATATATGTGGACATTGCTGGACTGTCGCACATTCATCATAAGCGCAACACGGATGGTGAGGAATTGCTGTTGTCGACGGTGGAACATAATGCTTAGTGTTTATTGGGTGATAAAAACATAAATGTCGCTAGAGCTATACATCAATGTAGTTTCAAAGCGAGGAAGCTAAAATCAACAACACTCATGCAAAATCTAATTTGAAACATACAAAAATGTAAAAAATGAAAATGTTTTTATAAGCCTACTGCCAGATGAGAGCTCCTGATAGCTCATGATAAAAGTAACCGAGTGTGATTTACTAGCTCTCACATTTCTGTCGGTCTGAGATCTACTAAATAACTGAAGACTCTCAATCAACATTCTGCTTTTCTTTTCATTGCTGACATCAGTCAAGGTAAAAGGGGCAATCATTTCTGGAAACATTTTACAGGTTCTACCTTGTGTATTAGATCTTGGGTTTTAATTGAATAAAAAAATCCATTGACCTAAGCTTGATTTTTTTTCAACGCAGAGGGAGGCAGCTGACATTGGCTTAACTTAGAACTCTCTTCTATACGTTACATTATTACTACGCTTACTAGTATGGTTTAATCTTAGTGTTTTTCAGAGCTATATAAATAAAACTGATTTGAAAATGTACTTCCATGAATGTGGAAGACTAAATAACATGCTAACGTTTACTAGTATTTTGAGGCAAAACTTTGAAAGAATGAAATTTTACTGTGACTAGACATACTCGAGGCTAAAAAAAATCGGGCTAACATAAAGCTTTTATTGCACCACACCTTATTGGAATACATAAAAGGACTGTTATGGTAAGCAATGCACCAAAGATGCACCTAATGGGGGAAAATAGACAGGGGGCGGGGCATGTAAACAGAGTGCTGAAATGTTTCATTGGACGAGCTGCAGTAGTCTGCCATCAATCAAATGAACTGTTCGATACACAGATCTCATATCCAATGATCTCATGTGGTTGAAATTGATCATGAATTATGAAAGGCATCAATCTTGAACGGCAAGACCTTGAGAGGCTATTTTTTCGCTTTAAGGATGGAGGGGGGGTTTATGTTTATGGACTGTTAATCCATAGGGTACACATATGTTGCACTGCATTATTTCCTGGTTCTGTGCAAAGTCTGATATTAAATTTGTTCTCAGTTTGTCACACCACAGAAAAACGGCAAGTTAATAAAATAAGTTCAAAATCTTGGAAAAATAGGCAGGATTTTCTTCTAAATTATCTGCTGTCGGTGCTGAAACCACGCCCACTCGCGGGAAAGCCACCATCCCTTTCAGCTTTCAAATACTGCTCTAACCTGAATGGATATTTGTGGTTGTGTTGGGGGGGTCATGCTCCAGTACGTCATCAAGCCATGATATTTAGCCCGCCCAAAAATTCCTGAACTCAGAAATGGTGACTCAGACTCCATTCCTGAAATGGAGTACTACATAGGCGCTAGTGTGACAATAAAGAAAGAAGTTTTCTTTTCTTAAGGGTAACTGTCAAAGCAGAGTAACTGTGTGAGGAAAACCTTGCTAAGCATATAAAATTTTATGTTTATAGCTTAGCTACTTGAAGGATAATGTGCCCGGTTTGGCTGACACAGACAATTGAAAGTAACTTAAAGAACGTGCCGTCTTTTTCGGACTTTAGCTTATCCACCGCATCCCCCAGAGTTAGATAAGTCCATACATTCCTTTATCATCTCCATGCGTGCCGTAACTCTGTCTAAGAAGCACTGCTACTTATGCAGGGTTCACACCAGACACAGTAGAGGCGGGAGTGATTTACATGTTAAGTCAATGCAAAGACGTAATTGGCATCCTGCGGCGCGGATGGCGCATACTGCGCGAATTGAGCGTTGCCGCAGGAAGCGCGCGAGTTAAAAAACTGAACTTTGGCAGATTTCCGCACCACGTTCACCAATCAGGACCTTGCTGAAGTAGTGACGTGATTACAGAAAGCGAGCGGAGTCGCAGAAAACCCTCCCATGACGCACATTTCTGAGCAAATGTCACGTATGACTAGAATTTCACGCGCATGCATGTAAACTCAAATGTTCAAGCTTCCAATTAGGCGCGAATATCGCGTTTTTGCCGCCTCAACCGCGGATGGTGTGAATGCACCATTCAGGGTTCCCACACCTTAGTTAACTTCAAAGTCAAGGCCCTTCAAGGATGTTCCGAATCCAATACCCTCAAATTCAATGACTAAATGCGGGGACACATTTCAAGTGAGAGCAAGGTTACATCGAGGGAACTCGCGCTGCGTCACTGCGGTGACACTTTGGGGACGCCTCCAGAGGTAAGTGCGTCTGAATGTGCATATCAAATTCAACCAATGGTGAGGCTTGACGACAAAGACAGCGTGACGCAGGAGCCAGGAAGTATATCGCTATCTGACATATTGCCAAAGACGGCGTTACAGGGAAGTATGGCAAGGGAGACACAGCGTCTCATTCCCTTCTCAGGGAACAACAGTTACATACGTAACCCGAGACGTTTTCATTTGTCAAACACAACTATGCAAAAAAGCATTTTGGTATGAATCAACATCCGCATACAGAAGATATAAGCATTTAAAGCGAACAGTTTAGTATGTGTGCTTGAAAAGTCTAGAATTTTTATGATATTATCCTACACTACACAGGGAATGCTGCATAAAATAGATTCAAGCACTTTCAATGATCTGTATCTTTGTATGTATATTTTCAAAAACTTCCCATGGCCTTGAATTTTTTCACCCAGATTCACAAACTTTCAAGGATTTCAAGGACCAGTGGGAACCCTGACCATTAGGCGGAGTGATTTGCTCGCAGCACCTGAGAAGCCCCGTGGTGAGGAGCAGAGAGAACACGCAATATAGTTCCCTATACGATAAAAGGATGCTTTGTCTCATATGACCTTGTTAATTGTACATTCTGTGACTATACAAATCACAACCTATAAATAGGAAAATGTGGCCGTTATTTTGTCACTTATAGGAGCAGTATGCTAGCTGGAGCCATTTACTTCCAGCCTTTGTGCTAAGCTAGGCTAGCTGAGGGTGCGTCAGATAGAGTTACAGCACACATGGAGATGAAAAGGGTATGTATGGCCTTATCTAACTCTTGGGGACACGGTGAATAAGCTTATCTATTCCCAAAAAGTCAGCGTGTTGCTTTAAAGGTAAACTCTAGCCAAATATCAAAATTACACAAGATGTTGCATGCATGTTAAGAATGTACAACAAGACCGTTAATTTGCAATGCATTGCACCAGTATCACACATACATTATCTGTGTTTTACATAAAAGAGTTTCTGATCAGCTACTAAAGCTGAAACATTTATTGCATCACTAACACTTTAGTAACAAAAAGATGACTAACCTGACTTAGTATACAGGACAAGAACATTAGTTCGGGTCCTGAGAAGTTTCTTGAAATCCTTGTGATCATTGACTTTTTCTATGAGTGGAGACACTTTTACTGCCTGCAGAGCAGATAACACTGTAACCTGAGGAGGACAGAGACACACAGATAGAGATTATCATTCTTCACTGTCAAGAACAAATATCACAGAAGGTTCAAAGCGGTACGCCGAACTGTGTGGCAATATAATTGCTGCAGTTTTGTGAATCCCATCAGTGCGTCAAAACACAATGATATACAGCAAAGCAGCAACAGTCATTAAAGACAAGTGTCAGCATATCATAAGTTGTTGCTTCACATCAGTTTGCCCCAACGTGACTCCTCTACTGATCAGTTATTTTCATGTGCCCTTTAGGAAATTGTAAGCATGAAATGTATTCATTTGATTCATTGTGTTAGCAGCGCAAAAGGTCACGAGTCAGTTCGAAACTAGGAAACACACATATTGATAAAAAATGCATACCTTGCAATGCATACGTCGCTTTTGATTAAAGCATTTGCTAAATATGTAAATGTAAGATTCATTTTTTAATTATGCATTTTATTTGTTTGTATTATAGTGCCTGCAATACAAATCTCACAAAAGAGAACGCTCTGTCTGCGAGACTCTCCATCAATCTTCCCAGCAGACATGTCATTTGGAGTTTGGATGGTGCTAAGCTGATAAAGTGACAAAAGATAAAACCGCTAAAGGAAAATGTCAAGAGCAGACAGACCCGGACAGAGAGTAAACAGAGAGAGACACCGTGAGCCAACCAAGCACACTTTTTGATCTGCTTCATATGCACGCATGCTTAATGTAGAAAGGAAATTACTAAACTGTTGATATCAAATGTTATTTGCACATAACCGGCTGCTTTCAGCTTGAAAGAAATCTGACATCTGATAAGTGAGATTAGAGAGTGGTTTACATCAAATCTTCTTAAAAGGCACATATTATAAAAAAACACTTTTACAAGGTGTTTGAACAAAAATGTGGTTTGGCGGTGTGTGAACACAACAATCCTACAATGGAAAAAAATTTACTCACTCCTTCTTTAATCCACATTAAACCAAAGCAGTCTCTTTAGACATGCTGATTCAATTCTCTTGTTAAAGAGGACACATCACAAAAATCTGACTTTTTCCATGATTAAGTGCTATAATTGGGTCCCCAGTGCTTCTTTCAACTTAGAAAATCTGAAAAAGATCAACCCAGTAACTTAGTTTTGGTAAAACTCATTGAAATTTGTCTCCCCTTGTGATGTCAGTGGGGGATAATACCACCCCTTAATCTGCACTATCCAACCACGGCACTGCCATTTAGTTCAGAGATCAGCTCATTTGCATTTTAAAGGACACACCCAAAAACCACAAATTTTTCTCACACATATAAAGTGGAAATTTTTAACATGCTACAGTATAATAAATTATCTATATGGTATTTTGAGCTAAAACTTCACCTGTGTACTCTGGGGACACTAAAGATTTTTTTACATACTAAAAAAGTGAAATGTCCCTTTTAAAGGGATAGTTCGGCCAAAAACGATATTTAACCCATGATTTACTCACCCCCAAGCTGTCCAAGTTGCATATGTCCATCGTTTTTCAGACAAACACATTTTCGGATATTTTAGAAAATATTTTAGATCTTTCAGTTGAATAAATGTAACGTTATGGGGTCCAGCCATAGTCCACGACCTTCAAGTCCAAAAAAGTCCACGTTCAAATATGTTTGTATAAGCAAATGGCGCGTCAAACTACATCGCTGCAGCAGCGCACATGTCACTGATATAAACGCGAGTTTTGTCTTAGCTTGCTCAGAAAACTTAACAACTATTAGCATTATGTGCGAGAAGAACTCTTTATTTGGCGTCGCAGCTCCTTGTGCTTGCCTAGAGAGACCTCTGCACGCGAGACACCGGCCGGCTGCTGCATGAGGAGAGAGAGAGAGCGCGAGAGAGAGAGCGAGCGCGAGAGAGCGCGAGAGAGCGCGAGAGAGCGAGCAAGAGGACACCTACAGGAAAATGTAATATGTAGCCTAGGAGATGC
The DNA here is from genome assembly GCF_030506205.2 of Paramisgurnus dabryanus. Classification (NCBI taxonomy): domain Eukaryota; kingdom Metazoa; phylum Chordata; class Actinopteri; order Cypriniformes; family Cobitidae; genus Paramisgurnus; species Paramisgurnus dabryanus. Next base: position 10,935,553 of record NC_133351.1, read on the forward strand.
ATTGCATTTTGACGCAATGCACATGCGTCAAACGTTTGCGTACACGTACGAGTAAAACTATACTTTGCAAGGCTGTGCCTTCAACATTCTTGTAAATGTGATGTCACACTGATAAAGCCCTGCCCAAGGCCACTGACTGACTGCTTAATTTTACCTTTAAACTTTTACCTAAAAGCTTTTCTAAATGTTATAATGTCTCTCTCACATCTCTAAATATCTACACACATGTTTTACCCATGGCACGCATACTAAGTATCTTTATCATAGATTCATAAATTACATTTTTAACACAAAAATGAAGAGTGAACTTTCCTTCTCAAAATTAATGTTTCACTTCCTCCCTATGAAAGCACATCGGGGACAGTCAACCTGTGTGACATCCCTGCGGCCCTGGAGCCGGCGTATAAGGATGACAGTCTGGCCTAATTAAAGTCCTGCAAAGCCGGCGGACCTGAGAATTCACAACTTCAATGATTTCAGCCATGATGACAGGAAGAGCAGATGCTGTGATGCATTATGAAGAAATATTAGGGAAACGTACTGAAGAATATAAAAGGATCACTTTACTTTTTTTAGTTGCTGAAGCTCAAAAGCTTTAAAAGTGTCATATAATAAGAAATCAACAACGTTTCAGAGTACAATGTACTACATAAACACAGTGCTGCAAACTAAGTGCTCTTCCGCCATACAATATAGTTCAAATTTTTTATCCGTTCAAAAAATCGTCACGTTTTATTTTGTGCCACCATACTTGTGTAACTACGCATGTAACAGTCTTTTAATAGGTAAAACATGGACGTTTTTGGTGGCTTCTAAATTCATCCCTGTTTGGATCCTAATGAATGAATTGGGCTAGGCTAAATGCTAACACATTCAGACGCCCTGTACAAAGATTAAAGCAACACCAAAGAGTTTTGGCTCTTTGCTCCCCCTACAGGTTAGAAGCGTAATTGTCCATTACCCACTGTCATAAATACTGAGGCATAGCTGGCTCTGATTGGATTGTAGGTCTGCCGTAAAGCAAGTTTTTGTAGTATTCACTCGGACTACAGGACCACTACCCGACGGTTGGAAACTTCTTTAGTGCGGTTTTGGCCGATAGAGGGCTGCAAAGCGAATGTGAAAGTGCCATTCACCCTGTTTAGAGTGGATGAATCACTGAAACTTTTTTGGAAGCGTTATTTTAAGGTAAAAAAAACTCTTTGGTGTTGCTTTAAGTGCATGCATTGAAAGAAAATAGGTATGTATTAATTTGTCTAAGTTGAGGTAAGAACAAGTAAAATATTTTCCTTTAACAAACAAGGATGCATTTGTCTTTCAGTAGAGTACTTTTTTTTTTTATTAAACACGCGGTGCCAGGACATCATTGAGCTTATATAAATGCTTTATCATTCAGCTATAAATGCTTTACTTTAGTGAATCCTTTCATCTGGATTTCATTCAGTTTGTTTATGAAGTCATTGGGTATATTTCTTGGAAAAGGTTTCTTGGAGAAAGCCAGAAAGCTTAGCTGTCGTTTTACAGGTTGGGAAACCTGTTTTTCAGCCAGTGTCGAGTGCTTTGTATTATAAGTGAACTAATAATAGTTATGAAAATAAAAACAATATTTTATTAAAGAAACTTCTACACTGTCAAAAGCATTGTCACTTGGACATGAAGGACCCTTTGAAAAGGTGGGAATATGTACCATTTAAAATATGAATACATTTGCTACTAATATTTGGTACCAGTTTGTACCTCTGTGGTACTATAATATGAACTCTTAAAGGAATATTCTATTTTCTTAAAAGAAAAATCCAGATAATTTACTCACCACCATGTCATCCAAAATGTTGATGTCTTTCTTTGTTCAGTCGAGAAGAAATTATGTTTTTTGAGGAAAACATTGCAGGATTTTTCTCATTTTAATGGACTTTAATAGAGCCCAACATTTATTACTTAACTCAACAATTAACAGTTTTTTTCAACGGAGTTTCAAAGGACTATAAACGATCCCAAACAAGGCGTAAGGGTCTTATCTAAAACGATTGTCATTTTTGACAAGAAAAATAAAAAATATGCTCTTTTAAACCACAACTTTTCGTCTAGGTCCGGTCCAGCGTAAATGCGTAATGAGGTCACGTGTAACATATATAAAACGCACATTTGCGGACCATTGTAAACAATAAACTGACACAAAGACATTAATTAGTATCATTCCACATACAACAATGTCGGAACGGTCCTCTTTCAACACACTTGTAAACACTTGGGCGGAGTTTCGCGTTCGTCCTCTGTGACCTCTTGACGTCATAACGTATTGCGTGGGGTCACTCTGGCGCATAACGACTGGATCTAGACGAGAAGTTGTGGTTTAAAAGTGCATATTTTTTATTTTCCTTGTCAAAAATGACAATCGTTTCGCTAGATAAGACCCTTATGCCTCGTTTGGGATCGTTTATAGTCCTTTGAAACTCCATTGAAAAAAACTGTTAAGTGTTGAGTTAAGTATTAAATGTTGGGCTCTATTAAAGTCCATTAAAATTAGAAAAATCCTGCAATGTTTTCCTCAAAAAACATAATTTCTTCTTGACTGAACAAAGAAAGACATCAACATTTTGGATGACATGGTGGTGAGTAAATTATCTGGATTTTTCTTTTAAGAAAATGTACTATTCCTTTAAGGTGCAAAGATGTAGTTTTTTGAAAGGGTACCACCCCAGTAAAAGCTAGGGACCATTCTAACGATGTATGAATAAGCTATAAATAAACATAATACATTAGAAAAACAAAACTATGATATAATACCTTTTTAAACTGATCTCTATAGTATTTCCCCTGCTACTTTAAACAACCCACTGTATAGTTTAGTCAGGGGCAAAGTACAAAACAGTGATGAGCAACAGGTTGCTTCATCAATGAACTGAACGATCTCATAATCTTGTATGCTTGCACCTAGAACCTGCTCTTCAGGAAGAAGCACTGTTAATGTTACATCACCTAATTAATATTCATGAACCAAGCTAAAAGATTTATAATGTGCCACCCTTACCACCACTTTTCCTATGGATCTCAATCTAAAGTAATCAAACTCACATTTTAGTTCTTACTGACCCCAGAATCCATAAAAGCATAAAACTACACATTCAAATGCTGTGACATTATAAAAGCAGTCTTATCTTTTCTCAAACTAACCCATCTTTTTAACGGATAACATACAGCTCCAGCAAAGAGACAACTGCACCATTCAAGCCTATTCAGAAAAAAAAGAGCCACTGTACAATGTCTATTCACATCAGTATTCTGACCCTGTTTGGTGTTCCGCGTATTCTCCAAACATTCAGTCCATACCTGACAGTCGACCAATAGGACGAGCCCATTACTGTGTGGCAATCATCATGTTCTGTACCTGTTACAAAGACTTCCATTTGGCTTTCCCCGAGCGTTCGTGTTCGACGTGGACATTATCCGAACAATGCAAGCTCTTTCACAAAACTGTCATTGTTATTATCATACACCGAACAGCATTGATGGACAGGCTTGATCGTTTCAATGTCGATCAATGCTAAGTAAATAGAACAGGCTGAAGAAACCACATGCTGTTCATCTGATGAGCAGCTAATACTCGAGGGAGTAGTATGGAGAACATGCAGTGAAGGTACATGGTTGATGGAGGAACAAATTTTTCTGTCTTATTCTAGCTGAGTCTCTTTATTGAGACCTTCTGAAGGAACTCCTCGTGGACTCAATTGGCAGAATCTGCAAATCATTAACTTGCAAATAAACAGTCTGCAATAGATAAATATGACACAGATCACAGCACTTTCACGAGAGTGAAATTATTTTGTTTTCACAAAATTCTGTTTCTTCCTTCCCCATGACGTTCTCAGCAGAAACGAGAAAGGAAATTGGGATTTTAATATAAAATGTGAAATTTTTAAGAGCTGTGTGACATTTGAAGATAATGTGGAGTGCTGCTAGCAAGCATAGTTGCAGGTTATAGTGCATGTGTTATAGTTAAAAAACGAAGAAACAATGTTTTCGGTCATATCTCAAGGCAAGAGTTGACATTAAAATATAAGTTACCCAAAGATACAGATCATCATTTACTCACCCTCGTGGTTTTATGACCCAGCGTTAATTTCATTCTTCCGTGAAATGACTGTCAAGTTAAATCAAGTTTATTTTTATATATATATATATATATATATATATATATATATATATATATAGCGCCTTTGCTTAAAAAGAGCTTTACAGCTAAACCTTACATGTTTCCAGACATCAAGCCAAAGAAAGCTACGTAAGATGTATTAAAGGTGACATAGAATGATTGAACGGGGGATTTATCCTTGTTCTGTGATGTGACATGTAGACAAAAAATGTTTTGTTTGGGTCTGTAATGCATTAGAAGCTTCCTAAAAACCTCTCTCAGATAGCTCTATTAGGGTGGGGGATTTTAAACAATTGGTTTTGCACCTATTTGGCTCCCCCTACTGGCTTAACTTGCAATCTCATTACTGATTGGCTGACTTTGCTGCCACTCAAAAAATGTAGCCAATTATTTTAAAGTGGAGGGGCAGTGAGATGCCTGTGATGTCATAAGCATCAGTTTTTCAGATTGGGCCGTTTTCTGGCTGACATTTCTAAAAGAGGAATTTCTATGAGACTGAGATGTTCAGCATGTCTAGCACTTTTTGTATGTTTGTGAATGCGGGTAGACTACCATTATTCAACAAAGACAAGGTAAAACCTTTTTTTCATTTTCTGTCCCCTTTAAATTTAACATTATGCTAGGCAGAATGTCTGAGCCTCTTTTCTTTATACAAGAACAGTTAAAAGGCGCATATTATGCAACATCCACTTTCACAAGCTGTTTGCACATACATTGGCAAGAAAAAGTATGTGAACCTTTTGGAACTTCATAGTGGTCTGAATAAATTTGTTGATCTGATATTTATCGGAGTCAAAGGTATTGACAAACATAATGTGTCTAAAAATAATAACACAAAAATTCTGATCTTTCATGTCTTTATTGAGAACAACCAAAAAACTAAAAAAAAAAAAAGTATGTGAACCCTTGAGTTAATGACCTAAAAAAAAACTAATTGGAGTCAGGTTTTAGCACACTTGGAGTCTAGTACGTTTGAAGGTGTGGACTACATTTACTTTGACTGATAAAACCCCTCAAGCTTTTGGAGTTTGCTCTGCACAAGAAAAACACACTTATGTGAGCCATGCCTCACCAAAAAGAGCTTTCAGAGGAGTTACGATCAAGAATTGTTGCTTTACATAAAGCTGGAAAGGGTTATAAAGTAATATAGAAGAAATTCACCAGTCTACAGTTGGGCAAACAATCTACAAATCGAGACGCTTTGGGACTGTTGCTACTCTACCAAGAAGTGGGCACCCAGTCAAAATAACACCAAAAGCACAACGAAGACTCATCAATGAGTTAAAAAAACAACTCCGAATGACAGCCAAAGATTAAAAAGGCATCATTGGAACTTGCTAACATCTCTGTTCATGAGTCTACAATACGTAAACACTGAACAAGCAGGGTACAGCAGGACAACATGAAGCCACTGCTTACCAATAAGAACATTGTTGCATGCCTGAAGTTTGCAAAAGAGCATATTGACACTCCACAGCGATATTGGCAAAAATGTTTTGTGGACTGATGAAACTAAGATTAAACTATTTGGAAAAAATACCCAGCGCTACATCTGGCGTAGAAAGGGCACGGCATATCATCATGAAAACATCATCCCAACTGTAAAGTATGGTGGAGGAAACAGCATGATTTAAGCCTGTTTTGGTGCATCAGGGCCTGGCAAGCTTGCAATCTTTGAGGGGAAGATGAATTCCCTAGTATATCAGGCAGTTTTTCAGGATAATGTGAGAATGTCTGTATGTCAGCTGCAACTGTGTAGTAGGTGGGTGATGCAACAGGACAACGACCCAAAACACCAGGACAAGTCCACAACAGAATGGCTTCAGAAAAACAAAATCCGCTTTTTTGAGTGGCCAAGTCAGAGCCCAGACCTCAACCCAATAGAGATGCTATGGATTGACTTGAAGAGTGTCATACACATGAGACGTCCAAAAATATAACAGAGCCGCAGCAATTCTGCCAGGAAGAATGGGCTAAAATTCCTCCACAACGATGTGCAGGTCTGGTCCACAGCTACAGGAAGCACCTGGTTGAGGTTATTGCTGCTTGGGGGGTCAACCAGTTATTAATTCTAAGGGTTCACTTACTTTTTTCATTGCCATTTTGAATGTTAAATGAGTGTGTTCAATAAAGACATGAATTTTTTGACACAGTATGTGTCGTCAATACCCTTGACTTTGATGAAGGTCAGATCACATTTATGACAAATTTATTCAGAAAACCATGACATTCCAAAAGGTTCACATACTTTTTCTTGCCACTGTAAATGTGTGCTGGCAGATTGTGAACACAACCACCGTACAATGAAAAAAAAACACCCATCTCTCGTTTTTTAATACCTATTAAACCAGAGCAGCCTCATTAGACATGCTGTTTTGATTCTCTTGTTAATGTGATGTCACATGAACAAAGAACCGCCCACAGCAACTGACTGACTGTTTAACTTTACCCAAAAGCTTTTCTAAATGTGTTTGTTTGCAAGTTATAGCACTAATGTAGCTAAGATGCTGTTGTCTCAGACTATATTCACAGGTATCAGATCAATTTTTAACCAAAAGCCATAGCTCATTTGCATTTAAAGGTAAACACATGAAAAAAAGGATTTTTTTTAGGCTAAAACATTCTCATGGATGCTTGTAAACATATTACTCTGTGTGCACACAAAAACAAAGTGAATATTATTTTGCATTGTGTTATTCGTGGATAAAACCTTTGCACGATAAACAACAACAAAAACAACATTTCTTTCTGCCATTTTTCAACCATGCTGAATAACTACTACTGCTCTTTACCCGGAAGTCTCAAATACACAGATGGCTATAATACTCTCTTGCACTTTCTGATACAACCAAACGTGTCAGTAAGCTCTTTGCGTCATGCAAATTTCCCACTCAAGCTGAATTTTTTTAATTTGCGAGGAAGCCGCGATTGGGGCAAATATCGTACATTCGAGGCAATCACATTGACCAAATTTGCATATTTGCATTGCCTTTGTGTACTCAATATTTTTAAATAATTTAATGAGTTTTTTGTGTGCACACTATTACAATTAGATGACAATAGGATATGTGTTGGTACTTATAAACAAGACCTAGTTAAAATTATTTCATATACTTAAAGCTCTAAATAACACTGAATATAGTTTATCAATTTAATTATTTGCAGTATGGACACCTCGCGCATCTGCGCACAGCACGGGAAACATTTTGCACAGCATGGACAATACTTAAACACTAAAAATGATCTATCATACACATCGCTGCAAAAACATCTTGCTTAATCAGCATGCGCTATGCATACATCACAATTCTGCATAAGAAACCGCATCTCATTTTCACTTTTAGTGCCTCACAGATTCAGCACAAACTGCTTTTAGCCAAACTCCCTGCTTCAACCTGCTGAGCCGAACAACACGAGGGGCTGTGAATCTGCAAATCTGTCATGAATCGTGCATAATTCACAAATACACAGAAATGAGTCCACTCCAGAATTTTCAATGGGTCTATGAGTCAAACGTGCCCACACACCGTCCCAGACAGCCAAGTTCAATTAGTCGCTGTAGTTCACCACCATGGGTAGCTACAGTATCTCCATCCAAATGGATGTGGGGCGTTAGGTGTGCGAGTTAGTTGCATGCCTGTAATCACAATTAGGAGATTTGATAATTTCCTCTGACAAGCGGGAGGGCTTGAGGGAAGAACAGAACAGATAACAGAAAGTGGTTTCCCCCGCCCAACCATGACAAAGTCCATACAGTCATGGAGAGTACCTTTGTTTGCTATGGCAGGCGCAAAACAGGATGTGAGACACGAAAGCTCCTGCATTATGAAAGTTGACTGACGTGGCAGACCCACTATTTGACTATGATTTTGGGTGCATTATGCATTTTTTTGAGTCTCAAACAATTTGTGAAACTGGGGAGGGTGGAGCATTTTAAACTAAAGCAAATGAAGTGGTTAACAAGCTCATTTTTGCACTGTTAAACAAGGAATAAAGTGCAAATGTACAAAATAAAAAATGTTAACAGTAAACATCATGTAATTCCTAGCTGCGAAATAAAATATATTCAAATTTTCAGTTGCATGAGTCATATGCATGTTGCATTGAGTCAAACACTGGTCCATCACGTACCATTGTTTACTACAGTAACCACTGTTTACGATATAATCTGTTGTAAAATCACAGTAACCACAAATTTACTATGGTCTTACTGCAATAACCAAAGTTTAACCATGATAACTGTAGTTAAACTATACAATGGTAATCAATCTGAACAAATACATGGTTACTATCTTTTTAATAAGTAAAACAATGGTTAATTGTCCTAATGCATGCTGAAAAATGACTGCTACAATAGTTTAAAAGCACATCTGACGTGACTAAATTGAACATTTTATAGGAGCATTTACAAAGATGTAAATCACAGATCAGCAGACAGTGCACCCTTGTGCCAATCGTATTGTACCAAAAAACAAGACCTGCTAAAACTATAATGAATGAGACTGAATTATCTGATTGATCTTAAGTGTGTGTGTGTGTGCCTGTGTGTGATCTCCTGTCAACTTTAAGCCACGGCTGCAAGGGAGATAGAAGATCATTCCCTTTTGTTTCGTTTTCGTATAACGCCAAATATACAACAACTATCCGACGAGCTTCTTTCGTATTAATGATCATATAAACCCATACATTTATTTGGAAAGACTCACCAACGTTAATAAAATGAACATTTCGATCTGTATCCTATGTCTCCCGTATCGGTTCCCAGAAGCCATGATGCCGCTGCCACGTCTGTCTGCGCAGGCGCAATCCATTTTCCTCCGATCCCTAAGGAACGCAATGCATCATGGGAAATGTAGTGTAGCGTGAAACGATACTTTTAAACTCGTAAAGTTTGCATGTCTGTGATTTACATACTTGTAAGTGTGCGTTCAAGCGTGTCGGATATGTAAATCAGTCAGTAATGTTGTAGAGGTGCGTTAGGGGCGTAATGCAAATTAAACAAAAGCAATAAATCACAACAGTCGTAACTAACAGTGACGTTTATAACAGGGATGAATTAGGGAAATAACAGCATGATTACGACAGCAGCAATAACAAAATGACAATTTAAATAAATGAATGCTTAATAAATGGATATATTTGTATTAATAATAATAATCACGTTAAAAATAAAGTAACAAAATAGTCCAAGTAAATTTGCCTATGCAGGCAGTTCATAGTAAAAAAAAAAAGAAAAATTCGGCTATAAAATTGACTAATTTATTTTTCAGGTCGTTTAAAGGTAAGTTCCTCAGTAGCCTATGCCACAACTGTTACATAAACATATTTGTATATGTTAATATTGTTTTGTTTTTATTATGTCTCGCTTGCCTGCGTAATGTATTTATAATACACTTAGGTATTGTGTAATGTTTGGTCATGTCAGACACACTGATCTGTCACTGCCACCACCTGGATGTGACAGTGGTGCCACACAAATATTTTAACTGTGCCAAGATGCTTTGCCATCACCATAAACAGTGTTTGGACCATAGGCTATCATACTGTATGTTTTTAAATAGGACAAAACGTTTTAGCAGTCCAGCCAATTGGCAACCTTAATTTTCAAAAACACTATTTAAATGTCCACTGATATTTACATATAGCTAATATATATTAAATATCATTTTAATTTTTAAGAGATTTGTAATAGGCTACCATGCTGGTCTGGTCATGCAATCATTATAACGAATATAAAGTACTTTTTTATTACTGATGCCATCACTGTACCATGTTGTAGCACAGTACACTTAATAAAGCGTATATTTATTAACTGCACTGAAAATTATGAAATCATTTGAAAACTATACTACGGCACATAAGTGTGGTCTTGGTTGTAACACTGTGAGCTAACACTCCAAACGGTTAATTGATTGCCATGGTACCTCACAGATTCTAGGGACAAACCATTCAGCTGAATATAGGGGTGTTGCTGAATCCCCAAAACATGTAATGTTATTCATTTGTAATAAGTCATCAGACTAGTTGCTAATACAGAAACTAGTTGCTATCACATAAACTTAACAGGTTTTTGCATCTTTTAATGAAAATATTAGATGTTCATTCTAGAGTTTGCACCCCTTTTCGTTTGAATTTCATGTGCTCTTGTGTAGTAGCCGCCTCTCTCCAGCACAGCGCAGTAAAGCAGCTGCAGGTCTCTCAGTGGAAGTCATTCACAGAAACGGGATACAGCACAGGAGATACGGAAAGCGGAGATTGCGCTTTACGCGTTGCGTTTTATATACGATACACTTTTCTTCACTGCATCAGGACATCCGAAGGTAAAACCTCTTTTATTTACTTGCTACGCCTGTCTATCTGGTTATTTTTAAAAACAGCCTTAACGTTTTGGAGTGGGATGAGAGTGTGAAGTACTTTTGTAACTTCAAAGTTATGTGTCCAGATGATAAAATAAACTCATCCGATATATACATCTGAAGAGATGCGATATGGTCACTGTGATGTGTCTTTCACATCAGTTTTTTGGATATGATTCATATTTTAGGGACTCGTTTTTTCGTTCAATTTAATGCAAAACATTAAATTCCTTTATTTATTCATGAATTTACTTTAATTAGAAACTTTGTGTCTGTCAAGTTTTAATGTAGGCTATTTGAGCATTATTATTATTAAAGGCATCATTAATTCATGAACGGATATTATCTTAAACCTTAATAAACAAACGCCGTATTAGGAATGTTTATGTAAACATTGCAAAAAATGTAAACTTTTTATCCAAACAAAGAATAAACATTCGCGTTGACCAGTACAGTACGGTTTTCCTTTACCCTGACACGGATTTACTCGCAGCTCACGTCCTATCCAGGATCCGAGGAATTTTTCTTTGGATTTGTATCGTACGCCATCCGAAGCTCTCTGAAGCAGTTACTCTATTCATCTCCCTCTATCTACTTATCACTTGCTTTATATTGCTTGACACATGAGGGGTTCATTTTCAAAGATTGCTTTTCACAGGAGAATTATGTACTTTTTCACATGATGTTATGAATGAGGTAATATTGGCTTCCTATATCTTTGTGTTTGTTGGAACTTTATAAGCATTATCAGATCAAATATAGAGATTTAAATTGGTTGAGCATCTTATTCACGTGTTTGGCTTTTACAGACATCAGTATTGTGAGCATTACCGCATAAGCTTGTACTGTATGAATTTGTGTAACATAATTTTCAACATGCACTACTATCAATACAATTTTCATATTGATTTTTCACTTATATATCTATCACATATTGAACCAGTGGTCAACAACATCCAACACGTTTGATTTTTTCCCCCCTCTATATCTTCTTTAATTGAATTTGATAACATTGCTTGTATTTTTATAGCAGACAGTTGTAACCTGTCCATTCTCATCCTTTTTGATTTTCTTTGTGAGCTAAAATCAGTGGCTTGGCTTTGTCTCTCTCAGTTTTTCTGAATGTTGTCTTGGTGAATCTGAAAACCTGGTCGTTTTAAAGTGTAAACATGTCACTTGTTTTTCTTTAACTCGTATAATTTCACCCCACGATAATTTAAAAGCGAAATAATGTATTTATTGTTCATGATGGCAAGAGTTGTCTGCGAATCGTATGGGCAGGTGTACAGTGTAGACAGACTGCAATACTCGCTCTTAAACGATGGGGGGCAGTGTCGAGTCTCGTAGCCAAATCACACAAAAGCAAGACTCTATGACAGACAAACCTATGAAAAACAGTTTTTTTTATTAGCTTGTTACAATAAATGATATGTTTTTAATCATAGAGATGTACCTTACAGAAGAGTTTTGCCTTAACTTACATATTTACCTAAAATGGCTAAACAAGGTAATTTGGTTCACCTGTAAAGTATGGGTAGTCACATTATTGTACTAACCCTGCATAAATTGATATCTTTAAGGAAATAGATTGGATATCCTTTACGTAAAAATGCCAATTTAACAACAGCTTTTATGAAATGTAATAAAAGCAAACTGCTCAAGCTGTCTGAATGCGCTCCAACCTTTAGATTTCACATCATTGGCTCAGTAAGAATAAATGATACATGAAGAGCTTTAAAAGATCAAGATTTGTAAGTTCAAATGCTATTCTGGAACACGAGGGTGTGCTTTAAAACTGATCATATCAGTGAGGAATTACTTCAAAAGCTATGTATATGCTAAGTATACATCATTATGGATCTAGGTCCAATATTCACTAAAGAAACATGCATAGCTCCACTGGGAACACATGCATACAGTTTGCTTTGAAATCCTGTTCTTTTTCATGCACCTACTTTTACTCTTGTTTTTGTTTAAGCACTTTTTTCACTGCAAAAAATTACTCTCTTAATTTTCGCCTTGTTATCAGTAAAAATAGAAAAAAGAAAATAAATCTAGTTTTAGACAAAAACATATTTTTTTAGTGAATTCGTGCTTAAAACAAGCTAAAAAAAAATGTGCCAATGGGGTAAGACAATTTTTCCTTAATGTTTCTTGCATTAAGTGCTTAATTTTTTTTTTTTTTATTTCTAGACCTTGGCAGATTTTTTGGCTTGTTTTATATGCACATTTTTTTTTTAAACTTAGACTTATTTTCTTAGGTTATTTTGCTCATCAAGAAAATGCATCTTGATTTAAGATTTTTTTTATATTTGTACTTAAAAATATTAAGAAAATATTTTTTTGGCATTGTGATCTTTCCTCATTTTTTAACCCAAGACCTTGTTGTTTGTATTTTAAAGTGAAAATAAATTAGGTCTGCTGAACTAGTATTTTCAGGGTGGTCCAGAGATCCTTTCCCAAGCTTATCACTTACATATTATAGTCAAGCACCTTCCATCCACTTACTCCTGTTTAAACATCGCTCACTGTGATGTTTACATAGATGCCTCTTGAAACGGCATATATACGTTAGGTTTGTTTAGCTGAAGTGTGCAGCTACGTGTATAGAGCACAAGCATGTCCATTGTGTATTAATGAGGTTTAGTTTTTGATCACGGTTCCCTTAGGTGCATTTCTTTAGCTCTTTTCAAAGTCAAGTCCAAGAGAATAATAAAGAAGCTCAAGGGTGTCCTTATATTCATATTAAGACTTCCTTTCAGGGGTCTGACACATTGCAGTAGATTTGAATCATTCATGTGATGAAGGATGTAATTAAGTCTGGATCTATTGTGTATGTTTACGTGTGCCCGAGACCGCTCGTGAACGTCTCTCTCAACCAAGGGGTTCATTTGTTTACAGGTCGAGTAAGGCTTTTGTTCATGAATATTAATATTCATATCCCCATCATTGCATGTGGCGGACGATTCATGTGTTTTCATGGTACTTGCGGTCCTTCTTTTCAAATGCAAAACAGGTTTTCATCAGTAATAATCTTATGAGATCTCGAGGCTACACTGTAGACATTCTCTCAAAGGCCCAAGTACTCCAGACACATTGGTTACAAACATCACAGTGAGTGACGTCTGTGGTAACAAGACCAGTAAATGGAAAGAGATCAGCATAAATAATTTTAGATGTCGGGAACCGATGACTTGGTAGCCCTTATCAAAGTTTCAGCGGCGAATACGTTAGATGTGCAGTCTGAATTATTTCTGATTCTGAGCCGTCGTTCGAAAGGAAGGAGTGTGAATGAAAGTTTAATGGGTATGAACTTGATCTGACTGGCAGTAGATATGACTGCATGTAATAGAGTAACAGTGCCAAGCGTTCTTCTGCCCTGTATCGGGGGTTAGTGAGGGTAACTGAGCTTTTAAAGACACCATAGACTACTTGATAAATGTCCCTCTTAAGCTGACAGAGGTTTCTTTATGCTTGCAATACAACTTTAAACCTTAATTTAGCAATCTATCCAGAAGCATTTTTAAGGCTTGTATGTCTTAATTTTTAATATTAGATTTTCAAATCAGCTTTAGGCACACAAAGTTTGTCTCACTGAATTATCCTAATGAGATCTATTCTGATAATATGTTTTGTATCAGCTATTCTGCATGCCCAAGCGGCTCAGTAAAGGTAGTTTAAGATCCATTTGTGAGTCGTCATCATTTAGTTTATTCTCTTTTCGGGGAAGTAATGGCATGTTTAACTTTTCAGCGTGCGAATCTTGATCTATGATAATGTCTTTCTTGCTGTTAAATTTGAATTCACAGTGCTCTGTGTTTTAAAGCACTTTAGACAAGTGTAAGGTAACAAGAAGGTTATGTGCAGCCGCCAGCACACATTGACCCATCTGACCTGACACTTAGCTTGAGTCTTTTTAACATATCTGCAGACAGCTTTTTAAAAAGCTTTTCCTAATTAAATAAAAGCTGTGCATGAGGGAAAAATAAACTTTTTTTTGTTGTATTACATTTAGTGTACTTCAATATGAGTGATTTCCAATTAGACTACAAATTTACATTGCAAAGACCTGTTTTAATACTAATATTTAGGAACTTATAAAACGTCCTTGCCTAAACCCTTGCTATGTTCGAAATTGCCTACTTCCATACTATAAAGTAGGGCTGGGCCGATACCACTTTTTCTTGTCTGATACCGATATCGATACCACTGTCGATACCACAACCTTTAGTATCTGTCAAAGCTTTTAATCAATTATGCTGCAAATAACACATATGTTAGCCATAAAAATGTAAAGTAAATGTGTGAAGTAAACCATAACTTTCATATGCTTATGCTTATACTTGCCGCTCTTTACAGCATGTTGCTTATGTCACGCTTTTATGGCGTGTTGCTCTGTAAGTCGCCTTTACGCCAAGTTGCGATGACAGTTAAGGTCCGTGTTGGGATCGTATTGTTCTCCCCGACTTCTACAATATTAGATCCGGACATTTTCGTCAATATCCGACTAATATCGATACAGAATATCAGGTCGGCCCACCCGTACTATATAGGAGGCAAAAATCAGTATACGAGGCGAGTGGTATGTCCTAATTCATAGTATTCGAAAAACAGTAAGCGAAAAGTGCAGACATACTACTTTCAGCTAGATTTTAAAGTGTGCATTCAATGGACACATTGGCTGCATACCAATCCGCTTACTTTCCTACCATACAGTAGTTGACGAGATGCGAGTAGTATGTCAGAATTCATAATATATAAAAAACAGTAGGTGAAAAGTACCTGGATACTTTAAAGAGCACCTATCGTCCGATTTACGATTTTACATTTCCTTTTCTAAGTGGGTATTAGTAACATAGACTGTAAAAAGGATGGACATGTCCGTGATGTCACCCATAGGTTTTTGAAGATCATTTTTGAAGCTTAAAGTAGGCGGTGGCTGCCGTCGCCATCTTGTCTCCGTGCATTATCGCGCATCACTTGCGGATATCCAAAAATGGGTAAAGAGGCAGGACGTGGGCAAAGCTGAGTTGGCTGGTTGCTAAAACCAGGCCCGCCTAGCTCGACTCAAGTGACAGCAGTGGCTGTTCAACCGTCATTGAAGTGGCCACGCCCTTAATTATGCAGAACTTTAAGGCTTTGGGCCCTATCTTGCACCCAGCGCAATTGACTTTGTCAGTGACGCATGTATCATTCGTATTTTGCGCCGGCGCACAGCGGGGTTTTTCCCTCCACAGATGCACGTCAGCAAACTAGGGAATGAACTTGCGCTCCCTGGGCGGTTCAGCGCAAAAAGGAGGCGTGTTGCGGCGCAAACCATCTCTTATGCTATTTTGCAGTTTCAAAAAACAATTGCGCTACTAACCAAAAAAAAACTAGTCTAAAGTCAGTGGCGCGTTGCGCGTGGTTCATTATGCTATTTTAAGGGCGCATGCTTGACCATAATGTATAGCGTGCACAACGCGCATACACTTTGCTTATCTAATCTACACAGATGCAACAGTAATTTTTGCAAATCATAAATTGTTACACTTAAAAATATTAATACACGAGATAAGGGGAATCATAGTGGTGAGCATTGTGGTGATAGTTTTTATTTATTCTCATGCAAATAACGATTAAAATATTTTCATAACTTTGTTGTGTGGCTGTATTACGTTTATTTTATGTAAATAATAGTTAAAATGTTTTCTTAAGAAACCTTAATGTATATGAACTTGATTTGTAAGAGTACTTTGGGGTTGAACCTTGCTTGCGTTTCTTGGGTCCGATTTCAAAGCCCCCAAACCCTTTCAGCGGTGAGGGTGGACGCAGCGATGTCCTCTGCTGGCGTCAAGTCCTGAGGCAGATCCACCTCCCGTTACACGGCGTGCCCGATTTATGCTGGCAAGCGTGGGATTCCCCCGTACAAGGACGTCGGTCTCCTCGGCTGTGAACCGCTCCTGGCGTGCGCCTGGTAAATCCGTCATAATAATAGCAACCCGCCATGGAACTTGCGCCCTTGCGTTTAAAGGGAATGTTGGCTAGCGTTCTGATTGGTTTATTTGACGTTACGCCCAAACCACACCTATGAATAATGAACCTATTTCAGACCAACCCCTTATTGATTTGCGCCCGGCGCAAGAGTTATTTCTCACGCCGGGAAAATAGCAACAGCGCCCAAGATCCGCCCACAAACTCACTTGCGCGTTGCGCTTCGCACTTGCGTTTCAGATCGTTAAAATAGAGCCCTTTATGTTATTGAGTTACAAAAAAATTCACCCCCCTCACAGTTGTCATGAAGGGCATAATTAGCTATACCGACCAAAAACTATTTTTGTATAAGGCTGTAAACATATTTTTTCTGCTCTAAAGATGGGCATTTTAACATGGAGGTCTATGAGAATTGACTCCCTTTTGAAGCCAGCCTCTAGTGGCCAGTCACTGAATTACAGTTTAAGTCACTTCCGTATTGGCTTCATCAAAGAGATGGGAAGGTTGCCCGTTGATTAGTTAACAATATGCAAAAGGTACAAACCCCAAACTAAACGACGACACGAGTTATCGTCTCCAACGTAAATCTCTTTTCTTGGACTACAACAAACACACGGATTGTAAGCACCAGTTTACTTTCTGGGATTGGTGATGTAGACAAGCCCGACATTATCATAATTCCTCCCGCTTTGGACTCAGCCTGTAAATTAACTCCTGTTAGCATTGCGTTGTGAGCGAATCTTTCAAACATGGTAAGGAGCGTCACATTTCCGGCTGACGTCAGAGGTATTCATGCCAATCACAATGTACAGGTTAGCTGGCCAATCAGGGACACAACGCTTTTCAGATCGATGAGCTTTGTACAAAATCAATGTGTTTCAGGAAGACAGGGATATCTGGAGCTACAAAAATGTATGGTATGTGACCACGCAAACATTGTATTATACCAAATACACAAATAACACAAATTGTTTTTTAAGCAATGAAATAGATGCCCTTTAAGTCAGAAGTAGAGGCGCCGTGTTGTCACATTATAAAATGTTGGAAAGTGGTAACACGGCTCTCTTCAAAATACGAAGTCGAATACACCTTTTACTATGCCGTGAAGCCAGGCGAGCTGAGGAGCAGCCAAACTAAAAAATTGAACACAAGAAATGACTGGATATCTATGAACCAAGAAATGTATTTCTTGTGACTGAATTGTGCTTGTTAAACAATGCATATGTAAATTATGGTTGTTCTGATTACGTCATAGGTCAAAGGACATACGGGTCACATGACAATAAAAACATTGTGGATTCAGTATTTCCAAGTATTTATACTTGCATCCATAAATTCTATATACAATGTACGCACAGTCGACACATCCCTAAATAATAATTTAGCATTTATCAATATTGATTTATTCATAAAGCAAGAAAAATAGCACAGCCTCTCATTTAATAATAAAGACTAAATGATCTTCCAGATGTGCCAGAGTTACAATTAAAACTGTTGGAGATTAACGCTAATAGCTTCATTCATCATTGCCCACATTTCAGCATTTATATCTAGATCTAAAGAATAATCGCAGTTTAGCTAACATCTGTGGCTTGTCACATGGAAATGCAGTATATCCTGAGCACACTGGGCCGTAAAGAGCAAAGGTAGCTTGTGTCGTTCCCAGGCTGTCTCTGAAAGCAAATAAAGGTTCTTGTGATGTTTTGATGGCTCATTGATGTGAATTGTTTCTTTTAATGAATAACTTCATTATTATTATTGCTATCAAGGAGTAGAACTGAGAATTTGGCGGCCCTTGGCTGCTTCTCAAGAATATTGTAGGAATGCCCTACTAACTTTTGTTTGTAAAGGGGGAGGGCTGATGGGTTTGAATTAAACGTATTCCCTGATCAGTTCTGGGAGCAGAAAAAGATGGAAGTTATCGTCTTCATCATTCAATTTAATACTATCGTTTTAAATGCCCGGTTATTCAAACCACAACCCTGGGAATGTCAGAAAACCCAGTGTGGATGGATGGTTACGCACTACTCCAGTGAAATGTGAGATCGGTGATATGGCTGACTGTCTGCAGCCCTAATTAATACTTGATGTGATTGAAGTTGCTCAATTTGTCTGGAGTCTTATCTTGTCAACACGTTTGTATCTGCTTTTTTATAATGTCTCGCAGACAGACGACAGCTGAAATAAAACAAACAATTAAGCCTCCGAACCAACAATTACGTCTCGTGTTGTCATGGAGATGTTTCTACACAAATCGAGCGAGACACATTGCTCACTCTTGTGTGGCTTCTAATTAAGTGAATGCAATACTTCATGCTTCGCACTACTTCCACATTCCAAAAAGACGGGAAGAAATTTTCCCAAGATACTGTAGTTAGCATAAAAAATTGTCACATGAGCGTCTAAATGTTCTCAGTGAATGGAAAGCATGTTTAGATGCTCTACAGTAAGGATCATATGCTTCAAGTAATTGGTTTGTGTTTTTGGTTGAGTGAATGCGCCATTATAGTTGAATATTAAAGTAAAGCTGGTGTTCTCCGCCCCGCTGTCAAAAGAGGGATGCAGTTGTATGTAAGCGGACGTGAAGGCATGCATCTTTTCTTTGGCATTGTTCGCTCGAAGGAGGCTTCAATAAGGAGAAGGGAAAATGGGTAGAGACCAAAATGCTCCCACAGTTGATTTGCCTATTGTGGGGGAGGAACACTATTCCCATTGATGGTGTTGTTGGTGAAGCCCCCAAAAGCTGGAGAAAGGGGGCCCATTCAGTGCAATGGGTGACCCTGCACAACTATGGTAGATGGGTGTTTGTGCTTTTGTGGTGTACGGTGGGAACATTGTCCCCATTCTGGTGATTTAATACCCCTGGTTTAAGGCATTTCTGCTATCTCTCCTGAAATCCGTATACAGGTCTGTTTCACGGGGTAAAGTGTGAATTCCACAGACTTTCACCTTTTAAATGTCATTATGAGACGATGTTAGGACTCGGTTCTCTCTTTTGTGAAAAGATGAATGAGTGATTTAGCATCTGATGGCATGTGTTGCTCTGTAGATGATTGCCCAGCATCAGTGTTGAGTAGGTAGACCTAACTAACAATAAGAATGCTACACTGTAAAAACTGAAAAAAAAACATTTCAACTGCAATCTGTATTTTGTTGTTGTTGTAAAAACAAAGAAACAATAATAATTAAATATGTAAATATGAACAGTGTTTAAAACTGTCTACTTACCTTGCCCCAATTCAAAATGTGAAGCTTATAATAATGATTTATAATTTGAGCAGTTGGGTCGGATCAAAAAAGTTAATCAGCGTCATTCGTCTTTGCGTGCTGACGTCACGTCCGTAAACAAAGAAGAGGAGCCGGCCACTTCATCACATGTGCTCCTGATTAAATTTGTAGCTTGTTTAGAAAACAGTGGATTAGAGTTTAAAATCGCCATGAAACGGAATTAGCGATTGCCTAAATTTCCCCATGGTGACGTATATCCAAGTGATACCAGCTTCTGAAATGTAAAGAGGCAGGGCTGGATTTTAATTTGTCTGTCTGGATCTGATTAGACCGTTTGAAGTTGGGTCGTGTTGTTAATTGCTAATCTCAGCGATCTTCTCCCGGACCCCACCCACCTGCCATACCATATGACTGGAAGTAAAGAGAGATTGCTTTGCGGAGGGGAGGAGATTTTCGTTTTTTTCACATTCATTTTTAAAAAATAATAAAGCTTACAGTAGCTCAGAAAGCTAATTTGTAAAAAATACCACTATATTCCAAAACTAATGACAGTTTTTCATTTTATTTTCATGACGACTTTAAACATGTCATCTTGATGGCGGCGTTTAATCTGTAAAGTTTCAAAAGATGATCATCCGGGGGATGGCATGTAAATATGTTAGTTTATTACATTCTTCATATTACATATTATATTACATTATTTATTACATTCTACATATATGGAATCACCTGTTATAAAAGTGAAAGCCAAAACTGAGAGCTTGTGCTAAAACAAGAGTTAATATCAGCCGGGCTTTTCAAAATCTGAAGCGATTAAATACTGGAGCAGAGGCATCTTCCTCTAAACTGGTAAGGCATCTGTTTAAACACTTTAAACTAGTGCGGCAGATGTATTACTTCACTTCAGTGTTTCCCCCAGGCTTGGCGGCACATCCGCTAGGTAAATGGGTAAAAATGGGTAAAAATCCGTCGTTTTCGGATGGGGATGTACAGACATCAGAATCATCTGCGCAGAGTAGCGTGGCAAAGCACAACGCACGCACAGAACATTACTGCACAAATAACTGCAATTTTATATTTTAGTCAGAGATGGCGATATAGAGCCAGAGTTACGTACTGCAGCTTTAAAGCTCACATAACACAGGCCATTTTTGCCAATGCTAATGTTAATCTTGGTTACCTATAGAGTAGTATTTCAGCCTTCATATGTCCAAAGAGTCTTTCGTGATGTCAGATTATTAAAAGACAGAACGGCCATTCCGGATTTTGTTGCATAAAGACGAACACTTGAAGGCGTACAGTGGGCAGAGCTGAAGAGTTACGAGTACAAGCAGCCTTTGGATACTAATCTAACAGCTGTGACATTGATGGAAATCAAACTTAAATAAAAATTTTTTTTTAAATAACTATGGCAGATAAATAGTCAGATAAAGCCTTGCACATATGATCCAGAATCGGATACTGTTTTAGTAATTGATCAACAGGAACAACAGCAGCAACGGTAATTAATCCTTGTTTGTTTATCCACTATTTTAATAAAAAAGTGACGTAAATCTTTATATGTTTTTTCTGCATTTGCTTGTTTAAAAGGTGTAAATGTCGTAAGTGCTGTACAATGCCAAATGAGGCTTGTTTACATTTCATGCACATATGCGCTGATTGCAAACAAAACTCATGAGATTTTGATTTACTTACACCTGTGGTTGTGACTCCTAAACAGTGTCTTTTAAAGTTCAGTTGTAAACAAGCAAATCTGGCGTCAAACTGAGCCTTGTTTCTAAAGCAATCCTCTCCGAAATGCAGCCAGGGAAAACATAAACCCATCGCAATTACGTTGCTGTCCGGGAAAAACTAGCTGCATCCACTGTTGTCTTAAGACATGGAAAGCTAAATAAAGTTTTCTTCTCCTTACATCCAAAAACACACTTCTTTTGTTGAACCATCTTGATAAAACAAATTGTCGCATGCTGTGCAGTGATACCAGTGACTTTTACTCGACAGAGCAATGCTAATGCGCCTTCCCCCTCTCACTTGACGTGCAGGGCAGGAGTGCTTTTCTGGGGGTAAAAGCCCATAAAAGGAATATGGGGGCAATCAGTCGTAACGGATACCCCAATTAAAAAAAACCTTCAGAAACTTGTAAGAAAATAGAGGTGTGAGTTTGGCCCAGAAATACTCTGTCACAAGCTCAACTGCTTTTTTGACACTTTGCTTATGTTTAGCATAAGGGTTACAACTCTAAGAGGCTGTTTACACTTGGCATTAACATGCGTATTCTTCGATCGGATCACAAGTGGACGACGTTAATGCCAGGTGTAAACGGTGTTCAAAACGTTTTGAGCTCGTCCACTTTCGACCACTTTCAACCACATCCAGAGGTAGTCGAAACCACTTTCGATCGGATCGCTTTGGAGTTGCGGAACGCAAATGTGGTTGAATGTGTTCGAACAGCCACACGCGACCGCCTTCTCTCCGCCCATTTATCTATCTGAGGTATTAAACACAAGTTTTACGTCTTTTTTGACTTCTGGCGTGAACATACGCTGAACAGCGCTATTTTTAGCCTTTCATTGATAAACCTAAAGCGGATGATCTCCGTAGTTTCGTTTTGAAAGCGTGTGAAAGTTGCACGATCCTATTTCATCAATTGCGCTGAAAATTCAGAGAAAGCTCTTACATACATATGTACAAAACACTGTGCAGCACGTTTACTTGCTAAACAAGCAGCGGACTCCGACATAATATTAGTTTGCGTCCATATAAACTCATAATTACTCCTGCTCGCGTTTGAATGACAGCAGAGAGACTCGCCCACCGTCTCACGGACCATCCCCTCACAGTATTCAGGACAGAAGGGGTCGAAAGTGGACAAAAGAGACGGATTTAAATACCAGATGTAAACGTAATGTGTCTCTCTCGTCCACTTGTGATCCGATCGATGAAAACACATCTTAATACCAAGTGTAAACTGCCCCTTAAACTGTGTTAATAAGTCAGAAATAGCATTAAACCCCCCCTTTAAACATTTAAGTAAAAACAAAATACATTTTCACTTTTTTCAGTTCTACACTGTAAAAGTTCCTTGTTGCACTTAAATGTTTTAGTTTAAACAACCTGAATTTTCAATTAATTTTAAACTATCTTGACTAGTAAGGAGTTGCTATAAATTATAAAAATAAAGTTGAAATAACTTAAGCTAATTTAACTTTATTTTGTATTATTTATAAGCAATTATTTTTATTTTTATAGCAACTCCTTAATAGTCAAGGGAGTTAAGAACACTGAAAAAAATTATTCATTAATTTACTAATTTTTTTAAGGTAAGTGGTTGCAATCAATTTTTTTTAAGCTACATTTAAACAAAAGTTTTTTATTTTATTTTATGTTACTATTTTTTTTTTTTGTTTAAATGTAGCTTAAATACATTGATTGCAACCACTTACCTTAAAAAATTTTGGTAAATTGAATGAATCATTTTTTTCAGTGTATTAAAACTCTCCTGAGCTAAAAGCATCCAACTTAAAAAATCAAACATTTCAAGTATTCATTTGCGCTTTCCATCCCGCTTCGAAACAAACAGGGAGTAAACTGAGCACAGCTACGAACAATACATTTGCTTTAAATGACTCAAATTATACATGCTGATATAGATCCAGCACTGTCTCCATACTAAAGATTAACTCTTTCTCTCCCCTCTCACTGTTACTGACAGTCTATAATCCTGTTTTTGCACACCTGATTTTTATCGCAACCTCTAAAAGCAACAAAGAAATCAATTTCTTTCCGCTCAACTCAATAAAAGACAGCATATTATTTAGTTTCACAATTCGCGCTTTCATCCTCTGACTGACAGTCATTTTCGGAACTGTATGAACTCTGATATTGAATTTTGATAGGTAATTTGAAAAGGGCACAATAGGCCGACACATTTCCAAAATGTGGATGTGAGTGAAATGCCTTTCTTGAATCAGAACGGTGTACCATGTAAGCGCCGGGTGTAAATTGAGATATTAATTTCCCTTTGCTTTTTGTCACTTATAAATATAGCAGGAATAATGAACAAAAGCTCTCGGAATAGAAAAGGCCACCAGTCTGTTATCAGGCGCATTCAATATTGAATCTGTGGTTCAAGCATCTTATCTCTCTGACCTGAGTGGATCTTCCTCCGGGGGCTACAGGTCTATTCCAGACCTTTGGTTCGATATGTCTCACACTACACACTGTAAAGATCTATAAATTGCACCCATGAGGAAAAATTTACAAAGTAGGTATTGCTATAACCATGGGAAAGGTGAGACATTTCTGACCTTTTTTTAAGGATGTAGGCATATAACACATTTAAAAGGGATATGTGTCATCTGTGTCTACACTGTCTGAAAAAATGGTCCCTAGCTATTCACTGGGACTGTACCCTTTCAAAAAGTACACATTTGCACCTAAATAGTTTATATTAGAAGTACATATTAACACAGAAGAGTGCATACAAGCACTCCAACAGTGACAGCTTAGTGTTTTGCAAATTTGGGTGTTAATCTGCGTTATGTTGAACTGGCTAAGGTACTCAAACAAACAGCAATGATTTGATGGCACCACCAAGTACACATTAATGTTAGCTGTAGCATTTTATGCCAACCTTGCCCTTTCTGAAGTGCTTATACCAAAGCTTTCTTTTCTGGACTTTGCCTATGCAGTCAGTGTGGTTGGTGGCTGTTTCTATAGTGATAAGAAATAGCTTTGTATTGGGGCACAAAGGTCTGTCTGAAACACATCGACAGGCAGAACCTTGTTTGACAGTGATTAATGTCCAGTCCAAATCAACACAAAACATCCAGGGAAACATTCGTACTGCGCTCATCAGTGATCAGAACGTTTGTTTATGCGGCGTTATGATGAATGATGATGTATTAAATCAGTGTGGGGAAATATAACCTGCTGATAATCTGTCAGGATTAAATGAGGAGTAAAATGCAAAAACATCTTTATTGATGTACCTTTCTTTAAACATGCACGTGATTTGGTTATGTTTGGTTATATATTGCACACTTGGTTTTTAAATAGTAGGCAGAATATAGAGCATTTAGTGTGCAGTATACTTTTGCATTGTGAAAATACATCTATGATGTAATTGTGGGCAATGTAGATACAAAAGCAATCTTCGAGGTGACCCTGTCCTCAGTCTGTCCTTGCTGGATAATGGCAAGATCTTAATATTATCTTTGGACTGGTATGGTTTTCTGCCAAACTGCTTTTCTTAATTCATTTGAAATGTAATGAGGATTTATGTGCAAAATCTGTGAACATAGATTGATGACTTTGTCCTTGGTTTACCATTAGTCAAGAGAAAATTCCTTTAGAAATCCCTGTCCTGCTATTCTAAGGCATTTATACCTAACCAATCCATATTTGATTTCGAGGATTTTTTCTGCAAAATAACCATATATGTATGCCCTGGAAGATTAATGAGAACAATGTAGCTGTTTAAAACGTTTTTTTATATACTGTTTTGCATATTTTTTCCTTGTAGTCAAGATGAAATGTGTGCAACTAATTTTAGTTCTGTAATTTGATGTATTTTGCATTTTAATAAGATATTTTGTGGGAAATAACGCAGGGCAAAACTTCAGTAACTGATTTAATTGGAAAGTTCTTTCTATATGACAAATGGCTTGAAAAAGACAGCTTAGTGACATCAGCTAAAAAGGAAAGTTTCAGAGGCACAGAAAGTAAGTTAATATATTTTAATGTAAGACCAGATTTTTTTTCTTTTGAATTATGTGTACCAATCAATCATTCATGATAGAACCAGAATGTCTATTAAAGGCGGAGTGCACGATATCTGAAAAACTCTTTGCAAAAGAGAGTCAGGCCGACTACCAAAACACACATCAGTAGTAAGGTGTGTGTTAACTAAACGACATTGTTGCCTGGGTTGCGTATGTTTGATGAGTCTATCATTAAAATCAAAAGGTCTAGATTCTACTGGGGTAGGGGCGTGTTTGTTTAAGTTATTTCAAATGTCAGCATTGGCTTTCAGAGATCATGGACCCTGCCTTTAAGAAAATGAACAAAAAGTTTTGATTTCATCGTGATTTTAAATATAAGTATGTTTTACAAAGTGCATACTGCATATTATTCACTACACTATTCCATTTCAGACATAAGCCCTATTTGAACGGTAATCATTTTGGTAACACTTTACTTGAAGGGGTGTTCATAAGACTGACACGATACAGGGCTCAACATAAAGGACTGCCCGGTTGCCCGGGGCAAGCGTGAGAGACGTTCGGGCCAGTAAAAAGTTATGTCACTGCCCGATCTGTTATTAAGTGTCATTTGTTCAGATCAAAGATGACAATGGGTCTCATTCACTAAGCATGTGTATGCACAAATTTGTTCGTAAAATGTGCGAATGGACGTTTTAACTTACAAATCTAAACTTTTTTATCATCATAAACAAGGATATAAAATAATTATAAATAACAAAATGTTCATGATTATTGCACACACGTGGTTGTTCCTTTGTTTTGAATACATTTAAAATAAATTTTGGTATGAACGTTTTTGTTAAATCATGATTTGTCCGTACACACATTTTACGAACAAATTTGTACGCATGCTTAGTGAATGAGACCCATTGTTTGAGATGTCTTTGTTATGACAACTTGACATTAAATAATACATCATAACTTGTCATGACAACTTGACATAAACCAATACATCATTGCTTGTCATGACAACTTGACATAAACCAATACATCATTGCTTGTCATGACAACTTGACATAAACCAATACATCATAACTTGTCATGACAACTTAACTGACCGCTTTTTACCGGTGATACAAACTGAATTTGTCATTAAAATGCATTAAGTGTTTATACTCTGTCATTTTGTTTAATAACAGTGTCATGAATATTCTTCAATTCATAATGTTTTTTAAGTTTCCTCCAGGTTTAAGAAATAAAATCAATTATTCAATAATAATAATAATAATAATTAAAATTGATAAAATTATATTTAATTGCATTTGGAGACGGATTCACCTAAAATTAAATGAAAACAGTACACTAATGGGTTAAGCCATGCAGCGTTGGGTTTATATCAGTGGAAAAACAGTTAATTACATAAAATTAATTAAATATTTTGTTAGTTTTTTCCTTAAGGCAGAACATTTCAGAACCCTCTTTGTGAGGAAGAACAAGTTTTGTTAGTTGTCAGTTTTTAATGTATTGTGCACATATATAAAGTTAAGGATAATCTTTTGATGTGTCTGTTGCATTTTATTAAGGTATTTAAAATAATTTGACAGAGTATTAACACTTAATGACACTTAAATGGCAGTTTAATATAATGTTAACCCATAAAGCTAGGTAGTTTCTTTAGTATTATCATTATTCATTATTCTGCTATGTCATGTTTATGACAGATTTATGACAAGTTATGATGTATTGGTTTATGTCAAGTTATTATAACAAAGACATTTCAAACAATGTCATCTTTGCATTAAAAATGACATAATTGAACAAATTACACTTAAAGACAGTTGTCATAAAATCTCCTTCATGTTCATGACACCTGTCATCATGTCTTGATTATGAAGGTGTCATGTCAGTCTTATGAACACCCCTTCAAGTAAAGTGTTACCATTGTTTTTTATGAGGATGCCTCCTCTGTGATAAACGTAAAGACACTTCACGAAGCACATGACCATATGGTGATTTTTAGTGGTCTTAAAGTATATGCAAAGTGACTTTTGCGATGTTAATTCTGAAAGCAATTAAATTACAACGCGACCTTGGTGTTTGTAGTAAACTGTAATTCGGAGAATTTTTACATGGGTGGTTGGAGAACAACAGACATTCTGGATTCGGATGGCAATAAAATCACTACCCCCTGTAAATAATGAAAATACCTTACGTCCCCACGAGAAACTATTACCGACCGGGCTTTAGCTCATGTTAAAATAATCAGGGTAGACAGATATAGGTTAAACCTTGCTACTGTCAGACCTTGTCATCGGTTGTACATGCACGAGAAGCAAATTGTTGTGGGCTTCCCTTTAAAGTTAATTTCCCTGTGCTGACATTTAGTGATGTATGGGGTTGTATTAAATGGCAACCTAAAGTGTATCCTGCCACAACTCACTGTCCACCCTTGAGAGACAACTAATCCTTGCAAGTGCCACACAGGCTAGCAAAATGTTTGATGTTTTAAAGTAAGTATGTCTCTTTGCAGACCTCCCCATCTAACACTGGAGTGCTATGCATTGGACAAGGGCCCCATTGAAAACTTCCTAAGAGGGGAATAAGTTTTAAGGGGGATACGGACCTGCATGCCAACACATTTTAAAGTACAAAGGCCTGGATAGAGGTGGAGAGAGAGCTCTTTGCGAGCACAGTAGATAACAGGTTCAGTCGATCAGCAAATTCGAGCAGTAAGTCCCTAGAGTACAAAAAAATGTACCAAAATAAGGAAACAATCGATTTTGTGGGTGTAAATAATGCAGGACCTTTATCTTGCTTTTAAGTTTCTGTCTGTGATTAAAGGAGCTGAAGCAAAACATATATGAAAAGGTTTACTTTTTCAGTCTGAATTTCTTTTCTCTTTGAGATCCAATATATACTGTCTGTCTGGCACAACTGTATTGACCGACATAAGTGGCATGTTATTCAGAATACTAATAAACCACCAGACTTCAGCAGGATAATATAAGAAGCCCATTAGCTCTCTTTATATCTCTTGATATCAATGAATAGGTTCTTGAGACATGTCCATATATGCCAATATCATATATTCGATATCAATAACTCTCAACAGTAAATGTAAATGTCTCTTGAATATTTCCTTTCATTCTCTGAGCTGTCAGTTGTTGTGTTTCCATTACCCTTGAAATTGCGCAAATTGGAACCGCTAATAAAAAATATGCCAAAATTTGACAAAAACTACCATATATTGCAATATTTAATGCTTGCAGGAGGTGTTTTTGGAAATTACAGATCACCTGACGTGCGTAAAAGTCGTATGATTATTCTTTTAATCGTGTACTATTACCTCCCAGAAATACTTTATAAACGACTGCTTCTAAAGCCGAGTTTAGACTGCCCGTATTTTCGGGTCACAGATCTTTTCACACTTCATGACTATATGGTGTAGCGTTCAGTCGCAACTTTGTCCCGGTGCGCGAACTACGTCTCACAACCAAATGCATACGAGAAGTGACAAGGAAAAAACGTGAGGTTACGCATGCTATTATTATTAAGATTATTATTAAAAATGGTAGCCACAAATTGCATGTGTGCTCATTTGCAGCGAATAGAAGATTATAGAGGAGGAAATGGTTGGGGAAACTCCTCCCCAAACTTCCATCTGCCCTGCATGTTGCTCTCTTATTGGCTGTAGGTCATCGGCAATGTTATTTTCAAACAGAACACATTTCACATGGCATGATTATGAATTGTGTCTTTGATAGTTCACACTGCGTGATTGTCACTCGGGTGAACGAGTACACCAAACGTGGCTAAAAACGCCAGGCGGATGCCAATTGTGGGTGATTGCCAGGGTTTCTTTTTTGGCCATTTTGCCTTTTTTTGACAGTGATTGAGAAAAAGGACAGGAAAGAAAAGGGAGGAGAGAGTGGTACAGGATCTGCAAATGACCATGAGCCGGGAATCGAACTCTGGTCGCCGAAAGTGCGAAAGCACCACGTGTCGGATTGCCGCCCATTACACCATCGGCTCCGACCTTGCCAGGGTTTCTTCAGGGGCACGTTCAAGTTCAAAATTTCCAGGTTGATCAACATGTTTCCTGGAAACGGTGTTCACCGGTGTGCAACGGGTTTGAGATAAGTTTTCTTTTGTTTGGTGGGTGTGTCAAAACTGCAGTCCAATCAACAGCAACATGTAAATAAACCACCTGGTACTAAAGAGACAGCTCGCACAATGGGTTCAAGTTGGGATGTTCTCTTTCATTCTGGGTGCCAAAGGCAGTGACTGTAACATTGAGCGTATTTTACAGTATTAAACACTTCTTTATAACGATTTAATCAGGCTCTGGAAACATTTGAAAAAGAACACAAAGAATGGCCTTCTCTGCAACCGTAGTTGCAACTCTTGGGTCATCACAACAGGGTGTTCCACGCATCACAGTTTATGTTTAAAAAAACATTGTGCAACATTTTGTCGGGGCTGAACGCAGCTCAGCTAAGTGCTTTGGTTGCTATGATACTTCTGTTTTGTTTATCAGTCATTGAACGATGCGCAAGGTTGGTTGTTGTGATATTTGTCCCACCTCTCCTCCACTGTGAGTGAGTGAAATGCTCAGCTCGTCGATGTCACTTGTCACTCATTTGTCTAAAGTTTTAGCAATTTTCAAAAGTGCAGCTCTTTCTTTGAAAACCATTGAAAACATACGCTGACCTTGGTGTACATGCCCCCTAAGGGGCTTTCCTTGCCATTAACGCTTGGATAATATGTCTTCATCTCCTTCGATTGAAAATAATAGTGTGTTCGACTTTAAACAACGCCGCATGGACCGACGGATGAGATCGAAGTATCGCGAGATTGATTTGAGAGAAAACAGCTCTTTACGACTTCTGTAATTGCTCTTGTTTGTGTGGCGCCGCATCAAATCAAACGCACCTAATGGCTAGTGTGGTGGCTGTGATGCATAAACTTACATTTAGCAGACGGTTTTATTTAAAGCGACTTACAACGATAAGGAAACAATCAAACGATTTGTCCATTTTTTTCTGTTTTAGCCAGTCTTTGAGAAGTTTTAATTTTTTTTTGGTGTTGGCTTCGTAGCTGTCATGCTCTATCTGGTCAAGTTCAGTCTCAGTAAGCTCTCTGTGTCTTGTCGTTCTTCTATCCACTGTTTAAATGTTTTGTTTTTTCCGTACATGTTAAAATTAATGTCAAAATTTTCCATTCTTAATTGTGGTTGTCCAGTGTTTGTCACAAGATGGTGCCAAACAGTAATCTTTGTTGGCGCGGAGGGATTTTAAACATACAAGTAGTACCGGCTATGCGTTATTACTTTGGAGCGGTTATTATTTGAAAAGAACAAACCTGCAAATGTCTCAACTGACCAATCAGAATCAAGCATTCCAGAGAGCCGTGTAATAAGTGTCACTATTACGTATTTGTTACTCAGCTGTTTTTTCCTATTTTCAAACCATTGACGCTTCGGTTTAGGGTTAGATTTTGTGGGGGCGAGGGCGTGGCAATCAAATGGGTATGTGTCATGATGAAAATTAAAATATTTTAATAAAATAAATAAATGAAATATTTCTTTTTAAAACACTCAAATAAAACTTCATTTTGAAGGAACTATGACAAAAAATGAACACATACTAGATTATTAATAAATTAAATGTTTTTACCTCTAACAGGAATAGCTGCGTGATGAAGTGAAACTAAAGGGTTAATAAACACAAACTAAAGCAGATCTCTAACGATGATAGATAGCGCAAAAATTGTAAAAACTGTTTATTTCCCACTATTAATTACATTATCTTAAAGGAATGTAACTACTGTAGCATGTAAACAATGCACAAACCCTAGCAGGTTGCTCAAACAACAAAATCACCAGCTAACTTACTTTAACATTGCAAGAACTGTAGACTTATACAATAACAGGCTTAAATAAACCCAAAACATAAGTCCACTTACAGTGTTTTATCAACTGGCTATCCTCCAGACATGACACATGCACGCTTGTGGTGTGTAGCACGTCTGCGATATTCTATGAGATGTTTTATTAACTAGCTAGTTATCCTCCAGACAGTGACGGTCCAGACCACGTCTTTCTCATTCCCTGCTCGCGTTTTTTTTTTTTTTTTTTTTTGGACGATCTAGTTAAGGCGGTTGGGTTTCCAAGCTTAGGCGGGCCGCCTTAACTGAAATATGCTGCGGCAAACCCTGTAGTTATCAACATTAATTAGGAAATATTGAAGGTTTTGTGTATCTGTAATGGGAACCAGGGTATTAGCACAAAGTAAACGTGAACTCATATTTTAATTATTTTGGGTATATTTTTTAATCTTAAATAATTTGTGTCATGGTTTCTAAGGCTATGTCCACACGAAGCCGGTGCATTCCCTATCCGATAATTTTTTTTGCTTGCTCTAAAAAAATAATCCATAAACACGAAACCACTGAAACCGACTGAAAGCGGTGTAGTATATATGCCGGACCAGTGTGGGGCGCTGTAATTCTGCCACAGATATACACTATACACGGAGAAGAAGACTTTGAGCATGCGCATAACCAACGTATATGGTGTTGTCCATTATCGCTTGTTGGTCACCACAATTGCATAAAAGCAATAGATTTTACTGTAATAAAGCTAGTAGGCTTTAGTAGCTTCTGTAGCACGAACACAATCACGTAGTCCGCCGTTATTGTTGTTGCTGTTACGTGTGACGCTTCCGAAACGTGATGTGATGACGTTTTCGCTTCACAAAATATACGGATTGGCTGTACAGACGAAACCGCAAGGGTGTCGGTTTCAGATTTATCCACTTTAGGACCCGGTTTAAAAAAAATTGCGGATTCAGTCTCCCAAAACGCCGGATCCGTGTGGATGAAACGCCAATACGATAACAAATTTATACGTATGCAGTGATACGCGTCTCCGTGTGGACAGCCCCTAAGAATGTTTATGTGTCCATTTGCCTAATTTAGCCAGCTACTACCTAAAGCTAAGGGAAGTATTTATTCATTTTAGAAGTTACTTGTAATTTGTGTAGTGCATGGGTTCCCGACTGCCCCAAAGCTTTCTATTTCTTAAACGCCTTAACAGAAAAGAAGCTTAAGGTGAACCTCATCACACTTTTAACCACACGCTGCCAGCTCCATTTCATCTGGCCTAGGGTGGTCTGCTCAGCCCATAAACATATAGAGCGGACACTGAGAGGTTTAGATCCAACGCTGAGCCGACATGAGCCAACTTCCCATGCCCCCCCTTGCCAACCCATCTCCCTCCAACTGTTAACAGTAAACATGTCTTAGCGTCTTATTTGGCATCGAGCCCAGCAGCCCTCAGCAGTTTACAATGTAGCGACAGCCCATGCTTTGACTTTACAAAAGCGTGCTTCTATTTATTAGGTTTTGTAAAATGACAGAACTGCTGCCACTGTTCTGTGAATGGAATAAACAAGACATAAAATAGAAGCTTGTTAAGCGTAGACGGCCAATTTGTGCTGCCGTTATGCTGCGTTTAGTCTTTTTTCCTCCTCCCTCCCGGAAGGTGGTGTCACTGTCAATAGAAGTTAATCGAATACCGACATCAGATATAGTTTTATTCTCACATCTCTCATCATGGGAGATTTACAGCGTCACCACGAGCAAAATAGAGTCCGGGATCTTGAATTGATGGGAATCCATTAACAGTCCCTGAAGAATACCTTTTATTTAATGAGTGGGATAGATAGGGTCTCGACAGATTTAATAACCAGAAACATAGCCATAAATTACTCAGCGTTAAACCATTTTGAGTGCTTTATAGAAACATTATTTTTATTGTACCCAGAGTGCTTGCTAACAATAACAGGGTTTGATCATGAAGCGTTGACAGCTGAATAAATCCTAGAGGGATTTTTCGATCATTTGTCAACGTTGTTTTAGCAGCAAACACAAATTCTTTACATTGCATAATATATTTATGCTTTTGGCAAGCAATTTTATCAAACTGTTATCAGTTATCTGATTCTTTACTCGAACCAGTCTGGATAATAGTCAGAAAGGCAGTATTGGTCTGTGCTGGTTTGGTGCTGGTTTATCTGACGGAGCAGTGTATTCATGCAAAAAAAACACTTCGTATTAACTTCAAGCCTTTCATTAATACTTCAAGCCTTCTGTCACTATCTGTAAATGTGTTGCTTATCTATTTTAAATCACCTCCACTAATGAGTGTTAAACTAGACAGGTGTTTATCTGAGAGTGAGAGTACATCTGATTCTCCATCACTTCTCTGTGCTCTTTAGATATGCCCTGTGAAGTCTTAATTGTGACATTGACAGAAACTCAGACTCCAAACCGCCTGTCACAGTTTCATTTAGAGTGCTTTCGGCTGGTCTGAGTAAAGGATAACAATGGTGTTCAATGTATAACAAGGCCAGCGGTCATAGCAACATACAGTAGAGGCGTGATGGGACCAGCCTGAATTCTTACATATTTTACGAGTTGACTACATTGTGCAAGTTAATCACGCAAAAACGTACGATTATTATAAAAACAATAACAAAACCCTGCCCATAACCCCAATGTCACAGGGGCACAGGCAAAAATATACGTATGTAGTTGTACGAATTAGCCACCTTGCAAAATTTTTGCGAATTGCCATGAGATACCGTTGATAGGGACATGAGCCAACTTTGTACCTCAACAAAATGACAGATCCCATGAAATTGACCTATGGCTAAGCCACGCCCCCTACACTCACTCGGACAAACAATCAACATTCGATGATGGGCGCTATGCAGCTGTCACAATAGGAGACATTTCACAGGAGGCAATTGTTGTTTTTTGAGACAGAAAGACTATATATAATTTCTAAGTCACCAAAAGGGCCTTAACTGTGCAATGGAGGGTTATATTAATAATTGATGTAAAGCAAAAATGTACAGGTCACAGTGTAAACGCGATAAATCGCATCTCGTTGCCATCATGATCAAATTAAATATGTACAGGTCTAAATTGCATACATTTTCAGGACAAGCCTTTTTATCATCTTAAAGGCTCTTTAAGCGAATCTGCGAGACGTTAGTTATTGTTGACGTTTGAACTGTTTTCAAACAGACAGAGCGTAGCTAACTCCTCCCCCTCCCTTCCGTGCTTTCATGAACGCGCCCAACCCCCACCCCCAAATCCTTTTTGTCGTTTATTGGCTGGAATACTTTGTTTTGTTTTGTGATGCTAGGTTTGGCCACTATGTTGATATTGCCGTTTGTGAAGCCTGGGCTGTCTACAGAGATCGCGTTTTTTTACAGTTTGATCAGCGGACAGGCAGCAAGCAGATAGTGAGGAGATGTTTCCGGTATGTAACAAAAATGTTTTATGGTCTAAAACGCTTCAATTCGCTTAGAGCGCCTTTAACCAAGAGTACTTCTCCGTTAGTTTGGTGCTACATTATTTACATGAATCATTCAGCACAACATTGCTCTTACAAATAACATTCGTTATCTTGGTTATTTACAGATACGTTAATGAAGCTAAGTGACATGATGTACAACGCAGCTAGAGCCTAATGTTAAAGTTTTCTAATATTAGGCTAACGTTACGTTAGAGTTGTTAAAGATAACGTTCAAATATGTTGTTGACTTAGCTTGGAACAGATGTAGACATCCTTGTTTGATTTATCCACGTTTAGTTGGTGTTATAGTCTACCCCATAACTTAATCCAGATCTCGGCTTGGGAAAGGGTAAAAAATACACAACGTCACCCAGCCTCTCGGGATACCTAGTGCCGGAGTTGCATGTACCCCATGCACACCGTTTTACCATTTAAACTTAAAATGACAAGAAAAAACATATAAAAACAAATGAAAACTTATGTGTCAATAGTATAATATTTTTAATAATATTATAATATTATTAATATTTTTCCCCTCCTCTGGGCTTCATTATATTATATAAGTAGGTTACATCAATGCCTCTTGACATAGCTGACATGCAATGAGTTGCGAATCATGACCTAATGCAATGATTTCAGATCACCACAATAATTGCACATCACACTAAAAAACACAAGGGGGAGCTGCAGCGCCTGTATAAATGAGACCGTTTCTGATTACTTTTAAATATGTGTTTTAATAATGTGTATTAATATTTATGCCAGGTAAACCTTGCAAACTATTTAATTTAAATAATCACAACAATGTGTGAATTATTTTGTGAACAAACAAAAAAAATATGAGAATTAAATCAAAAAAGCAATAAAACAGACTATTAATTGTCAAAGCCCCAAAACAGGCAATTAATCGTCATAACCGGCACAATTTATTAGACAATTAACCGTCAGCCAAATGTCATAATTGTGACAGCCCTACCTGCGAAAACCAATGTGATTTCATGTGTCGCCATAGTTGTTATTGTCTGTTTACATATTTACATATATGTCGTAACTATCGATAAGAGCTGAAAACATTAATCATTCTTTTCTCACAAACCTATCGTTTCACTTATTAACCCATACATGGATCACTTTAATGATGGATGGATGGATGCACTTTTGGTGTCTCCTGTCTAAAAAAGTATTTTATATAGGGATAATGGTCCAGGACCAACAAGTTTTCATTCCAGCTAAAAAGTTTTGTAATATATTTCAAAGACTTTGATTAATCACATTCATAAACAACAGCCAGATGGAAAGAATAACACGATCACAATAAATTGGCAAGCCAAGTGCACAAGTTTATGCCCTGATTCTTTGACAAAAGACAGTTAGGTCTCTCATGCAGGAGTTATTTGTTTCCTGTAATGATCTCATTAAAGCGAGAGGTTTACGCTGAATCCTTAATTATCCCGTTGTCCATGAGGAGAGAGAGCGCAGTGGCTTTGTGATTCATCTGACTCAGTAATTACTCACAGGATTGACAATTTATCCATTGACTTTAATTCTGTTTCATTATAGAAAGTTCCAGTGTGTTCATTAGCTTCACAACTCTTAATAATAAGATGAGGGAAGTTCTTTGTCATACACTGAAATAGGTGAACTTTTGATTTTAAACGTTGAGTGCTCGGCTGTGATCTCTGCTTTTTATGTTGCTGATGGTTGATGCTCCGTGCGTTGTTAACAGACAGAAGCTTGAAACTATAAAGCAGAATTTTACTCTAGGCATTTAGTTGCTTGAAAAAGCTTCAACATTTCTAGTGCACCTTACTGTAAAATCACATTTGCATGTATTTTTTTGCGATCATAGAATTTGTTCATGACAAACTTTGCATTAAATTCCTCTTCACTTTCATTTTCTCTTAAGATAAGCTCTCTATGAACCTATGTTGAGATTCATACAG
Source organism: Paramisgurnus dabryanus (assembly GCF_030506205.2). Taxonomy (NCBI): domain Eukaryota; kingdom Metazoa; phylum Chordata; class Actinopteri; order Cypriniformes; family Cobitidae; genus Paramisgurnus; species Paramisgurnus dabryanus. The sequence goes on from NC_133351.1 coordinate 10,972,278, forward strand.
ATTCATTATTGCTGTCTTTGTAATATTGGTACATCTGTGAAATGTGATCGCCCCATGAACGTTTATTTCCCTGTTAAAGGTACAATATGTAGGATTTCATCACTAGGTCGCATTTTTAAAACAGTAAAAAGGAGATGCTTAATGAGGTTATGAAGCACAGTGAAACTATGGGAGATGTTGTTTTCACCATCCAGAAACATATGGAGTTCGCTAATCATGTTCAAGGAAAAGATAACAATTTTTTTAATTACCTGTACATTTGATCCACTATTGGGTGTAACTAGTTGCTAAGTAATTAATACTGTAATTTAATAAAGTTTCCCTTGAAAAAGTAAAGTAATTTAATTTTTCAACTAATTTAATTACTGTTACTTCTGATGCAATTAACCCTTGAGCCTTGTTCCAATTCACTACCCTTTTGTGTTGTTAGCGGCCAAAAATGGCCACTAAATTACATGGCTTTAAAAATGTATCAGATTAATATTTTTTCAATTTTTTTGCATAAATCTGTTAATCAACCTCAGTACTGATCAATACTACCAAATGTTTCCAAAAATGTCATGATTTTAACTCTTTAATTGGCAAGCTCATAAGTGATGCCACTGATTTGAGAAAAAAAAAACATTGGCTATGATGCATTTTTAGTTTTTGTGCAGCATCCGATTTAATTTTTTCTCCCTCATTTATGGTTTGTGGCCATTTTTTCCTCATTGACTTCCATTATAACAAAATGTTTTGATTGCAGAGCCATGACACCTTATTATCATGCATTCTTGATTCTTTGTGGTTTTACCTTTTGCAAAGAGGTAAAATTTGTCATTTTTACTGTTGAACACCATGTGGCACCATTAACCCTTTAGTAGCCTTTGCAAAAAACAGAGCTTAATTTCAGGTTTGTACATTGAGTTATATGGACTATAACAGCATTTATTTGAATTTTTTTTATTTTATGAAAAATTTCAAAGCATTTTCTTAATATATGTTTAAATATAAGATATGTCACCAAAAATCATTCCATTTGCTGAAACGCAGAGAACATTGTGGCCAAATTAAGACTAAAAATAACAAAAATGGCCCCAACAACACATAAGGGTTAAACTAAATACTGTGTATATGGTGAAGAACAATTATATAATACAATAGAAGATTTAACATAAAAAATGTAAGTCTATGGTTAAAATGCATGTTTTTTATGTGGTGGTAACTGGTAACACTCTAGTGCCATATACAATTCTCACTATTAACTAGTTGGTTTTTAGCACTTAAACTTAACAACGGCTTTACAAAGTATTAATAAGCATTAGGAGTTTATTGAAGCAAAAGTAATTAATAGTGGAAATTGGACCTTAAAAAGTGTGACCAGAATAATTAATATACTTTTATATGATTTATTCGAGCCGTTTCAAGCCTATCTTTGTATCAATTACTAAATAGGATTTAGAAATAATTAGTATTAAGTAATTAAATATTTTTTGGAGAGAGTTATTTTTACAATAATGTAATATAACATGATTAAAGATGTAGTTAGTAACTAGTAATTAATTACTTTTTTGTGTAATGTACCCAACACTGATTTGATCACATTATTTTATGCCATCGTAATGAATTTGCTGCAAGGAATACAACAGCTGCGTGCTAAATGCTGTATAACCACCACTTCCACATTTGTCAACACATTTGTCATAGTTTTTACATTTGGAAACCCAGGATAGAAAAGATATTACTGTACTTCCTTTACAAAATTTCCTTGGGAATTTTTGGGATAATGCCAGTACACTGCACGAAATATATATCACACTCTGCAAGTGGTTTTTAGATAGTTTATGACATATTACATATTGTGGTTTTAATGTATTGTAAAATATGCACAAAAAATGGTGAATATCAAATGCAAGCAAAATCATGGAACAAATATGTTGGATTTTAAATGCTTTTTTTCCCAATTTGCTTCATATTTTGCTTTCTTAGTAGAATCTGACAGACACAAAAGCCATTCATTTCATTTTTAAGGATAATAACAGTGAGTTTATCTAATGCCACAAATTCCACAAATAAACCGAAGCATGTAAAAACCTCAAAATTGATGCTGTGAATAGTTGTGCTGGAAACCCTTTAGAAATAGGCACAGAAAATTTGTATAGACTGTTCAATAGAATGAAATGCTGATTATTTTACAAACATAACTTCAAAGACAGCTAAGTACACAATTTTGCTTCTGGATTTCTAGTTTACCTGCTATTAACTGCCTTAGGTGAACCTCTGAGAATCTTTCAAAAGATTGAATGCCTCTTATCCAACTTTAAAAATCCATTTGCTCATTGCAAGTCAGTACAGCATAATAAACTCTACCTTAATTAAAACAGCCAGACTGCAATTTCAAGAACATTTGCTGAGTGACTTATCAAGCATTTGAGGGATGCTGCAAATATTAGGCATGAGTTATATCTCTTAAGCAGCCTGTCGATTTAATCAAATGAGGCCATTTTTTTATTCTAGGCAATGTAATTTATTATTTTACATCTAATATGGTATTGACAGATGTATGCATGTTTGTCAGACAGAATTGAGGCAGTGAAGTGCTGCTACTCCAGACTTTTCAGGTTCATTCAGGGATGGATGTTATTAGATCCACTGTAGGAGGTGTAATTACTGCTGCTGCGCTGCTTCAGACCACAGTCACACAGGACCATCGGTCCAGGAGGTCTTCTAACATTAGATACTGTCTTTCACTGACTGTCTTTTGTGTGTGTCCTGCATTGCTCAGTCCCCTGCTGACAAAGGCTATACTCACATTACAGACATAGATGGTCTGTTCATCATGTTTTTAGGGCCTTTATTTAGACATCATAGACAGGAAAGTTTTGAGTGGAGATAGGGGAGCGGGATTGGCAAAGGATGACACTGGTGCTATATGTCAGGGCACCACGGTGGGGATGTCTGTTCATTTTTTATTTGGTATTTGCTGGCTTTTTAATTGACCTATATCTGTTTTGATTGTTTGAAGTGTTTGCATTGATTTGTAAGATGGCTTTAGAGTCATTTGGTAACTTCACTCTAAATTCTGCTGGGTTATTTTTAACCCAATGTTGGGTAAATATTGGACAGAAGAACACATGTTGGGTTGTTGTTAATTCAACCATGAGTTGAAACAACCCAGTGTTGAAAAACCATGCATAGGTTTATTTAATAACCCAACATGTGTCCAATATTTACCCATAAATAAAATAACCCAGCAGAATTAAGAGCCCTATTTTAACAATCTAAGCACATGGTCTAAAGCGTATGGCGCACGGTCTAAACAGGTGTGTCCGAACTCACTCTTGGTAATTTAACGACAGGAAAAATAGTTTTAGCGTAACGTGCAATAAACCAATGAGAGTCTCAGCTCTCATCCCCTTTAAAAGCAAGTTGAGCCTGGCCTATACCTAACCCCTATTTAGTAAGCGGAATTTGGAGACTGAAAAACTAAGTGGAGGAAGAAAACCACCAGTTTAAAGGTGCAGTGTGTAATTTTTAAAAGGATCTCTTGACAGAAATGCAAAATGATATACAAAACTATATTATCAGGGGTGTATAAAGACCTTTCATAATGAACTGGTATGTGTTTATTACCTTAGAACGAGACCTTTTTATCTACATACACCGAGGGTCTCCTTACGTGGAAGTCACCATTTTGTGCCACCATTTTACTACAGAAGCCCTTAACGGACAATTTTTTTTACTAAGTTGTCTCCGACGATGACATGTTTGTCTGGTGGCGGCTACCGTAGCTTCTCTATGTGTTTCAAAAGCGAGGGGTGAGCAGTGGACTAAGCCATTGGTTGCAATTCGTGACCTCACCACTAGATGCCGCTAAAATTTACACACTGCACCTTTAAGATTGATGTTAAAATTTTGTTTTGTTTTTATTTGTATTGAAATTATAATTTTTTAAAATTAAAACCTTTAATAACCGTTTTCCTTTAGTCATGGAAGTAAAAATAGCAGGCTTTTAATTGCTGTAAATGTATTGATATCCTATATAATCATTGTAATCTCATAAAATAATTTGCAAATATTCAAGAAAAGGTTTCTACTTTAAAAATACAAACAAAAGATAAAGAATTTACAAACGTGCAGAGAGCCGTTTCAGCACTCGGACAGCGCCATGGATTTAAAAAAAAGCATTACTTAAAAATGTTTCTCATCTCACCATATCCATAGGTACAGAGTCATCATATACAATCAATCCGTGGGGTAGCATTTAATTTTTTTTTAAACCAGATGCATTTGTTTACAGCGTACAGGTGAAACTGCTCTTTATTCCTTCTAACATCTCTAAACGGTCCTCATTTATGTCCAAGAGACTCATTAATAATCTTTTAGATTTTAATGCTTTAATTTTTTATATTTAAAAGCTTTTTGGTGCTGCTGTGAATCCATGTGCGTTATAAGCCACCCGCTTTGTCGTCCAGTTTATAGGCGCACATTTCTAACGCGCTCCTTAAATAACAAAAACACAATTGCGCCATTGACTTTAGACTTTAGATAGGTGTGCCTGAACACACCTCGTTTTCAGACCAGAACGGGCATGGGCGCAAAATACGGCACAAATGCATTTGCTATTTAAACAATGTAGCGCTAAATGTGAAAATGATAATTGCGCCGGGATGAAACTAGCAAAAAACACTTGCGTTGTGCATTGTCGGGTGTATGATACAGCCCTAAGAGTGTAAAAGCTTAGGTTAGCATAACTAAGTTGGCGTATGTAGTTTACTCAAAAATAAAAAAATTTTTTCAATTTATTCACCCTCATGCCATCCAAGATGTACATGACTTCTGTGAACACAAACAAATAATTTCATATTAAAACGCCGTAATGTTATCTTCTTAAAGGGATAGTTCACCCCATAATAAAAATTTTTCATCATTTACTCACCCTCATGTTGTTCGAAACCTGTATGCATTTCTTTATTCTGTTGAACACAAAAGGAGAAATTTTGATAAATGATGGCAAGCACACAGTTGACAAAACCCATTGATTTTCATTGTATTTGATTTTTTTCTACTATGGAAGTCAGTGTGTATGTCAGCTTGTGTGCCTACCATCATTTATAAATCTCATAGGGCAGAAACTTTAAAACACGAACACAAAACTTAATGCAAAAAAAAAATAAAAATAAAATGTACACAAAGTTAAGTATGAACAACATATTGAAATCTGATTATAATGGCTGTTTCACACGGCACGCGGTAAGCGGCAAAATCGCCGCGCGGCTTCAGCTTTTCTCTTGTATTGGAAGCGTTTTGTGCAGCATGTAGTGCAAATATGTTTATCTTCAACGGCACCTGTCATGAAGTACCATGTCCGGAGAAGGAATAGGATTTTGGGTACACGCGCAAGGCGTGTGGACCAACTCCGCTTCACCTCTGTAACCGCCTCTGTTTTGCCGCTTCCGCACGTCTCCTTTTGAAAAAGAACTAAACACTCATGGTTGGCGCGTACCGTGTGAAACGGCCTTAAATGGTACGCTGCATTTACATTTAAAGCAGACGCTTTAATCCTAAATAATGTACAGTGCATATGCATCAGTATGTCAGTGTGTGTTTTCTGAGAATCAAACCCATGACCCTTTGCCCTGTGTACAGTATACCAACCATCCTCAAGTGTGTTGTGATGAAATATGACATTAATTTACCCACGTATGCCATTTTGGTTACTGGATAGCAGCAATAGGTTGCGAAGAAGCACTGAAGTAGCGAATTCACTCGTTTTGTCAGTAAACTACTGCTGAAGCAATGTAATAATTTTGCTGCAGTCACATCCATATTAAAACTCGGAGATCAAACCTTATACCCGTCTCACCTCTTCCTTTTTGAATCTCCCTAGACTCTCTTAATCTTGAGCCCGGGGAATTTTGTCAGAGTCTGTTAGTAAATGTTTATCCCACAGTGAACACCTGGACGATTGCAGAATAACCCCCAGAGTACACAGACATCCCCCACCAAACGCCAACTTGCTTTGATGTAACTCACATCATATTCCTGAGACTATATTGTGTGTCTCACCTGATGCATAAGCCTTATTCAGTCAGCCATTAAATGAATCATTTCCTGGTCTTATTTCCTTCTCTGAAAAAGCATTCAAATGTAAAGCTTTGAAAGGTAACCTTAAACTGGATATTACCCAAAGAGAACCTTGATAAATGGTTATTATGTATCATTAACTATAGTTACTTACTGTATATGGATTCCTAATAGTTTGACAGAATGGGTCTTTCATAGATTATCTTTAATGAAATGTGCACTAGTTATGACACTTATGGCAATTTATTCCAGGGTGAAGTTCTTATTCACCATTCATGCACCAAAACATACACTAATGTGCTGTGCTTGAGACATTAAATACCTGAAAAAATTAAAGTGCAGAAAGAAGCAGGTCCGTAAATCTCAAAGTGTCTTCGGAGGGCTTTTTATAAGAAGGTGGACCACCTGTGGAAAGCTGATGATGCTGTGGTTGCTAAGGCCTGTGCCTGAAACCTCTCTGTCTCTGTTTCAGTGACCTTTTGCTGCTTGAGCTCTCAGTGGTTGTTAATTGATTTATTGAACATGGCTTTGCTACTCCAGTCAATCAGATCATAGGGTTCCTTAAAGGCCTTCATTATTTACTCCTTAATTACTTTGGCCCATTGGCCTTCTCTCTCTCTTTCTGCTTTGCACTATACAAAGCTGGACTAACCTTTGCTAGATTGTCGGAGGACTGAAAAGAGCAGAGCCTGGCACCCAGTAGACAGAAGCTTATGGAAGGGGGTCTATGCTTTCCTAATTTTCATTCGGTTTTAAACAGCGAATAATTGACAATGGGTCATGGAGTTATTCTAAAATATGGGCGTTATCGAAGTAAATTATTTTGCTTATACCACAGTTACCACAGATATTTCTAACCCATTGCTTTGGTGGTTATTTTACAACCCAATCTCACAGAAATTTGTGTTATAAGTCACAAAATATTTCATTAATGTATATGTGCTTTTGACAAGATTTTCCGGGAGGGTTTTTGTGTGTATTTTTCGTGTCACCCAGTAGTTTTTTTGTATTGTGCCATTTTATATTTTTTTTCTCATTGTTTTTTTCTATTATTTTACCATTGTCACTTAGGGTTGGGGCAGTGCTCGAATTGAATCAGGTCTTATGGGGGTCCCCACCATGCAACATGACATCAAAAATATAAAAAAAATTTATGCTCCGACATCACATTTTGTAAACTTTTGTTTTTTTTATTAAAGAACTACACAGATGCAGATGTCATCAGTTAATGTACACTATACTTTGATCCATGGCTCCAGGATCGAAAAAAAAAATGAAAAATATGCTGAATGAAGGAGCAGAGCCAAAGAGCGCTGACGTTTTTAAATGAGATTTAAATAGGACTTAGAAGCGACCACGAATTTGTGTATCAATTGTGGAACAAATCAGATTTTTTTAGGTGGACTAGGGATGCACCGATACCACTTTTTCCATCTCCGATCCGATTCCGATACCCGAATTCTGAGTATCGGCCGATTCCGATATCTGCCGATCCGATACTACTGTATTTTTCTTGAACAATTTAAATTACTCACAGACACACATGCACACCCACACACACACTATATAAATGTGTATAGTGCTTTCTGCTAAATCTAGCATAATATAATTATATTATATATAATTATACTTTTAAATGTAAAAACCAATAATTTAAAATGATTTACAAGTTACAAGAACATAAGTAATTATTAACCATGGCAGTGTTTAGGAGAAAATAAAATAGACACGTTTGATCAAATAAGTATGCTAAATATATTTTCCTTATTTGCGCAAAAAGTCACAGTAAAAAAGCTTTAGTGTGCAGATGGTTATTTTGGGAATTATGCACTTAACCGGACCTTTTATGCACATTTCGGGTGCAGAATTGATGCGCCTAAATCATAGTGAGTGCGTCTAAATCATACTGCGCTTCCTGGGTGCAGCATTGATGCTCTAGAAGCATCTTCACATGGGAATCCTCGCTCCGCAAAGGAAAGTTACGTTCATAACTAATAAAACCCAAAGAGATTAGATGCATCGTGTGCTCAGCACATACTGAATTGCATCCATCCAACAGTTTGCGGAGACTTTATAAAATCAGATCTTTAAAACAGCCTACAGTTATTTTGTGTGTTCGTGTGTTGAATGGCGCGTTTCATCCGTCCGCTTCACCTGTGCATTAACTCAGCACATACTGAATTGCATCCATCCAACAGCTTACTGAGACTTTATAAAATCAGATCTTTAATAAAGCCTAACGTTACAGTTATCTTGTGTGTCTGCGTGTGTTGAATGACGCGTTTTCATCCGTCTGCTTCTCACCAGTGGATTAACTCAGTTTGCAAGTAAGTTACAGCGTTTCTGTGAACATTAATATCTTAAATGTGCGTTTGTTCCTTCACATGAAGCTATTGAGTGTAAGATGACTTTGATTATAGTGCATAAAAACGTTTATGGTGCTCTTATAATACTTGGTCGTTTTAATCGCTTGTCAGTGACAACCATGGGTGACGTGCAGTATCGGAATTGGATCGGTCCTGTTAGTCCGATACCCGATCCAGCAAAAAAGGCCGGATCGGCCCCGATACCGATCCAGAATATCGGATCGGTGCATCCCTAAGGTGGACTGGGCAAAATTTTAAAAGGACCCAGTGATGCCACTGACAGTAATTATGAAATTATTTAAGAAAAAGTAAACCTAAATGCATCCAATTTATGTTGGTAATGTGGTATTTATGTGAAATTTTACTCTCTTTTTTTCTTTTTAAAGGCAGGATAAACATTCGTCAAATGATTCATCATAACATTTTAAAGCCCCAATGTTCAGAATATCACACAAAGAATTAACAAAAAACTTTTGATAATTAAACCTAAAAAAACAAAAATAAATGTGATCCTGCCAGGGAAGTGCCGGCTAAGTTCAGCAATCTTATATTTAATTTTGAGATTTAGTGTATCAAAGTATTTATAATAAACCAACAAATAACATATAATTTGTGATTGTTGCTGTCAATGATAAAAACTAAACTTTATATACAATTCCTTAAACGTTAATTTATCACAAGAAAAATACTGAAATTAATGATTTTATAGACACTACGCATTATTATTTTGCACAGAAATAACTGCTTGATAACTTTGACTTTGATCATCTATTTGAGTTTGTCAGCATTATCTGTACTAAATAAAAAAAAATCTGAGGGACCCCCCTAAGTATATTTTGACATCTTATAGGGGGTCCCTAATGCCTTTGGGGGGTTCTGGATTCCCCCAGCCCCCCTCAATTCGAGAGCTGGGTTGGGGTTAAAATCACTTTCTGTGACATCCTAACCCAAACCACAACTCTAACCCCAACTCCAGGCAGAATAGTTTTAAAGTGGAAGAAAACATGTAGAAACCAATGCATAAAATTAAATCCCAATGCAAACCCAGAATCTAACCCTATAATCCCAAGCGATAATGATTTAAAAATAAGAAAAAACTACGAGAAAAAAGATAAAATGACACAATAAAGAAAGTCGTGCCATAGGCATGAAAAAACTGTTTATAGAAATTTGTGCTGGGTGACACGAAAAATAAATTTATGCTCAAGTGATACGAAAATAAATAACAAGTAAATTACCTTGGTTCAAATTCTAGTTAAAGCTGAGTTAACGTTACTGTGTAAAATAAATGTATACAATGTTAGCTACATATCCTTGAACTCTTCCAAATCTTTCCTCACACAGTTATTCTTGCTTGCCATCTCCCATCGTCTTTAGGAAACCAAAACATTTTTTACTTTTGATAAGGCATTTGTCACAGAGATCACTTTAGCCACTAGCCAGATCTATAAACAAACATAGAGCGCAAGTTTATTTCGATCCAGGCATGTAACTGTGACAACACACATGCGTCCAATGAAGCTGTATATAGATGGTTGTTTTGCAAGTCATGTGATTTATTCTTTTACAAGCTTTGTGTTGTAATCTGTGCTCAGTTGAATCAAAATAGCCCTGAAATTAGGCTGTATCTTAAGAACTAGTCAGACCAACTAACAGTTAGCTAGGGCTAATCAAGGCTTACTATTTGTATTTTAATTGGACTAATCTATCTTTTAACTGTATGTAAACAGTTATGATTAGTCTTTAAAAGAAAAATACACGACTAACTCAAGACTAGACTAAGAAGTTTATGCAAACGGCCGGCGGCCACAGGGATTCATACGGAGCCCCTAAGGGGAAATGGAGCAAAAATTAAATAAAGTTTAGTTTCATGTGCTCACGTGAAACTTTCATCTGCTCACATGAAACTTTTATCTGCTCACGCGAAACTTTCATGTGCTCACGCGAAACTTTTTTTTAAAGTTTAGTTTTGCGTGCTCACGTGAAAGCGAAAGTTTCACGTGCGCGCACAATAGTTTCACGCGAGCACGCGAAACTTAACGTAAAAAAAAATTCTGCACATGAAGATTTTGCGTGAGCACATGAAAGTTTCAAGTGAGCACATGAAACTAAACTTTAGATTTTTTTTACTCCAAAGTCACCTTAAGTTGAAGTTAGCCAAGAAAAAATAAGTTGTCATGCAGTGTTCCTGTTGCACAGTTAGTAAAGTATTGCATTATCAGCGCAAAAGGTCATGGGTTTGATTCCCAAGGAAAACAGATACTATTGATAAAATGCATAGTTTGAATGCACTGTAAATTGTTTTGGATAAAAGTGTCTGGTGTAAAAAAGTGTTTTAGATTTACCTTAAGTTTGATTTTCATATTTAAATGTTTCTGCACTATACTGTAGTTTCTGCTCCGCTGTATATGTAGCACCAAACCTCATTGTAATCAGTTTGTTTGACATACAGTACAATAGCAACATTGGCTTTATGATGTAAGTTTGAGGTGGGACCAGGGAAATTATTTTTACAGTTTGCTTGGATGCTCTTGCTCCCTGTGGTCAGTTAATGAGAGATGCCTGCTTGTACCATCACAGCGTGCCGCAAGGTCACTTTCAAAAACTTTTATTTTCAGCAACCCTTAGTGGTGAAGGAAACTTTGTTCAAACAGCAGAAGCTAAAGCAATCCTCAAAATAAATGCACACCGTCAGAGAAAATGGTCAGAAATAGTCAGAAACTGTCACTGGTGCAATAGAGATATGTATACATTAAGTACCAGAATGTACCTTCAAGGTACTAATTTGTACCTTTTAAGGTTCTAATATGCACTTTTTGGTATCACTATGTACTTTTGAGGTACTAATTTGAACACTTTAGCTGCAAAGATGTACGAGGTTGCTCCAGTGGAAGGACCATTTTTTGACAACCCCCCCCCCCCCTCTCTCTTAATAAAATAATGACATGTGCTATGTGATTTTTTTAAAGGTGACCGAAGGATCGTTGTGTGTCTGCAGTAGCTCTGCAGTCTCAGGAATGGCCTGCTCGTGATGCCTGTGTGAGTAGTTTTCTCCTTTAACGCAATCTGCCCACAGCTCCTCACTTCAAGTTTAGACTGTTAAAACATTTGTGCCATGATGCATTATTGTTCAATCTGCAAAGTAAACTTCTTCATTTGTTTACGGAAGTACTTTGTTTACATAACTACTGAGGACTTAGCCATTTTCATTGTTTACATATGATGTTCCACGCCATGTTCAGTTATGTATTGAAAAGATTTTTTTTTTTGTGCAAAACAAATGTAAGAATATTTGAAATAAATACTTGGAATGTCTTGCAAAAGTGATACTTCAGCAAGACCTGGGGCCTCATTTATTAACCATGCATACGAACAAATGTGTGCGTAATGAGTGCGTAAAAACAGTGTGGAAAGTGTGGAATTTGCCTACTTGTACTTATACGTAGAAATGTGTGTGAATATACGCACATCTCTAAGCAAGCTTACGCAGAGAATTTAGTGCTGGTAGAATAGCGATACTACACAGGATCATCCCCAGTGTCTAAAGAAGTGTGTATTTATTACCCACAAGCAGGAGATGGAGGCGTTTCTGAATGCAAATGACCGTGCGCGAGCATGTTGCTTAAGAACACGTGGAATTTATCAACAAGAGGCTTGTTCGACTTCATGCGGCGCCAAAAGAATCAATGACATCAAAGTACCGCGAGAGTGATTCGCAAAATCATGAAGTCGAACAAGCCTAACTGTGGGTTCACACAAAATGCGAGTTCAAGGACTTGCACGAGTAGATTAAATACAAAGTCAATGCAAAGACGCGATGAGACATGTTCTCGTGTGGGGCGATGCGAAATGACGCGCTATTCGCCTCAAACGCGTCTTCGCCCAAGTTGAAAATATTTAAGTCGAGTGAAAAATTCGCATGACACGAAGTTAAATCTCGCGAGTAATCTAGAGCAAGTAACATGTTGCCCCGCATTTGGTGTATATGCAGCATAATGGTGCATTCACAACAGCCGCGGTAGAGGTGCCAAAAACGTGCTATTCGCACGAAGTTTGACGCTGGAACATTTGAGTTTACTTGCTTCATTCGCAAGTGAATTCTAATAATTCGAGACATTCACGTGGAAATACGCGTCATGGGAGGGGCTTCTGCGGCTCTGCTGAGACTCCGCTCGCTACCTTTAAAGAGTAACTAAACCCTAAAAAAACTTTTTTTAGTTAATGATCTGTAAGAATGGGGCTTTATTAGTGCTGTTCATTGATTTTAGTAAGTTTTTTGACATTTGGATGTAAAGTGTTTCAATACTAAAATATATGGTGTAAAAACGTCTGAGTGCTGCCCTCTTCAGGTTGAACGGTGGCTACTGCAGTTAAATTTTCCTATTTGATGGCGGGTCCAAAAAATGACTCATGACGTAATCAGGTTCAAGATCACCACGCCCTTGTTACGATCTCACCACACACTTAGTTCGTCCCCTCTATCTCCTTGGGATCTGCCCACTTTTCTTGCATTTTTCAAATATTGCCAGGGGGTGGAGTCAGGCTCTGACCAGAGGTTTAGTTACGCTTTAATCACGTCACTATAACAGCAAGGTCCTGATTGGTTAAAGCGGCGAGGAAATCCGCTGAAGTTCAGACTTTTCAACTTGCGCGTTTCCACGGCAACGCCATCTGCGCCGCACTTACATCGCCGCAGGATGCCTAATCGCGTCTTTGCATTGACTTAACATGTAAATCACTCGTGCTTGCTGCCTCTACCGCGCCTGCTGTGAACCCTTTATAATGATAACTTACTGATGTGCTATCGTTTGATAAATACAGATTTTTTTGGACTTACGCACATACTATATTTCATTTGTAAAACCAAATATAGAATATTTTCACGCACTGTTGATAAATGAGGCCCTGGTGCCATGAACGCTATTTCATGGCAATTCGTACATATTTTACGTGGTGGCTTATCTGTATTAATTTGCCCAACCACAGTCATAAATTTTTGTACGATTTTCTTTTGCCCCTGTGCAGTTGGTGTTAGGGCTGTGGTTTAGTTATTGTTTTTTTATCGATTTACTTCGTACAAATTAACCAACTCGTAAAAAGTAACAAAGTCTAGTGAGATCAGGGTGGAAAGCACCATAAAAGAAGTGCACTATAATTGTAAAAGTCTCAGTTTTGGGTGAGGAACAGTCTGATAATTAAACCAGTGTTCACAGAATCTTGTGTTAGCACACATCCATGTTCACATAAAAAAATGGTGTGTTTGTTATACCACACAGCTTTTATTTTTGGTTGTACAGTAATTAAAGGTGTTTTTATTATGGCAAACCTATAGCATGTCTTCAGAAGTTTTGGAAAATAGCAAACAAATCATGATACGGACCACTTTGGTGGTGTCTTTTTGGTGACAATTATTTTTGGTCTGTTATATCGCAAAAGGTTTGTTGTCATTCAGAATGTCAGCTTGTGTGTTATACAAAATGTACAATTTTGGGCAAACTATTCTCCTTTAACAAAAACTTATACCAGAATGAAAAACTTTTCTTTTTTTCTCTTCTTTTTCTGGCTTTTGTTATTGCAACCCCTCTGCTCTCTGTGTGTGACTGTGGACAAAGTCACAGAGCCTTTCAAGTCAAACTTCTTTATTCTATGGCAGAAATTGAGTGTTCTGAAAAGGAGCATTCTGGCGGAGAAAAAAACGATTGAAACTTTTATTGCAGCTATTTATGGAGCGGCACAGCCTGGGGTTCTTTTCCCGTCTTTTAAAAGAAACTGTAGGAGAGGCTGACATTTTTAATTGGCTGTTTGTAAGCTAATTAAAGCTTGTATGTTGATGTGTTTGACAAATCACAAAGGCATTTTTTCGCTTCCACTTAATCCTCTGCCAATTTTGCATGTTGGTATGAAAGTAATAAATTCTACCGAATTAAAAAATTGGTTTTCTGAAGATGCACATTTTTGCAGTTGTCATCAATAGCGGTGTTAGATTCTTGACTGCTTGTTTTTCCCATAATTAAAATGCAACCATATCTCATTTCATCCTTAAATTAAAAAGCAGCTAAAGAAATTATGTTTTGCACGAAAATGAAACCTATTTAGACACTATAAAGATTTGCATTGTGCCATTTCCCCCCAATTCTTAGAAATGACTCAAAACTATTCTAATAAAATATTTAAATCAGGACAAATTAAAGGCAGCACAGCAAATACAACCGTAATGTATCTACTTTACAGTTTAAATAAGAAATCTTTTACATAATTTATATTTACGCATTTGACAGACACTTTTACCCAAGCAACTTACAGTGTATTCATTTTATCACTACACTGAGCTATATGGGAAGACTTAAATTGTGTCTTCAACTAGGCCTCATTTTCTCCATTTGTATGATTCATATTATGGATGAATTGTGACCTGAACTTGCTCTTCACAGGTTTTGTAATCCTGCGTTTTTTGGTTCTGCCTTACCTCTGCCCAAGGGAACACATTTGTTTGAAGATAGTGAATTTCCTACTTTCCCAAGTTTTCCCAGTCTGGATTTCATCCTTGATTTCAACACCTTATGCTCACATCCTCCTGATGTATTTCTTACTCTACATTGCACCATCCCCAAAAGTTTAGTCCACCACTGACCTAATCCAGCTAAATGACATCATTTCTGCAGCTGTACAGTCTGGGCTCCATCAATATGCTTTTGTGGGAAGAAGCTCCTTTTGTCTGCCGATGGCCTTCTGTGTCCTTTTAGTGCGGCCAGGAGCTGCCGTGTTGTTTTCATTTCTACCCATCGTTGTTTGCAGACATTCGTTCGGGATGACAATGAGCCGGAAGAAAACAAGCCCTTTTACGATATGAATAGAGTAGGAACTAGAATGGGACTCCTGATCTGTAAGCTCGCTTTTAAAGGTCTGTTTCCCCCTCGGCCGAATTAAAGACGTGCCATTATGCTTGGCAAATTACTACGCGGCCTTTGTGGTCCGGCCATGGTACATTAGTGTGCCTTAAGATGGTCTAGCTGTGCCCATTCACCTAACAAAGACAGGGTCCCTCTGGCAGATCCTTGGCCGGTTTCACAGAAGAGCCATTCACACCAGGTAGAGGGGGCCGTGCGGTAGAAAGCTCGGCCACAAGGCAGAGTGGACAAACTTTTACTAAAGTATTCCTTAAAGAACAACAGTTTCCTCAAATGCGAACCAATTACGAAGCTCGATTTGACAACTGACCGGGCAAAGAAACAACATTTGCGTATAATTAAAAATCTTTGCAGAACCAGCCATGCTTGTGATTTTGTCGGTGTCTGTGGAGGGAAAGAGGTGGAGTTGCTTGTTTTGGTTTTGGCTTTGGGGATTTGAGAATTTGGGGGTGGGGTAATATTGTAGCTGGACCGCATTACAATGGGAGGAATTAAATGTGTCCCATTGAATTCTTTCCACACGTTTTCTTACGGTATAAGAATCCAACAGTATTTTAGGACTGGCTATTAATCAAACTCATGTGCTCTGTTCCAAAACTTGGTAGGCATTTATTATGCTGCCTCCTAAGAAACCTTGTTTTGGCCAAATACATCATTCATAGAGAACGCAATGCCATGATGCATTTAAATATATTCAGAATGTATGGGAATATAGAAAATATCTATAGTTGCAGATAAGGTGGGAGAAATTTTATGATATCATTATATCATTTTTTTGATATAAAATGTTTTTCAATAGCAAAATGATTAAAGTGATAGTTCACCCAGAAAGGAAAAAAATGTCATTATAACTCACCCTCATGGCGTTCCAAACTCGTAAGACCTCCGTTCATCTTCAGAAACACAGTTTAAGATGTTTTATATTTAGTCGGAGAGCTTGTTGACCCTTCATTGAAAATCGATGTACAGTATACTGTCCATGTCCAGAAAGGTTATAAAAACATCATGAAATTCAAAGTAGTCCATGTGACATCAGTTGGGCTTTCAGGATGTGATGAAGCATCAAAATACATTTTGGTCCAAAAATAACAAAAATTACTGCGACTGCAGTGACGCGGATGATGTGTTATCCTCAGACATGTTTGCGAAGTTTTTTTTTCCAAAGTTACAGCGTGCGTCTCCCTCAGACTGTAAACGAAGCCCGGGCGCAAAAAAAAAGAAAAAAAGGCTGGAGCGCACCAGATAACACGTCTGACGTGTGGTACGCCATCCGTGTCACTGCAGTCACGTGATTTTAGTCTCGCGCATGCATTTCACAACAGACGTGGAAGAGAAGACAATGCTGAATAAAGTCGTAATTTTTGGACCAAAATGTATTTTCGATGCTTCAACACATTCTAACTGACCCAATGATGTCACATGGACTACTTTGATGATGTCTTTTTTATTACCTTTCTGGACATGGACAGTATACCGTACGTAGATTCTCAATGAAGGGTCAACAAGCTCTCGGACTAAATATAAAACATCTTAAACTGTGTTGAATGACATGAGGGCGAGTCATTAATGACATTATTTTTATTTTTGGGTGAACTATTCCTTTAAGTTTTTTTAAAAGCTGTTTATTTTACTCATAATAATATAACCTGTGTTTGAATCCAGGCTAAAGTATCATCTAATTGTAAGATTTAGAGCATTAAAGTTGGATTTCGCTCTTTGACCTTACTTTAATTTTAATATTTGACATGACCTTACTCAGTCAATATTAAAGATACCAAAATTATATTTTTACAGAATATTCTTTACATTATGGAGGGTGATTTTATGTAGAAAACAGTAAATCCTAAAAATCGGTCTGGGATGTTTGTGGATAATGTGTGTTTTTATAAGAAAGCTATTTGTGTGGCGGTTTCTTAACGGTTTGGATTCTGCTGTAAAAGCAATAGGAAGCAATACAGCTCACTTTGTTTTGGAACAGAGCTTTTATTTAATAGCTTTTATTCATGTGGCGTAATCACACTCATTTTAATTGAGTCCTGAACTTTCTTTTGTTGTAATGACATGAAGTCACCATTCACAGCTACGTGGAATTTGCTTTATTTGACACAACCTCATAAATGAATCAATTAAACAATGATAAAGATACAGCCTTTTGTAAGGAATCTAGCAGAAGGCATGGCTTTGTGTTTCCTCCTTTATTTTGTCCAGGTCCCTCTCTTGCCGTAAATTAGTTTGAGGGAGTGATGATTGGGACCGAGAGACTATAAATTGTGTATTGCTCTCGGGGTCATTAAGCCGCATGGTCTAGGCCTGCTGGATCTTTTATCATCCGCTTTGGATCAGCAGCCATAAAACGCCGTCTAAGTTTGTGTGTTTATTCCTCCATAACAAAAGATTAGCTGTCTACAGCTCATGAGTTCAGCTAATGCTCCCTGGGACTGGAGCAGCCTCGGCCACATAAATCCACTGTCCAATTTTTGTTTCGTTCTCATTTCGTGCATCTTTTCTGTGCCTTTTCTTATGTCCATTCCTCCCCCTGCTCTCTCTCTCTCTCTCTCTCTCTCTCTCTCTCTCTCTCTCTATCTATCTATCTATCTATCTATCTATCTATCTATTGTTTTGACTCTGTCTTAATTAACATAACTGCTTTCTTAAGGTTGACTATTACTGTATAACAGAGATAAAATTATTCAGCTGTACTTCAGTAGAGCACATAATTGTGTCTGAAAACTTTGTGTGTAATGTTGCTGTTAGAGCATAAATAATACCTGTAAAATGCTAAAGCTTAAAGTTCACTGCCAGGCGATGCTGCTACCCAGTCTCACAAAGTTTCGTGATATAGTCACGTATTTTTTTGATTCTTTTTTCGTGCTATTATCACGAAATTTCGTGTTTTTTCGTGATCGTATAACGAATTCCTGTTTTCGTGTGATTATCACGTATTGGTTACTCAACTGCTTTTTCCTATTTTTAAACCATTGTCGCTTCGGTTTAGGGTTAGATTTGGTGCTTGCATTAGAAAGTCACTTTATATATTGGTTTATACTATTTTTTCTGATTTATTTTTTTATATGTCGCCTGGCGTTGGGGTTAGAGTTGGGTTTGGTTAGGGATGTCATTTTATGTAAATCTAACCCTAAACCGAAGCGACAATGGTAAGAAAATAGGACAAAAGCAGTTGAGTAACCAATACGTGATAATCACACGAAAACAGGAATTCGTTATACGATCACGAAAAAACACGAAATTTCGTGATAATAGCACGAAAAAAGAATCAAAAAAATGCGTGACTATATAACGAAATTTCGTGAGACTGGGCTGGATATATTTTCTTTAATAGAATTTCAAAACCTACAGTGAACGGCCGGTTTGTACTACAGCCTTCTACTTCCTGCTTTAATGACGTCAGTAAAACAGTTTTTTGACTAAACTCTGCCCACAGGAATACATCAGTCGTCAGCTAAGCTAACGGCAAGCTAAGTTGCTATCGAATCACAACACACTAAACAAACTACACAATCAGACCTCGTTATGTATTGCTGAAGGAGGGACGTTTTACATGTTAAACATGAACACGTTATTGCAAAATGTACACACAATCAAAGCTTCAAAAACACAGAAAGAACGGGAGCTATAACTTTGTCACACAACCACAACAGGTGTACTAAACATAGTTTGCATGGAGGTGCAACTTCAGTTTCATTGAGTTAAGTGGTCGTACCAAACCGGATCACTCAGTGACCATTTTATGTTTCCAGACGTATCAGGTTTTGCAGATTTGTGGGCTGGTTGTGAGCAGCATTAGCAGGCGTTATTAGATTAATGTAGTAATAAGGGCACAACCTTCCTCTGAACTTTGTTACTGTTGGACAATGTGGGTTTTTATCCTTTTTTTTTTTAGTCCCTGCTGAAAAAACCAGCATACCAGCAAGACCAGCATATGTTGTGTTTTGGTGCTGGTTTTCTAGTGAACAACAGCTAAACCAGCAACAAACCAGCATCAGCACCAGCATGCGCACCAGCTAAACCAACACCAAACCAGCATCAGCACCAGCATGCGCACCAGCTAAACCAACACCAAACCAGCATTAGCACCAGCTAAACCAGCATTAGCACCAGCATCCCATGCTGGTCATACCAGCATATGTTGTGTTTTGGTGCTGGTATGCTGTGACCACCAGCTAAACTGGGAATTATGCTGGTCTATGCTGGTTTAATGCTGGTTATTTCAGCAGGGCTGTCTTACCTCGCTTACCTTTTTTGAAAACCAACCTGAATAATGTCAAGAAATAAGTATTATTGTGCTCCTCGATATCATATGCGTTAGAAGCGCAAAAGGTCATGGGTTTGAACCCATGGAACACAAATACTATACTATTAAAAATGTATACTTTGTAATGCACTGTAAGTCACTTTGGGTAAAGATGTCTGCCAAATGCGTAAATGTAAATTATTCCAGTACTTGAATGAAATATAATGCAACTTTGTTGACAGTGCTATTTATGAGCATGTTTGTAGGAGTGTTTTCATCGTGTTGGATGGAAAAGGCACTCAGAAGGTTGTGAAACATTTTCTGAAATTTAATTTGTGCTGAGAAAAGGGATCGAGAAAGACCTCCAGTTGAAGCCTCAGGGGATGAATTGCTGCTGTGGTGTAGTAGAAGTGCGGCTTTGCTTTCTGGGTCATGATTCAAGAAGTTAAGCTCAGGAGAGCAAGATGTCACAGAAAACATTTCAGCCTTAAAGTTTACAAAGTTTATTGTATTATCATTGAAGCATCTGTTGCAACGTGTTTTACTTAAACTACAGCCGGTGTCTGTAACTACTCTGTTTCAAGGGCCAAATTTTACAAATGTAAAAATTATGTCGGCCAAACTGTGTGCATGGCATTTGGACACGACATTCGGAGTTTGCCCTGTAGTGGCAGTCGTATGAAATTACAGTTTGACTGTTAATCTGTGCCAAAATGTAAATGCACATAGGTTTACATGATGACGCACCGGACACATACACACACACCTAAAGGATTATTGGGAACACCATACTAATACTGTGTTAAACAACCTTTCACCTTCAGAACTGCCTTAATTCTACGTGGCATTGATTCAACAAGGTGCTGAAAGCATTCTTTAGAAATGTTGGCCCAAATTGATCGGATAGCATCCTGTAGTTGATAGAGATTTGGGGGATGCACATCCAGGGGATGAAGCTCCCGTTCCACCACATCCCAAAGATGCTCTATTGGGTTGAGATCTGGTGACTGTGGGGGCCATTTTAGTACAGTGAACTCATTGTCATGTTCAAGAAACCAATTTGAAATTATTTGAGCTTTGTGACATGGTGCATTATCATGCTGGAAGTACCCATCAGAGGATGGGTACATGGTGGTCATAAAGGGATGGATATGGTCAGAAACAATGCTCAGATAGGCAGTGGCATTTAAACAATGCCCAATTGGCACTAATGTTTTCATTTTGTTACGCCAAATTCTGACTCTACCATCTGAATGTCTCAACAGAAATCGAGTTTCATCAGACCATGCAACACTTTTCCAGTCTTAAACTCTCTTTTGGTGAGCTTGTGCAAATTGTAGCCTCTTTTTCCTATTTGTAGTGGAGATGAGTGGTACCCAATTTGGTCTTCTGCTGTTGTAGCCCATCAACCTCAAGTTTGTGCGTGTTGTGGCTTCACAAATGCTTTGCTGCATACCTCGGTTGTAACGAGTGCTTATTTCAGTCAAAGTTGGTCTTCTATTAGCTTGAATCAGTCGGACCATTCTCCTCTAGCATCAACAAGGCATTTTCACCCACAGGACTACCGCATACTGGATGTTTTTCCCTTTTCACATCTTTCTTTGTAAACCCTAGAAATGTTTTTACGATTTTTGCATTCGTGCCTCCTTGGAAAAAGTCACGAGCTGCCACTGCAAATATTGAAATATTTATTTATTCTGGAATAAATAAATAAATGCAAATGAATGAAACTATAACCAGCTATGCACATACAGTATATCTAGTGTTACTAATAAAGTTAAACAAAAAAGGATTCATGTTTTTTTACACAGTGTTTTGATTGTAACACACTTCCGTTCAGTGTGTCGCATGCAATGTAGTCGCACAAGTGTTTTTTTATTGCATCCAAAGCTAAAAATGACGCACCGCCAATGGTCGGCACCCCACGCAGCCCCTTTGTGACTCTCCTTCCGGTTTATTGGCCATCATTTCTCATGTACAGTGAAAAGGCGGCTTTAAAGTAACCACGCTGATTTTAAATCAGGCAATCATGACCGGCGGGCCGGATAAAGATGATTGGCGGGCCGCCAGTTGACTAGCTCTGAACTACAGCGTGTCCAGAGGAGTGGACACTTTTAGAATGTCAAAGGTTTCTCTTTGGATCCAAACGTAGTTTAGCAATGCCTTTCCAGTAACCTCAACATGGCCTTTGGTGAATTTGTTTGGCCAAAGAAATCTTGCTGGATAAACTAGTGAGAAAAGCATGTGGTCTGTTCAGCATTGTTATCTTAAAGCATACATCTGTCAAATACTACAATCCTCTTTAGTTCTTAGAAATTGGGGAAGAAATAAAACGAGGCAAGCCATCAATTACTCGCACACCATTGTGTTTTTCTACTTAATGATTTGAAGGGGATGGATTAGAGCAGTCTGTCAGTGCTTTAGCCAATTATAGATCTGCCTCTCCTTTACTCTCTGATCTGGCCTTTGGAAAGCATCCAGTGGTTTGCCTTCACTCGCTTTGATGGAGATGAGAAAAGTGGCATTCAGGAGGACACAATAGATTGTATCTTGTTATTTTACTGAAGATCTCTTTTAATGTCAGATGAGAGTCAAAGATTGGAATTTAAATTCTCCTCATTTGTAATCTACTTCATGATGTGTGCTTCTCTCCAGTTCACCTGAAGCACAATGGTCCTGATTAACACCGTCTCTCTACATGCATTCAATCATAGCCCTGTATTCAGAACACAGGGAGAAATTGAATATTTTCACCCTGTTCACCTGTAGAGCTCACACTTTGTGCTCATTGAGGCATTACTTTCAGAAATTGGAGTGATAATGAATATTCCCACTTTGTCATGAAGCTCCATTAGTAGAAGTGAAGGGCTCTAAAGCCGACTGTGTCTTTCCCAAATCTATTTTTATCCTAAGCTTTTTTGAAATAGTCCATCTGAGATGTGGTTTACAGGTTGAAAATGTCTTTGTGAGAGATGCGGATAGGATGGGGACGGGGATCTTTAAAGATTTAGTAAGATGATGCGATCTGAAGACATTTTTCCTTTTGTTCTTGAAGGGTGGCATATGCGAGCAGATCTTTTGTGCTCGAAGACAATAAACGCAGTGCACCTGATGACAGTGAAATGTTAGAAGATATAGCCTATCTTTGGAACGTGAAGTGTATTCTTTTGTGTTACAGTAATTAGTTAATGGTATGCAATGTATGTTGAGATATACTTTACGTTTCGAACATCAAGTTTTTATTTTTATTTTTGAAGGACCCTGTGTGGTGATCGCCTATGCATAACTCATCAATCTGATTTTGGGTGGAAGCCAGAGCTCTGTTACACTCCTAAAAATAACGGTTCCTAAAATGTTTTTGAGGGATTGTATGGTTCAACCTTTTGCCTGTTCTGTTGCACAAATGGTTTTATAGATGGTTTCGCACTGACTCAAGGCAATTGTCCATACTGATGTTCATGCAGCTTTGTTTCCATGCAGTGAAAGTGAATGGAGGCGAGACGATGTATAGTCACAGTGTTGGGGGTAACGCATTACAAGTAACGTGCATTACGTAATAATATTACTTTTCTGAAGTAACAAGTAAAGTAACGCATTACTTTTTAAATGAACACATTAATATCGGAGTTATTAGCCTCAGACAAGAAAAAGTAACAAAAAGTAACTAAAAAGTAGCGTAAGCATTACTTTCCATGAAAAGTAACTAAGTAACATAATTAGTTACTTTTTTGGCAGTATCTTAATATTGTAATGCATTACTTTTAAAAGTAACTTTCCCCAACACACAGGTCATCATGTATTTTCATAAGGGTCTTGGTACACATGTAGGGTCAATGACATTCATTTGTTGGGGGTGTATTTAAAAATTTCTTATTTTAATACATTTACAATGTAGGTCCATAAATATTGGGACAGAGACACATTTTGTGTTATTTTAGCTGTTTACAAAAATATGTTCTAGTTACAGTCATATAATGAACATTGGCTTAAAAATTGCTTATTTAGAGGGTATTTACATCCAAATTGAATGAAGGATTTAGGAATTACAGCAGTTTAATATGTAGCTTACCCTTTATAAAGGGGCCAAAGGTAATGGGACAGTTGACTTAGAAGCTGTTTCATGGACATGAATTGTCCATTTGTTAAATAATTTCCTCGTAAATGATCCATGTTAAAGGTCTGGAGTTGATTCTTAATGTGACATTTGCATTTAGAAGCTGTGCCATACCCACATCATGTGGTTCAGGGACATATCCATACACATTATACATACTAAGGGTGTCATGTGTTGTTTTTCCGCTTTGCAAGCAGACTGTACGTGACATGGGAGCGTGGCAGCCTCGACAATTTCATTTTTTAATTCAAAGTTTCGAGGTTGTGACTTAATTTCGATCGATTTCGATTTTGTTTTAAAATCAAAATCGATCGAAATTAAGTCACAACCACGAACTTATGTGCACAGGTATGTGCGTGTACCATATTTTCCCACTGGCAGCACAACTAACATGGCAGGGCATCTCCGAGGTCAGATATTTTATTTCATAAAAGTCATCTAAAAATGGCAAAGCAATCTGTTCTTAAAAAAAGTAAAAATCGAGAATTGTATTGTGACCTCAGAATCGAAAATTAGGGATGCACCGAAATGAAAATTCTTGGCCGAAACGGACAACCGAAAAAAGGAAACCAAGGCCGAAAAACCGAAACCGAAACACTGAAAGAAATTATTATGCCAATTATTAGTACAATTGCATTTATGGCTATGACTGTGTACTAACTTTCCTAGGGGTGTGTGACGGATGAAAAAACTCACATTACAGTTTTTGAGGCACAGATCAGATTATTTTTCGGATCAGCAAAAAGCAGGTGGGAAAAATCTAATAAACAATAAAGAAATTGCAAACATTTATAAAAAAAGAAAAAAGTTGTACATTAATAAGGTCTGAAATAGCATTAGGTACAGAAATCAAATTAAATGAATCATAACACAATAAATTAAATATATTATTATTTTTAGAGCTATTTGTCTCTTTGTCAAGTAGGTTAATTTTTAAGCACAGACTGGTTTCTGACTGTAATCTATACATACACTTAAGACATAAACAAATGTTTTTATTAGAAAAAGAATACTGTGGAGATAATTTTGTTTATATGTGCCCTGTCAATAACAGAGATTTTATGTTTGCTTGTTTTTTTTTTTAAACGCGTTTCTCTCGTATGTGCACTACTGAGGGCACCGAGGGTGAATCCCAAACAGTGCAACAGTTGCTCCACATAAAAACTTTACGTTGTGATAATGCCATTTTCGGTCGAAATTTTTGGCGACCGTAATTTCGGTGCACCCCTATCGAAAATGTAATTGAATCACGTGATTTGGAGAACCGTGACACCCCTAATACAAACCATAGTTAGGTAAAGATAACATGGACATTAAGAGTGGCCAGACAAACAATTTGGTACATTCTGACTAAAAAAGAACAAAGTTGTGATCTCAGCAACAAAGAAATCCTGGACATCCATATAAGACAACAATGTTGGATGATCGCATACTCTGGATACGCTCTAAATAAATCTAAGTTTATTGTTTCACACTTTAAGCCAATATTCATTATATAACTGTAACTGGAATAAATTTTGGTAACAGCTAATGACTCAAAATGTGCCTCTGTCCCAATATTGACAAGCTCTCTCTGCTGCTTTAAGGACACAAGTGTATTCTTAATCAATTTGAAGTTTTAAAAGATTAAATTTAGTACACAAAGGGGCTGTTTCCCGGACAGGGATTAGACTAGTCCTGGACTAAAATTAATGTAAGAGCTGTCCAAACTAAAAAAATTGCACTGACATATCTTAAAATACATCACTGCCCTTTGTTTTGCCTCAAAATGCAAACAAGTAATGTTTTTAGTGAGGCATGTAAGTTAAAACTAGTTATATCTCTTAATTAAACTAAGGCCTAGTCCTGGTTTAAGATATTCCCTGTCCAGGAAACCACCCCAAAGTCAGATCAAAGCATGGTAGTTTTTTTGTTCTGGCCATCCAGTAAAGTTGGTGAAATGTCACTCATGCCACTCTGATACTTAACCCTTGTTATATGCCTAATGAAGGGCAGTGGATTATTTATAATGTGCAGGATTGCATCTTTTTATATAAGGGTCTGGAACAAAAGTTTCACTATCCCTCTAAATGTGTTTTTTTTAAAGTATATATTTTTTATTTATTTGATCAAAAACATCTTCTTAAGATAAAATTAGAAAAAATCTAATTACGCAAGTATACTCTTGAAAAAAATTACATGTTTACAAGAGTAGGTCAGAGTCTTAAATATAGGTACGCAACTACATGCTTTTTTTCTATTGACCTCATTATTCAAATAACAATTACCTTAACTTTATATCATTAAAAGTTGACCTGATTCTGGAACTGATGCCATATTTTGCAGTTACCAGTAAAATGTATTTTTAAAATTGGTAATTAAAGTCAAACAATTAGAATAAGTTAACATTATTTTTACTGCAATATAAAGATCAAATTCAAGATCATAATATTACAAAAATCTTCTCATAGAGAAAAAGATTTACTTTGATACACTAATGATAGAACAACTTTATACATTATAATAATAAACATATACATATTTATATTATACGTAATGTTAAAATCCCAAAGTAAACGTAAAAATGTATTCACAATTACAGACCGATGCCTGTTTAGTATTTACAAATGGAATCATAAATCCTAATAAGTTTATTAAATGTAATAATGTTTCTAAAGTTATTGTGTTTCTGCATTCTCTAACAGGTTTTAATCATTTTTTTTTCTGGCACCAAAGCTCAGTCATGCTTCAGCACAAGCAATCATGTTGTAAAATTGTGTACCAATTAAAAGGAAGCAGTTTTTCCTCCTCCTAATTAAGCTGCACTGTAATAAATTATTATGACGTACTTTCCATCTCAGTTACGGTAGCAGCAGTTATTAATCCTGGTTATACACCATCTAAAATAAATTTTCCTTTGTTCTCAGCTGTAAACAATGTCATGACGTGATATGCTGCTGCCTTTAAAGAATTGTTGATTTATAAAGAGGTTTTTCTCTTTGATTTGCTGTTGCTCGGGGAGCTGACATATCATTAAAGGGGGGGTTTAATGGTATTTCAAGCATTCTGACTTATTAACACAGTTATAGAGTTGTTTCCTCATGCTAAATGTAGGCAAAGTGTCAAAAATGCAGTTGGGCGTGTTTCAGAGTATTTCTGTGCCGAATGCACTTCGCCAGGGTTCGTACAAGTTTCGGCTAATTTTTTTCGATTACGGTTCTAACTGACGTTTCAGGGGTTTTCGATACGTATCACTTCTTTATATGGGCTTCCGCCGGAAAACTTCCCCCGGAAAACCCCGCCCAGCCGTCAGTCAGCGGGAGACGCTAGAGCTTGCTAACAGCTTATCACGCCACTCAGCTTTGTTTAATTTCAAAAGTCAACAATGGCACAACAAGAAGTGTGTTTTTGGATGTAAGGAGAAGACATCCAGCCTTATGGAAACAATGGATATAGTTTATTATCCGGATTAGCAGCGGAGTTTTGCGTGTGTGTGTTTGATGCGGTGGATTTTCATGACGAGTTACACGCAGTAAGTAAGACTTCTGTATTATGTTGGAAATAGGCGCGTGTATATTATATAAATGACACGAACATGTAGTGAATCATAAGTTAAAACAGTGTTGTATAGTGTTGCATGACTCGTACTCGCTCCTCCCGTGTTATAACTCCTCCTTCTTCATTTTTTCGTACGTTATCGGAAAGATTCGGTAAAGCTAATCTTTCTTTTATAAATCTGATTAAACTAAAGACTCTTCAGAGATATAAAGGATGTCATACTACTCCATAGGTACTCCAGATTAATATCAGAAATGCAGAAACAGCGTGTGTTACGTGAGCTTTAAGATGCTTCTAACAAGTTGTCAGTTTTACTGATTTTACAATTTTCAGCAAAAGAAAACCTTAAGGAGCATACCATTATAACAATTATGTCTTTGATAAAGTCATTTGGTTGTCAAACATGCGAAATGACAGCTGCGTAAAATAGATAAATTCTATTTTGTTCTTCTCAGCCTTGCTTTTAAAATCTTCTTATTTATCATTTCATTCATATGTTTCTATGCCGCTTGTATCTTTTCTTTAGATTTTTTTCTTTTGGCTAAGCGGAAGAGACATTTCCAGACTACGTAAATCCTTTGACAATGTGCTTGTCTGACTATTTTGATTCAACAGCCTCGTAAAACATCCACACAAAGCAACTGCCAAGAGACTCCATACTTCCTGCTTCGGGAAAGCGTATCCCAGAATGCTGTGCTCTTACTCAGTAAAATATAACCTTGCCTTTGAGAGATGTTGTTCAACTTGAGTGTTTTGGCTCTTCTCTTCACCGAGATGTCGACATTGTTGTGTGTATGGGGAAATACAGGGATTATTCCAGATGTTAGTGGTGAACCCCAAACTGTCATGAGAGTCTGTGTGAATAGCCGACGCCTGTGTCTGCAATTCCTTTTTAAAGCTAACGTTGACTTTAAATGCAAAGAGCACCTATTGTCCGATTCACGTTTTTACATTTCCTTTGGTGTGTAAGTGTGTATTAGTACATGTTAACAATATGTAAAAGGTACATACCGCAAAGTAAACGATGACGCGAGTTATCGTCTCCAACATAAATCTCTTTTCTTGGACTACAACAAACACACTGATTGTAGGCAACAGTTTACTTCCTGGGATTGGTGATGTAGACAAGAACGACATTATCGTAATTCCTCCCGTTTGGTCTCACAACCTGTAAGTTCACTCATTGTGCGGAAATCTTTCAAACATGGTAAGGAGCGTCACATTTCTGGCTGACATCGGAGGTATTCAGGCCAATCACAACGCACATATTAGCTGGCCAATCAGGGACACAGATCTTTTCAAATCCGTGCGTTTCAGGCACAGTAAAATCAAAATGTATTTGGAAAATAATGTGTTTTTTTAACCATAAACCACGCAAACACATGGAATTATACCAAATACACAAAATATTGTAGTTTTAGCAATGCAATTGGTGCCCTTTAAAGGGATAATTTACCCAAAAATGAAAATTCTGTCAATTAAATATTTTCACATTCATGTTGTTACAAACCTTGTTACAAAAAATCTTTTTTTTATTCTGATGAACACGAAGTGAGTAATGTTTGTAAAAAATTGAGTCCCATTCACTTCCATAGTAGGAAAAAAGTATACTATGGAAGTGAATGAGGCTCATGACCAGTTTGGTCCGTAACATTCCTTAAAAATCTTCCTTCATGTTCATCAGAACAAAGACTTTTATACAGGTTTGTAACAAAATAAAAGTGAGTAAATGATGGCAGAATTTGAATTTTTTGGGGGAACTATCCCTTTAAAGGTGCAATGAGCACTTTTATCAGGATCTCTTTACAGAAATGCAATGTAATATACATAACTATATTATTAGTGGTGTATAAAGACCTTGCATAATAAACTGCATTGTTTTTCTTACCTTAGAATGAGCCGTTTTTATCTACATACCCCGCGGGTCCCCTTACATAGAAGTCGTCGCCATGTTTCTACAGTAGCTCTAAATGGACAAACATTTCTACATATCGTGTTTCATTCCTACGTTGTTACAGACGATGACATATTTGTTCTGTGGCAGCATCCGTAGCTTCTGTTGGTTGCAATCCACAATCTCACCACTAAAAAAACCACACTGCACCTTTAATAATTCATTATGTAAAGTCATTAATATAATGTACTTCTGCAAATCGATAGTATAACGCAAATGTGGCCCTGTCTAAAGTCTTATAATGCAATTATGAGATTAAGAGCATCAAAGTTTGATTTCAGTAATTGATTTCACTTTAATTTCACAAAATGTTCTTGTAGGATGATTTTATGTCAAAAACAGTCAATTTCACAAACTGGGTCACAAAAGACACTATAGCGTATTCTTTAGAGATTCGGCACAATCTCATCATAAAAAGGTCAAATAAAATCAACTGTCCCGTCTTAAATTGTGTATTGCATAGTCCCTGGCAGCTTTGGGTAGCTATTTCAATCAAGAAGTTCCCTAAAAATTGAAAATATCAGAA